>NC_039363.1:44575505-45246910 GCF_003573695.1 Papaver somniferum
AAAAAAAATTCATTTCAACTTAGTAGTGTTTAAATCCAAATAATTTTCAAAAAGAAAAAGTGATTTTCAAATCACAGATTACTAAAAATTTTGATTAAAAACTCTTTATTATTTCCTTTTTCAAAACTTGTCAGGAGATGTCAGATTATTGGTCAAACTATCTTATCTTATCTACTTTATGACTTTATCTTTTTTATGTCTTTACCTGCTCTACTTTATGTCTTTGTCCTGTCCTTTTTCAAAAGGACCAGCATCACAGGAGGAAAGTTAAGAAAATAAAGTTTGGATTCAAGGTCGGATGCCAAGGGCGTAAAGCCAAACTATGATAAAGATCTGGTACTAATGAGCCGTCTGACACGAAGTACTCAAAGCTTAATTCCGAAGATAGCTTCGGACCAAACCAAAGTCGTAATGCAACTGCTATAGAACGGCAGCAAACCTTGGCTCAAGGACGATGGTGGTGCAAAGGGCGATGACGATGGTGGTGCAAAGTGCGACGAAGCTTAATCCGACGATGAGAAAAAAAAAACGGAAGATAGTCCCTCCACTGCAGTGCAGCACTTAAATTTAAAATTAGTAGGACCAACATCACAACGAAGGTTCTATGAAGATAGACCTACAATCCAAAATCCGATGATAAAGCTTCGATCCGAAATATGATGCTCAAGTAGGACGATCAACAAATGCTTAGGAATCCGATAATAGCTCCTTTCCGACGAACAAAGTGATGCCGATGATCCAAGTGAACCCGAAGTCCAATAACTTGTATAAGTTGAATACACAGGCTACCTGAAATACAAAGTCACCAAAATATGCAGTTGACATGCAAATAAAACGAAGTATACAAGTTGATATCGTGATACATTTACTTTAATGGATTCAGTCAGTCCAAGTTTCCGTGTTCATTCTCTATGCAGGTTTGTGACTCACAACAGATACCCGTCGCTGTGGAAAGATATAGCTAAGCCACCATGAAGCCAAGACATCGTCACTGCTGCTGCAAATTTGGAGCTGTAAAATCCGACGTGCAGAAATGTTGTAATATGAACCAAGTATGACTCGACGTACGAGCAACTTGCAATTATCCGAAGCCTGCGGCGCCGATGATATAGATGCTTCGTACATGCTAACCGCCGATGATGCTTCTACAAACAAGACGAGACTGCAAAGCTAGATGAAGAAGCCAAGGCCAACCAGGATGACAAAAAATTCAAGAAGACCGATGATATAAATCCTCATGCAGACAAATCAAAGTCAGCCGATGAGACAAGGTTATGCGCAGATGAACCAAAGTTGGAGGCCAACGATGACGATGGTTCAGAGTCTTGCGAAAACGAAGCCCAGTTTTGGTCCGTAGATGTAGTCCTAGTCTGACAACGCAGGCTTGGTCTGAATATGCAATCCCGATCATCCACTCGATACAAAGTCAAACGACGAAGGTGGTACAAGGTCTTGCAGCGATGGTCCAAAGTTGGTTGTGGATGACGAAGACATTCAAAGCTTGGTCCGTGCACATATAAGTCCCTCTACGTAACCCAAGCCTAGCACAGCTAAAGTCCGACGACGATGTTGGCGCAAACTATAATAATGAAACAAAGACTGATGCCGAAGATGCGAGTCTTGCAGTGATGTCTCAATTCCAATGACGAAGAGACAAAGCCTCGCCACGATGATCCAAGGCCGAAAATGAAGAGCCAAAATACGAAGATGATGGGCCAAAGCTGGATGACGTCACTAATGACAAAGGTGTGAGCAAACCGACGATGCTGATGACGATGATGCAAATACCAAAGACAAAGAGGCAAGGGCTGGTGCCGATGAAGCAAAGTCCTGGGACGATCAAGCCAAGCAAAAAGACCCTTTGTTTCAATTCTGATTTTATGTAGGTACATAATCTCTGAGGAGGAGTATCATTACATCCAAAAGGTAGTACAATGAAGACGTACAAGTCACCTGACATACAAGCTGCTCACATCAACCAACATCCCGCTGGCGATCCAAGTGCAGGGTCCTGACACAAAGAGGATTAGTTGCCAACCAAAGGCCACCCGATGGTGCAAGCAAGTTCAAAGACAGAAGTATCTATAGAACAAATCTGATGACGTTGATAACCCCGATGACGCAGCTTTGGTCCCTTACTCAGACAATAGCTATGATCCCCTAATCCGGTGTTGTAGCTTCCAAGCAATATAGATCGCCAAGCTAAAAGAACGGTGGAGTACGACTAAAAGAAGTTGCAGTTCAAGTAATCTTCGAAAGTTACTGTCATGCCATGCTGTTCAAACCCTATATTGGAATGCACAAGATATCCTAGAATCTAAAGTTCAGTGTGTGGAGTCATTCGAAGTCTTCATATGGCGATTACAAAGCGCATGCAGCTTAGCTCAGCTCCGATTTCCCAGCTAGCTTCTGTCCGACCCAATGTTGCAGTACAGCCGCTATGCAAATTCTGGGAACGATGATACAAAATCCGAAGAACAAATCCAATGATGGTGGTGTGAAATTTTGTTACTAACGATCAAAACCGGTGCAACACCAAACGAAGATCCATGGTCCGGCGACAATGATCTGTGAAAACGAAGAGCTAGAGTCTTGTTACAATATCCAAAGTTCGTCGACGCAAAGCTGAAGATCACCAAGATATGATAGTGAAGAACCACTCAAGAGAAGTCACAATTCCAACTCAAAATCAACTTATTTTTTCTCCATTCTTAGGCAAGTAGATGATACGGCTGGATTGAGTACCTTCCAGAGCAACAAGACACCAAGCTAAATGTTGCAATTCAAGATAAAAACGACCTGAAACCGCTGCCTAGTGTTGTTGCTGAGATGTAAGAATAATCAAATGCGGACACAGTCTTCACAAAGGATGAAAAGAAGCAATATTGTGTATATACAGTAAAGCTACGGAGGAAGTCAGTTCATGAAGATGAACTGATGACCAGGAAAGCACCACGCTCACAAAAACAACCCGAAGCACAGTCCGCCTCGTGTAGTTCGAATCCGATAATGACGATGATGGCTCAAATCCAATGGATCCAATCCTCCATTCGGATAATGCAAGGTTGCTGTAGAGCCAGCTGCTCAATAATGACACAATCTTCACAAAGTTCAGAAGGACGTGCAGATTACAAAAAGTTCTGAATAACCAGACACATCTCTTCCGGCGGCCATAGATACTCACCTAGACGAAGGGAGCATCTGTCTGCGTGTAAAGCAACACCAACAGCACCCTAAAGGATGAAGCTTCAAAACACGAAGCTAAGGAACACGAAGCTTCAAAACGCGTCATCATAATTAACGAAGCTTCAAAAAACGAAGCTTCAAAACACGAAGCTAAGGACGAAGCTAAGGACGAAGCTTCAAAACACGAAGCTAAGGACAAAGCTTCAAAACACGAAGCTTCAAAACACGAAGCTAAGGACGAAGCTTCAAAACACGAAGCTTCAAAACGCGTCATCATAATTAACGAAGCTTCAAAACACGAAGCTAAGGACGAAGCTTCAAAATACGAAGCTGATGACAAAACCTTCAAAATTACGAAGCTAATGACGAAAGCTTTGTATCAGTACGATGGACTTGCCTTATATTAAGCATCAATGCTTAGTATGATATGAGAGCTGATGCTTCATTCTTTATAAGAATGATTCTTATACTTCCATTCATACGCAAAGTACGACAGTCATGACAATATATATATACTTTGTAGTACTATATATACTTCCTCAGACTGTCGTAGTTTACATGATTTGAGAATTTTGTGGGAGAACCTTAGCAAGATAAAGCTCCAGCCTTCATCTCGTAACACAGATTTTGACGAAACTCCAAAGCTTAGTTTGTGGTAGCAACTCAAACCATCAGAACAACTCTTCATGAAAGCGTACCAAGGACCTAAAAAGTACTTCTCCAAGGACCGATATCCCTTATTTATTCTTAAGGGAAAGTGTCCCCCCTACTTCCAGTTACCTCTTATACAGATGGACTTGCTCGGACCATAGTTCAGACTAATGGTCAAGGAACGATGCTACACAGACTCCAAGTATCCTTTGAAACTTTGCTCAGCTTGCCAAGACGTTGCCACCCTGAACAAGCTGAGAAGAACATGCTGCCACGATATACAAGCTAATGCTAACTTCATCAAAAGAGTTACAAAAATCATCTTTAGTAACGCGGGTGGCGAGTACACCTGTGAACCCGCAGCTACCCAACGTATAAAGTACTTTCGATCCGAATATGATGACGAATGTAACAACGACCATGGTCCAAAGTACCAAGACGATGACTTCTGAAAGTCGGTGACTTTTGAAAGTTCCCTATCTCGACTGAAGAGATTATCCAAACGCCTAAGCTCTACAGTTCAAAACGGACTGCACCTGCTCTTCAGAAAAATGTGTGATCAACCCCGGGAGACCTCACATTCCCAAAGCTCATATGTAGGAGAAGATGAAGTAACCACGGATGCAGTGTAAACTCCCAAGTTCTTTTCGGTTTTTATCTCTGTAGGTACTTGATTTATAAGATGTAGACTCATCACACCCAAGCCGAAGCAAGGATGAAAAGGCACAACAAGGACGAGAAAAGTTCATCAACGCCATCAACAGTGTGTGAGTTTGTTCAATTTGCAGCAATTAGCAAAGTAGCTAGCATCTGCTCAACTAGGGGACGCAGCTGAAGGCGAACCACCACTGACCATTACAAGGCTCAATTCCGGAATAATTAAAGGATGCAATTCAAGCCCAACAATGCCAAATTTGTATATAGAAATACATATCCACACACCCCAGCGGCGCGAAGACAACTATTGTCCCAATCACAAGGGGTACACATATAGCATAAGCCTTGCAACCATTGACAGCAGCGGGGCGATTACTTTTGCTTTCACAAGCTTCGGCAACCATCTTCCAAAACCAAAACGGGGCATACATCACACCCAACAAAAGAGTTTGCAAATATTCAGACTCCTTGCATCTTGTTTATATTAGCATACATTGTTATATGCATTTGATACATTTCAATTCTGAATAATGCATACATTCCCATAAATTGGATACGTTTTTGGATACTAATGCATATAATGGAGAACCGGGGAAAGCACCACCGGTCTCATATCTTCATACTGGGTAAAGCGTTCACACGCAATCTCTCCGGACTCCCCCATAAGCGTCTATGAGTGTACGACCAGGGGGAAGGCTTCCATAAGAAAGAGATGCCCAACATGACATGTCTTTGGCAGCTCAGCGGAACGGGTGTTTACAAAACATTCAGTTTTACACCACGTCTCCGGGAGATTTTCAACCCCCACCGTTCGGTAATCTCCTGGCCCGAGATTGGCCAACGGGGTGACAGGTTCAAACACTCATCTTACCTCAGCGACAATGGATTTACGATTCCCCACAATGCAGGGGCAAGATCAAACCATACAAATACTTAATAAATTTGTTACTGCTCGTAAGATGAATTTACCTTATTTATTATAATACAAAAAACTGATACGAAATGTCGTCCACTTACATTTTTGTGCCAGATAAATTTGAATAATCCTACGAGGTCCTGTGACCCCAAATAATACGGTGTTGTGAAGTAAAAGTTGTCGACGCTACGATGTATAGGTTGTTGCTGCTCAACCGGCCTTACAAAGCATTTTCAACTTGAAGCATGCAACGGACAAGCACCAAGCCGGGTATTGAAAATGTCAATGCCAAATACCAACAAAGAACAAGCCACGAAGAGTGCTTGTACCAGTACGATAAGAATGCAGAACCTTTCGAAAAGGAGCGGCCGAAGGAAACAACAACCGAAGCATGGACGATTATGGTGAGAGGAATTTTTCTTAAGGATCGCTTATCATCGACCCTCAAGAAAAGGGACAAATTGTAGATACCAAATCATGCATCGTACACGTGGACGGTGATTAGAAGTTGCAGCTGGATATAAGCATACAACGGCGCACACCGAATCAGTTCTAAGTTAGCTTAGAATCTAAGCGGATGTCATTTTTGTAAATAACTAACATCCCTTTTCCTTATAAATAGGGGAAGATAAGGAGAGAGGGGGAGGATTTTTGGAGGGTGGAAGAAAGAGGGAGGAGTAAGAAACCCAATACCTCTGAAGAGAGGAATAATAGCTGGGTAGTATTACTACCTTCGTTCTATCTTCTATCTTCGTTTTACCTTCGCTTTACCTTCGGAACCCTCGTTATACCTTCGTTTTACCTTCGCTTTACCTTCGGAACCTTCGTTATACCTTCGTTTTACCTTCGCTTTACCTTCAGAACCTTCGTTTTACCTTTGGAACCTTCGTTATACCTTCGTTACATCTTCGTTATACCTTCATTATTGAAACTTTCACTGAACTTCATCATCATTACTGGGGTTCATCACCCTTGTAACAGATAAAAATCATAATAAAACTCTTTTATCCTCCCGTGGATGTAGACACTCCGATGTCGAACCACGTAAATTATTGTTGTGTGAAACTATTGTTATTTATTTGTTTAAATTCATCTTCTACTTGCTGTTTTATGGTTTAAAACAAAATCCAATGATCTTGTTCGTTTGGTTGTTGCTACTAGAAAAATGGTAGTAACAATTTGGCGCTAGAAACAGGGAATGGGTAAAGAATTTATTCTACCTGTGCGGCTGAGTTAACCCATGATATACACATTCCAGCAAATCGCTGTCAATACAAAACAACGATTTATGTCTCAGCGCATGGTAAACTGTTGAAACAGCTCTTAGTTCCCAAGCACATTAAACATCGACCCAACTATGCGAAAGAACTCGTCTTCATCATATCCGGGAACAGAAAACAGTTGCTGACATGTCAGGTTACCTTCATTGGTTGCTACACATTATATTGATTATTGGGTTCGTAGCTTTTCGTACATATTAAGCTATAAAAAACCAAGGTGATATTTTTTCAGTTACACAAACACCAGCCATATTATTTGGGCTAAATGAAAACCATATCCAAAAAAAATGAAACAAAAACCCCATTTCCATTTAAAATTGTTAAATTTAGTTTTTATTACTATATGTATTTTCAAACCTGCCCTTTACTGTATATGTGTTCATAAATCTTTCTTCTTCTCCCGTGATTACATTTTTTTTTTGTCTCCTTCCCTTAAGACTACCACCACCTCCTTCCGCCGCACCACCACTGAACCACTACCACTTCCAGATCCGAAACCAACACTCATCCTTTTCTTCATCCTTCGTATCCACCAACACCTCCTTCTTTTTTCGCCTATTACCATTTTGCATCGCCACCAACAACACCCTCTGCTTCCACCAAACTGGTTATGATGTTCAGATCTAACATCAACACCAACTCCTTCATCGCCTCCTCCTCCCCCTTATCACCAGCAACATCATCTAAGCCCTAAAATGAGAAATCATTTATTCTCATTCGATTTCCCCATAATTAGTTAGCTGCAGCTGAGAGCTCAGATTGGATCTGAGATTGAGACTGGCGATTTATCTAGGAAGGAGATTAAATGGGTTATTTATGGAACTGGTGGTGGAATAGATTGTTGAAGTAGACAGAGTCGATGTAGCTGAGATTTTGATGAATTTGGTTGATTTTTGTTGTTGAAATTCATGGGTTTGACAGAAAGAAGAGCGGTGATGTTTGATGCTGGAAATTATAAAGAAGAGATGGTTTTGCTGGTGGATTTGATAGATTTGCAGCAACATCAGTGTGGTATGGTGATGAATGTTGGAGCTGAAAAGATGGGTTTAATGGTGGTAATGAGTGACTGAAGTTGCAGTGGTTGAGTTTGTGCCTGTAAAATCAGTTGAGGAATGAAGGGAACGAACCCGTTCATGTTTTTTTGGTTCATAACTGAGATGCATTTGTAGTTTCTTCAACTGGAGGATACTGGCAGTGGAGATAATCACCAGCAATATGTTGGAACCTTTTTTGGTTTCATCAATTCTACTGTTATTTTGGAACCAAAATAGGTTGTAACCCTTTTTGGTTTCATCATTGGTTTTCTAACTATGCACTATTGAGTTGTTCAAGTATATCAGAATTGGCTTGGCTTGTTATGTTATTAATTATTATCATGACTTAACATTGAGTTGAATGTTGATCGCCAAAAAACGGTCCTTGGTGTGTTTCTTGTTATAATTTAATATTTCGTTGTAATTAGACTTCTTCCTTGGAACATGAAAATGTTCCACACCTTGAAATATATCAATTTTTTTGTGTTTAAAACAAGTTGTGGTACGATCCTTTTCCTTTTGGTTTCACATGCAATATGTTGGAACCCTTTTTGGTTCATCATTTTACTGTTACATTGGAATCAAAATATGCTGGAACCCTTTCTGGTTTCATCAAAAAACAGACATAACATTACGTGACAACATGGTTCGGATTAAACATAAGTAAACCATTACATACATTGTTTACAACTAGTTGATAATACACTAATTGAAACCATTCATGAACCATTTAAACCTTTTATAAACTATTATAAGCATTTAAGTTTACAACTAGTTGACAGTACACTAATTTTTATGTCTTCCTTTATGATTCTTTTAGTGGGTTTCCCATCAGGATCTTGTAGCACACTTTGCTCTCATGTTTTCCACCTTTTCTGAAATATCCCCTTCATGAGAATCCATGTTTCTCTTCAAGAGGCTCTTCATGTAATAGCAAACATGAAGACCAAAATCTACCCTGAAATTATAAAACAAATTTCTCAATGGTTAGCACTTGCAAAAGAAAATTGTTGGTATGAAATGACAAACATTACTGGTAGAACCAAGAAGGGAATCTTCACGTCTTTTCCCTGCAAAACATAACTTATTTTAGCATCCAGAACAAGAATAAACTAACACTACTAACATTGTCGTACCAATACCGATAGAACCAAGAAGGGAAGAATGATGAAACCAAAATTGGTTTCATCAAAACTATTAGAATTAACCAACACCACCAAACCAGTATTGGTGAAACCAAATTCGACAAGGGAAGAATGATGAAACCAAAATTGGTTTCATCAAAAACTACCAGAATTAGCCAACACCGCCAATTGGTGGAACCAAATTCGACAAGGGAATAATGATGAAACCATTTTTCGTTTCATTATAACTACTAGAGTTACTCAACACACCAACAGAGTTTTGGTGGAACCAAATTATACGAATTGAAAATAGTGCAACCAACAATGGTTTCATCAAAACTACAGAGTTAATCAACACATCAACAAATTTTTGGTGGAACCAAATTTGAAAAAAGTGAAAATACTGTAACCAAAATTGACTAGAGTTACTTGCTCAAAAAATAGTTTCAGATTAAATAAGATCAACATGAGTAATTATTTTACTAAGCAATTCACAACTATTGATTAGTTTACGAAGAACAGATAAAACGATGATAAATCCAAACAAACAAAATGTCGATCCATGTTAGTTCAAACGCTTAATAATTTACGAAGAACATGAAACAAAAGATTCAATTTACCTTTTGGATTATTTTTGATCGTTTTACAGAGCAATTCATCTTTCTTCTTCACTTGTTGAGTATTTTTCTTCACCATTTTACCAGCTTTTCTGATTTAGGTCATAATTTGTTTCAATTTTGATTTCTAATCTCAATTTTCAGGAGAATCGATTGATTTTTAATCTCAGGTTTCAGGAGAATCGATTGATTTTTAATCTTAGGTTTCCAATCGATTGTTTATCTGACGAATCTTATTTTTTCGTAGATCTGTTTCTGATTTTGAGAAGAAAAGGAAAAAGAATAGAAAAAAGTGAACGATGGAACGATAAAGTACTCGTTTTGGTATGAAAAGACAAGGATATTTCAGACAGTTCTGGGATTTTGGGGTTTTCTTATATTATTTGTTTCGTTGGGACTATCTTACACCGATAGTGACAGCCCTGGGGCTGTAACCGCGTGTTATTGTAAATATCCATACATTATATAATCTTACTAGTTACTAATATAAAGAAAACACTAGTGGAAAATAGAAGTTTCGCGACCGTCGAGGCAAGTCATATATACGAGTCAAATGACTTGCTTCAACAGTCGCGGAAATGGTCACTGTTTGAGCGTCTTTTTCATCAATGACGTGGCTCTGCGGGTCGCGGAACAACCTGTATCAATGACCGATTTTAATGGTCAAGGTGTTAGGACAGACCATTATCAATCATAGATATACATTTTAATATTAAAAAAAGTAGATTCAGATTGGCTGACTGAATCTGTCTGGCCTGGATGAGTCTGACTGAATCTCAAATGAGAATTCAAATGAAAAAAAATCGATCTCAAATCAAATAATTCAAGCCAAATTCAATCAAATCATACGTTCAAATGATCGTTCCATTTACGATTCATTAATTCATTGGGTCAATTTACACATAAAAGGATTTAAATCCTGAGTTCAGACCAATACAAGTCTATCTAATTAGTTGCAAGCTTAAAGACAAGTGCAACTAACCAGAAAAACCATAATGAGACAACTAAACAACACACCAAAGGAAAATAGAATATCTAGGGATCTAAATAAAAACCAGTGGATAATTATCAGAATTCTGATCTTCAGCATCTCCTCTTCCATCAAACAATTTCACCACCGGAACAGGTTTCAAAGCTAAACAACCTGGAAAAGAAACAATACAAATCCATTTAAGGCGTTGAATCACAGTGAAAAGAAAATAAAGAGAGTGTTCATAAGAAACTACTTAAAAGCAAAAACATGGTATGCCATATGATATGTACACGACAACTTTCATATTGAAAAATCTGTCATACTATATGTACATAAGTTTTGATAAAAGACTTGCTCATGCGACCTAAAAGAAAACTTACTTACTTAGTAACACCTATGGTGCAGCATCATGTCCTGTTTCATCTGCACCTGGTTCAAATTACAGACGCGCATACATTAGTTAAGCCATCATTAACTGTAGCATAACTGGTGAGACCAACTTCAAGATTGTATTGGGGCCACTCATGGGCATAAGATGCACATATTAAAAAGACATAAGTGGTTCCCCTTTTAACCAAACATGCACACTGAAGTATTCTACAAGGAATGAATACTTCCAAGAAGAAAGTCTTCAACATATCATAAATCTCATAGAATGGGACTTGATAAAACTGACCCTCACTTACTCCATCTCTGAAAGCAGAAAATGTATCATAAAGAAGACAAAAGAAAAGGCGGTAGACATAAGCCAATTAGTAACATTATTAACGCCGAAATTACCTGTAGAATATAATGCATTGAGGCTTTTGTCCAGTTGCTATACGGGAAGAGATAAAAAAAAGCTCCCTAGTTCATGGAAATATTGAAAAAATAGCCAAAACAAACAACAAATATGAAATTCAGGTCCAGTCTCTATATTGGCATGAGTTGATATGTAAGCATGTGTTCCAAAGGTTCAAACAATGTTTAAGCTCAATAGTAATCTACAGGAAATATGCGCTCTAGGTCCAATGCGTAAAATATGCATGTTATTTTTATTTATTTATACGTTCAAAATCAAGGTGGAACTCTCTTACCTTATTTAGAGACGAATCACTTTGTTTTCCAAGTTCTCGTGTTTGTTTCATTTTAATACCAATCCATTCTTATATCAAGGAAAACTGATTCATATGGATTTCCATAAAGAGTACAGTTTCACCGTGTAAAGAACAATTCTAGATATCAGGAATTTGTTAAACGATGGAGCTTTAAGATTGAAATATCGTTATTGCTCTCCATTGCTTATTGTGCAATGATTACACTTTTTACGGGTAATAAATGTATTGATATGGAACAAATCCTACTAACTTGTAAAGATTATTTGGTCCGTAATTATCTATTTCTTAAAATTGAAGTAGTTTTGTTTTCTACAGGAACTACCTCTACAAGTGATAAACTTTAGAAATGTACTGACCCATTCCAAACACATCATCTTTGAAAGATATGTTTCTAACACCTCCACTCCTTTGCTATTTGATAAACTTTTGTTGTTGCATTTTCAATACCATATACGTGTAGGCTACCTGGTATTGCAAATGAGCATAAACAACATCGTTCAATATTCAATATTAGTTTAACACACAAAATCAGGGGAAGAATTGTAGGACAAGTGTATATTAGGAGGATATGTTTAGAAATGCACTGACCCATTCCAAACACTTCTTCTTTGAAAGATATGTTTTCTAACACCTCCACTACTTTGTTATTTGATAAACTTTTGTTGTTGCATTTTCAATATTATATACGTCTAGGATACCTGGTATGCAAATGAGCATAAACAACACACAAAATCAGGGGAAGAATTGCAGGACAGGTGTATATTAGGAGGAGTACCCTAAGTTGAAGTGAATTTAACAAAGAAAATTACCATATTTTCTTTCCTAGAACAGTGTCGAGAAATTACACCAAGATCCAATGGTGGATAAACCCACAATCCATCAACTAACTAGTAAGAAATACAAGCCATATTAAATCAGCAAGTAGATATGTGACACCAATTGACAAAACAAAGCCAGAGTAATTTCCAAATTTAGCACGATATTAAAATTAACAAGTTTCTAGACAGAAACTTCATGACAAAAGTTCATGACTACTAAAACACATGCGATCAAATTTTGTTTGGTCCTAAAGTAATACACTAATTACAGAGGTTCACATATTCAATACATCCAGATTGTAGTTTGTCGAAGAGATAATTGGGGTATGAATACAAATCTAATCCCTCATATAAAACACGAAAAAATCAAGAAAAATGTACAATTTTGATAGATATATCAATATATCAGTTAATCTATCAAATATTCTAGTAGTAATGAAAATCTCAACTTACCATGTAAGAGTGATAAAGTATGGCTGGACCAACTCTTTCTTTAACTAGTCTTCAACACACAAGGCTACCAAGAACATCAACCTTTAATTATGAATCAAATAGAACAGATCATGAAATTGATCCAACCGCGGCTCCTCAAAAGAAAAAGAAAAAACACTTTCAGTTTTTTCCATGGTACCTGAGAATGACCCAACTGCAATCAACAGAAAATAAAACTGTTAATCAAAATGCAAACAATTCAGAGATCAATTAAAAAAAATACGCAACAGACATCCAATCAGTGAGCTAAACAAGGGACAAGCAAATCTTTCATCCATTCAAGAAGACCCATGACTTAAAAATATGAGTAAAATAGAAAATCCATACCAAAATCTAATGAAAAATAACAACATAAATGCTTAATTACTCAAAAATATCCAGATTCAAATATCTAAAATCTGAATAAGCAAAAACAGATAAATTAAAGAAACTTTAATTTGAGAAATTGAAATCAGAGGAAGAAATAAAGTTTGTATACCTTAGAATTAATAATATCAACTCTATTCTCATCACTACCCGACCCATTGAAATATGTTTCTCACTACAAAACACCGAAATTTCAAGCTATTATATGCATGGTATCATCGACCATGTAAATATCAGAAAATGGCAGAATACATTACGGGGTTTGTTTATTATTTACCTTCAAAGAAGAAGAAGACCTCGAATACAGATCTGCTACATGAGTAGAACGATTTGGTTTACTGGTGGTTCTAGGGATTTTCTTTGCTCTTATCAGATCATGGATGGGGAGTTAAGATCAAACGATTTTATTCCTTGATGAGGAGCTTTTACTCTTCCGGTTTGTAAGATTTATGAAAAAAGAGAACAAGAGAGATTTGTGAAATAAGAAGAAGAATAAAACGAGAGAGAGAGAGAGTCGAGTTCGGTTGTGAAGGTGAGAGAAGAAAAGTAATGGAAAAGATAAGGTTCTCTTGGTTTTAACGGAGCGAGGGGGTGTTTAATCGCAGCCATAGATCAACACGAGGACTCCATCTTTAGAAAATCATGACCGGAGGAAATATGTGGAGAAGGATTGCCTAGAAAATTGATCCATAGGAAAAATCTAGGTTGACCGGTCACAGAACGGGTCGTTAAACATGGAATAAAATAGTAATAAATTTTTTCATTCAATGACCGTTTTTGACTCTCAGGGTTATTTTTTTAAATCTGAGACAGTCTTGACCGGTCCATGGTCTATTGACTGCCATCGAGGGTCGGGGATGTGGGTCAAGAAAACCCCATTTTCCACTAGTGAAAGAGGTATTTTGGTTGGTCACAAAAGGACAAAATAGCTTGGTGTAACCCTGATATTACTAATATGACCTTAAATATCAACCACTACTATACATATGTATTCAAGGGTAAAGGCGTACATTAAATCAGTACTTACATATTCAACCTTATAGATTTGTATATTCAAGAAGAGGGTGGATCCATGGACACTCTTAGATGGACAAGGTCAGATAAGATTTGCGTCATTTTCTCTGCAAAACCCAAACGACAATGAATTTAAATGTAATATTTTGATGATATGTTATAAGACTCTACATTCCTATAAAAAAATGAATGTAATTCGAGATAGCAAACCTTACCATCTACCAATCTTAATTTCAACCGTTAAATTTGAACGGTTGATATTCAAAGGGGTAGATAGTCATTTTATACATCTGGAATTGTGTTCATTTTTTGAAGGAATGTAGAGTCTTATAAGAGGAACATATCATCAAAATATTACACTTAAGTTCATTGTCGTTTGGGTTTTTCGGAGAAAATGGCGCAAATCTTGTCTGACCTTGTCCATCTAAGAATGTGTCCATGGATCCTACCTCTTCACAGAAATGCCATTGTTTTAAAATTTGTAGAAATTTCCGAGGAACCCAAGTTTGGTTCCTCTCTCTTCTATAAACCCACCATTAAGATAATATATATTTTTATCCCAAAATCTAAGATGTACGGTTAAGATTAGTGAAAACTACAGGGAGACCCATTCTACAGATTTTCTACACCGTGAAACCCACTGGCAGAAAAGTTCACGCGCGCACCCAATTTTCGTGAGAAAATCTCTCAAACCCACAATTTATAAAATTTTGTTTCTTCATATCTTTTCTTCTTCTTCTTCTTCACGTGAATTTCTTCTTCAATTATTTTTCTTTTCTTCCTCCCAACTGTGACTTACGATCAATAATATTGATAGATAGTATAATCACATGAAGATTGGAAACAATAGATGAATGAAATCGAAAGTTAGGGTTTGGGGTGATGTTCTGAGATGAATCGATATATTGTTGTTTGTTATTTCCGAAAGATGTATGAATGGTTTTTTTTTTTTAATTAGGTATTATGATTGAGAAGATGATTCTGAGATGTGTTCTGAGATGGAGATAGGGTTTGTAATTGTTTCAATCAAGTAGAACAGGAAGAAAAGTTGATTTGAGATTTGGAAAATACAGGGAATAATAATAAAGCTTATTTGAGCTGGGATGATGAACAACGAAGAAGAAGAAAAAGATGATGTTGTTATGAGTGCATAACATGTCATACAGTCGAAAAAATGGATGCATAACACATTATCTGGCATCTTTGTTATTTTGAGTGAAATTGAAAATTGATGCGTAATGCATCATGCAGTCGAGAAAATGGATGCATAACCTAATATGCATCCAAAATACGGCTGCATAATGCATTATTCATCGAGAAAATTGTTGCATAATCTTTTATGCATCGAGAAAATGGATGCATAACCTGATATGCATCCTTAAATATGGTTGCATAACCAATTATGCATCAATTTTTTATGTACGCACTAAAATCAACCAAAACAATGGCTACATAACTCGTTATAGATGCATAACTTTGTTATGCAGTCGGGAAAATGGTTGCATAATTCGTTATGCGTCTGCATTGTGCTATGCATCTTTTTTTGGAGGCTGCATAATGAATACGTAGTCAGTTTTCGAAATTTTTCCCTAAAACGATGATCACCTCCAATTTTTTTGTGAAAAACAAAAATTTGATATTGTTGTTTGTACTCGTTGTGTAGCTCTCTTAAAAAGATTTCCAACGATATAAAATTTGTTAAATTTCAAGGCGCGATTTTTTAGATATGTTATATCCAAGTTCGTTGCCAATTATATCCCTGAAAAATTAGGATGCATAACGAGTTATCCCTGAAAAAATAGTATGCATAACCCGTCATGCAGATGCATAAACCGTCATGCAGACATTTTTAATAATTTCGGATAATTATGGGTGTCACGATATCTAAAATTAATTGTGGGCCTGACAATGAGAATATCTTTTTTTGGGCATGAGCCTAATTTTCCCTTAAGATTAGTAGTTTTTCTTTTAAAGAAAACTTAGGCAATAGCCTAAGAAATGTGATACATAATAATATTAGTAGTGGCATCATTGTTCAGACTGACTACCAACCCACCATTTAAGTTCTTACATGCCAGAGCTATATCTAAAGCTCGCAAATTCTGAAGTCTATGAATAATTTTGAGATTAGTTAATACAAAGGAGACATGTTGAATTCTTAAGGAGTCTTCTTCATTCATGAGTTGTCGTTCCCTGTAATAGTTTCAGTTGAATCTTCCTTTGATTGCATTGATGTATAGAGTGTTAAAGTGTTCTAGGATTTCATTGGTTTCAACTTGTATTTCAATGTTCATGTGCTGCTTTTCCTCCGCCCAGCTGAATGCTAGTTATGCCCCTCCTGTGGCTCCCCTAGTTCCCAAGTGGCCTGAGTGTCATCTGCTATCATAGTAGTTTCCTGCAAAATCGGTAATAGTTAGTGCAGAAAAGAATTGTAGGCTGTCAGTGTCCTGTATGGTGCAGATCTTGATTATGTAACCATAACCCTGATTTTTCTGAGAATTCCCAACATTTAATCTGGGTACTTCCCTTGGTATTTCAGTGTCAGAGCTTTGGCCATATTCATTAAGAATATGAGGAGGTAAGTTCTGAACTCTGTTATAATCACATAGGTGTTGTTGAATACTAAGGGTAGTTCTCTTAGTGTTTGGTGTTATGTTTTGGAAGACTAGATCACATCTAGACTTCCAAATGAACCAGCAAGTAGTAGCAGAGATATTACTGTTATCACTGTTGTTGTTGGACTGAAACCAAGTATTGGAAAAATCCATGAATTGTGTAGTATGATCAAACATTCCATGGTTTTCTCCAAACATTTGATGCCAGACTTCAGTAGCTGCAGGGAAATTTAGAAACATGTGTGTCATGGATTCCTCCTCACTGTTGCAGATTTTGCAGATGGGATCAATATCGTGAAGTATGCTTGCTGTCTTGGCATTTGTTGGCAGTATTTCATGAACACATTTCCAGAGAAAGATTTGAATGGCATGTGCAACTTCCAGTTTCCATATTGTTGTCTAGTCTCTTGTTTCAGTATCATTTCTGTAGAGATTCTCTATCTTAGCCTTGTATAAAGCCTTTACTGAGAATTTTCCTGTGTTATTTATCTTCCATTGCATACTGTCATCTTCCCCAGGGTGTATTTCCAGATCAGGAATGGTTTGAGCAATATTTGTGCTGAAGATCTACTGAATAAGCTGATTATTCCATTCCCCTTGAGCTGTCATTAATTGAGCTAGAAACTGAATATCCTGTGGACAGTTTGCAGGTTTTGAAATCTTGGCAGTTGAATTTGGTATCCATAAGTCTTCACAGACCCTTATCTTGTTGCCATTTCTAATTTTCCAGGAGCAATATTGTTGGATATTCTGAATGCCTTCCAACACTCCTTTCCATAACCAAGAATCACCATACTTAGATTTTGTGTTCATGTTCAGAACATTTCTTCCAAGCAGGTACTTAGCATCCATCAGTTGAAACCATAGAGAGTCCTTATCTTGTTCCAATCTCCATCTTATTTTTATTAACATGGAGCTGTTAAATAATTCCATGATCATAAAACCTAATCCACCCAACTCCTTTGGCTTGCAGATAGCTGTTCATGCCTTAGGATAGAACCCTGTGGGGTTTTCTATATTTTTTTCCCAAAAGAAGTCGCTTTGTAGCTTGTTTAAATTTTGACAAGTTTGTTTGGGTATCCTGAAGCAGTTCATTTGGTAGATACTGGCCGCGGAGGTAACAGATTTGATTAGAACTTCTCTTCCAGCAGGATTGAGAGGAATATTTTTCCAGCTTGAGAGTCTAAGTTTCATCTTATCAACTCCAGGTCTGAAGGATTGAATCTTGCTTCTATGAGTGAAAAGAGGGGAGCCTAAATACTTGTCATTCAAAGGAAGAGCATGTATTCCTAGTATGTTGCAAATGATAGGTACTAGAACTGGATCAGTATCCTTGCTGAAAAAAGCTCCAGATTTGTTGAAATTGATTAGTTGTCCAGAAGTATCTGCAAAAATGTTTAGAATGTCCTTGAGGTTCTGTGCTTCAGCTTCATTGGCTTTGCAGAAGACCATGCAATCATCAGCAAAAAGAAGGTGATTTATAGATGGAGCATTCTTGCAGATTTTGATTCCAGAGATAATACCTAAGTCTTCAGCATGAATAAGAGTTCTAGAGAGGGCTTCCATACAAAAGAGAAATAAGTAAGGAGAAAGGGGATCCCCTTGTCTGAGACCTCTGGAGGGGTTGAAGAAATTATCAGGAGCTCCATTAATAAGAACTGCTGTGGAGGTGGTGGAGATGCATTGCATAATCTTGTTGCACCAATATGAGTTGAAGCCTATCTTTGTAAGGATGTTGTGCAGGAAGTTCCAATCCACTCTTTCAAAGGATTTAGCCATATCAATCTTGATTCCCATATTGCCTTTATTGCCTTTTTTTCCCCTTTTAGTTCTCATGGAATGTATTAGTTCATGGGCAATGGCTATGTTATCAGATATTTGTCTACCAGGAATAAAGGCAGATTGGTAGGGAGAGATGATCTTTTGTAGGTATGGTTTCATTCTTTGAGCTAAAAGTTTGGATATAATTTTGTAGGTGGGATTACAAAGGCTTATGGGTCTGAAGTGACTAGGACAAGTTGGGTTATCTATTTTGGGGATCAGAGATATGAGGGTGGTGTTCATTTCTTTTAGAATGTGACCAGATAAGAAAAAGTACTTAACCATTTTTACTATGTCTTCTCCAACCAGATCCCAAATGGCTTGAAAGAAATTTGGGGGGAAACCATCAGGGCCTGGAGCCAAATCTTTGGCCATGCTGAATAGGATTGCCTTGACTTCATTATGGTCAGGGATTCTGTTGAGGGTATCGTTGTCTAAATTGGTTATAGAAGTGGGTATGAGGTTGATAATTTCAGGGTTTATTGTAGGTGTCTCAGCAGTGGCCATCTTGGTTAAATGATTGGTGAAACATTTCCTAACTTCTTGATAGTCCTCAATCCAGTTTCCTGCAGCATCTTGTATAGAATCAATTCTATTTCTCCTGGTTCTGCATTTGATAGCTCTATGAAAATACCTGGTGTTCTTGTCTCCCAATTTGATGAACTGTTCTATAGTCTTAGTTTTCCAGAATTGTTCTTCAATGTCTTGCCATTCCTTGAGGAGTTGTATAGCAGTCTTGAGAGCAGCACTTCTGTCAGGTCTGAAATAATTTCCTTGTAACCAGTGAAGATGTTGTTTACTTTCTTCATTTTGATGTTGCCATAGACCTCCTTGTTCCATATTTTGAGTTTCAGCTTGATGTTTTTGAGTTTTCTATCAATAAGAAAGGCACTGGAACCAGAAAATTGTTTGTGCCAACAATCAACAATGATATCCCTACAATCCTTGTGATCCAGCCAAGGACCAAAGAACTTAAAGGGAATTTTACCAGTATGCCAATGGGGATTATAATTAAGGAGAATAGGATGATGATCATACCCAATGGCTAAGAGATTTGTGATGGTAGAGTTTGGATATAAAATAAGCCAAGAATCAGTGGCTAAACCTCTATCCAATCTTTGTTCAGTAAGAGTTGGGTTACTTCTCTTGTTTGACCAAGTAAAAGGACAACCCACAATACCCAAATCATTTAAATCCAGCTCAAGAATTTTATTACTGAAAAGATTAGCTTCCACACTATCCAATGGTTGAGTACTGTATTTCTTATTATCATGAAGAATGAAATTGAAGTCACCAATAATTAACCAGGGGAGAGAGTAATTGGAAGCAGTATGATCCAAATTTGTCCAAGACTCAATCTTACTCTTAGTATCGTAAGGACTACCATAGTAACCAGAAAAAAGCTAAGAAGGGCCACTAGTAGGCTTGATTAATGCATTGATATGATTGAGGGAGTAATCAAGGATCTCCTCATCCAGGTTAGCTTTCCATATCAATACAAGGCCTCCAGCAGTACCACTAGCCCCTCCAGGGTTAACATTCCAAAAATTCTGAATATTAAGTTGTTGCATGGTTTTTAAGAGTTTTGCATGCTTTTGTTTTGTTTCAGAGATGAAACAAATATCAGGATTAAACTTGTTTAACATGTCATTAAGATAGTTTTTAGAATGTTTTTTTCCTAGACCTTGACAATTCCAAGCAATGGAGGAAAAGAACTGCCAAAAGTAAGAAATAGAAGGGTATTTTGAGGAAGGCCTTCTAATTAAGGGATCATAGTAGGTCAGCACATGATTAAAGCAAAACATATTGTCATGGATATGGTTCTTATAGTGAGAGTATTTAGTGATGTGTACCTCATAATTGGATGAGGATTTTCCAGGATTACCATTAGCCATTTGTGGGATGCTTGAGTCCAATGGCTCTGCATAGCAGTCAGCATGGTCCTTGAATCTTTTGATGTTGTCTGTTGCAGTTGTTTCCATGGTGACCTCTGTAGTGTCAGTTTGTTTTCTCTTTGGGATATTATTGGGGATGGTAGAATCTGTAGGAATATCAGAATCAGTGATGTTGTTTGTTTCAACAAAAACATGATTTTTCCTTTTAGCATACCAAGCATTCTTCTTGTTGATTGCATAATCAACATCCATTCTTTCTTTGATTTGAGAGAGGGTTGGTAAGGTGTTGAAATGAAAGGGTTGAGGAGGGGGTAATGGTGGAAAAATACCAGATGGATCTATATCTTGTGAAATGTTGGTATTAGAATCATTGGAATTTTTGGCTCTAGCAATTGCCTTTAGTTTTGGTTGATTTTACTTGTAATTATTTGTGATATTCTTGGAGAGCTCCAGCTTTCTGTTTCCTATTTGGCAGGCTAACACATCAAGATGAGGTGAATCTGGTTCAGCCATAAATGAGGCTCCAAAGATAACATGCTTGGATGAAGAGGGGGTTATATTAGCAACAACTTTTTCCAACTCTTTCTGCTTGGCATTTCTCATTTTGATTTCAAAAACTGCTGCAGCATCCGCATCTGTGTAAGATATATGAATGACCTTTCTCCATTCTTGAAAAACTTTTTGGTGGGAAGTATGGGGTGGTGGTAGGGGTTGTGGTGTTGTTAGAATAGGGTAATGAGATTGTGAAGGAGTTGGAGGAGAAGGACAAAGAGGGGATGGGTGATCCAAGATTTTGCAAACCTTACAGAATCTTATACCATTGAGGGAAAAAGCAAACTCCAACCAGTGAGAGGTAGTTGGTGTCTCATAAGATTCAATACCAAATTTGAGTGGTCTAGTGACATCAATGGTAAGCTTGACTTCTATATTTTTTTCAAATCTGTCTCTACCATAAGCTTTCTTAGCAGTTTGGAAAACTCCAACAGGTTTGAGGATGTTTTGGATGTCAGGTATAATATGAATTGGAATTCTTTTGATGAGTAGCCAAACCATAACTTGAGTGAATTTCTCTTCATGAATTAAATCAGGACCACCCACTGGTACTCCAACTAAGACCATTAGTTTATCAAAGACTCCTCTGGTTCCACCATTCCTGAGAGTTGAGTATTCATCTTCATTCGTGAGTCTGAGAACATAGTAATTTCTTCTTCTATTCCAGATATCCAGTTCAACTCTGTCGTTGAATTCCCAATCGTTATTGATGAAGTTACTGACTTTGGAAACAAATATTGCTACAAAGCTTCCCAATAAAACACCATTTCCAATCTAGAGGTTGTTTAGTTTTGATATTTTCAGGGTTAATGAAAACTTTAGGAAATAGATCCTCGGGCATGGTGAGAGTGTTGTTCATCTGAGCAA
Source organism: Papaver somniferum (assembly GCF_003573695.1). Lineage (NCBI taxonomy): Eukaryota > Viridiplantae > Streptophyta > Magnoliopsida > Ranunculales > Papaveraceae > Papaver > Papaver somniferum. The sequence continues at coordinate 44,597,481 of NC_039363.1, forward strand.
CCAGATTTTCTATGGAAGAAGGGTTAGAGTTAGAAGATGAGGCCATTTTTGTTGAGAAAACAGAGTAGTAGAGAGATGTTTTCCAGTGGATATAATGACCACTTTGGTTTTTGGTGTGATAGATCCAGTAAGTAAGAGAAGAGGAATCCAAACATGCTTTAATTTGAAATTGCTTCACGGGTAAGTTGTAACATGAGAGGTTACTTTCCCTACAGTGTATTTTTCTGGGTGTTTTGTAAGTTTGTGGAAGGATAACTATGTACGGTTGCAGAAGACTAACTTCATATGGTTGTGAAGTGTTTTGGACTAGTCTTTTTAAAGGAAATGTGAATAAGTCGCAATCTTCCTGTGCTAGAGTATGACTCTGCATTCTGCGCTTGAGACTATCTATGTTGTGTCTGAACTTGGTACTGATGGCTAATGGGATCCGGCTAGAGTTCCTGCACAGCCAAGAAATGTTAAATTTGACTAACCAGTTAGGCACTATACCTTGTCTCGAGAGCCGAGGATTGCTAATCAAACTTCTTGGCTCAACGTGACAAGATGAGTGTAAGTTGGTCTGTTTCAAAAGATTGGTGGGCCGCTGCCAACAGTTGGGCTTTGCAAACGTATCCCATAGAAGATCGGCCCCTCCCACACTAGAGTTAGCTTGCTTCTGAATGGATTGAACATGAGTCAGCCTCTGAGACAGAAATTTTCTAGAGATTTGTATAATGCTGCATGTCCAACAAATGTAGGTTGGAAGATATCTGATTCCATAGCAAATGGTGCCACCTGTTGGAGCCATCATCATACAGTATAAGATGGTTAAACGTGTGAGAGAGTATAAACTGCCGGTTAGGATATGATAACCTAGCAGAGTGAAAGAAAGAGTAGTGGGGATAGAATAATGAGGAGGCGGTTGAGTGTTCTGTGAACGGTATTGGGAATTGACACAATTTATTGGCGAAACCGTCGAAGTTGATTGAGATACCCAATATAAAATGACAATTTCTCTTTGCAGAAAAGGAACCAAATCTTCATTCTCACCAAGAGATCCATCAGAGCAAAAACTGAGAAGATCATTCTCATGTCTAACGAACCCAAACCCGTTGATCGAAAAGGCAAACGAAAGTTGTCTGAAGTGGATCCGGAGCCATGCATACACTGGTATCCCTATAAGCATTTAGTTCACTGTCTGCCTCATGGGATAGCCTTTCCTCAAGGTTGTGAATCTCCCAATTTCAGAGAAGGGTTTGACTGGTATTTGCAAGATATGCAACATAGCATAAATGTGAAAATAGAGACTGAGAGATTGTTGCACTGCTGTCCTCCCGAAGATGTGCATGAATTGTTGCTTGATTCGTCAGTGGATAGGTTGAAAGAATTCTTCAAGACTAATCAATCTTCTCCGGTGAGTCAGAGCACCAGTAATCCTTTTATCAGGCCTGAATTGAGTATCAATCAAGGTGGTTGTAGAATGCCTGGTGCTACCCACCATGGTGAAGAAAGCAGTGCAATAGAAACTACTGAGCCCGATAGGAAGCCAAAGCGACACAGATATGATGATGATGATTGGGTCCTTTATGCATACCATCCACTCTATGGCCCATTTGAGATGCATGAAGGAGTTGTTGTTGTTGCTGATCGATTCCTCGTGTCTGGACTGAGCAGGATTGGGTTTCAATCCATCACTTTGCCAACTGTTGCTCAGACCGTAGTTCGCCAATTGGCTTCTAATCCATGGGGTGAAGGAGAACCAATGCATTTCCTGTTCTTGATGCGCTCTGCCCTGCAACTGGCCAAATTGGACGTGCCATCTTTGCCAGTACAAGTCAAACAACGACCAATCCAAATACAGAGGAGGGGCCACCTCAGGATCCTTAGAGCATATATTTCCCCGGAGGGTAGAATTTCAATGAGTGTTGTCTGAGTGCTTTTAGAAAAATGAAGTTGAGTATGTAGACTTGAGCTGCCTAGTTTGATGTTTGAAAAAGGCTGATCCGTTATACCCGGATCATAGAATAACTCCCCAACATCCATAAATTGTGATTGAGGTAGACTAGTTTGAGAAGATATCCCAGAGAAGATCCCTATACCTGGTGGGTGAGAGTTGACAGAATTCTCTTGAAGCAACATAATTTTGAGTATTATCAGTGATAAGAGAGTTGAGAATGTAATTTCCAATATTAAGATTTGAGATTTCAGATGATTCTCTAGTGATTTGATTATTTCTGCCGGAGCAAGTGATTTGTGTGAATTTTGTGATGCGTGTAATACAATTACAACTACAAGTGTGATTAATGTGAGGAGCATTCATGATTGGGTATTGAGAGATATAGATATGAGCATCAGAATTTCATAGAGAAAGAAAACCGGTGAGAACCGATGAGAAACCAGGGGATCGGAGGCAAGAAATAGCCGTTGAAAGAGACCAGAAATAGTCGTTAAGGGAAAGAGGAGAGAGGGGAGAGCATTTTTCCTCTAGTCTTCCGTTGATAGCGGATATCAAACGGGGCAGACTAAATTTTTCCTTCTACTCATCTGCATAATTGAAAAGGCGAAATAACCAAAACCTTATACAGTCATAAGATTGGATGTATATTTCCAAATTTTCAACATGAGTAAATTGATCTTTATCCAAATTATTTATTAAATTCATTTGCTAATTATGAAATTTATTAAATGAGAAACCGACCAATTAGTGCTTCAAATTCGGATTAACTTTTAGGATCTCACTTGAATGTCTAAAAAACGGGGTAGTTTATATATTTATCATCCGCTTTTGGATGTGGTTTATCTTCTCCAATAATGTTTCCATAGCCTAACATGAAGTTATTTTCCTTAGCAACTCGGTCGCATCTAACTGTTGGCTTTTCTCTCTTCTTTCACACTTTGGCAATCAATTTTGTTTTTCTTTTGTTTTTTTGAAGCAGCAATCATTTTTTACTTTTTCTTTTGTTCGGTGATCTCATGAACTAAAGGAATATCCATGGGGAAGCTATGATGCATAGGAACCTGATTGGTGATCCAAACCAAGCTAGACAGGTCTTTATCAATTCTTATTAAGAGGTCTAGTATAATGTTGTATTTGATTCGGTATTTTCTGGATATCATCAATTGTACATAACACATTTTGATAAGCTTGAAGATTGTAGTTGGACAAAGAAATCATGATATGTAGTCGTTGATCTTGCTAGTGCAAGTTTTTGTTGGTGCTGGAAGTAGTAATCACACGCGGTTGTGTTTGGCGTCCTGGTAGGATTGTGTTTTGTTGGTACTCGAAGTAGTTTCAGAATTTTTCTCTCCCCCAAATCCATTCTCATTATTAGATTGTGTAACTCGTGGTGGCAGGTGCCTTTGGGTGCACTATTAATGTATCAGGACCAACTGTAGTTGCGATCACGGATGGTGAGAAAAGGAAAAGCAATTTGGAGCCTAGTTAGCAATTCGGGATTCGGCAAACGTACGGAACGTCAAACGTACGAGTATTATACGGTTTTGTAAAATTCAGATTCGGTCCAAAATTCGGTCAACGGGACGTGATTCGTCATTAATTCGGAACGGTATACGTACGTGTATAATTCGATTTATAAATGTGAGTTCGGCTCTGAAAATTCGGTATCTATATATAACAAATAATTTGTATTTATAAGGTCATAGACCAATTTTTATGCATATGTGTGAGTTATTTAAGGAAAAAATAAACTCAATATGATGATATTAATAATATATACAACATTAGTTATCCAAAAGGACGTCGTATAGTGGTTTAGATGCTTGGTTAGTGAGTTTGAGATCTCTCTCACCTTCAAATCTCTTCAGTCGGTTTTGTTTCATAAAAATTACAACACGTCTAATATTCGGTCGTGTATGTTCGGGAGCCAGTAAAGCCCAAAAAGTGGAGTCTTTGAAAAGTAAAAGCTAAAGAATTTATGGCGAAGTAAGCGGACGTATCATTCGGGATACGTAAAATTCGTGAACGATTCGCGAATAATCCGGGAATGCCACATAATACGCGACTTGGGTTCGGAGTTGCAAACGTACGCGAATAAGACGGTAAAATTCGTGATACGGAAAAATTCGCGAATGATTCGCGAATCATTCGCGAACTTACTAACTAGGATTTGGAGAGACAACGGTGGAAACATTTATGACGTATGGGGGATTTTCATAGAGTTGGTGCTAGGGTAGTTATTACAGTGCTCTTAGATGTACTCTTAGATGATAGTTATGAGCAGTTTTGTAATTGTCATTTGATTTCTGAATACTTGCAGCATTTGTCTCGCAGCTCTCGCTATATGGTATTTTTATGGTCTTTCAGGGTTTACTGTTTTCTTCTTGTATTTCTGGTATGTCCCTAATTTTTAATTAGTTTAATGATGATTTAAATGTAACTGCTCCTATAAAAAAAATGATTACATTACTTTTCACGATAATTGCAAAAGAAAATATAAATGGAGATTTTTACAAGGCGCAACCGGTTTCTTGACATGAAAATTGTGATCATCACTGATGATTATTCATTGAAAACTAGAATTTTCACAAATTTCTGAATGACATTATTAGAGGTGAATGACATTATTAGAGGTGAAAAATTGGATTTTCACCAAAATGCCGTGAAAACTCGTATTTTCACAAATCGCACCGGTGAAATTTAGAATTTTCCTAATCCAAAACCTCGTTAAAACTCATATTTTCACCAATTGCATTAGTAAAAGTTAGAACTCTCCTAATCTAGGCAGGGTGGGAATTGAATTTATCTGTTTCCTAATTTTTTTATGGTGATAATTGATTTTTTTTACTCCTTTTTTTAGTCTGCTACTAAGTTTTTTAGATTTCTTGGAGTTATTTTAAGGAGTTAGTTTAGGGAGCTTTTCAAGATAGGGAGTTAGTTTAGGGAGCTTTTCTAGTGAGTTTCATGGTCAAAATCAACCGCTCCAGATCCCCTGTCCCCTAGTTCCCTATCCCCCATGCCCCTCCAATAGTGCGTAGACACGTGCCCCTTAATTATTCCCCTTATTTCATACAGTTGGAAGATCCACGTAATTTGAGTAATAATCACCCAAAGATAATCTCTTTTCTTTACTGGAATTAAGCAAAGTCCAAACCTAGTATCGAGTCATAGGGTTGTAATTTGAGTAACGACAGTAGTTGATCCCATAAAAATTGGATCAACAATAGGAGTTGATCGAATAATTGGATCAACAACAATAGTTGATCCCATAAAAAATTGGGTCAATAATAGGAGTTGATCGAATAAATGGGATCAACAACAGTAGTTGATCCCATAAAAATTGGGTCAACAACAGGAATTGATTGGAATTGATTGATAGACACATTTTTGTGTCTACGTTGTCCTTAATTTCATGTATTGTTGGTACTCGATTTTTGTACTTATTATGGTATTTTATGTGTTTTTAGGTATTTTTGGAAATAAACATTATTGGAAAAATCGGCTCGAAAAGTCGTCTAAAGCACCGGAAGGAATGTGTTATCCAGACTCTCACTTGTGGATAAGGGGCGCCCAAATGATAAGGGGTACCCAAAGGATATTTGCACCCAAGCAGCTGATCAGAGACACCCCTCATGGCATCTGCTATTCGCACCCCAGGACCGGATAAGGGGCACCCATCTTCTTCTTCACGGGAAAGATATTTGGCGGGAAAAGAAATCTCAATTGTGTGAGATTCTGGTCATGATATTATGGGGATATTTGTGTCTTTAAGACATGATTATCTTCTTACCATGATAGTAAGATTTTGTACGTGTCTTGAATGGAAGGAAATCGTATACTTTTGGATATTTTCGAAAACAGGGAAGGAATTATTCACGGAATTAATTGAAGGTATTCTCTTCATTATTTGGCTCAATTAATGAGAATATTTGGATATACCATACAACTCAGAAGACGTGTGAAAATGGAGAGGAAATATTCCCGTGAAATACTTTCATTAACTGCAAAGATCTTTTGGAGTGATTGAGATGATTGTCGACCTAAGATTGGCTTCACAGTATAAATAAGAGTGTCTTGGGTATCAGTGAGGGGATGGAGAGTTTGGGGATCGTTTAGAGCAAACCCAGGTTAATCATTATTTTCTCCCATTTCATCACTTGTAAACACTTTTGAGCAATGAAAAATTATTCTGAGTTTGTTTCCAATATGCGGAGCTAAACCCAATCCTTGGGGTTATGGAGGAATCCATTGTTTCGGTAAAAGTGATATATTTCTATTAATTAATTACAACAACTCTATTATGATTTTTGCATTGAACTAAAAATTGTTTATATGATTTTGATTAGTTAGGTGTATTTTATCTTGATAGAATATGCTTGCTTTAGGGTTTTGATATTCTATGCTTGGATTAACATCTATTCTTTTGGAAATTTACATGTCTAGGCAATACTATTAGAATCAATTTGAATGTTGAGTTGCATAATTATTGTTTCATTAAATCACTAATATCAACCAATGGTGGAATTCTAGCCCTATTCTCTCCATAATTTTCAGAACATCTTTTTAATTTAGTTCGCTATTTTTATTTATTAAAAAAAATCTAAAAATCCGCTTTCACAAGTCTTGAACGAATCATATTACTACAACAACTTTGAAAACACATCAAATTTTTGGCGCCGCCGACGCGGACTTGTCTTTAGGCTAGAGTTTTTAGATTTTTTTTTCTTATTTGTTCTTCTTTACGTTTTTGGGTTTTTGTCTTTTTCTTTCAGATTTTGGAATTTGGAGCGAAAGAAAATTTTGCCAAAGCTTTTGGTGAATACTTAAAGACTGGAGTAAAAGGCAAAGCGAAAGGAGCGAAAGGAGAAGATTTTTTTTTATAAAAAAAAAAAGAGAGACATTTTTATTTTTTTAGATTTTTATTTTTTTTAGACTTTCTTTTTCTTTTGCACTTTATATTTTTGGACTTTGGACTTTAAATTTTGGGACATTATTTTTTTTTAACTCTACGGAAGGGTAGCTTAAATATAAACTGTTTGCAGAGAAGGACAGTGATTACAATATCACATCGGTCCCTCAGGTTCGTACATGACATAGGAGTCGTGGCCCGAGTCGACTACAAAGGTTCATCCCCCGTCTGGTACGGGAGGTAAGTTTGTCGAAACACTCGTGAATCCCCTGTCAGCGAGTTACTGTCTTCCTTCGTATGCATATATGTTGAGGACTTGAAAACGGCTGCTTTAATTTCCTAGTAAAGGGCAAGGACTGGCCATACAAGATAAGGGTTCGGATTTCATCACCGTTCTCTTCTTGCCCGCCTTAGGAAAACGACACCAAACGCGAACCTAAGCCTAAAATTTTGACTAGAACGAGACCGATAGGGTAACGAGCTTAACAGGAAAGTCATTCGAAAAATATTGGTTACTCTTTTAAGCATACTTCGAAGTTCTTGACGGTTTCTGTAAGTTGAATGCGTGACTGCGCCACCATGTAATACTGGTGAGGCCTTGGGTATCAAAGCTCCACCGAGCTTCCCTCGCCTCTATTCAACTTACTTTAACTCGGTTGATTCCAGAGGGGTTTGCTTAAATTGTAACGAATTCTCGTTCGAAGGATTAGAAGCTGGTCTAGAAACAATCTAAGTGGAGCCATCATGCTTTTTGTTTGCTAGAAATCAGTAGGTTTGTTGTGGTGGAGTCAGCCTTGTTTGTGTGTGCATAGAACATCCCTTCCTTTTTAGGGATTTTCTTTTTGATTTTGTTTTTCTAGTGTATGCCCGAAGTTTTTAAACGAGCTTGGAAAAGAAACACTCTAGGTCGTTTGATTAGTGAAAAACCTAGTAGTTCTTCTTGTGAAGGCGGGGAGCTCGAAAACTCTTCTTTTGAGAGCCCCGTTTTTGGAAACTTCAGTTTTGAGAATCTGTCTCTTCGTGAGGAAAGTACCCCTAGTACTCCTAGTCTTTTAGTAGTGCCATAAATGGCAACTTTGAAAGCTTTGCTAAACCCAACTAGGACCTCTCGTCCGTCTTGTATCAAGTTAGCTGAAACCGAGGCAAATTATGAACTGGAACCCGAGACTTTACAGATGCTCCCAATGTTTTTAGGGAAGGAGAATGAGAACCCCTATTTTCATGTTAGGGAATTTGAGGAAGTTTGTAGTACTCTGAAAATTAAAAACCTAAGTGATGATGCGTTGAAACTTAGGTTATTCCCCTTTTCCTTAAAATATAAAGCCAAATCTTGGCTGTTTAGTTTGGACTCTGAGTCAATTGAAACCTATGACCAACTTACTTCTGCCTTTATACATAAGTTTTTTCCAAGGCATAAAACATCGTCTATTAGGACACAAATTCGTACTTTTGCCCAACAAGAGGGAGAATCTTTATATAGGTACTTAGAAAGGTTCAATGACTTGATATCTCAATGTCCTCATCATGGTTTGGAGAAGGTTAGGTTAGTTCAGATCCTCTACGAGGGTTTAGATTATTCAACAACAACCATGGTTGAGTCCTTATGCACAGGTGGGTTTGAGAATAAAACTATTGATGAAGCGATGACATTTTTGAATGAAATCACCAATAAGACCCATCAATGGGAAAATAGTAGGGAACCCCAGAAAACAATTCTTCTAAGTATAGGAAATGTTAATAGGGTAGAAGGATCTTATGAGTCAGATGCCAATATAACATCTATAGCCAAAAGGTTAGAAGCCTTAGAATTAGGTCATTCTAGTGGTAGTAGTGGAAGAAATGAGCCTTTTTGGGAAGGCCATGCTGTTGAAGAGCAAGCCAATTCTCTTTATAACAATACTAGGTTTGATAACCAACAGAAGTTTGACCCATATCCAGAAACCTATAACCCTGGATGGAGAAACCATCCAAACCTTTCTTGGTCCAAGGGACAGAATCAAGGTCAGTCTAGTAATGCTCAGGTTCCCCCAGGTTTTGGCTATACTAAGAATCCTTCAGCTCCGGCACAGTTTCAGAACCCTTCGGATAAGAAGATTATGAGTTTAGAAGAATCTATTGCTTTGTTAACTCGTAACACTGTGCAGTTTCAGCAATCTGTTGCTCAAGGTTTAGAAGAAAATAAGAGAATAGGTCAGGCTAACTCTCAGGCTATTTCCGAGTTGAAAACCCAGGTTAGTCAGATAAATGAGACATTGAGAGAAAAAGGAAAGTTTCCTAGTCAACCACAACCCAACCCTAGGGGAGTCCATCAAATATCTTTAGCTGGTGAGAAATCATCAAACCATGTGAACTCGATAACAACCCTTAGGAGTGGTAAAACGGTAGACGATAAGGTAGCCATGCCTAGTGGACATACTGTAGTTCCACCTTCTACTTCCCAAGAGGAGCCCGTAGACGAGGAAACTGAAACAGACTCTAAAGATTCCCAAGAAATTCCTGATAGGTCTACCTTTGTGCCTAGATCCCCATATCCACATTTGTTAGCCCCAACAAAGAAGGATTCGACTTTCAACGAGATAATGGAAAAATTTAAGCAGGTGAACATCAACATTCCGCTATTAGAAGAAATTAGGCAGATGCCTGCTTATGCCAAGTTCCTTAAAGATCTTTGTACACGAAAGCGTAAGCTTAATGTCCATAAGAAAGCTTTTTTAGCTGGTCAGGTAAGTTCCATTCTTCTGAACCAAACACCCCCTAAGTATAAGGATCCTGGATGCCCCACCATATGTTGTGCGATTGGTAATCACATGGTCGATAAAGATTTACTTGACTTAGGAGCTAGTGTTAACTTACTCCCGTATCATGTATACACCCAGCTAGGTCTTGGTAAGTTGAAAACGACTAAAATGACACTACAATTAGCTGATAGGTCTGTCAAAGTCCCTCGTGGTGTCATAGAGGATGTTCTTATTGAGGTTGATAAGTTTATTTATCCTATGGATTTAGTTTTTCTAGACACCCAGCCTGTTCAGGACCCAAGTCGTCAAATCCCAATGATTTTAGGTCGTCCATTTTTAGCCACAGCTAACGATGTCATCAACTGTAGCACTGGGCTTATGAACATATCCTTTGGTAATATGACCACTGAACTAAATGTCTTTAATGTTACTAGACAACCTTCTGAGAATGATGATTTAGAAGAAGTGAATATGATTAGCACTTTAGTTCAGGATTTGGTTCAGGATAATTGGCTTGACACTTTAATGGTAGATTCTTTAGATGATTTTGAGGAAACCATTCTCTTAGATCAGATGTGTGATCAATCTTTAGAAGAATCTCTTGAGTATTTTAAAGATTCTATGGACCCAGAAATTCAGGCAATAGTTTTAGGTTTTTCTGAGAATAATGATGACCCTAAGTTTGGGGGTAGAGAACTATAAGAATCTCTTGAGTATTTTAAGGACTCTGAAGATCCGGAAATTCAAGAAATAGTTAGAGGTTTGTATGTGAACCCTAAGTTCGGAGGTAGTGATGGTTCTTGTGATTGTATCGTATCCCTAATTAGAGTCCCTAACTTGGGACTCGAGCCTTGTACATATGAGATATTACTTAAGTCTTTTCAAACTCCGCAACCCGATCCTCCTGATACTGTCCAGGAGGTAACCCAGGTATTAGAGACCCGTTTTTCGGATGAATCTATTTATCAAGACACACATATGAAGTTCAATTACGCGCTGCAGATAAACCCAGTTGTCTTGACAGAAACCTTAGATGAGGACGTGCTCCTTCTTTTCATTCTTCTGAATCAGTGCAGTTGTCTTATACTGGTGTCATCTCTATTTGGTCTTATGGACCCACAATTGTTTCGACTGTTGATATATGACTTTGGAAGGTGAAAATCCTTTTTGAGGTATTTGATGTCTAGCTAAAGACTTTAAATTTAGGATTTCCTGGGAGGTACTCATGCTTACGGTAATATCCTTCCTTATTTCTTTTTCCATCCATCAAGTGGTAACAGTTTCTTATTGTTCATGCTTTTAATTTCATCTTTAGAACATTGAGGACAATGTTAGATTTGAGTTTGGGGGTGGGGAATAAACTTTTTGTTAGCTCTTAGCTGCAACAAATAAACTCCAGAGCCTAGAAATTTATGCTTATTAAGGTTGGCACTAACCAATCTAAGTGGATGGGAACATCTTGGTTGTAGGAGTTGAGGAACCAATATGATTAGATGGAAACATCTAAAGAGTCTATTCATAAAAGCACAGAGCTCAGGTGTTAGAATTAAAAAAAAACATGGTAGTTTCGCCATATCTCGTTAAATCCTAATCCTTCTGTTTTTATTTTTTTAAGTGATTTGGTGGGGCACATGATTCAAGTTGTTACCTTTTCTAGGATGGAATAGAGTGATTGAGATACCAACAAAAAAAAAGAGAAAAAAAAAATAATAAAAATAATAATAATAATAATAATAATAAAGAAAAGAAAAGAGAGAGACCAGACCATTAGACCAACCGGAATAAATTCAATAAAATCGACCACTGGTGCCCTTGTATATCCCAGTTGGGTGGACCTAGAGTTAGGTTTATCGACCACTGGTCCCCTTGTATATGCCAGATGTGTTGATATTAGTCAGACCGGTATCTCAGTCCATTATGATAGGTTCACCTTGGCAGAGGCCTTCAGACAGATATGGGAAACACCATTCACTTTTAACCATCTCTTTATCCATCTTCTTAATCTTTCCATGTGATTGGTTGACTCCGGTTATGATGTACAGAAACTATCTGAGTAGAGCTCTGTCACTTATATATGAATTTTAGTATGTTGAGTGCAAACTCGTGTACAACAATTGGAATTTCGCATCAGGGTACTTCCTCCTATAGTCAATGATTGTATGCCAACCAAGGATATTCTTTAGTGCCTTCCAAGGTTCTGCGTAGATAGCTAGGGTCTGGAGTAAAGGTTTTTTGGGTACACCTCTGGTAAACCCTCCGGAGACAACACTCCGCCGCTAGGGCCACCTAGCTGTTTAACGGCTTGCTGCACGTGCTAAGTGTAGTCATTTTATTTTTCTAGATTAGATTTGCTCGAGGACTAGCAAATAATAAGTTTGGGGGTATTTGATAGACACATTTTTGTGTCTACGTTGTCCTTAATTTCATGTATTTTTGGTACTCGATTTTTGTACTTATTATGGTATTTTATGTGTTTTTAGGTATTTTTGGAAATAAACATTCTTGGAAAAATCGGCTCGAAAAGTCGTCTAAAGCACCGGAAGGAACGTGTTATTCAGACTCTCACTTTTGGATAAGGGGCGCCCAAATGATAAGGGGTACCCAAAGGATATTTGCACCCAAGCAGCTGATCAGAGACACCCCTCATGGCATCTTCTATTCGCACCCCAGGACTGGATAAGGGGCACCCATCTTCTTCTTCACGGGAAAGATATTTGGCGGGAAAATAAATCTCAATTGTGTGAGATTCTGGTCATGATATTATGGGGATATTTGTGTCTTTAAGACATGATTATCTTCTTACCATGATAGTAAGATTTTGTACGTGTCTTAAATGGAAGGAAATCGTATACTTTTGGATATTTTCGAAAACAGGGGAGGAATTATTCACGGAATTAATTGAAGATATTCTCTTCATTATTTGTCTCAATTAAATGAGAAGATTTGGATATACCATACAACTCAGAAGACGTGTGAAAATGGAGAGGAAATATTCCCGTGAAATACTTTCATTAACTGCAAAGATCTTTTGGAGTGATTGAGATGATTGTCGACCTAAGATTGGCTTCACAGTATAAATAAGAGTGTCTTGGGTATCAGTGAGGGGATGGAGAGTTTGAGGATCGTTTAGAGCAAACCCGGGTTAATCATTATTTTCTCCCATTTCATCATTTGTAAACACTTTTGAGCAATGAAAAATTATTTTGAGTGTGTTTCCAATATGCGGAGCTAAACCCAATCCTTGGGGCTATGGATGAAGTCATTGTTTCAGTAAAAGTGATATATTTCTATTAATTAATTACAACAACTCTATTATGATTTTTGCATTGAACTAAAAATTATTTATATGATTTTGATTAGTTAGGTGTATTTTCTCTTGATAGAATATGCTTGCTTTAGGGTTTTGATATTCTATGCTTGGATTAACATCTATTCTTTTGGAAATCTACATGTCTAGGCAATACTATTAGAATCAATTTGAATGTTGAGTTGCATAATTATTGTTTCATTAAATCACTAATATCAACCAATGGTGGAATCCTAGCCCTATTCTCTCCATAATTTTCACAACATCTTTTTAATTTAGTTCGCTATTTTTATTTATTAAAAAAAATCTAAAAATCCGCTTTCACAAGTCTTGAACGAATCATATTACTACAACAACTTTGAAAACACATCATTGATCCCATAAATGGATCAACAACCGTAGTTGATCCTATAAAAACTGGGTCAACAACAACAATTGATCCCATAAAAACATATAAACAATACCACTTGATCATCACCTGTATCTTCATAAACAGCAACAGCTTCAAGACCAAGCTCTCCATATGAAGCTAAACACAAATATGACTCCAACCCCTTTGTAATCTTCTTAGCTCCTATAATAACCATCAGAGCCCATCTATAACCAGTCAACAACATCTTCTCAGCTTCTAATCTAGTACCTCCACCAATAGCATCACCCATTCTTGCAACTCATCCCCATTCAAACGTTATTCATGAAAACCTTACATTTTTTAATGGGATCAACAACAATAGTTGATCCATAAAAAATGGGATCAACAACCATAGTTGATCCATAAATGGGATCAATAACAGTAGTTGATCCCATAAAAAAATGTAAATGCAAAGAACTCTGACAAGCAAGAGCTGGTATACTAATATATTAATGGTTTTTACACAAACCAAGTCATGTACATGTCAGTTCAACATTCCATCTAAAGCCACTGTTCAAACACTTATTGCAACCTATAATTTTCATTAATAATGCAACTATAGTTCATCAAAGTCCTTACAGATAGTAGTTCATAGTTCATACTAATTTAAACACGCACGCAGTTCCAAACGTATGCTAAACAAGGATTCTGGCTAGGTTGGTTGAGTGCGGTAGTTTAAACATAATAACCTTGTTTTACAAGAGTTTCCTGGTATTTTGGAGCTTACCTTGTAACAATAGCCATAACAACATCAATATTTTCTTTTGCAACCTTCTTAAACCTACATAAAAAATAACCAAGTTGTCAGAACACCTACTTGCATGTAGCCTACTTGAAATTATAAAGACAAATTTCATTTTCAGTAAGTTCATTCATATAAACATTCAACCGACACATAAATAACAAGTTCCACTAAGATTTTGTAATGCAATGCGAGTTTCATTTCCAAGAATCTTCTTCCCTTCGTGCTACCGTTGATCTCTAAAATGGTCAAGAAACACCTTAAATGGGTTCTTTCAAATGGTACGTCATGCTTGTTAAAAATTCTGGCCTCTGTTACTATCACCACCACCACCATCCAACGAAAATGAATCATACATAATAATACGGATACTAAATTTTCCTAGTGTTTTTAGTGGGACGTTGGATACTAATGGCCGAAATGCAGCGAAGAACAGTAATGGTGACATACATATAAAGTAATTGGTACCCATAAAAAAAAGACTACACTTTACTTTATTTCCCGGAAAACATCAGATCCACAACTATCTTACCTATGTTAAACAAAAAGATCTATCATTTCATACATGAACCAAAGAGAAAAAATTACTCAGTTACTACCATGTCGTCCGTCCTTACTCGTTGATCATTTCCATGTTTAGAAAGAAGTAAAAAATCCATCAAAGTTGAACATTTCCAACCATGTTATTAAAGAAACTTGAAAGTAATAAAGCTTGAATCAAACTCTAATGATAAAAAATGCATCAAATTTAACCATTTACAACAATGTATGAAAGTCTTTTGCAATGGATTTATCAGCAATACATGAGAATCTCGGCCTTCACAAATTAATAACATATACCCAAAATCAAAATCTAAAAAATAAAGCAAATTCAAGTCGAATCAACGCCGGAGATGAATCAACACCAAAATCAAGTCGAATCAACACAAAAATCAATACCAAAAATCAATTCAAGTCAACATAAAAATCAAATCAAATTTAATATGGAGTTAACTAAGATATGATGAACTTAGGTTATCTACTTACAATTTGAATTGGGAACTACTTAGATCGGTGCTTCATAATCTGTAATCTCCATTTTGCACCTACCAAAAATAAACCTAACCAATTTGATAGATCTGTTAATAATAACAGTAAACGCGACAGAGTTGTGTTGTTGGTTGTAGTGGATACCATCGAGATGGTGGTGGTGATGGAAACGATGAAGACGGTGGTGGTGAGAGCGATGGATGCGATGGAGATTTATCTCCTGTGTTATTATTAGAAATAAAGAAGAAGAAAAGGTGGAAGGTTAAATATGGAATTAATGATATTAAATTTTTAACGATAATTTCAATTATGCACTAAGGATATTTGCGAAGTCTGTTAGGGATATTTGTGAAGGCCCATCAGAAGCAAGGACAATAATTCAATTTCCACAAATTAATTTAGGGTAAAGGTTATTCTTGTGAACAAGTTATATTAAAAATAATATATGGGTTCATTATATACGGAATCTTAATGAAGGGTTTTTGATATATAAAAAATAATAATTGGGCAATAATTAATTTTCATCAAATTTTTTAAAAACTTGATATCTTTCAATATACACATGAGATTTTTGTAAAATTAATATATTCGAGAAACTCTTTGAAATACCTACATAATGAGTACAAATAAGAATGTTAAATTTTATTTTACGAAAAAAATATTATTGTTATCAAATTTTGTGTTGTTAAATGAGTAAAATTCAAGCTTGTGCATCGCACATGTGGTCTTACTAGTAATTCATAAATAATAGCATTATACCATGGTCTGTTGTCAGCGAAGCAAAATTATTTCAAGTTCTTTTCACTCACAATTGATCCGTATGGGATTTTTGTGTTGTTGCAAATAACTTTAAAATTAATAACAAAAAAACAATTTAAGTTATAGACAATATAATGAGAATACTGGTTAGAGGTTTCATCTTCCGTCATAGAACATGTAATCAATTAAATCAAAATCAATATTCAATCTCTTTTAATATCACTAGCCCTAAAGCATCCCATCGCAGGCTTATTTCGGTAAAATTACTGTTATCATCAAAGGCACAAGAGCCACACTTTGAATTCTTCTCACTATGTATCCTAGCACAAGAGCTACTCAAGTTCAAACCTATTGGAAGCAATTATCTCTATGAACTAGGATAATTCAAGCAATTTGGCGCAAGATCCACTCAAATCTAATTTAGGTTATGCTTCTACACATAATTTCATGGCAACATCCCTTCTTTAGAAATTACACTGTGTTACTTGTGACCAGAGTTGTTTGACAATTCCGGATCTCAAACTCTAGTCTAGCCTTAGATATGAACACTTGCTCATTTAAATTGCAGCTTAAACAAATAAATAATCAATCATAAATGATGATACTAATGGTAGAACATAAACAGTAATTAAGAGATTATGAATACTAAGAATGAATACTTTGATTAATAAACATGTTCTAAACTTTGGATTACATCTCTAACCAACAAGGTGAGATTAGTTCATCATGGGTTTCTTAAAACCCATGAAAAATAAAATCAAACACATCAAACACTTTCAAGGATTAACAATTTCATGAAATAGAATTAAACCCTAGATTGTAGAAAATCTTCAACTCTGAAGCTTCCCTTTGCTCCTTTTGTGCGTGAGAGCAATGATCCAACATTATGAATATAAATCTTTCAAATAGATACTCAAGTGTTTTTTTTTTAGATAAAAATGAATTTTATTAATAAGATAATATGGTTCAGGCTCAATATGCCTGTTTAACAAAGTCTCAATCCAAGGAGAATAATCACAATACCTCGATAACTAGTTTTTCGCTCCTAACTCTCTTAAAGACTGTATCTGCAATATTATTACTATCTCTTCTAACAAAAGAAACTTTCAAAGTGCTACAAGAAAAAAGAAGGAGTTTGATATCTCTAATAAACTTGTTATTTTCCCATTTGATACTAACATTGTCAAAATTAATAGACTGCGAACTACTTCAGAACATGAGATGAGATGATCTTGTTGATGAGTCCCTTAATCCAACTTAGTGCCTCTAGAACAACCATGCACTCTCCATCTTTAGGATCAATTACTCAATGTACACAGGTTCGTTTGAACCTATCGTAACTACTTGTAGATGAATAAAGCACCACGCCAATTTCAACAATGTTAGTAAGATAGTTAAAAAAACATCTACTTTAAGTTTAAATACATCATATGAGTCTTGAGTACCTGAATTAACAAAAGTACTAACAACATGTGAGTTTTGTGTAACTAAAATAAAGTTATGCATATGAAAGTTTATTCTAGAAGTAACAGAGATGGGGTTTAAAAATTTATCTTGGAAAATGCATTCGCATCTTACTTTCCATATTAGCTAGCAACAAACTGTTTTGAGGTAAAAACTGATTCTGCTGGAAATGGTACATTGGGTGTGCCGCCGAGAAACGAATCTAAACCCTGAACAAATGTACTACACATGAGTACTTTAGATTCAAGAGATCAATCTGTACAGTTCTGACCTAAACCAAGAAATGGTTGTTCCAGTCTTGCTTCGGTCACAAAATGAAGGAGAAAGGTTGATCTTAGGGAGGGAAACGAATAAGGTTGTTAGATCAGAATGATGAATTATGAAGGTGTGGTTGTTTTATGACTTGTATCAGAATGTAGAAATTTCTTGCGGAATGTAAGCTATAAGTTCTTGGTGTTTTCTGGATACTTGTGTTTATAACCAAAACTTTTCTCCATTAAAATAGGTTGAAAACCTATTTATACAAGTCAGAATTGAACGCACCCTGATCTCATAGGAAATGGACGTAGTTGAGTGATGGAGAAGTGGAGATCATGTGGAATGATGAAAACCATGTCCCTATCGTAAGAAAGGCTGGTTGGTTTTATTCCCACTACTTTTCTCTACTATCAGTAACTGTCCGCCTATCCTGGGACTTTCTCATGATGGGCGTGTTGCACGCCGCATACTGTAAACTACCAGACCAATACCCTGATGAACATCTCCCAGTTTGTGACATATTTGATGTCTCGAGTATTTTTGTAGAAAAATATACAGCAGGATATTGAGTGGGTCTTGCTTGCAAGACCTAATTATTTTGAACAATCATGCGCAAGCGAGACGACGGGCGATCATATGTTATAATTCAATCCATGAGACTTGCCGCAAGAAATGACATGTAATGCTCTTAGGTGAAATAATTAAGTTATTTGTGAAATCAATATTTATAAAACATCATTTGTAATTGATGCATATAAAGCATCGCTTTTAAGCAAGCAGCTCAAAATAATCGATGCTCATGAAGCATCGTTGTATAAAATCGTTTAGATTAGTCTCGGAGCTTAATGTCTTAAAAGGAGCATGACCGGCCATCTTCAGGAAGCTTCCAGGATCTATTCATGTGCATCAAAGGTGAGCCGGTCGGTCCTTATAGGAGAGTGGTGGCTAGTAGCCATTTTGACATCCTATTTGCCGGCCTAAATTAGATCTTGAAAAGACGAGGGTACCCAAATATACCTCAATCTAAAACTTTTCCACCTATAAGTTCTTTCTCCGAAAGTGATTGTCTATGGACCGAGTCGAGGCAATACAACTAATCAGTTCACACTTCATGTGATCGTCTATGGATACGAGATCGAGACAATACAACAACGAAGTATGTTTACTTGATAAGAGGTTCGGATTTAACCAAACACAATAGGATTACTATCAAGTAAATAGGAATTAAAGTTTGTGTATTTTACTTCTAATTATAATAAAAACAATTATAATTGTGGAAATAGAAAAGTAAAAGACACAACAAGATTTTGTTAACGAGGAAACCGCAAATGCAGAAAAACCCCGGGACCTTGTCCAGAACTGAATACTCTTAGGATTAAGCATCTATAAAAAATCAAACCAACTTCGTATAGTTGAGAACAAGAAACTAAACCTATAGTTCACCTGGTTTCGTCTTTATTCTCACGCCTCCAACTTATGTATAAGTCACGTACTTGTAACAATTCCTTTAGTTCATGTTCCAAATAATAAAGGAACAACAAATCTGTTTGGTATCAACTCTTTTCAACCAAGTGATGTGAGTTCGACAAAAGTCTCTTCCGTTTATCTCAATAAAATCCTTTGTCAGGTCCTTAGATCTATCTACTAACAATTACCGAAATAATCGTCTAGATTTTGCAATCAATACTTTGAATCACAAAAAAACATATTGATGCCGATCTACTCAACTAATCAATCCAATCTACCACAAGGATAAAATGATTATAGTTGGATCATCTTTAAACGAAACAAGTATTGTGCACACCAAAGATTATGAACCCAAATCATATATCTTCAAAGTCTTCTTTGTCTTCAAATCTTTTTAGATTTTCAATAAACACCTGCACACAATTAACTTGAATCTCTTGTGACGCGCAAAACGGAGTCTGTTAACAATGGATTATCACAAGACGTATTTAGAACTACAAACAGTCTAAAGATCCCCGTCAAAACTTCGATCTAGTTTGAGTGAATCTTATATCAGAAGAGAAGATTCTCAAGCATAAACAAACTAGGTGCAATCAAAGTTCAACAACCATTAGTCAATAAAATCAATCGAAAACTAATAATAAACCGCAAGTATCTAGTTTCCCACCAACGGTACTAATAGAGCTTCTCAATCCTAAAGAAGTCTTTAAACCGAACGGCCGTAAGAGATTTGTATAAGCGTTACTGCACATGTTCAAAGTATGTCGACATATTTACTATGTAAGTCCTCTTTCATACTTACAATCTTGAAACCGATTTTCCACACTTCCAAACGAATTCAGAATTGGTTCATCTGACTTTCAAGAACTATGTGATTGATTAAGAACACTCAATTACAAATCATGGGTTTTACGGTTCTACCAAAACAAGTTTCGGTTCTACCTCCATGTGAGTACTGTGCATATTCACATTATCTTTCTGAAAATTCGGTTGACTAGGTACTAAGATCGGTTCCCCACATACTTATGGTAACTACTTGTATTTGTTGCACATGTCCATAGGATCGGTTCCCCTTTCACTAAAAACTTATTGCACATGTTCATTGATCGGTTCCCCCATCTACTTAAAACGAGTTGCACCTCATACAAGGATCGATTCCCTTCTTGTGATCGGTTGCACCTCTTCATAGGATCGGTTCCCCTTTGCCTAGAGTTGGTCATACCAATAACACTGAATCGATCATACCATCTCAGGTGATTACTTAAGATCGGTTTCACTAATAAAAGTCATACCAATACAAAAGTCAGGCCTTGTGAATAGTTTTACCAAGAACATAAACAAGTCATGAGCGGTTATACTAACCACACATATTGTTAGTTAAAAAGATATGCAATGAATAACAATACCAATAAGCCTAGCGATTTCCCTTTCGATTCACGAAACAAGTTCATGAATTTACTTCCTTTAAACTAATGTAAAACATTATTTCCTAGGATGAAATCTTCACATCATACCCATACATAATCACAATAGCATTCAAACGATTATGTCGATGTCTTATATACGAAGTTCAAAAGATAAGCGTTATACTTCGTATTGTATTCCTTAATACTACGTCTAACTAGAGTTTAATTATTCATACTTCGCAGTTATGTTTTCAATATGCACGACTTGAAAGATACGTTAGGGAATGAAACAATTCAAGTCAAATATTACTAACCTCAAGTGGAAGGATGATGTTGTTGTTGTAGCTCCTTACTTCTTCACTTCTTCAAGTCTTATCAATACTTGTAATGTCTCATATCCTAATACTTTCAAGCTAACCTATACGAAGTTGGATCTAGTACATAATCAAGCGACTCTTTAAATGAGTTTTGGTTCACTAAAATATGACAACCAAACTTGACATACCAACGCTTGGTGGGTTCAACCGAGCTATGCTCTAACAGATCTAGACCGTTTAAATTGGCTAGCCAAATTGGTTAGCTGAGATCATTTGCGGCAGTAATGTGTTGTCGTTGAATTACTTAAGACTATTATGAGTAGCGCAGCCAACTAACTTTGGGCAGCCACCAAGAGCCATATAGATAGGCTGAGGATTGGCCGATCAGTTTTTGTGGAAGAGGGGTTGCCAGCGATCACGACGGAATTTCATTGGTTCCCCGAAACCAGATCTAGGTCGGTCGATTCGGATGGCGAAGTTGGATGGCCGAGATTGCTTTGCGGCAGTTATGCGCTTCCGTTGGTCGATCTTAAGGCTTTTAAAGCCGCGTGGCCAACCTACTTTGAGCTAACGGTTTTAGGTGTTAGCTGCGGGCTGGGATCAATTCGATTTGCCAAGGCTAAAGGCGAGCCGCTGGTGAGTCCATGCCGAGCAGCGGTGCAACCTACTTTGAGCTAACGGTTTTAGGTGTTAGCTGCGGGCTGGGATAAATTCGATTTTCCAACGCTAAAGGAGAGCCGCTGGTGAGCATACCGACACTTCATTAGTCGCCTAAAAAGAAATCTAAGCCATCCAACTAGGTCAGATAAGTTGGACGGCCGCGATGAATTTGAGACTGTCATGGCTAGTCTTTACTCGTTAAACCCTTTGTTCAACAACGCAACTAGCCTACTTTTGGCTAGAGATTAGGGTTGTTGATGGCGGGTTAGGAGAATTCCGATTGGTTGGAATACTAGTACAAACCTTCACATAGGCCACGTTTTTTGGTTTACAGCCTAGCCATGTTTCAGTTTTTTTGCGTGGCTACTGGTCATAGGTATAACTATAGCCACGTTTAATATTACCCTGTAGCCATAGAACACCAATTGGTCATGGATTTAAACCCGAACTCATCAATTGTAGCCATAAGACACCTTTTAGTCATGGGTTTAAATCTAAACCCATCACATGTAGCCATAGGTGAGAATATGGCCACATTAAGAGATTATATGCGTGTCGAGTTTATAGGTGGCCTATAGACACGCTTATTTACTCATGACGGAAAGGAATATGATTAAGCCACTTTGATTTGTTTATTTATTTTGTGGGGTTATTATGTGGCCTGCTTATGTGACCAGAACGCTGGTTGCTAGTGAGCCTTTCCTTTCCAACTATAGGCTTAATGTTCCTAGAATGCGTAATTTTCTAGTAACATATGCCTACAGATTCTCTATTCTTACTACAATAAAGTGAACACAGTGGTGGTACTTGGAAGGATGCATAAGTTATTGTGTCTGGTAAGGGAACTGCGAGTGCAACTGGGTATTTTCTGGAAATAAGACATTAAGGTTGGAAATCTACTAGCAACACACCTCTTAGCATAGTTTCACCCCGGCGTATGACCTCTGCAATCTCCAAAATACGTAATT
This sequence comes from Papaver somniferum, assembly GCF_003573695.1. Taxonomy (NCBI): domain Eukaryota; kingdom Viridiplantae; phylum Streptophyta; class Magnoliopsida; order Ranunculales; family Papaveraceae; genus Papaver; species Papaver somniferum. The sequence goes on from NC_039363.1 coordinate 44,619,853, forward strand.
GACAAGGCTTAGATTTAAAAAAAATGAAGACAAAAAAACAAGCTTCTTAGACATCAGAATTATGTTCCATTAACTAGTTTTCAATTTCATTGGCTCAAATTTCATTTAGTTCATTTTTTTCGAATTTAGCAATTTTGAGCATGCAGATAATGAGTTCCTTGATTCGTTAGCAAGACTGCTGAGCTTGTGAAGAAAGTGAAACAGAGGACAAGTTTATACAATTACAGTAACTGTCCACGACATTTCAATCTCAATTTAGTGGTTTAAAATTTTAAACTAAAACAAACACTCACAACCCTTCTTTTTCTTTTTCTGAAGGGGTCACACTCACTACCCTCGACTACTATAGATAACTAAAATGAAGTTTGCAGAAAATATGAAATGTGAAATGAAGAAGGATGCAAATAAAGTCCACTAAAATCAAGAATTTTATAAAACCACTTTAGTGGACTTCCTCAATCTTAGGTCCAATACCAAAAGCTCTTGGTGCATGAGCATCGACATCCATCCCACCAGAAGCAGCACCCACATAGGACCAGCAACCTGTTGGTACATCTTTTCTATGATGGTGTAGTCCTATTCCATTGATCATTAGCATTAATCTCAACACGTTCTCATTAGCATTTATCTCAACACGTTCATGTTGCCAAACTCCTAAACATGAATATATACACCAAAATCAATATCAATTGCTGCTCCTCCTGCTTTACCAGCCATTGTAAACAATGCAAAACAAAAGAAAGATTGTGTATGAAGAAAATGAATTTATAAAATTTATGATGAGATTAAGAAAATGGGTTATTAGGGTTGAATGTATGTTAACGTGTATGACGTTGTGCATGGTTTAACATATATAAGAACCTGCAAGTTTCATACTGTAAAAAGTTTTGTCAGCTCATGAATCATGAATCTTATTTAAATCAAACGCCAATGGACTCCAATTCAAATAGCAAGATCTTATAAATCAACCTAAAAAAGCAGAACTAAAATACCTGTACAGCATCATCATTAAAAAATTTGTCGACAAATGAGTATCATTTCAAAAAAGGTCCAAAAACCTGCAACATAGAAACATGGGTATCAGTTCAACAAAGATTAAAATTGGTTTGCATGGTATATTAACTCAATTGCAGAAAAAACTAAAGGAGGTAACAAGTCGTCTGTCAGTAATTTACAAAAAGAAAATGAATGCAATTTATTCGAAAAACTTCAGAAAATCTCTGTATTATGGCAACTCCTCCAGTGGCGAGCAGCAGGAAACAACGATTTCTAATGACGAGGGTGCATCTACGTCTGTTTGTCCAAATCTTTTAGCTGAGCCAACATAGGCTTGTTAATCTGTTATAAGTCATGTTTATATTGAGATAATGAAGCAGAAATTTTCTGGTGAAACTCAGATTTTATTAGCTGATTGCCTTAAGACTAATAGCTAACAAATTCAGTCTTTTTAAGTTTCTGATCAGCATAGCACCTTTCTTGCTTGGCAGTTTACACTAACCTGTTCGTACAGAACGATGTAAGTACCCTACCTAACGTAAAAGAAGTACTAGAATATTAATAATGCTCCTGATAGAACATAGATTCCACAGTACTAAAGTACTCACAATACTGTTCATTTAACAAGAGTGCACTGCAAACCGAATTCAACATCTTAAAAAAGGACCATTTCTACTTTTACCAGAAAATCTATGTTCTCTTCCACATGTTTTGTAGGTAGGACAAGATTACTATCAGAGTACAACACAAAGTTTAACTTAATCTACTGCAATCACTCGTAGTTTGAAGTACATTTGTCAGTGAAAGCTTCAAAAATGCAGAAGCAAAGACTTGGGGAAAGCAGTTTAAACGCGCAATTTTACTGGATAACAACTCAAAAGCCAGCTTAAAGCTAACAAAAAAACGAGAAGGCAGCAAAAACCAAACATTGCATGAAAAACCAAAAAAAAAAAATGCAAACAGTCAGGAGAGAAGTTTACTTCTTGTAACAGTGGTAATGCTGAATATTGGTCAGAAACTTACAAGCATTCACCACGGGTTTTGAATCAGATTTAAGAATGAAGCGACTGCAACTCAAAGAGACAGCTCATTCAATTGCAAATACTGCAACCATCACTCTGAAATCCCACCAGTGATAGTCCCTAAAACCTGACAAAGATGATCCTTGTAATGACACAAAAACCAGCACCATCACAAAAAAAAAAATCACCTAACCTCAGTTTCAGCATGTAACCTATTCAACAAAGATAGGAACCTGCAACAGATTGAATATTTCATAGATTTTATAATTATACTGAGTCGCCAGAAGAGGGAATGACAATGCTATGGGACAGGCAAGTAGAACAATCATATTTCAGATGAGTTTATTTAATGAATCTGATGATTGTCTAAGCAAAATCTCAATAAAATAATGAGATTAAACTTTCAATTGGACAGTAACCAACAATCATAATTTCAATAATTTGTTCGACCAAAACTGAGAAAGCGAACTATTAAACAAGAAAGTAACCTCTGAAATTTTCAAAACATTTAACAAAACTCAGTTTAGAAATACCGATGATAAAAACGAAAAGGTGAACAATGAAACAAATGTATTAGGTAGATTTGGATGAACTTAAAGACCCTGGGTATTAGTTGTAATGCTAATTCTTTCGCCTTTAGTCTCCCCTTTGCTGCTTCTACCTTATAATGCAAACACCCAAAAAACCAATATATAAACACACTAGAGAATGAAATACTAAAACCAAACTTCATAATGTAAAAAAAAGAAAAACTGAGACTTTATCTTTAAATCCACTAAGACGTTTACAACATAGCCTTTCTTTCAGAATTAGCAGAAGAAGAAACAAGATTAGAAATCGCATAGCTAGACGATATAATAGCCCCAGTTTTTCTGCTTTAATATCATTGAGATGTCACTATTTTCCTCATAATTTGGATTTAGACAATTCATGTTTTGTCAGCAACATAAAGTGAGAATCTAACAAATGGGATTATATGAATAAATGTGTGTCAATCAAAGACCTATTTTGAAGTAACCACATATTAGATCATATTTTAAGATACAACAAATAATGGATGCGTGTATTTACCATTGAAAATATAAGTTAGAACTTAGATGACATCACTGATTTGTTAAATCGTGTTCAGGGTAAGACTGAACGGTAAAAAATATCTCCAGATTAATAACTCAAGTTTAGCTTCAGCAGATCAGGATGATACATCAAAAATAATTACGAAACAAGATGGTCACTACAACATAGTTTTCATCAATACTGAACCAACCATTAATATCTAACAAAATAAAAGAAAATAACCCATGGACTTTTTAAAAACTCAATGAGTTAGACCACATACCTTAATGTCACGAACTCCATGAGAACTACCAGCAATCTTTGGCCGAAATGCATTCTGATTACGCTCTTAATTAGCTTCCATAGCCTCTTTCCTTGAGGGATTGGGATGACCGGCATATCCATCTTGTAAGAGATTTCTTTGTTCCAAGGGTACAAATTCAGCACTAACCAAAACCAGTGATCTATACAATTTGAATTAGAGTACCATATTATTTGGGTTGTTAGAAAGATTTCAAGACACAATGTAGCAGATTAAAATGCCAAAACAAAAGCAGTGATAAATAATGAGAAGGACAAGTGACTAAGATTTGTTCTTTAATGTGTCAACTACTTGACAAGTTCTACGAATGATCACCCTGACATAAGAAATAAACAACGTGAGAAGACTGAGAACTTACCCAACAGCTACTGCGAGTTATTTAACAACTGACTTAAGTGCATTTTTCTTCAGGTCCTCTTCTTCCGCATAAGGTGGTCCCTTTCCTGTTTTCTACAAGCAATCATATCTTAACTCAAAGCCACAAATCTCAAAATAACAAATACTCCTAACAATCACAGCACTTCACAATCCAGCTAGTCTTAATTATGAACCATTGGAAGTTTGATGTACCTTCATTATGGGATAAATCTGTGTAATCGTTAAACCCTGGCTAACTCGACTTAGAGTATCATTCTTATCGTGTGCTTCTTGGTTCCCTCTCCTCATGTTTTTAAACCTATCCTGCCAATCCTGCTTTCCCCCTAACTGCACAACATATCCAAAAATGCAACGATTCACTAATTGCACCTAACAAATACGGAAGAAACTTTTTAACAACGCAGCGAAATTTCAAATCAAATCATACCCATAATCTGAAAACTCCAATCATCAAATCTCTATTCAGCCATGAAAAATATGTGGATCATAAAGAGACCTAGCTTATATTGATTTTAAACCGATTCACATGAATCCAATCAAATTATAATTCACATAATTAATAAAGAAACACAAATCTTCATACCCAAAATCAGTGTACGATTAAAGGAAGAAAGATTAATCGATATATCATCATTTTCTCCATCTTCAAAAACCTCTGAAAAATCAATAACTTAATAAGAGAAAATCTAAAAATTACCAGATAGGTCTTTTTATGGTTGATTAACCACTCAGAGAGGTATTTTTTTTATTTTGTTGAGAAAAAAATACTCTACTTCTTCTGTATTGATATTTTGGTGGTGAACGATGGAAGTGGTGAAGTTCTGTTCATGGGTTTTCTCAGAGGGTTCGAGATTGTAAAGAGAAAAGGGATAAACAAAGGGGAAGGAATACGATAAGATGCAGTTAAGGTTTTGACTCTGAGGGAAAAGAAATATTACTGAAATTTTAGGGGGAAATAGTGCGCCAAAACTTCGTTGTTCCCGCCCATGGAGATCGCAATTTCCCCTCCTTTGTATAAGATGGTAAATGGGTCATTTGTAAGAGTTTTTGTATTTGCATTCGTATTCATTCGATTAAAAATTCTGATTTTTATTGGTCGGATAAACACCATACAGATTGTATTTTCTGTGATTTAAAATTTTAAAATCACATTTGTCAAATCAATTTCCTAAAATAATAATTCCACAAGAGACAAAATTGATAATTATGTGATCTAAGGTTGTGATTCTTAAATGTCGATATAATCCGTCGATGAGTTATAATAAATGATTGAGTATCCAATAAGATTGGGTGAGACCGGATGAAGATCGTAACCAAGTTTGTACTAGAATAAAAATGTAAATATTTAAGGTTGTGATTTCTTACATGTCGATGTAATCCGTCGATGAGTTATAATAAATGATTGAGTTTCCAATAAGATTGGGTGAGATCGGATGGACATCATAACGAAGTTTGTACTAGAATAAAAATGTAAATATTTAAGCATAAAATGAGATTGGGCGATCTTATGACAAAATCCGAAGTCCAAAGTTGATGAACATCGGGTGCAATTAAGTGAGATTAAAGTGAATATGATCCGGCGAAATTAAGTAAAATTGGATTCAATTAGATAATGCAATCTAATTCCAACTTAACTCAGATTCCTTGGTTGTTTTTATTTTTTATACCAAAAGAAATATGTTTAAACTAAGCAACACTTGCAAGAAGTTGTTCCTCCAATAATCTGAAGCTAATAATGCTGGGTGGATCAGTAATCGAATCCTTAAATTTGTGGATAATTAGTCAAAATAAGCGTTATCCAATTACCATCAGATAATGATGAGTACAATTTGATTGAACTAGATGGGATTAGGTGGAAAATCGGTCATACTGAGTATCATCTAGTGATTTTGAGTATGTTTTGATGGAACATATATAGAAAAATGGAGTAAATTTGAATTAAATTTGTGGATAATCAGCTAAAGTAAGCGTTATCCAGTGATTGTGAAAGAAAGTGAGTATGGTTTGAACAAAATGGAATGATGTGGATAATCTATCATATCGAGTATGAGTATGATCAAGGATTTTAAGAATAATTTGATGGAATTGGGAAAAATCTAGTAAAACTGGGTTAAATTATTGAATAATTAGTCAGAGTAAGCGTAATCCAGTGATTGCCGAAGAAAATGAGTATGACCGGATTGAATTAAATGGAATCAGGTGGATAAATCGGTTAAACTGAGTATTATCTAATGATTTTGAGTATAGTTTGATGGAATGAAGTAAAGTTGAGTAAAATTGGATTAAATTTGTGAATAATCAGAAAAAGTAAGCGTTATAGATAATCGGTTATAGTGAGTATAATCTAGTGATTTTGAATACGATTTGACAAAGTGACGTAAATTAGATTAAATTTATGGATAACCAGTCAAGAAAACGTTATCTAATGATATGTAAATCGGATCAAATTTGTGGATAATAAGTTAAAGTAAGTGTAATCCGGTTATTATGATAATTAGATTGGATTAGGTGGACGATCTGTCATAATGGGTATAAGTTAGTGATTTTAAAATATGATTTGATGGAATTAAGTAAAATTGAGTAATATTTGTTTAGATGTATGGATAATCACTCAAAATAAATGTTATCCAATGACTGAAAGAGAAAAATTGGATGGAATTAGGTAGGTAGTACTGGTACCAATCATATTGAATATGATCTAGCGATGATGAATATGTTCTGACAGAATAAAGTATGCGTTGTCAAAATCGAAACTCTTAATCTCCCAATTTGAACAAAAAACTGTATCGTGACTTCATTGATTAATTAAAATGCATATTGGAAAAAAAATGTACTTGTCTGAACAAAAATCAGCTTCACGTCCTCTCTAAATAGTTGAAATGTATATCATTTTCGAAATTTTTATCGCGTTGAAAATGAGATAACAACTTTCGGGTCTATTCTCATTCTCCGGACTCACTCTCACCTAAATGACTTAGATTAGGCTGGTTACAAAAGAGTGATGCCACGTTGACACAAAATATTACCGGGAGATTAGCAGGGATTGGGCATTAACCACCATAAGTTCCATATAATATGTCTCTTACGGTATTTTTCACAAGATTTTGTCTGGACTAGGAATTATTGGGTTACAAACCTAAATATATATTGCGAAATTAACACATGAAAATATGTGTATATCCATTGAAAAGCATGAGAAGTGATGAAACATGTCAAATGCTCAAGTAAAATTCATTTGATCCGTATGGATGATATAGAACCTAAATTACCAAGATTGCTACTAGGGGGACTGGTTTTGCTTGGGGGTGTACCAAATGCTAATAAGACAAAACATAATTTGCCTTGGGGTTGGTGCACCCCAAGCAAATTGGTACCCCCATTAGCAGCCTTGAAAACTAGGTCCAGAAGTTATAGAATCCTTACGACTTTAACCCACCCTGAGATGTACCGTCCATCACTTCCCAGTTCCCATCAATATTCCGTCGGCCTCAATTTTGCCCTTTCCTCTCTCCCCGAATCTCAAATCTCGCTGGGACTCGATCGCTACACCAAAAAAACAAGAAAAAAAAAAACCCTAATCCAAAGAGACACCATCGCTATCACTTTGTTTCCGTCAATCTCTCTACCATCACCACGACCACATTCTCTCCGTCTCATTCTCTCGGAACTCATGCTTGCGGAAGGAACAAAATTGGGTTTTTCTCGGAGGTTTTCAGTAATGTTTATGCGAAATTTGTTGCTTTACAACAGGAAGAAGACGAGCTATTGGCTATACCTTGTTTTTTGAGGTTGTGTTTCTGCTGAAAACAACTCAATCCAGCAAGATGAGTCGCTTAATTGAGACCCTAGAAAAATTAATTTCATGAAACTTTTTTTTTTTTTTTGTGTTCAGATCTTTGAAACTCATATTGTGATTGTTTGTTTTTATCATTTAGGTTGAGAGAAGCTTGATCTTAGCTTTTGAAGTGGTGGTTGGTTCTATCGGTAGTGTTAGTGGTGGTACGCTTTGTTCATCCTATGATTGTGAAGGGAGCAAACTAGTTGAAATTATAAACTCATATCTTAGATTTCTTTGTTCTTGTGTTTTCTTTGTCTTCATTTGTTAAAGAAATTCAAAGGAATGGTTTTTTTCTTTTCTGCTTTTGGTTGATAATGGAAATTTGAAAGGGTGAAAGCTTTTAGTAATCCCTATTTCGTATTACCTTTCGAACATATGCAGTATATGAAAAAAATTGTTGTGTGATATGACACACTTCCCACATGGCTTGACAGCTAAACTATAGGTATGAAGTTTGAGCCTAGGAAATAGGTTTACCAACTTAATGTTGAATTTGGAAGAGCGGCATTTGTTGATTTGCTCCTGCTTTTGCTTTTAAATTTGCTATTTATAATAAATTTTGAGAGAGATGTTTTGTCTCTTTACAGGAAGACTTATACTAACCCTCAAGTGGAAGCTGATGATGAAAGACATGGATCCTACTGTATGTTTTTTTTAGTTCTTTTGATTATTACTTTAGTTGATGTTTTTAATATACCTAGGTTTTTATGTTCATAACTATTTCTCTGAATTACTGTTTTGGCTGTATTTTTTTTTTCTGTAGCAATTCCATAAACATATGCTCAAGCGAATGAAATATATTCAAATGTACAATGACTATTGGCTGGTGGTGCACACATCGAAAGAGTTTGAAGCTTGGTCGGCTAGTAAGTCAATTCCACACACCACACATGTTTTTCTCTAGCAGTTGTTTATGATATCATCTAAATCCTTAATGTTTTTCTTTGTCCAGGAAAAATTGAGCATAAGGAAACATAGTCCAAGCAGTTCTTTGGTGGTGTTTGCAGAAAAGGATCATTGTCGTCTCATGGAGCTGAACTCGATAATGACACCCCACAAGGAAGGAAACAAATTGCATTTTCTGTCTTGCCTGTTGAGCTCTGATAGCTGTCACACTTGTTTGGATTGAAAGCAATAAAGGTTGAGAATTGGGTTTTTGAATCCACACTGCATAAATATTTTTGCTGATCCGAATCTTTTTTGTTGGCACATTTAACGGTATAGGAATAGCTTTCCCACTGGAAGCACACTTATAACCATAATCAAGGTTAAATTTTTACGGTGATCTCAATTTTCTTAAAGTACTTGTTGTTGTTGCTATTCCTCCTTTTTTTATTGTTGCAATTCACAACCATTCCCTAATTTTTAGTTTCTCATAGAGTTGGAAACTGACTGATTGATGGCTCATATGTTTGATTTTTGTAGGTCTTGGCTGTAGCATCTTTCAACAACTGCAGGAGTGCAAGAAATGCAGTTGCAAGAGTGGCTTGTAGCCTAACTATGCAACCAAAAGGCTCAACTGATTGTCTAATTAAAGTTTCTTAGCAGAGCATTAACCAACAAACATGCTCATCCAGTACTAGAGTGCACCTTAGAACAGATAGAACGGTAAAAATAGTCTTCGGAGTCCGTTTCAGTTTTAATATTTGCTTTTACAGTCATATTTTGTTCCATTTGCGAGAAGGAATGCTATGTTGGTTGCTTGAGGGACCATGTGCATCATGTGTGATATGAGGGTAAGTCATATTTGTTCTTCAATTGTCAAAGCACCTCTAGTTCTGATTCAGGCGTATCTTAAAACTTACTGCTTTCTGGAACACAGGAATTACCAAAGGTGTGATGGCTTTGCAATGATGACTACTGTATACTCATTTGAATTGCGGGCTATCAGTATGGCCTAGCTTCAATAGGGATATAAATGTTGTAATGTTTGTAATTGAAGTACATCCCTGAGAGACAGAGTTTGCAGCTGATTGTTCGATTGTGATTTCTGATAATCTTGAGGTTATTGAAGGAACGCGTTGGTCGTATGTTTGATAGTTAGGATGGATTGATGCTTTTCTGAGCACCGTAGTCAATGCCCTACGTTGATAGTGAAGGTGCCAGCTTCAATGTTGATTCTCACACTGCCGCAAAAGATTATTTCATATGTTGGTCCCGTGATTTAATGTATTCTAATCTAGTGTTTTTATATTTGAATTGGCGGGTTCGAGTCTTCGTTTTAGTCTCGTTTCTTTTTGATATGTATACTGTAAAGTTTTGGTGTTATGCCATTAATAAAGTGAAACTTTCTAGCAATATATTTATTTAAAATATTCTCTTTTCATTTTGGTTTCTGGGTATAATAGTGAATTTATGCTTTCTGGGTATATAATAGTGAATGTATCGCCAGGAAGCTAAATGTTATCCGTGACTATAAGTCCTTAATTTGCCATGTTAAGATGAATTTGTGTCTAAATGATAGCAATGACCATGGTTTCAATAATTCGTGTGGCTTTAGAGCGTCCACAGTGGTGCGAGTATAACTAAAGACCAAAGACTAAAAAAAAAGATCAAATTTGGGTTTAGTCCGTCCTGTGGCGTAGCGGGTGACGAGTAAATTTGGTCGCGCGTTGATATAAAGTCCGCTTCATCGTCCAGCGTAGATAAAGATTACGCCTGGCATGGGGCGTTGATAAAGATAACGCCTGGTATGGGGCGTGAACTATAGCAACGCCTGGTGTGTGGGACGGAGATTATATGTTCGCCCGGATTCAAAAAAAAAAAATGGGGCGTTGATAAAGACAACGCCCCAAGCAAAGTTTTCAAAACTAGTTAATGGTGGGATCATGACTATATCAACGCCCCATCCAGCCGGACATTATACCAACGCCCCATCCAGGCGGACATTATACCAACGCCCTGCATCAGGCGTTAACTTTACGAACGCGCGGCTACATGCGGACATTATACCAACGCCCGTCGGGTAGGCGGACATTATATAAACGCCCGACTATATTTGGATTTCGTCTTGATCGCCGACCAAATTTGGTCTGGGTTTTACTCTTTGATCAAATTTTGATCGATGGTCCGACCCACTACGCCAGCCCACTCGACACCAAATTTGGGTTTAGTCGTCCACTGCAGTTGCTCTTAGGGAAAGTTATAGCCACGTCGATACCATATACTATGTCTATAAGGAATCTATCGTCATGGTTTAACTGATTTCTCGTGTCCTAAAGGTAAACAATAGCCACGATTAAAAATATTTGTCTTTAAGAAGTTTATCACCATGGTGTTACAAATTTAGTGTGACTATAACGGATGAGTTGGTCATGATAAAACAAATTTTGCGTGTCTAATTGATAAGAAAAGCCATGATTAAAATGAAATCCATGTGGCGTTAAGTTAAACTACAGCCATATTGAATTTGAAATTCATGTGGCGTTAAGGTACACTATAGCCATGCTCAAATCAAACAGTGTGTCTAAAGGGATCTTATGGCCACGGAAATAGGGAAAATGTTTAATTATCAAAAAAAAAAGAATGGGTACATATAGACACGATTAGAGGATTATGGCATGGTGAATCATAGGCAATAGTCACTCGAAATATATGTATCCATAGAGGTACCCAGTTGTCATGGCATCTGATGCCACATTTCTGGAGTGAAAAAAATCCATGGCCAAAAGCCTATGGACACGGTTATTAAGTGTGGCCAATGCGAAAGTTTGTACTAGTGGAATAGTAGTGGGACCGCCGGTGAACACCATGGAACTTGTTTGGTCACGCTGTGAGGAGGCCAAGCTTGTTAAATTGGCCGGCCAAATCGCGCGGTCGTGATTGTTTTAAGACTGACATGGACAGCCTAAATTCGATTCCTTAAGGAATTAGGCGTGTCGACCAGTCAACTTCCAACTTTAATTAAAAGTGTAGGCTGCGCATTTAGAGCGATTTGATTGGTCGATGGGAAAGAGGGGGACGGCAGGCAACAATATGGGAATGGCCGACCGATGGTACGGCGCCGCCATCTAGGGCAAACCGGCCAGCGAAGTGGCGCCGCTGCGTCCCTTTTGCTGCTGCCTTTACCCGCCGCAATTCCTCTTTATTTCTTGTTTTTCGACTTTTGGTAGGATTTTGCTCCTACGAATCCATGGTGGATCAATCTCCTAGCTTAAAATTTAGGTTTGGTCTCGGCCAATAGGATTTGAGATATTGCGCAGGCCGCAAAAACCTAATTTTTGTAAATTGGTAAAATTAGGTTAAAAATTGAATTTTGCGAGCTGTCACAAAATTAATCAAATTTGATGATTTATGTGCGTTGGTAAAAAAATCACTAATTTTATTCTCAGAGAGCAGCGCAACGTGCTTCCGAATAAGCACTTTCATGGATAGTAAACAATTCATCTAGGAGCTTGAGTTTCAATACAATACGAAGAGCGGCATAGACGCTCATCAGATTTTAATATATTCTTCAGACTCCTTGCAGAATATAGACATATCAAGGTCTACTATTTCTGACACAGGGTCAGCTAGACAGACTTTTAAAGTTTTCGCCCTAAACTAAAAACCATCATCAACACCAACAATGAGAGTAATCCTCCAAGTATTTTGTTCAACTATACCAGTTATAACCTCACTAACGAACCAATAGATGATCCACTCAACAATTGATTTACAATTGTTCGCAGCTTGATCAATATTAATTTTTATTAATTTCCACATTGATCTTGCATGATTGCAGTTGATCAATTGATAATACAAAGATTCATCTTTATGATTACATATACTGCAATGAGTTTCCATAGTTCTGTTGAATTGAGAGAGCCTTTGCCTCGTAGTGAGATACTTCCTTGTAAATAACTTAATCCTGTGAGGGAGCTTCATATACCATAAGGATTTCCATATTTCTTCGGGAATAATGTTAAGAGCAGCTTGATGAAGCACTCTTATCCCCACCAGTTTTCTGTAAACACTCTTGATAGTGAAGATACCATTTTTAGCTAGCCTCCATCTGATGATATCTTCTTCATGATGAGTAATTTGCATTCTCTGCATGTTATCAACAACTTCAGTGGTAAACAAAGTACTAAGAAGACTAACACTCCAAGAAGAAGTATTAGAAATAATGAACTCACTAACAAATATATAATTCAAATATGAAGTATCTAAAGTTTCAAGCTTTAAATTCAGATTAATTATCCAACTATCGATCTAGATTCTGGTTTTCTACCCATTATTCACTTTCATGGAGTATTTTTCTTGAATAATAGATAAACCCACTTCAATTTCTCTCCACACTCAAGAAGTATTACTTTTTTTTTCCAGAATTAATATTAATGAACTCTTCATTTTTGAAGTATCTAGCTTTAAGAATTTGCCCATATAGAAGATTTGATTGTAAACAAATTCTCCAAGCTACTTGGTGAACATAGCATGATTCAACAACTTTAAATATCTGAAATCCAAATCTCCAAGATCTTTGGAATGCACAAATTCTGACATGCAATGAGATTTGCCCCTTTTTTAGTTTTATGACCCCACCACAACTGCATTTGCATGGAATATAATTTCTTTATAAGTTTTGTTGGCATATTGAAAGTACTCATTTGGTACATAGGAACTGAATTGAGAACAACCTTCACCATCGTTATTCTGCCTGCTTGATATAGAGTACTACCTTGCCAACTAGCGCAGTTGCAACCTCATCAAAATATTGTACTTTAGATCTGCCAATAATAAGAGGAGATCGTACTTTTCTTTTTTGTCCGCATCTTTTATTCCACATCATGGTCCATATTATTGCTGAATAAAATGGAATATTTTTCAAAATTAATGACTTGACCAGATTGTAACATTACCTGTAAGAGATTATTCACATTGGTTAAATTAGCATGAGTAAAAATAAGACAATCATCTGCAGACGCGTGATTTCGTTTCCCTTTGGTGGTAAGCGCCACCGAGGCTGGGGTAGACCCTGCTACCCACACCCTCGTTCATGGCTTCTAGATTCTAATTGTTTTTGTTGCCGCTTATGGGACATCGTCGAGCGTGGTGGTGGTCATATGGCGAAGGAGGGTCTTCTGGATATTCACATCGTGTACTATATGACTAGGAATCTTTTGGAAGTTGCGGACCGTCTTACGTGCGTAGAGGATGATCCTGTTGATGCAACGACGTTATGTGGCTGGAAAACTGTCGTGCAATCTGCTCTTAGTGTTAATTTCCCGATAGCGTGGTTGGAGAAGCTGCTAGCACAGGTGAAGGGCCGTAATGACCCTCCTGGTCGGCTTACGAGTCAAATTTCTCAGTTAGAGGGGGAGATGAAGAAGTGCTCAGAGACAACTTCTAGAAAGAAGGTGGTGTTGAATTTGTTACTTGCTGATGTTGGAGTGGCTAATGACGAGGTGTTACGGGCTGACACCGCAGAAGCAACAGTTCACGCTGAGCTTAAAAAGAAACGGTAAGAGTTTGATAGGATCTAATTTGCTTGAAGCGCTTCGTCCTTGTGTTGGTTTTACCTTGATTTTTCTTTATTGAACTTGTCTTTCAGGTGCTGTATTTGTTTGTTTGTTTTTGGATTGTGGGATATTTTGTGGTGTTTGATTAATTGTTTATGTTATTGGTATTTTATTATCCTTGATTAATTGCTTTGGCTGTTTATAGTTCTCCTTTCTTATTATTGAGTGGTGTGTGAGGTTGGGCGAGTGTTTTCCTCCTCTTCCTCCTTCCTCTTTCTCTTTTTTTTTTCTCATTTTTTTTACGTATGCCGTTTGCTGGGCGGCTACTCCCCTCCCTCTTTTTATCAGAGGGAAGCCATGGGAAAAACATGCATTAGTAAAATGCGCCTACTCCCCCCCCCCCCCTTTTATTTCGAAAGTGTGTTGGGTAGGGTATGCGTTAGTAAAACGCGCCCACTCTGTCGTCCAGGTACCTTTGACTTTCCTGAGATTCTTGTGGATTTGTAAGTCAACTAGGCGCTCTTGGATGACCCGAGACCTTTTGTAGGTTTTTCAGTCAATCAGGTGCCCTTGGCTGACCTGAAACTTTTTGTAGACTTGTCAGTCAACCATGCGCCCTTGGATGTCTTGAGACCTTTTATATATTTTTTAGTCAATCAGGCGCCTTTGGCTGTCCCGCGATCTTTTGTAGATTTGTCAATCAATCAGGCGCCCTTGGATGACCTGAGATCTTTTGTAGATTTGTCAGTCAATCAGGCGCCCTTGGCTTCCCTGAGACCTTTTGTATATTTGTCAGTCAATCAGGCGCCTTTGGATGTCCCATGACTTTTTGTAGATTTGTAAGTCAATCAGGCTCCCTTGGATGACCTGAGACCTTTTGTAGATTTTGCAGTCGATCAGGCGCCCTTGGCTAACCTAAAACCTTTTGTAGATTTTTCAGTCAATCAGGCGCCCTTGGCTGACCTAAGACCTTTTGTAGATTTGTCAGTCGATCAGGCGCCCTTGGCTGACCTGAGACCTTTTGTAGATTTGTCAGTAAATCAGCGCCCTTGGATGACCTGGACCTTTTGTATATTTGTCAGTCGATCAGAAGCCCTTGGCTAACCTGCGACCTTTTGTAGATTCGTCAGTCAATCAGGCGCCTTTGGCTGACCTGAGACCTTTTGTAAATTTGTCAGTCAATCAGGCGCCCTTGGCTGACCTGAGACTTTTGTAGATCTGTCAGTGATCAGGCGCCCTTGGCTAACCTGAGACCTTTTATAGATTTGTCAGCCAATCAGGCGCCCTTGGATAACCTGAGACCTTTTGTAGATTTATCAGTCGATCGGGCGCCCTTGGCTAACCTGCGACCTTTTATTGATTTTTACTCGTTGTTGATAGGGGAAATTGTCCTTACCACAAAAAGAGGTTATTTACAATTTCGGTGTTACCACTCACACTCTCCCTCTTCTCCTCTCTTTCACATCAATGACGAGGGAAAGGGTCATGCTCGATTGTTTGCTTGGCTGGACCGAGTTCTCCAGAGGCACGCTTACGTTCAAATATACTTCTTATAGCGAGTCACTCTTCAGTTGGGTGTCCTAATCTTCGATGATAGTGGTAGTACCTGACAGATTTCTGATCCATCTTGTTGACGTCTACTACCGTCATGAGGAGCTGGACATATCCTCTGGTGACCCACTGATTAAGCAATTCGACCGCGCGCTCTTTACTGTAAGGGAGAGGAGGTGGTGGGTTAAAATCACGCCTAATCCCACCGTCCTTCCTTGGCCCCTTCCGTCAGTTCGGAATTGACCTCTCCTTTCTATGTTAGTGTTGGGTCTTACGTTGCGCGATTTCTCGGATGCGGTATTGACTGTATGGCGCCAAGCAGAGTCCATGTGTATTTCTTCTACACAGTCGGCAATCCTTTCAGCTGCTTCCTCTAGCTCGACAAAGGTCTGGAATCTGAAGCTGATCAAATTCCCCTTAAAGGCTGGGATCATTCCCCGTACACAAATTTCAACGAGTGTCTCTTCATTGATTTCTTCATGACAGTCTAGTGACAGGCGCCGGAACCGTAAGATATATTTTCCTATTTCTTCCCCCATCCGCTGTCCATTCTTGCTTAGATCTATCGCCGTGATTTTCCTCTTAGATGAGTAGAATTTCCGAAGGAATTGCGTGGACATGGTTGGCCAGGAATCTACACTTTATGCCTTTAGGTTATCATACCAAGTGAATGCCGTGCCTGTGAGCGATTTGGGGAATTCTCTTAGGCATAATTTTCCATTGGAAGCCCTATCATTCATTGCTGATAGGAATCGGCTAAGTTGTTCTCGGGCGTTTCCTTGTCCGTCATATGTCTTGAATTTTGGAGATGTCTACTCTTCGGGGTATTGGTATTTCCGGATATCCATCGGGTATGGGCTACTTACGCGGAAGTGATTGTCTTGTTTCACCACATGATAATTTTTCTCCTAGTACTTCACTATTTCTTTTTGTGACATCGCCATTGTCTCGTCGTCTTTGTACTCTTCGCCCTTCGTCTTTCCTCCAAGAGTGCCTTGTCCTGCTATTACTGCTTGTGCGATCTACTCTTCAAGCTCCTGCCTCATACGTGAGCGCTCTTCTAGTTCCTCTTGCATGTTTTGCAGGGTTGATGGTATGGGTTTTGGCGGTTGGGTTACTTGCGTGTTCTTTCCTTGTGTTGTCGTTGCCTCTCTGTTTTGGGACCCATATCCTGTCGGTCGTTTGATAACGCCTTGGATCGGTGTTTCTTCCTCGCTGTCATCCTCTATTGCTACTTCCTCCTAATTGATGGTTCAGTTGGTTACTTGATTCTCTACCGTACCAAGGTTAACGCCTCCTACGTGTGTCATGGTTAGCTAGGCAAGAGCCTCCGGGTGTGGTCGCCAAATGTTGAGAGGTGATTTTAGGTTTGAGGTTCTACCCGTTCTAGCTAGCCAAATGACCTCACTTTACCAAGAATAGTAAGAGAGAGAGAGTTGTTTTTCCATTGTACCTTGTCCTTCTTTATATAGACTTTCCAAAAGCCCCTTCTTTTATTACATCATGTCATATGTCAAAACTTCTTTAATTACTACTAATGACATCTCCTCTAATAAAACCTTCTTATTTCCTATTAATTCCTTCATTGTCCTTTCATCTAATAGACACTTTCTTGGTCGACTTGGGCTTTAGTCCCCAAGTCCCCATGTTCATGTTGGGTTTGTCTCCCTTTTGAGGACACACTAGCCCGACTAAAGGGTAATATTTTTCATGTATCAACACTACCCATCTGACATTTCTGAATTTTTGGGACGCCAAACCATTTGGTGTTCCCTGTATTGATTCTATATCACATCCAACGAAACTACCGAACGCTATCTATAATCACCACTTTTAGCAATGTTTTTCAGCGTGACTAACCTAAAAGATGGAGTTTCAACTCCGTAGAATCCAATTCCATCGGTGCCAAACACCCCAAGATTTGAACTCCACTCTTATCGAACTTCATCCTCGACTCCCTCCGTCCCAAACGTACCCATGGTCTTGGCTAATAATATAGCCCTAGCCAAGGGAAACAAACACACCTGTGACCTGTATGGGGCCTGCTTTAAGAATAATTTCCGTCTCCTCAAAAGTCTGCGCACCGTACAACGCGCAGATTAGCAAATTCGTTTTTGTCTTGTAAACATTTTTCTGCAAAACCAAACCAAAATCCCATCTCCTACAAGTAATGGTGGTGAATTGATGCATGAATTCCAAGAAGAAGAAAAATTCCCAGTAGATTCATTGTTAACTGAAACCCTAAAAAATTCAATCCAAAATGGCTGGTGTTTCAGTAGCTGCGGAATGGCAACTTCAACACGAAAGCTATTATCGAAAACCAGAGATCTATTCAATGCAATGGCAAGTAGATCTTTCTCGTAACAAAATTGCTTGTGCTCCTTTTGGTGGTCCAATCTGTTATTCGTGATGATGCTAAAATTGTTCAACTTCTTGCTGAATCTGCTTTAAGAAAATTAAACATTTACAATTCAGCTGGAATTCTTCTTTCATCAACTAGATGGGATCGTCCTGGTGGTCGTTTAATTGGTATGTCATGGACTGATGATCAAACTTTAGTTTGTGTTTTTCAGGATGGAACTGTTATAGGTATAATATTCACGGTGAGATTCAAGAGCCTAATATATCATTAGGAAGTGAATTCTTAGAACAGAATGTTGTTGAATGTGTGTTTTGGGGTAATGGCATGGTTTGTTTAACTGAAGGCTATCAGATTTTTTGTATATCTGATTTCAAAAACCCTAATCCTTGTAAACTTGAGGATCCTCTTTTAGAAGATTATCCACTCTGTATTGCTGTCATTGAACCACAGCATACAATGTCTGGGAATGTTGAAGTGCTTTTAGGAGTGAACGATTATATTTTAGTTGTTGATGAAGATGGTATTCAGAAGGTTGGAGAGGGAATTGGACCTTTACAGAAAATGGTCTTGACTCAAAACGGGAAGTTCCTTGCATCATTTACTCATGATGGCCGGCTTCTGGTTACTTCCACTACGGATTATAAAGAGATATTCAGTATGAATGTGAGGCAAGTATTCGATTTTGTTTACAACTTGTATTAATTGTTGCTGAGTTCGCAAATACTCAGAAAATTTGGGTAGAAGAAACTTATTTTCTCATTAGATTCATTTGTTCTGTCTAAAATAACTTTCACTTGACAATCACATCATATGCTTAGTTGACAACATGATGACGTCCTAGGGCATAACCAAATAAAGGTCTGATTCTAAGTATGTAAAAAACTAGGGAAAGCAAAGATAGAAACTTATTGTGTTTTCTTAACTTGAAGGTGATTCTTGAACCAAGCTCTAATTATTATCTAGATGCGGAGAGTATATATGTTGTTTGTGACTTTATGTGCTTGTACTACCCAGTCTGAACATGACAGATAGTTAAAAGTTAATTACTCACATGTATCTAAAATTTGTCTGGATCCAACAAAAGAAATTGGATATATAAGATAGAGCTCACTATTACTGGGACAAGTAAATAGGTGTGCGGATGGCCTTGTAGCTCATTTGTTGCATCGTCTGACACAGACACACTCATATCAGTAGAATTATCACATGGCTTTTGTAGTATTTAAGGAAACAAAAATGTAAAATGAGTCATTGAAGATTCAATGAGTTAATGCGACCGCCATACTCCATAACCTGATTTTAGCACCTTGTAGTGAAAATGGAACAGTTGGGATAAATATCGGGTTGCTTCTTTTCTCAATTTTGTGATGAGCATCAGAAAATATTTTAAACCTTTTCTGTTTGAGCAGTTACATTCTTTTTGTTCATTTGAATAGTTCCCACTCATATTATAAACACATTATCCATTGTATCATGCTGATTTTCAATATCATGTTTTTGCAGTCAGCCTTACCTCCTGAGCAGTTAGCTTGGTGTGGAATGCATAGTGTACTTCTCTACTGGGATGAAATGCTTTTGGTGGTAGGTCCATTTGGTGATCCAGTTCGCTATCTATATGATGATCCCATCATTCTTATTCCGGAGTGTGATGGAGTGAGGGTACTTTCAAATACCAGCATGGAATTCTTACAATTAGTCCCTGAATCCACCGTGTCTATCTTTAGCATAGCGAGCACAAAACCTCCAGCCTTATTGTACGATGTGTTGGATCTTTTTGACAGGCGAAGTGCCAAGGTATGCTTGTCACACGAATGAAACAAATAGCTTTTATGGTTTTTGATCAGGGTGATTCTTGCTTGTACTAAAGTCAACACGTCTCGTGCTTTGACTCAAATTGATCGATGAAGAATGCGGGTTTTTGTTTGAATTTAGGATTTTTAAAAGAATTACTACTAAATATTACCATCTTCTTGACAGGCGGATGATAATTTGAGATCAATTCGCTCCAACCTTCCTGAAGCTGTTGAAGCTTGTATTGACGCGGCGGGTCATGAGTTTGTCACGGCAACGAACTCTACTTAGGGCTGCCAGCTATGGTCAATCCTTTTGCAGGTTGGTTTTCAAAGGTCTATTCTGGTGTTTTTCATAGTCAGACATTGAGACTGTTAGTTTGACAACTAAAGGAAGCTTCAGTTCTTCAATTGAAAAAAATATCTTGTTGTGAGTAAAACATTACTATGTATTACCGTCTGACCAATAAAGACATTCTTATGTGGAACTACTAATGTACACTGCAGTAAAAATAACAGCTTTACCAGTAAACTGGGATTTGTGTGAAAAACTTTTCATTCTATGGACAAATTCTGAAGCTGTGAAAACCATAAAATTGAGCTGATGAGAAAAAGTTTCAGCGTGCTAAAGTTCGATATTAAGAGATTCTCTCAGTATCTTACGTGAGAAATTCTATATGGCCAGAACGTTCGGTATTTTTACTTGTCAACATTGACCCTATTGTATAGTCATATTCAATAGCTTTGTAACTGCTTTTGAGGAAGATCCGAAGTAGATAAAATTCTTCTTGGCTCTTCCTTACAAAAGCTATCACTTCACACCTTACAGGCAAATGATCAGAACTAACTTCAGGATTAAAGAGTCTGTCTGTTCTTCAGAATCACGGAACTCATAGATTTTACTCCAAAAAAATTGTTTTTCTGAAATCAGTATACAGTTTGTGAACATATTCTATGTAATGCCCTATTTGATAGTTCGTGTGGTATTTTCTTGTTTCACATTTTTTTATTTAGTTGAATGAATGTGCTTAAACTGTCTAGTCTGTGAATAGCATAATGTATCCTTGAACCATGGATTCAGTGGTGCCCAAAACCTCAAAACTGTTTTGTAGTTGCGGGTTGAATGAGGGGGAGGAATCTTTGGGTTTCTGATAAAAAAGATTATCAAATGAAAGGAAGAGGAAATATTTTGTGTATCTGTCCATGTACGTAGGGTATTGAAAGTGAAAAAATGGCCTGCATGGATAATCTGGTTGCACTATGTTAGTTCCTTCTATGTTGGTAATATTTTTTTTATCTGACCGTGTACTGGGTTCTTGTTGGATTTTACAGCCATGTTCAACGTGATCGGTTTCAAGAAATGTGTAAAACATTACGGGTGCTAAATGCTGTGCGCAACTATGAGATTGGTGTTCCTCTTAGTATTCAGCAATACAAGGTCGCCAACCCTTAATTAATTTAGCTGCTAGAATTGTTTTAGATCCTGTGGTGTTTAACTATAGCAAATTTTCTCACTCTTCCTGCAGTTACTAACTGCGCCAGTTCTAATTGGTCGTCTGATTAATGCTCACCAACACCTTTTGGCACTGCGTATATCAGATTACATTGGCTTGAGCCCGGTAAGCTACCTTTTATTTGTTTGATAAGTATGAGCTATTATACTCTCCTCGTTTGTCTTTTAATCATAACCTGGGATCCTTTCAGAAATTATTCTAGTGGTTCCTTTGAAGCATTAGCCTAGTCTGCCTAGGAGAAATAGTAATTGTTTCTTAATTACCTTTTTTGTTAAACTGGCACAGGATATATTTCGAACCAAGGCTTAGATCCTAGAATTGGTGACATGTGCAGTTTTAAACTTCTTTAATCAGGCCTGCGTCTATCTTAAAACCCATCTATAAGTTTACCAATGTTTCTTTCGACATATTAATGACATGTTACACATAAGACTGAGCTCCACTTAGATGTTTGTTTTATCTATCGAAAGAGTTGTTGGTGAAGGAAAAGTTTCAAGCCACTAATTAGAAGGTCTTGAGGATTCTGGCTAGAAAGGACAACTGTTCCACATGAACCTTTCACAGTTACGCCAGATATGCGGGACCCTACCTTGACAACTCTGTGTTTCTCAATGAGAACCTTGTTGAGAGCTGCACTCCAAACAAGTGAGAACCGCACTCCTAAAAAATGGAAACACCCTTTCCCCCAAAAAAAATAAAATAAAATGCCTACATTAACTACAATTATTGGAAGTTGTTTTCAGTATTTAAATTTTATTTTTATTAATATTGAAAGTTGATTTTAGTATTTTATTTCTATCGAAAACAAAATGGTGAGTTTATTTGCTACCTGTTTATCTCTCTCTGAAATCCACAGAGTTGCAAACTTTCATCGGAAGTATCGAACTGAAACCTCTATATAAGCACTGAGCAACGTACATGTTCATCAATTTTATCAGAAACACAATTCTCTTTTTACTTTCTAAATTTCTTTCACTTTCATCAAGTGAATCATGCACGCATATCAATAGAAGCGGACGCTTCCGTCACGCTCCTAAACTTAGGACTCTTTAGATATTTAACGATTTCCACCTCCTTTTGATTCCTGGCTACCAAGAATTATGCCCAAAGTGAATGGTACAAGTAAGCCCAGAGCTCTAATAGGACACTCCTGGACAGTGTTACAAAATATTTTTGTCTGTAATCTAGAAGGATTCACCATTTCTATTGTACTTGACGATGCTTGTGCATATGGTTTGATGTGGCTAATCTGGAAGGAATTGTGACCAGCTTCATCTTTAATCATGTGTTGTGATTGATTTTGAAGGGAAAATAGGACCCATTTTTTACAGGATAAAATTCCATCTTTAGTTTTACAAGATCCAATTCGCTTCCCTGATTTTGTAGAAAAAAAATATTTTTATTTTCTTGGAGTCACAATAGCCTTATCTACTTAGATTTCTAATTTTTCTGCTGGATTGAACGAAAATGTCAATTTGAAAGAAAATCTAGGGGAAGATACTTTTGTAGCAGGGACAAAATAAACCTTTCAAGAGTCTGAGATTAGGAGTGTGACCAGTGCGTCTGTCTTAGTTAGATATGCATGCAGGATGAAGGATATAATTGATGATGGTGAAATATTAGGAAAATATCATTTCTTTTTCCCGATTCAATTGGGGTGGATATAGGTGTAGCAATTGCTGTAAGCTTATATATAGGGGTTGCAGCTGTTGGGTTTCTAGAAAGAGATAAATAAGTTTTAACCTAATAACTTTAAAATTAAACACTAAAACAACTTCCAAAACTTTCGGGAGACAGTTTTGTGAAAGGAACAAAATAGTTAAGAAACTCAAGTCACCACGTAGGATTTTTTTTTTTTTTATTATTTTGTTATTTCTTTCGGCTCTTAAATTCCCAGTGTCCGGTGTTGGTCTATGTTGTCTTAATTAGCCGAGAAGATATGATTACTTGCTTTACACCCATGAAATTATTTGCTGATTAGGAGGTGGTTATAATGCACTGGGCGTGTGCAAAAATAACAGCTTCGCCGGCTATTCATGATGCTGCTCTTCTTGAAATGTTGCTTGATAAGGTGTGCATCACGTACATCTTCTTTCCTTGATTTTGTTTTTTACAATTTCTTTTTTCAGTTCTGTCTCTTTTCTTCCATATCATTTGTCTTCTAAAACAACTTCAATTTTCAGTTGAAATTGTGCAAAGGCATATCATATGCTGCAGTTGCCTCTCAAGCAGATAAAAGTGGCCGTCGGAAGTTAGCTGCAATGCTTGTCGAACATGAACCACGTTCCTCCAAACAGGTGTCTTTTGTGTCATAAGATTTAATGAGACGATAAAAGATTAAAAGTAGTTAAAGAAGCATGCTGCAGATTCTTGGAAAAATACTAACAAAAATAATGATGTTGACAGGTTCCTCTTTTGTTAAGCATGGGAGAGGAAGATACAGCTTTGATGAAGGCTACTGAGAGTGGTGATACTGACCTTGTTTATCTTTCCCTCTTCCACATCTGGCAGAAGGTAGTACTTTCGGGCTCTCGGCATATACTTTCTTCTGCTGCTGTAGGTTTTATCAGCCGAGGATTCAAGCATGGGTAGTTTTAAGAGTACTTTTGTTTGTTTGTGTTATTGTCTTTTCCTCCTTGTGCATGCAGAGTCCACCGCTGGAGTTTTTTGGAACAATACAGGCAAGACCTCTGGCTCGGGATCTATTCATCACATATGCGCGGTACCTTTTTGGTTACTTATATGACGCTGCATTTGCTTTTCTTTTCCTTGGCCTCATATTTAGCCAGAATTGTTTGAGTTAAGCTTCTTTTGCTCGGGACATGTGTTTTACGGTTCATGACAGTATAATGCTCATTTTGAAGGTGTTATAAACATGAGTTCCTGAAAGACTTCTTTCTCTCAACTGGACAGCTTCAAGTAAGTTTTATGACAAGAATATTACTTGTATTTTATTTCCTTGCACTTGTATTTTCTATTTTGTGGATACTTCCATATTAACCAAATATTTTCTGCTGTTTAACAGGATGTGGCAGCCGCCTTGAGGTTCGCTTACAAGGTGTAACTCAATCAAATGCTTTAGGGTTTGTGAATTTAGGTTGATCCCAGCAGTTAAATTCAATACGCTCGGTCACTTACTGGTGTTGTATTTACTCGCAATTTCTCCACAGAATCCCTCTGCAAGGTCTCATGATTTCTACTTGTGTAGGAAATAAATGATAATTACGGATCGTTCAAATCTCTACTAGCATTAGAATGATTAATAGATTAATCTAGTTGCGCCTCCAAATTAATCTAAGAATCAATCATAAATCTTCAATATAGTAAAAACAATCCACAATGATTAACTTTAAACTCGAAATGAACTTGTAATAATTGAGCTTCACAATTAAAACTTTGAATTCATCCCTAACAATCAAAACAATATAGAAAAGAGATAGTTCTCCCTCCTAAGGGGGAGAAAACCGGTAGTAAAAAATATCCCAAATTGTATTTAACCTTCTCTATATAGAGAGTTTTTGTAGCCTCTTCTTGAAGAAACCAGGAAACCTAGTTAAGATAGGAAAGTGCGCCTCCTTAAGAATCGTGTCCCGTGCATCACACCCCATGCCAAAGGGTTGCCAAATATCTCCAATAATCCCTAGCACAATCAGGTCCAAGGATGGTCGTGCACTATATTTCTATTGACATCCAAGTGCGCTCACAGAAAACTGAGAAGTCCAGCAGCCCATTCCAAATCCAAATCCAAAATCTTTTCCAGTAGCAAGTACCGGGTCGACTAGAGAATATCTTCTAAGAGTCGAACATAAGTTTTACGCCGGCCTGTCCGAGGCTCACACAACTTGCACTACGGCAAGCAAAAATACTTGATGGACAGTAATCACCGTGTTAATGGGATTACGAATTCTCGACCATTAATGCGGATATACTTACATTATGTCCCGATTGCAGAATCTACGGGGTGTTGCCCCTTCACAATCAAGATTTCGTACGTTTGTAAAACCACTCCGTATGTTTAACTGATATTTCCTACGGTTTGGTAGACCACCCTACCTTCCTAAACAAGATAATCTCGTTTCTTCTCTCACTCGGACTCGTACTCAAACCATTCTCGTCTTCATCACTTCCATCTCAGACTCGACCCAACAGACCGCAACTCCATCGACAACCAGCAACGCCTCCATCTCTGCCAAGATCCTTTACAGACTTCTCCTTCTTTTCTGTTGAGTTCCTTCTCGTCTCTAGTGACGGAAACATCACCAAAATACTCCCAGCATCATCGATCAACGTTAGCAGCTCCATTAATGGCAGCAGACTCGAGCTCTACCTTTCATCTCTCAATGACAGCGACCACTTCTCACTGCGTCATCCCGTCATCACCATTACTCCGCAGCAAACCAAACATGATCAATATCTTTGCTCCATCGTTGCTGCCATCAACCAATGGCAACAGTCTCGGCAACCCACTGTCAGCAGCCGTATACGTCATTAGCAATCATTCCCAAGCTACATCAATGTTCTTCATCGTTACGGGCTAGTTATACTCATGAGCATCACCATCAGCTTCTCTTCTTATTCAGCGTGATCACCTCACTAAGCCATTCAAATTCGAGTATGCATCATCCCAGCAGCACTGGTGATATTTTTCCATCACTTCCATGAATGGCAGCGACCTCTGTTTTGTACCGAGTTCACCTGTGTTTTCTCACAGCTTCACTTTCCATTCTTTGTATCGTCCCTGACTTGTTCCTTGAACTCCATCATCTACATCCATCACTCAATCACCGGTACAGCAGCCAACACCATTATTCCCTTTTCTATCTTCTCAAACTCCAACTCTGAAATTGCAGTGTTATCCCCATCTGTTCTGGACATCGACTGCACTACTGCCTTCATCATACTGGCAGCAACACCCCGAGTTCAACTGATTATTTCTCGCTCTCATCTGGTTCACAACTCAACTTCTCGTCACTGCCAAACCACACAACTTCCTCCTTTCTTCGCTGCTAACGGCCAACACCCATGCATCGGCGTCATCCTCGGCTCAGTGTAAATGTATAGAAAACTAAATTGTGTAGGAAACCAGTCCGGACTCGACCTAGTTTCTCTGGTGTTAGATTAAGGAAAAGAGGATGGTGCCCCTGAGTGACTTGAGCGGGTGCATATAGTAAACCCGTTTAGAATCAAATGACTGCTTCCTTGGCTGCCTCCGGTAATTCATAATGGATTTCAGGTAGTTGCTTCTTAACGCCCACACAACTGCCGGTAGTGGTTTCCCATGCAATAATAATTCTACCTATTTTTTAGTCAATTGGACGATTTCTTGTTCTTTTTGGGAATAAGCTCCAAAATTCCCATAATATATAAAAGATAGCTAATAATACAATTGCACAAGAAAACTAACTAAGAAGGCATAATCAATCGATACTTAGAGAAGTGTTTTTAAACACCTATCAGTGAGACACCAAGTCTTGAGGAGAACAGATCCTGAAGAATCTCTAATGAATTCTAGTGTGCATCTGTAGAGGTTCCGTCTCTGTCTGTGTAGTCAGACTGCTTCAAACACGGACTTATCAGGTCTTAACGTGTTTTCCTGCTCTGATACCAACTGGAAACTCCCGGGGTACCAAAATACACCACTTTTTCTTAGGTAATATGCATGGACAAACTCAACACAACTCCGAGAGTAAAAACTCAATCAAGGAAAGTGCCTAGAGTTATATCTCTCTCCCTCTTGTTGTTAGAACGTTTACAGAATTGAATCTGTGAACCTAACTACAAAGAGAGTTCTTGGACGGTACCAAAGACCAATGTCCAAGAATCAATCAAGTCTTATCCAACTAACAAGGTTAGACCTAGCTATTGTGATTGATTAACGCACAACCTGTTGTATTTCAATTATAAAAATAAAGAATATAATGCGGAAAAAGAAATAACATAGACACCGAAAATTTTGTTAACGAGGAAACGGCAAATGCAGAAACACCCCGAGACCTAGTCCATATTGAACATCAAATTGTATTAAGTCGCTACATACACTAGCCTCCTACCAGTTAACTTCGGTCTGAAATGTAGTTGAGACCGAACTCAGTGTCCCACTGATTCAGGTAGAGTCAGGCTCCTTACGCCTCTTGAATCCCAGCAGGACTCCACGCAATCGATTTCCTTAGACGGTCTCACACCAACTAAGAGTTGCTTCAACTCAATTGAAGACTTCAAACCAAATATGCCTCCCAAGGATTAAGCCTATTATTGATTTCCTGATTTATGATATAAACAGAAGATCAGATCAAACGATAGATCCAGGTGATAGAAACCGATAGAAACTTAGACAAAAGTCTGGTTATCCTCAAAATCCGGACTTATGCAACCCGAAGTGCAACCTAGATTATTATTCACCTCACAAGCATAAAACTTTCGGAATCAATAAAGTATGAGACGAAGAGACTTTGTTTATTACTATCTATCTTGATTGATGGATCAAGGCTCTACAAACAATCAAGATCAGGATACTCAAGTTATCATGAAAAAAGATAACTGGACATGCCTTCACGAATCCCAATGAAGTCTTTGCAGTTGCTAACCCTAAAAGCATTTCTTGAGAGTACGACTCTAGATACAACTATGGCACACCAAAAAGTAGTGTCAGGATTCAAAGATCCATGTTTCCAAGAGTTCCCCTTATATAGACTTCAAAGCCTAGGTTGCTCTAGGTTTAAGCTAAGATAGCTTTGGAACCAAGCAAACAATATTCACCGATAGATGAAAGCTTTGAATCTTATTCACATATACAAGATATACACTATGGTTAGGTGAACTGTAACCGAACAGTGTATAAAGACTATGTATAAACATGGTTAGCCGTAACTAGACGATTTGAACTTAAAAGCTTAACGCTCATTTTCATGTTCACTAAGACATTAATATTGAGTCACAATCATGTGATCAAATGTGTCTAGTGTTAATTAGGTAATTGATCAAATGCAAATTACTTCATAGAAATAATTTAATCGCAATTGATTCATAATCGACATAGTTTGTAAATGTACAAAGTACAAGTACTTAAATAGTTTGTGAATCAGATGAGTCACAGTACGCGGATCGGTTTGCAAACTTATATGAAACAACCGAGTTCTGGAGTCTACAGAACTTCTCAGTTCATAAACCAGTTTGCAAACTTATACAATTACCGAGTTCCGGACTCTATATAACTTTTCACTTCACGTACCGGTTTGAAAACTTTGAACCAACTCAAAGTTCCAGAGTCTACATAAATTTTTAGTTCACGTACCGGTTTGTAAACTCAAGAGCTATGCCGGTTCCGGAGTTCACAGAACATTCAGCTTGCGTACCAATTTGAGTACTAAACTGGTTCTAGAACATATAACTGTTTTGTCTCGCATACCGGTTTGGTTATTTTAACCCGGTTCCCTTACCACAATTCCACAATGATTTGTATACGTATATACATACCTATCTGGATCACGAAACAAATAAATTTTTCGATGATGTACATACGAGTATGTATATCACATAAATCTGAAAGCCGATATATATATACTTCGCTACGTGTACGAATAAATGTAATAACAGCTTCATACATAAAACAGTTTTATCAGTTTGTAAGATTGACAACACTGTCTTGTATTATGAATATAGTAGTTTTATATTTCTTTAAATCGATTCGAAACATTCCTGAATAATATAAATGACACATATCACTATTCCAGGCTATTTTCGAATGATAAACTTGAATCATGATTTGGTTCCTAATAATAAATTATTCTCCACCGAATTTGATCATGTATGAAAAAATGTTCTTTAAGCTTAGTCATTATATTTTCTCGACTCGAAATTCTTGTCTATGCAAGCTAGTCTAATTAGTTATGCGACAATCGTCTCAAAGATAGAACAATGAATATAACTTGAGAAATAGGTGGTTCGATCTTCACTTACCTTTTGTTGATGAAGTTCTCCAAAAGCTTCAGTTGATCTTCGACTTCAAATGATAGAACGCAAATGATGACTGGTTCGTTTCTCAACTCCACTATCCTAGACCGAGACTTAACTAATTGTAGACTACAAATCAAGATATAGGTTTGAGAACTAAATTTGACAACAAACTTCATATAGTAACATTTATGAGTTCAATCGAGCAATGCTATAACATAGATAATAGGGGAATCGAGTCTACCGATTATAGCAAGTTTTGGACACATGAAAAGTCATATTTTGAGCTCTCATAATCGGAAGATAAGGAGGGTGTTGTGACTACCGATATGGACGTTTTTGGCATCAGGAAACTCATATTTTTGGACCCCAAAAGTCGGTAGAAAGAGGAGTAATGAGACTACCGATTGTAGCTCGACCGAGGCCACTTCCAAGACACGTTTTTTACTTTTAAATCAAGGTAACATGGTCCCAAAAGGATTCTAATACCTAGATCTCATGAGTACTATATAAGAAGATTTCTACATCATTAAAAAGGGATATTTAACACAACTTTGCAAGTCTTGGAGAGGCGGAACATCATAACGGAGCAATATCTAGAGTTTTGGAGCGGTTCTCATCATTTGTAATGATATCTCTTCACTTATATTATATGTATATCACGGATGCTACTACATCCATGAGTAGATAAATACCAATTGATTGAGGATGAATTCTAAGTTCTAAATATGATTTGAGTTATCATATTAATTTATTTTGATGTGCTTCATATGATTATCGCTTGTTTATACGATTATGAATGTTGATGATTGATTGATAGATTTTTTAGGTGTCCAACTGAATTGATTTACTGATTTAATATAATGCTTGCATTGAGTTAGGAGATAAGTAATTGTCGAACAACTTATACACATTTAGCTAGAGAACATGAGACTTTACATAGGGATTTTGTGGAGCGATTGTGTGTATAAACAACACTACAAGGTGGACCTTGATCAAAAGTCTAACTAGTAGGATCAACCTCTAAATTTATAAAGCTTAAATCATTCTACCGAATTATTACACCTTGAGTGATCTACTATTAGGTGGTTTATGTACTTGTTTGTACCATGAGTAAAAATACCACATATTGGGCCAGAATGTTACCTGAGCCAATATTCAGCTGCCACCAGCCTACCCACTGAAGTAGCTATCAGCAAGTCCAGGGCTCCATGAAGTCAATGCTAGTTCAATGGTCAAAGTCAACTGTCAGTCAACTATCGAAGTCAAGTTGCCAGTCGCGCTTCTAGGAACTACGCCGGCGGCCAATGTCGCACTGCCATCCAGTCTCTACCCATGCTGTCAGTTGTGCTGCTAGACAGCATCCATCCATGATGCCAACCAATTTCCAGCCAGCCTCAATCCAGTCCCCAGTCATGTCTACCAGCAGGTCATACCATTCAAAGTATGACAGTTACGGTTTCATACAGAATTAAACATGGAGGCATGCAGGCAGTTTCATGCAGAATTGAATCAGGGAGGCATGCAGGAAATTTCATGCAGAGTTAACTCAAGGAGGTATGCATACAATTTCACATTTAATTTCAGGAGGCATGTAGGGAGATTAATGCCATTTAAGTTTATCTCGAAATTAATTATTCAGCTGTATAAATTGGGACACCCTGGTAGAAGTAAAGGGGGAGGTTTTCAAAATCAGAGAAAAACACTGTAATTCTTATCAATAAAATATCTCTCCCTAAGGGGATTTCATCCGTGGATGTAGGCATCAATCGCCAAACCACGTTAAATCTGTCTTCTTTATTTTTCTTATTTTGAAACTTAACCCAATTACACATCAATCATCAAAACCATCGTGTTTGGTGCCTGAAAATATTTCTGGGTACAAACATTGACGCCGACTAAGGGAAGTACAAGAAAATGAATCGTGTTTTACCGTTGAGAAAAGTAGTACAGAATGCTTCAATATCGTATCCGTCAAAAAAGCAGTTTGGATGCCGTCAAAAATCACTGCTGCAGTCCATATTGATCATAACTGCTGCAGTCCAGTTTAATCGCAACTACTGCAGGCCAGCTGATCGCAGCTGCTGCAGACCATATAATCACAGTTACTGCAGTCCAGTTGATCGTAACTGCTGCAATCCAAATTCACAGATCGGGATCTGTAAAACTATTATATTCGGAAACCACTGAAACTGCATCACTATTAAGACCGATGAAACCGCCCCTAGGACGTTCAGTCCATGGTAAAAGATGGCGTAAAAACATCGTCAAAATTGTTGCGGGATGTTCGGTCCGCAACATGATAGGGTCGAAAGTTCGTTGCAACTTCCACCAAGGATCGTCAAGATTCGTTGTTCAAAGTATGCAAAAACTATCACCTTCATAAGCCACGAGGATTGGAACGCCACAAGGATCATTAAAATTGTTGATTGGATGTTCGATCCGCAGCATGTCAAGTCCAAAGTTCGGAAAACTTGCTTCCCAAATAACGCAATATCTACATGTTCGAGTTTGTAGTATGTCAAAATCACTACTGTCATGATCGCAAGGTTGTCAAGTTATCAACATCTTTAGGCGCTTAAAAATTCTAGAGAAGACTTCCAAGAAAAGCAAGTGTAGCAAAACATTGACAGGAAAGTCCATGAAAACGGCCACAGTGCCCGATGAACCGTTGCTAAAAGTTCAAGGAGAATATTGTTGCAGACGAGAAAAGATAACAGTTCATAAAACTGTTGCAAAATGTTCGAAGGAAAGATCACAGTCGAAAACTGTTGCAAGAAGTTCGAAAAGAATAGACCACAGATCCCGAAACTGTTGCAAAAAGTCAGAGAGAAAAGATAACAGTTCCAAAAAGTGTGGCGGAAAATTTAAGACTAAAGATCACAATTTAGGAAAAGTGTTGCGAAAAGTTCTTAAACCCGGCGGCCATGACCGGCGTCAAAGCCCAGCGGCCAACAGGTGTTACTCACCCACGTCAACGTTCATCTTCACCCACATCCAGTTTCTTCACCCTTGTTAGTTACTCCGTTCACCCACATTAAGTTACTATCACCCACTTTAGAGGTTACTTTCACCTACTTCAGTCTATCATCACCCACGTCAAGGTAATTTTCACCCACGTTATCTGCATCAACGACCAACCATTGTCTGAAACGTCAGCACTACAGGGCACGTCAGTAGGCCACGTCACTGCACGACGACATGTCACCACTCGGACCACGTCATCACGCCATGTCAGCATCAGCGTCCAACAAGGGATGGCCACGTCACCAATATGGCGACATGTCAGCACGGGATGGCCACGTCACCAATACGGCGACATGTCAGCACCGACGACCAACCATAATCTGCCACGTCGGCACTTATCTTCCACTTCATCATTGGGTGCCCAGTCAGCGATATCCATGTCCAGTCATCGTGCCACGTCAGCAGTACGGGCCAATCAGCCCTTGCCACGTCAATAGCCTTGATCCAGTCAGTGACTGCCATGTCAGCAACAATCCAGCATGCCATGTCATCATGCCACATCAGTATGCCATGTCAGTCAATTTTCCAGTCACTACGCCACGTCAGTAATTTTTCCAATTGGTGACTGCCATGTCAGAATTTTTTCAGTCAGCTGTGCCATGTCAGCTACTAACGCACGCTAAGAGAAAATCTTGTTTCGGCAATAACGTCTTCGTTTTAAGTCCGAATCGAGTGATTTTTGGCTCGTTGGAATCGTCTTTCAATTCCTTACAACCAGGAGGTGAAAAATCTTGAGTTTGAAAAAAAAATTTTTTGAGGTTTCGTTCGGCGACATCACACATGGTCACCGATCACTATCAAGTGAAAACTACATATCATATTCAATGTTCGTGAACGCTGTTGCGTCGAGTCACATGTTCGGTGCTAGTTAAAACTGCTATAGTTCAGTTGATCGAACTACTGTAGTCCATTTATCCTCAGTAATGCTGCAGTCAAGTTGATTGTAACTGTTGCAGTCCAGTTCTAGTCATAACTGTTGTAGTCCAGTTCTGCAGTAACAGCTGCAGTCCGGTTCAAGTATATAACTGCAACAGTCCAATTTTCATCAACCGGTGAAATCCAGTCTGACAGAAAATCTAGTGACTAAATCGAGCCAAGTCGAGACGCTAAGCCAACTGCACCAGAAGAGGCCGTTGTTACAAACCCGAGATGCTCGAACCATCTTCTAAAGCTTGACGTCGTCATGAAGTTACCCCCCATTCACAAGAACAATATCGTCGCAATTTTTCCCTCGAAATTTCATTAGCAGCAAGATCGATCACGAACAAATCAATTGAATTAACAGTTCAGAAGAGTTGTTGTCTGAAATGTTTTAGGTAACACACTGTTCGATAATTATCACCACTGAGAAACAACAATATAGACAATGGACATCCTAACTGCCACATATACACAGAGTCTCAATACCACATCTCATAAGGTACGAACACAATTAAATATTTTTGCATCATTTCATATAATCATTCACACTTTTGTTCAAGGGGACACCTATAATGTGGCGAGCATTTTCTCACAAGGAGATGCACACATTTCAATTATGCGCGCATCTGCAATAGCGGGATTGGCCCCCTGCGCGAATTTCAGATAGCATACACCTTCAACTTCATTCCTTGCGCGAGCAAGATACAACAAGGAAGTGCACCCTTGTGCGAGCATTAAGCAGCATGACAATTACTATCTTCTGAGGGAGAGTTTCATATCACTTCAACGTGGGTGACCATCACATGGGGGCGAGATATGTAACGCCTCATGGTCTAAAGTAACTTTTTTGGGCGAGCTGTGTAACACTCCGCACGCTTGGGAGCGAGTTACATGGGACATGAATACAAAGTGAAATTCAGCTGCTGGAAATCGAAACAAAAGTGACATTAATAACTACTACAGTTAAGTTGATAGAACTGATGTAGTTCAGTTCAAAAGCAACTGATGCACTCAGTTGGACACAATAGATGCAGTCCAGTTTTGCTCATCAATTCTGTACTCAGTTGGACGCAACTGATGCAGTCTGGTTTTATTTGTAATTGTTACACTCAGGTTTATCGAACTGTTTTAATCCAGATCCTCAGCAACTGCTGCAGTTCAGCTGATCGAAGCTACTGCAGTCCAGTTATATTCGCTACTCCTGCAGTCCAGCTGATCGCAGCTGCTGCAGTGCAACTTTTCTCGTCGCTGCTGCAGTTCAGCTGATCGAAGCTACTGCAGTCCAGCTATGTTCGCAGCTCATGTAATCCAGCTGATCGCAGCTGTTGTAGTGCAACTTTGCTCGTCGCTGCTGCAGTTCAGCTGATCGAAGCTACTGCAGTCCAACTATGTTCGCAGCTGCTGCAATGCAGCTTTGCTCGTTTTTGTTGCAGTCCAGCTGATCGAAGCTGCTGCAGTCTAGCAAAGCTCGTCGCTCCTGCAGTCCAGCTGATCGCAGCTGCTGCAGTGCAGCTTTGCTCGTTGATGTTGCAGTCCAGCTGATCGAAGCTGCTGCAGTCCAGCTCTGTTCGCAACTCCTGCAATCCAGCTGATCGCAGCTGCTGCAGACCAGCTTTGCTCAAAGCTGTTACTACCCAGTTTTGCTTATTACTACAGAGGACATTTTCTTGTGACCTTCGCAGTCCAGTTTACCGCAATCATTGCAATCTAGTTCCGCAGCAACTATTGCAATCTAGTCTACATCGCTGCTACTATCCTGATTCATATAATTATTGACGATATATAAAGATCGATATCATATCCAGTAGCACAACCAAGACCATTGGAGGTCTAACAACACACAAAGTTTGTTACCACCTCAATTACTAAAGGTTCACATCCTTTCGCTCGCAGCTACCGCGGCTCAGTCCGTAATTGACAACAGCTTAATGCCAACAGCTACTACTACCTAGTTTGGTCGGAAATTACTGACAATCTGCAAATTCAAGTTTCGTTTACAACAACATCTCCTACAAATTCCAGCTGAGTGACTTCAAATATAGCTCATCTTTTCTAAACAACTGTTAATAGTCTAGTTCTACGCAACTACCACAGTTCAGTTTTAGATCAACAAATACATCTCACTTTCAACACCACTCCGCTCCAGTATCACGCTTTCGTTGCAGACTAGTTCAGCCTTCAGTCCAGTTTTTGCATACAACAACGGTTCATGCTCAATTGTTGCCCGCTGATCTCCCAGTCACAATAGCCTTACTTGGGGGCGTCTTGATTGTGATTTCTGCAAACAACAAGGGAAGTTTGCCAATCACCTCAGCATCAATAATCCACACTCTGGGGCGAACTTCATCACTGACTAAGGAGAAAAAAAAATTCTTTACCCCCAACAAGTTGGAGGTTAAGAGGGGGCGATGTTTGTACCATGAGTAAAAATACCACATATTGGGCCAGAATGTTGCCTGGGCCACTATTCAGCTGCCACCAGCCTACCCACTGAAGTAGCTACCAGCAAGTCCAGGGCTCCATGAAGTCAATGTTAGGTCAATGGTCAAAGTCAACTTTCAGTCAACTATCAAAGTCAAGTTGTCAGTCGCGCTTCTAGGAACTACGCCGCCGGCCAATGCCGGAGGCCAGCAACGGAGGTCAATGTCGGGGGCCTATGCCGGAGGCCAATGCCGCAGTGTCATCCCGTCTCTACCCATGCTGTCAGTTGTGCTGCCAGACAGCATCCATCCATGCTGCCAACCAATTTCCAGCCAGCCTCCATCTAGTCTCCAGTCATGTCTATCAGCAGGTCATACCATTCAAAGTCTGACAGTTACTGTTTCATACAGAATTAAACATGGAGGCATGCAGGAAATTTCATGCAGAATTGAATCAGGGAGGCATGCAGGAAGGTTCATGCAGAGTTAATTCAAGGAGGCATATAAACAGTTTCATGCACAGTTAATTCCAGGAGGCATGCAAGGAGATTAATGCCATTTAAGTTTATCTCGAAATTAATTATTTAGCTGTATAAATTGGGACACCCTGGTAGAAGTAAAGGGGGGAGGTTTTCAGAATCAGAGAAAAACATTGTAATTCTTATCAATAAAATATCTCTCGCTAAGGGGATTTCATCCGTGGATGTATGCATCAATCGCCGAACCACGTTAAATCTGTCTTCTTTATTTTTCTTCATTAGAAACTTAACCCAATTACACATCAATCATCAAAATCATCGTGTTTAGTGCCTGGAAATATTTCTGGGTGCAAGCAGTACTGTTCTCAGTACAATTGTTATCAAGATCCGGGAATTAAAGAAGAAACATAGAAGAATCAGAGATAGACATGGAAGAATAGAGGGGATTGAAGAAGAAATGAAACGAATTATAGAAGAAGAAGAAAAATAAGAATCTGGTTCAGAGAACACAGCCTAAGAGATGGATATTCATCCATTCATTGATTTATTACCTGTAGATACAAAGCCGCCTTGTATAACTAGGCTTATCTACCAAATCTAAAGACCATAAGCAGCCCATCTGGGTACATCAAAACTATTCCTTACAAATGATAAAGACACCCTATCACATGCTAACTACTACTAACTGCAGCTAATAATAATACACATTGGCACTCCACACGATAGGGGGAAATCCTCTCCATTGCAGGTGCATGACATTCCCCACTCCTTCAAAACATCCTTGTCCTCCAAGGATAAGAACTAAGGTGCTACTCCTCTCCGTTGAAGGTACATGACATTCCCTGTGGTGTGCAGTAGCCAGTAGTAATAATGTGACACAATGACCACTAGTTTCCCTTGAAATGCCCATAAACATCATAAAGCCAAGCCTAGTAAACCACTGACCAGCTTGGTATGCGCTCTTAGTTGTAGTACTTGTGAGAGGAACTTGCACCAACACCACAAATATAAACTCTATCCAACTGTAGTCCCTTCGAGGTTGGTACCATAAACCCCACATTAGTCTTAAACCGAATCCCTCTCTTTCAAATATATTTGAACTAGGAAACTTCAAAATTTTGTCAAAGTTGTTTGAAGACTTTTTTGGTAGAGCTCTGGTGCTAACAGATGGAGTTAAGAAAACCAAACCTCGACTGAAACTTGTATATGCAGTGCCTCAGTTCAAGCTTTGTTGTACCCTGAGAATTGTTGTCAATTGCTTGATAACTTTGATTTCAAGTGCCAGAATGGTCGCATCATAACATTTGGTGTAAAAGTAAAAATTTGAGGTAAAGCCCCTAATCCAACTAACACCTTCCACACTCCAATAACCTGTAGCTTCAATTCCCACTCCCTTAAAAAGAGACCTTGTCGACTTGGTTACAACAAGAACTAAGATGTTGAGTATAATATAGCAAGTTCCAACATCAACATCCATCGCAGTCATGTTATAGGGAAAAGTAATATTCAGAGTTTGAAGTATGCACATCCCGTAACCATGTTGTTATATGAACTTGAACCTTGACCTCTGTCGGCTTTCGTTACCAACCATATAAAAACTTGAACTGAACAATCTAATATCACCACAGCTAATCGAGACAGGTGCTCCAATTCGGTACTCTGTGAATACATATCCACTACCACTTTCCAAACTCCATAATCCGAAAGAGAACACAGTCAAATCAAATTCACATGACCAAACCAAAAGGCTTAACTCCCTTAGATTGATCAGCTTCCATAAGAAAAACATAACACTGATGAATTCCTCTCCAGTTTTTTTCATTTGAGCAAGACTAGTAACTGTGATAAGAAATTGACCATACGGTTCTGGTGCACTACCAAACTCATTTTTCCTTGCCATATGTAGTATCAAAATAGTCCAGATAATATAATCTTTCTGCGGCATTTCAGTAATCAGCTTACCAGCATCACACCCTTCTCCCTTTATAGCAAACTCAAACACATTTAAGATTCCAAACAACATGAGTAGACGCTACCCAAGTTATGAAATGAACTCAGGAGCAGATTTGCCATCACAAACATCCATGAAAATCAACCCACTATTAACAGACAAGTAAGAAGTAATATATAATTTGGAAGTATTTGTATCACAAGAAGAACACCTCATAACATGTTTAATTTACCACGATCAAATATGAGTCGAAAATATCCAGTAGTTGGTAAACTAGCACATATGTAAGTAATCGGTATTATGGGTATGAAGAAGTATACCTTGGCGAAATCGAATATACAGTGAGGACCTTGTCTAAGAAGCATAATGAAATAATCATCTTTGAGATTCTGACTTCTTGTGTTGCAACGCTTCCCCACATAATATGAAGCTACTTCACTAGTCAAAATTCTCGCATAGACCTCAGATGTAAGCACACTGAACACGATATAATCATCAGTCCAAACAAGCAGGTTCATTCCCATTGCAAGAGACTCTGTCCAGCTAGATCTCATTGTTGGTGAGAACCATAAATCTAACAGTTGCGCCAAGGAAATTCTCACACTCCGGAAAACTGTCGGAACCCATTCACAGCTCGATAAAATCTCCACTAGCAGCACATGTAGAGTATAATCCACAGTGAACCATCTATGAGTTCCCACTACTCTGACATAGAACTGAAACTTGATATATACTTTCATGGTTTGATAAATTAGACTCAATAGTCGATACAATCTATAAGATTTATGTCTAGCATAAAACCTAGAGTGAACATCAGCTGAATATCGATATAATTGCATACCTTCACCTAAAGTAGCAACACTTCCATAGATCACAGATATAGGCATTGGATAAGGCAGGCAAACACCCATTCTGAAAAGCCTAGAAAAATCTCCAATAATTGTGTTGGTTCTCATACGAAAATAGCGATGTAATAACACAAAGTTACTAGCAGTATTTAAGAACTGAACCACATAGGCATACAACCTAGTTGCTGGAATATCTGTTACCTTGAGCTGTCTACAAAAACAAGTACCATGATCCTCACAGAACTAAAATATATAATATAAGAGAATCCAAGGTTGCAATACTTGAAATTCCAAGGAACCATGAAGAATGTTAAGCAGCGTATCGAAAGAGACAAACTTAAAGACACGCTGAATATTGTCCAATGGGATCTAAACACTGTCCAATGAGTCAAGTTGTAGGACTGTAATCTCATGAGACAAACCACACTTCAGCTGCAAAAGAAGAATTGATTCTCTCCGCATCACAAGCATTTGAACTATCAATTGATAAGCCATATCAAGAGAAACTATTCTAGCCAACACAATTTTTCCTCCCTCTGACATTTGAACAAACACCTTAGTCTCACCATGGATTTCAACAGAATTAACACATGAACTAACAATCAAATGTGTATACTGTAAATCTGACTGGTACCCCAAGCTAGGAATCCATATATTTACCAAATTCTCATAAGAAATCGATAAGACAATAACATATTTACCTCTGTCAAATAGCAATCGAACATCATTCAAATGAAGATAAAAATAATTGATACCGTTTACCTTGTTGTCTAGAATGACAAACTCCTTCAAGCATTTAAGATTATCGAAATTCTTCTCAAAATTGTTGAACAAAACTCGGGAAGAATTATTTACCTTATCAATTTTGACTTGATTTAACTTTGAGAAACTAATTAGCTCTGGTTTTGAAACTTCTTCAAATTGTGAGCTCATACCATTAAGTGAATCGCCATCTTCGTTCTCATCAAAGAAAAATGGAGGAATCAATTCCTAATCAAGGTCATATTCTTCATCAATAACAGTAGGAATTGAATTTTCTTTTTCCTCAAATAAAAACGACGGAACCACTTCGAAATCAAGAGACTCCTCTTCAATACCCCTATAAATTGATTTGAACATTTGAGATCCAACATCATCTGGAATTGGAGTTGAATTTGTAGAATTCCCTTCCTCGCTGTTCATTTCCTCCATAACCCCAACTTCTTTAACTAACTGTTTTCTAGATGATTGTTGATTTTTTAATTTGGAGAGTGCCATCATTGAATTCAACCTCATCTATGTAATGGTAATCATAATATCTATTATACGAAGGTTAAATTCTCGATTTGGTGAGTGTATATCCCAGGAAAACCTAAGATACTTCATCTGCAGAACCATTAATTCGCACCTTACAGCCAACTCCGCAATGGATAGAAACGGCTCTGATGCCAAATGTACTGTTCTCAGTACAATTGTTATCAAGATCGGGGAATTAAAGAAGAAACAAAGAAGAATCAGAGATAGACAGGGAAGAATAGAGGGGATTGAAGAAGAAATGAGACGAAGAAGAAGAAGAAGAATCTGGTTCAGAGAACACAACCTAAGATATGGATATTCATTCATTCATTGATTTATTACCTGCAGCTACAAAGCCGCCTTATATATCTAGGCTTATCTACCAAATCTAAGGACCATAAGCAGCCCATCTGGGTACATCAAAACCATTCCTTACAAATGATAAAGACACCCTATCACATACTAACTACAGCTAATAATAATACACATTGACACTCCACACGATAGGGGTCACTCCTCTCCATTGCAGGTACATAACAATTTAATAGAATCTGGTAGTCGAAAACTTTCGTATCCAGTGACTTAAGGGATTTAGGGGATAACACCGATCTAGCTGTTATTATACGGTTGGTGATAATCTATACTAATGATGAATTGATGAATATAATAACTTGATGACGGTTTAGTTACGAAGAAAGATTCCTCGATCATCTCTCTCCATATTTCTTACAACTTAATATTTCAATTGCTTTGTTTATTTTACTTTTATTCTAAAACAACCTCCACCCCACCCCCACCCCACCTCCATTTATGACCTTTTTAACAACTAAAATTCGTCGGAATGAACTTGACTTCCATTATATTATTTATAATTAAGTGGAACTAAGATTACTAATTTGATTGCATCTACGACACACATCATATTTACCAATATCCTTGGCAGAAGTTACACCATATAAAACAACTGTTGGACGAATGTACCCTTTGACGACCTTCACGCATCTAGCAAAATCACGAGTTTGTAAGAAGGAATGCATATTTATTTTCCACCATATGTAATTTACGCCATCAAAGGATGGAGGTACACTAATAGAGATAGAACTCTTGTCCATAGATTTCAGATCACTAGGTCTTTCCGGCGTTTGCCTACTCTGATACTAATCAAAAAGAAGCGGGTACCAAGTATACCACTAACCTTTTTGATCGGAAACCTATATGGACACACTTATTACAATCAGTAGCACAGATCAACAATAAATATCAAGTTTTACTTGGACGATTTGAAAAATCAATATCCAAGTAATTACCTAGTATGTGTGCGAACTGTTATAAGAACCGAATTTCAACAAGAACAAGTCTTGTAATATTTCTTTCAAGATACGAATTCTCAAGAATAAATCTTGTAGGTCCTATACAATATTTTATATTCAAAAAATTATCTAGGTTATTTAGCGTACTTCTTGTTATATTTCTATTATAAAAATAAATAATAAAATGCGAAAATACAAGACACCGGAAATTTTATTAACGAGGAAAACTACAATGTGCAGAAAAACCCTGAGAACTCGTCTGGAACTTGAACACCATATTTTATTAAGTCATTAAAGATACTATCCTAATATCAGACTTCAGTCTGGAATGTAGTTGATACCGTATCGATCCTACGAGTAATTCAGCTTCAGTTATTCCCCTAACTGACGTCCCTTACAGTCCCAGGAGTTTCTTTAATCTAAATAAATAATTTTTACTATTCCGCCTCTGATAAAATCCTATTAGATTTCCTTTTATAAAGATACTCAATCAAGGTATGGAAATTTCTATGCTTATGAGGGATCTTCAAGAAAAGAAGATATCAAGTTAACTCAACGATTAAGACAACTTAGTCTCTTTAAAAGTTATAGAGATGCCTAATCAATTTCACCTCACAAGAAAAATATGAACAAATCAAACCATAAGTGGTTTAGATATCTATCTTGTTTAATCACAAAGTTTGAGACGAAGAGTACTTTGTTATTCTATCTATCTTGTTCATAATCTACAGTTTGGAAACTATAATGATCAATAAGAACAGGATCCGGATAACAAGAACTATCAGATAAAAGGTAGTCTGATTAGAATTCATGAATCCCTTAGTGAAGTCTTACAAAGTCGCAGCCTAATACAGTCTCACTAGAGTTGAGAACGACTAGCCGTAACCAGGAGATAGAAGTATCATGATTAAGATTTTAGTTTGTAGGAAGTCCTATATTTTACGAATTTCTTTGTAACCAAGCAAGCTAAACTTCTCCTTATGGATTGTACATGTAAGCATGTGAGAAGTTTGTCTTGAATCACAAAAAAGATGTGTGCAACCTTAAGTACACATTATGCACCAAGTGGTTTTCCAAGGAACAATGGTTAAGTAGTTCGGAACCGAAAAGCTTAGGAGTTTAATTATCACAAGACCGAATCATTTCGTAAACTGTCAAAACAGTCCGTGAACTTAAAAGTCATCTCAGAACTCAGGAACCTTTTGAAATTGATAAGTTAGCGAACTGTCAAAACAGTTTGTGTACTTGAAAACAAAAAGTGCACAGGAAACATTCAAGATCAACTAGTTCGCGAACTCCATAAAATCAAATAGTATCCAGGATTATATCAAAATCGACCAGTTTGCGAACCAAGTAAATCAGTTTGTGCACCTGAGTTAACTGAAATTTATTAATCTAGTATTTATGTTTATGAATTCAAGTTCGTGAATTGTTTGTGAACTTTAAGAACTAATTTGACTACTCCTTATTGCTCGAATTCTTCTTTGCAATGTTCATCATAATACTAAAATCATATGACATATCTCAGTGACAGAATGGTATATAATATGAGTAAATAGGATAGTCAGTTTTCACATACCTTTGTTGATGAATTTTCCGTCGACGTCGTCGTTTATCAATCTTCAATCTTAAAGGTCGATTGGTGGATTCTGATAATCAACTACCATGCTTTGTTCCTAGTAGACTATAAATCAAGATGTGGTTTTGATCAACTAAATATGACAACAAGCTTGATATACCAAAACTTGTGAGTTTGACCGACCGATACTCTAACAGAAAGATTTGTGGAGGTTTATATAGATTTTCCATAGGGGAAAAGGCATCCACAAGTATCTGATACTCTATCAATTATATATAGGAATTCTTTTTTTATCGTGGATATTTTTTGCCCGACCGGCAAAGGGTCTGAAGGGAGGGAGTCCCTTTTATGTCCGTTTTTTTTTTGTAAACTGTAGAGTAACAAAAATGTGCTATTTTATAAAAAAGATTAGAAAATTCTCCCATCTATTTTTTTTCGTTCATCGTCTATTTTTCGTTCCAAGTATACCCCTTCGTGTTTTCTTCTATCTATTTAGTTCTTCATCGGATTTTGGCATATTTCAACCACCATAGCACTACCTCCACCTCCACCACCATCGCCGCCACCACTAGCAACACCTCCACAATCACTACCATATCCGCTACTACCTCTAATGACAGCACCTGATGTTTTCACTTACACCTCCACCACCATCATCGTCACAACCTTCGCCATAACCAGAACCACCACCGCCACTTACACCACCTCCAGCGCCGCCACAACCACTGCCTCCGTCAACACTTCCACCACCACTAATAACACCTCCACAACCACTATAAGCTTCGCCGCCACCTCTAGTGACAACAATTCAACCAGCCACCACCAGATCTATTCTCAAGCCCATCCTCTAATTCTATCAACTATCTTCACTGCATCACCACCCCATAAGACAACAAACCCTAAATTAAGCCCCAACAACTACCATCTCTGCAATTCAGTACCACCGCCAACATCAATTGGTAGCAAACTCACCAGTATCCATTAGCTCAATTCTCTGCGATTCGATCCAAAACTCCACAAACCCTAAATCAAACCCTAACTTCCAAAGCCATCTACTAAAATCAAATTCAACATAAACCCCATCTTTAATTCCTTCTTCTTCTGATGAATAACCCCCACACTGTTAACGATTCTACCCTAACCTAAAACCACCTTCCATTCTTCGTCAACTGCAACTCATCACCACCATAGTCACCTAATTTAACCCTCGAAAACATTTGTTATTTCGCGATCAGATCCAACTCATACTCACTTAGCATCATACTTATAATCATCTTCTATTTCTTGCCATGAAAATCAGCAGCAGAGATCGGAACATGAAAAAAAAAAGAGGAAAAAACAAGATTTTCTTCGACATAATTTTAAGGTTATAAGGTTTAGACAGTTAATTGACACCCAGCTCTCCAGATATAGGGTGCATGAAGTGGCAGCCCCTAAGTAAAGGTTCATCTTATGATAGCCCCGAGTAAAACTCATGGGATTTATTAGTATTTCTGAGTGATTCTTGGCCACCCCTTAACCTGTATGATTGACTCCTAATAGCACTTGGATTTGGAATGATTATTTTAACTATCGATAGGCGTGCTGGGTGTTTGTGCATAAATAAATTTAGTAATAAACGATCTCATGGCACGGGATATTCATTATGCCATTATGGCACGGTACATCCACTTGGTACATTCCCATTGCAGCGGTGTTTCGTTTTTCTTCGGTGGGAATCCCTTGCAGCGGTGTTCCGTTTTTTTTCGGTCGGTCCTTCCCACCA
Source organism: Papaver somniferum (assembly GCF_003573695.1). Lineage (NCBI taxonomy): Eukaryota > Viridiplantae > Streptophyta > Magnoliopsida > Ranunculales > Papaveraceae > Papaver > Papaver somniferum. Next base: position 44,664,644 of record NC_039363.1, read on the forward strand.
TGGCAGCGGTGTTCTAGTAATATCTATACCATATGAGTTTCCCCTAGTTGTTGAAAATGTCCCATTTTCAGAAGTTACTTCTCAAAATATAGAAGTTAGTTTGGTACAAATCGCTTTATATTCCGACTTAGATCGATTTCTGGTCACGGAGCACAAACACTTCTGATTTTTTGGGACACTGCTAACTACTAAGGCCTATTCTTATGCACCATGTCAAAAACAAATGAGTTTGGCATGCCATGTGGCATGGCAAATGAGTTTTCCCACTATGGTAGATATGTCAAACTTGATTAAAAACATATATTTAATTGTGTTGGGTGGGACCCTAATGAATAAAAAATATATTTGTGTTTGTGTGGTAGCGTATTTATAAATGTTTTAGTATTATAATATATTAAGTGACACCCTTTAGTATATTAGAATAATGAAAAAGTAAGAGAGAAGGAGAATTTATATATATATATATATATATATATATATAATTACTCGGAGATAAAGAGAATATCGCCAGCGATAAAATCTCTATCGCTCAGCAAAGCGATAGACTCTCTATCGCTCGCTGAAAACTCTGTCGTGTATGCCTATATGTTATTCATGACATATAGGCATATGAGTTTAGCAGTTTGGCATACCCATAATGGGTGCATATATGGAAAAACTTGATGTTCGCCATATGCATAGGAATAGGCCTAAGTACTAACACACGCAAAGAGAAGAACTATACTATTGGGGTTGTAGTGGGGTGAGTTTTTGGGGGCTAAAATGCTATGTGTAGGTAAAAAGTGGATAGGGGGGCTCAAGGTATATGAAGAAGTCAAAAATACCCTTACCTAAATTTCACTATTCATTAAAAAAAAATCTTAAATCCTAAATCTATAATCTATAATCTTCTCCTTCTCCTCTCATTTGCAAATCATGATGAAGATCGTTAAAAAAACAAACTAAATCTATTATCCTCTCATCATTCTTTTTTTCTCTCATTCATAAATTGTGATAAAGATGATGTTCATAGTTTCATCACGATGAGAGCGATGATCATAAAGAAAACCCAAAATTATTATCTTCTCTTTCTCATTCTCATTCATAGATCATAATAAAGATAGTGATCATCATAAAAAGAAAAAACTAAGAAAACCCACCATTTATTTTTGCTTTTAAATGGTTAAAAAATATGATTCTATGAATTTCGGGTAAAAAAAAGAAGTTTCTGAATGTGTCTACGGCTGGGAGTTCTTAGATTCCCAGCCGAAAGTAAATGTTTCGACTTGGTTATCCCAACCGAAACTAGTTTTCTGATTTTCTTGGATTTCCTGAATCACTTACGGCTAGGAAAACCCACAGTTTCGGCTAGGAAAACCCAGCCTTAACTGGTTCTAAAAACAAAAAAAATCAGAAAAATGATTTCGGCTAGGAGTTCTTTATTTCCACGTCGTAAATAAAAAATACGGCTTGGAACACTATCATTTCTCGACCGTTTTTGCGTTCTACGGTTGGGCCGACAAATTATCCCAACCGTAACTACACTTACGGCTAGGTTTTCTCAGCCGTAACTGGTTCTGAAAACCAAAAAAAAAAAAAATCGAAAAACTTTCGGTTGGGGAAACCAAGCCGAAATATGGACTCTCGGTTGGGTCAATAAACTATCCCAACCGTAATCTTGATTCACGGTTGGGTATCTAAGAACTCCCAGCCGTAAACATCTTCAGAAACTTTTTTTTTTACCCGAGATTCATCGAATTGGATTTTTATAACCATTTAAAACAAAAATAAATGTTGGGTTTTCTTGGTTTTTTCTTTTTATGATGATCATCATCTTTGAATGAGATAAAAGTAGTTTTGGGTCTTCTTTATGATCATCATCCTCATCATGATGAAATTATGCTCATCATCTTCATCATAATTTATGAATGAGAAGAGAAGGATGGGAGAAGATAATAGATTTTTAAATTTTTTTATGATCTTCATCATGATGAAATCATGATCATCATTGATTTGTCAATGAAAAGAGAAGGAGAAGGAGAAAATTATAGATTATAGATTTAGAATTTAGGAATATATATTTTCTTTTGTGAATAGTGAAATTTAGGTAAGGGTATAATAGACATTATGATTATAATGTGATAAGAGATAGCTTCATTTACTATTTCATGACCCTAAAAAACCCCAAAAGACCATTGACTTCAAAGCCCCATTAATAGAGTTCAGAGAGAAAGCTATTGAAGGGTATTTATTCGTAATTCACATTAAAGAGGAATGCCATTTCGTAATTTGGTCATTCACTAGGCTATAAGTATGCCCCAAAATCCTCGTCGCTTAGGTTTTTAGGGTTTTTATTAACAGTCTCTCACTATCTCTACGTTTTTCTCTCACTCTAAACACCATGACTGCTCAGACGCAAGAGGAACTCCTCGCTGCCCATTTAGAAGAGCAGAAAATCAACGTGAGTCTTCTCTATTCATTTTACTTATTAGTTACTGTACCATATCAATGTTTAATTAGCAACTTAAAACTATACTGTCCAAAGCGTCAGTCAAGTGCCCTAAAATCATATATACTATCCTTAAATTTGATAGTTTGAGTAATTTGTTTTGAGGTAGTTCAGTTGCTCTATATTTGGACTTATTAATGTCTTATTGTAGCCTGATGAACCTGTTGTTGAGGATGAAGAAGAAGATGATGATGAAGAAGACGATGATGACGAGGGAGAAGGTAATAAATACTAACTTAGCTATATTAGTACATTATAGTATGGTCAGTTTGAAATTTGCGTGCGGTTTCACTTATATGTTGGTAGTTTCGGTTGGTTCACTGGTGGGAATTTATTAATTTAGTATTGTTTTATTTTTTTTTGCATATTTGGTTATAGATCAACAAGATGGGGATGTCAGTGGTAGATCCAAGCAAAGCAGAAGCGAGAAGAAGAGTCGTAAGGCAATGCTGAAGCTTGGAATGAAACCCATCACTGGTGTTAGCCGTGTTACAGTGAAGAAAAGCAAAAATGTTTGATTTTCTTTTCCCCTGAATGTTGGATATTTTCTGCCTGTCTGTTTTTATTGCTTTTGGTGTATGTTGTTGATAATCTATCTACTTGGGGATTTCTGGAATGATATTACTTATGTTATATTTTCAGATTTTGTTTGTGATCTCAAAACCGGATGTTTTCAAAAGCCCAGCATCTGACACTTATGTTATCTTCGGTGAGGCTAAGATTGAAGACTTAAGCTCTCAACTACAAACACAAGCGGCCGAGCAGTTTAAAGCTCCTGACCTAAGTCATGTAGTCTCCAAGCCGGAGTCTTCAGCCCCTGCTCAAGATGAGGAGGATGTGGATGAGACAGGAGTGGAGCCCAAGGACATCGAGTTGGTCATGACACAAGCTGGAGTCTCTAGGCCAAAGGCTGTTAAGGCGCTCAAGGCTTGTGATGGGGACATTGTTTCTGCCATCATGGATTTGACAAACTAAGGTAGTTAATGATGATCCTTTGTTAGTTGTGAGAACATACGGGTCGGATTTTGGAGGCTCCTTTTCTTCTTTGGATTCATTTCATCTCTTCTTTGATTTCTTGTGTTGTACTGGTATGAACTTGAAAACTTTTTAAAAGGAATGGTTTTTGCTCTAGTTTTAGGTCAACATTAATTTTAAGATAGCTCCTGCTTCTTAGAACATGTTTCCAGGAGTTGGTTGTACCCAAGGCTGTCCAGTACTTCACTTTCAAGTTGTAGTGCAAGACCATTCTATGTACAAGCATTCAGGCAATGCAAACCTTTCTGCTTTGGTCTTAGTTAATTTATAGCTTAACACAAGAAGATCCTCTTATGTAGTTACCAGTCATGGTTAATTAAATTTTGGTTGGCCTTGTTTTACAGCATGTTATCTGCATATGTTCTTCGATTACCGTTCTTGACAGCTGTTTATTGCCACTGGATCTCACCCGACGAAACACACCCCGCATTTCCTTGAGAACTGATACTCTTTTAATTGACTGAACCTCTGTTTCTCAATATTTGTCGTTCCTGTAGTGCTTGGCTGTTTGCTGATAATTTTTAGCATGTCATTCAGATTCTAGAATAATAGCTCGTTCGTTTCAAGTTTTTCAAATCTCAGGAATTGGATTATAGGGTAATCCAATTCCTAGAATTGGATTCCAGGAAATGGATTCCTTGGTATAAGAAAATATGTTCGGTTAGGGTTATTGGATTACAATGTAATTCAAATCTATCATATTACTTAAATATCCTTGAAAATTTTAGGTTGGGGTTATTGGATTACAATGTAATTCAAATCTATCATATTACTTAAATATCCTTGAAAATTTTAATATATGACTAAATTTCAAAAATTTAAGAATTCAAAATTTCAAAACAAATTTAAACAATTGGACAATTACTCCTCCACAATCTAACTGGCAACCAAATTCTAACACACAACTAAAATTCATATTCAAATTCAAAAATTTAAGAATTCAAAATTTCAAAACAGATTTAAGATCACTATTCTTCCTCCATAATGTTACTGGCAACCAACTTGTGTATAATACCGCCCTAACAAGAGCACAATAAACATACCAAGAGCTTCCCTTTTCCACTACTCTACTTGAGTATTCTATTCTTCACATAGTGAGCCCTCTTTCCTTCGTCCATCCCGAAAAACATTTTGGTCTTTGTACTCGAATCAAGTATAATCGATGCAGCATCCATCACATCATCATCATTAAGACCATCAATTTTCTGCAGCTCCTCAAACAACTGCTTGTTGGTGTCTGATTCTTGAGCCAATGTACTACGAATCGCTTCAAAATGTGAAAGAGTGCCTGATACAAACTTGCTGAAAGAATTAGCCATCAAATTAAGACCATTCGAATCACCACTTGATTCACCGGATCCAATATCCAAAGAAGATGATCTAACCCTTTTCCTTCTCCTACCTTTACCATTGCTATTATTGGCTTCGTCCACTGATCCAGACTGGTTACTTTGTTCATGCTCTGTTTCTTGTTCTGTTTCGTTCTCCCTTTCTTGTTCATCTTCTTTATCTATGTATTCTAACTCTTCAGCTAAAGACGCAGCTCCTTTACCATTTGCTCTATCTTCAACAAATATTTCAACCAACGCGTCCAAATGAGGAAAAACTTTCCCATACACTCCCTTTATACTTGGATGAGACTGCAAAATCCACAAACAACAAAATTTCAGTCCAAAAAACAAGAAAAATGAACTGGAACTTCACAAATTTCAGTCGAAAAAAACGAAAGTGTAAGCTCCAGGGACGATGCTGGCAACACAAGCTTATTGTTGACATAAGCTTATTGTTGACATAAGCTTATTTAATAATGGTTTGAAATTACCTTAGCCCATTCATCAAATAAATTCTTCTCACACACAAGCTTATTGTTGACATAATCCCATTCAAAACCAATGCCAGCATTTAGCATTTCGTTGATTGCCATTGAATGCTTCTTCAGGGTCTTGATTCTAGAATCAATGTTGGTAGTACTTAACCCGGAATTGGGTATTTTCTCAGCTAACTTCTGTTCAATCACTTTCAAATATCCAGATTTGAATCCTGTATCACTTTTCCACTTGCCATCGAGCGCAAGTTCCGTCAAAACATCAACCAATATGTCATCTTCAGCTTGTACCCAATTCCGATGAGGTGCCATTACTTGCCTGTTTACAACCAAGTTCCGTCAAGATAATTTCAAAAATAGTTTAACATCAAATAAAACAAGGAATAAAAGAACACAAATTAATTGTTATTAACAGACATTTATACATGTTGATGACAAGAATGATACATTTCATTATCAACTACTACAGACTTCTGTCTAGGAATAGTAATTCCAGAAATCCATAAAGGCGGAAAACTGGATTTCATTTCTATAAGTAATCACATGCTCCAATGTTCTACCACCATCTAAATTTTTGTAGAGCAGTAAACACAGTAATCATTGCTACATATAAACCCACATAGATACTAAGATAGAGATAAAAAATCAACCATTTGCAAAAATAAATCTGAAATAAACCATTTGACAAAATTATACCATTCGAAGATAAGTAATAAACCTTGTTCTTGTAACAGTACAGTACAAATGAAAGTGATAAAAATGTAAGCTAATACAGGAAAATGATGAAATCATTTAACTAACTATGCGCCTACATTTATGTGCAGTCCATCTTTCCCACATTTGATCTGCCAACTCCTTTATCTGAACATCCCAATAATTCGAGGAATCAACATGTTCGATCATTCGACTTTCTTGAGGAGAAACCAAATTAATTGGTCCATCTTCATATTCATCTTCCGCTAAAAATTCATCCATCGGCATTTCTCTCCTAATAAGGTTATGTATCAAACAACAAGCCATGATAAAACGACAATGTATGTTCATAGGATACCATGAGGGACCCCTAAGTATTGCCCATCTCATTTTCAACAGTCCAAAAACTCTTTCAATCACATTCCTAGCCCTACAATGTTTCATATTGAATAACTCTTCAGCTGTCCTGGGTTCTAGACGATCTCTCCCCCATTCCTTCAAATGATAACGTTGACCTCTAAAGGGAGCAAGAAATCCTCCACTATTTGGATAACCGGCATCGACAAGGTAATAGTAACCTAAACAAGTAAGCATGTAAAAAACCATCATTATCTTAATAAAAAACATGAAAAACACTCGCTAATCCGCAGATTCAAGTTACAATACTCTAACAAACTTACCATGTGGAACTTTTAAGCCATTTTTTTTGTAAATGGCTTCCCTAAGAACACGAGAATCGGCAGCTGATCCTTCCCATCTAGGATATACATATATAACCTCCAAATCTTGAAAACATACACCTAAGACATTGGTAGCAATTGCACTTTTCCTTGTACGATACCTAGGCTTGTCTGCTGTAGCAACGTGGACACTAATATGTGTTCCATCTAATGCCCCTAGGCAGTTCTAAAGGTAAACAAGGTCGTGTTAATAGTTCATTATAGATACGAAAAACCAAGCGTTAATATTCATTACAGATAAGGTTAACAAGGTTTTAATATTTAATTAGAGATAATCTCATACCTTAAAGCAATTCCATCTTTGGTCAACTGAACTTGTAGCGACTGCTACCGGTTCTTTTAACAACTCTCCTTGAAGCCTAATAACTCCTTTCAACACCGTGTTCACATGTCTACTAATCGTATCTCCTGATCACTTGAATTGAAAACCCACAACTCTATTCTTATGGTGATGCGCAATTACATATAAAAATATTGCCACCATTTCTTCGACATCACAATTTCTATTATCTTCTAATACACTAGTGGTGCGCAACTTATGACAAAGAACTCTAAAAGTGCATCTATCGAGACGAAGTTGGGATTTACATTTGGTGTCACTTTTGTATACCAAATCTTCCATCACCCACAATCGTACCATAGTTAATTCAAAACGATCATTGGATCTCAACACACAGCTTTGCTGACGCGAGACATATGAATAGAAATAAATGTAAAATAAAGTTACTGCATCCAACGTTGTTCGGATATCGTCTGTCATCATTTCAAGTTTTCTTTTTTTGGTCAAGACTAGAGGTGCCATACTGGAAGTGGGTCTGAATTTGAAAAGCATAAGAACAAAATGGTCAACCATACATGATTATAGAGAGACAGATAATAAAACTAAACGTGTTGCCATTTTTAACCTACTTGTTACTGTTAGAGAAGATTATTATTCTGCAAATTACTGCGGACCCAGTAACTTATTGAAGTCCCATCACACCACTTGAAAACACAAGATCTCAAAAATAGAAACAATAAAAAATCATACAGCCACAGGGTGACTCAATATAGGCCTCAAATCAAATCTCAAAAGTTTTTCAGGACAAAACAAGCATAATCTAAGTTATAAGTGATTAGTGGATTGTAAAATCATTCTCATTCAAGTAGGGAAGCATTGTCCTCAATGGCAAAATAAAATTTGATATTTTGAAGCAAGATAGTCTGAAGCAAATAGCATGTCAAAAAAAATTATGCCAGAACCACACAATGAGAGAAAAATGCAAAAACAAACCTCTAAAGTTAGTCTCTGTGTAAGCTAAAGCCAACTGCGAAATGAACCACCACCAAAGATACAGTTTCTTCTTCCTCAACACCTGATCAAAACCAAAACAAGATACAGCTTAATGAACACAAATTCCTCCAAAGCTTATAGATGGATTCTCGTACACACTTTGCTTAGGCATATTTTCAGAAGTTATTCTCCAAATAAAGTGATTAAGGAAAAGTTCAAAGACAAGGTAAAAAATATACTAGTTTTCACATAAAAATGTTAAAAGTTAAAAGAATTGGAAAGTGTTATTTTCCTAACTGAAAAGGTTCCAACCAAACTCAAAAGTTTTCACAAAAATTCAGTACTAACAAAATGGTATAAACTCACATTAAAACTATCAACCAGTTCATTCCCCAACGAGCTGTTACCGTGTTTGAATGGTGAGTCAAATTTAAGAAATTGGAATCACAAAAACCAACTATCCGCTAACCAGAATACGAAGAACAAAATGAAATCGGATATCTAGAAAACAGCAAAATGAGTTTCCCCCCACAAAGAACATACCCAGTTGCTTAGCATTTCCTATTATAAATAGCTTTCTATCTCTTGCACCAAATTTTGTTATACATCATTTCCCTGACTCATATGAGAAGACATAGAACAACCCCAATTACAGCAACTACAAATTTATGCAGGGTACTACTACTAACATAACACAACACAATCAAGAGATAGTGAAAAGATGATTTCATGGATTATATCATAAACCCAACACACATACACATGCATAAGCTAATTTTATCATAAAACCAACACTCAAATCCATACTAAAAAATTACCGAAATCAATTTAAATGAAATTGGTGAACAAATTATACCTTGAAAGTTCTTAATAATTGAATCAAAGGGAAAAGCTGATAATACTGTAGTTGATTGAGTCGGGAGAAGAAGAAATTGGTACTGTTGAAAATGAAAATTACAGTTCTTGTGGAAGAGATTATTGTTCCTGAGTTGATGACCGATTATCACAAAGCTGCAAATCCAATTGAGATGATAATTGGTCGTTTAATTAATAACTCCAGCAACAAAATAAAAAGAAATCAAAACCCTAAAAAGAAACTAAATGAGCAGTTAAAAATGAAAAGGAAATTACATACAGATAGAAGATGAAAGACATACATACCAGAAGTTAAAACCCTAACCTAATCATCGTAGATCTCAATCTCTCGTTCTTCGGAGGTTTTATTCTTCTTCTCTCTCGATTACGAAGAAATGGTTAGAAATGAAAATTGAAAAACAGATCGAGATTTTGTTTTCAGATGGACAGTTTGATAATTTCAACTCAATTCCCCTTGTTTTCTCCGGAATCGAATTCTTTTCCACCCACCCAGCGCTGCAATGGAATAGAGCTGATAGGAGGGAATCGGATTCCTTAGGAATCCAATTCTGGAAATTTTATGGCTGTTCGGTTCAAGGAAATTGGGCCTATTCCCTTGGAATCCAATTCCTGGGCTCCCAATTACCCGAAACGAACACGCTATAAGAGCGGTCTGGTTTTGGTCAAAATTCCGCTGCACTTGAAATACATGCTTAATATTCCTTTAAAATTATTTTACTAAAATCATATTTTGGAAAGTGGATTACAAACTTTAAGATCAAATGATTTAACGCATTCGAGAGTTTGAAGCCATTTTTAATGTCCATGACTGCAAAAATGAGAATTATATAGAACAGGCTTCAACCAGTTAACTGGTGGTCAACTAGCTCATGCGTTTCATTTCAATTGGAAGTATTGGATTCGTTAAGCTTAGGTAGCTGTGTTCTGTAGTATACTGACTAACTAGTTCTGGTTTTCTGCTTTGGTATTTGTAAGGCCTGGTGTTTACACCTTGGACCCGTAAGGCGTTGTCAGAGTACCACCGGTGTTGAAAGATCAGTTTTCATATTTCTCTACAAAACTTAGCACTACTAGCACCAGCAATAGTCACAGTGCATAACTGAATGACGTTTCAGCAGATTGTTGTGCACACAGCCTGCTTAGATTGTTGCAGTTTCAGCAATTTCTCTGCACGAGAGTTCCAATTGGTGCAATTGAAAGTTTCTATAATCCTATACTTGCATTAACATAGAGCTGAAGTCAGGGGTGTGCTTCTTAGAAGTCAGCTGGCCTATAGCAAAGAGGGTGAAGGTTCGGTTTTGTTACAATGAATGATATCCTCTGTTGGTAAGCGAAAACTTATTCCATGGAGAATCCAAAGAATCATTGATGAGATTAGGTACGAACTGAAGCTCAAGCTCAACTGTTGAATGGATGTTGCAAGTTGCCCACGTCTGGTTGCTATTTAATTGCCGTGACCAACAGCTGTACACGGTCTTTGGGATGATTTAATACAAATTTATGAGAAGATTTATCATCGCTCCAAATAAGACAGACCATAGCATGAAACGAAGTTGAATTCTAGGAAGAACATCCAAGTAAAACCTTTATAACATCCAAGAACAACATCCTTGAAGGATACAAACGTTCCACACTGTTACAACACTTGCAAGCAACGTCCACTAGTTCATTTTCCAAAAGCACCTTGCCTGGGTTATTTGCTTTAACATGACATTTTTCTTACGCTTCACAACTGAAAAAAAAAACATTGTTCCCTCTTCCTTCGTCCTGAATAGTGGTTATACATGACATAACAATACAATGTCATTCACTATCAAGGTACACAGCAACTTTGACCATTTAGAAAGCATTTAGATAAGCAAGGAAATTTTTTACATTACATATAAGAGAAGATGGATACAGAAAAAACACAGATTTTCTTGCACTTAAAAGCCATTGTAATCTGCTAAACACCCAATCTCTAGACCATTTTAGAACTACGCCCAATCAAGTTGATTAGACTAACTGGAGATTCTTGTGACTTTCTCATAGCAGAGGACATGAGCATTGTAAAAGTGAAACAAAGTGGCCCCCAATTTCATGAGCCCTAATAATCAAAAGGCCATCCAGAATAACTCATCTGATGATGATGATCATTTTCACGCACCGTTGTAGAGCTACTTCCACCAGATTCACTATAATGCATGTTAGACTGCGAATTGGTATGTGAATGTGTGTTTGAGTTTGAGCGGAAAGGCCACAAAAAGGAGAAAGGATTGCGCCTTCCCTGATTTTCTAAATTGTTCTGTCTTCCACTGTTATTACTAACAAAACTGCTGCTTCTGGTTGCTCCACTTGAACTCAGACTACTACGGGAACTACTGCTGGATCCTTGTGGTGGCAATTCATGGCGGCAAACGGGACATGAGTTGTGCTGGACCAGCCAGGGAACAATACAATCTGAATGATAAATATGATTACACGGCATTTGACGGGCCTCTGACCCCAACTCGAATCTATCTTTACAAACTGGACAGTGGGCATCGGTGCGCAGATGCTTCTGAGATATCTTAACAATGGGCATTGCATCAATCGAAGAACGAGCTGCTGGGGGTGGGCCCTGACGATCATTCCTACTGAGTTGTTCGATAAGTTCTTCCAATCCTGGTCCTAGAAAGTAATCATTCCCACTAGCTCGCGTTATGCCAACTCCTGGACCTCCATTAAGAAGCACCTCAATCCCATTTTCAGACATCCGGACAGGAATTTGGCCACTAAAGATCAACCAAGGACCAGAACCAGAGCCGAAATTCTCGGGTATCACACCAGATCTCCCTCTGATGTCAAAGTCACGGTTTCGTCCAGCTAACCGTTGCCTCATAAAAGCTGAAAAAGCTTCCATTAGTCCAAACCTCTGGTCACGATCATCATCAGAATCTAAGCCTAATATATCCATCTGGCCCATGCCTTCCACCTCATTGAGCTCTTGAATAAAACCACCATCACATCTTGAGCAAACTGAATCCCTTCCTCGGAGTCGAACAGGACACCTACATCTATAACACCAATGTGTGTTTCCTCCCCTCGACATTATTTCACTCTCTTCTCTTGCACTGCTCACCAATTGATTCTCTTTATATCTTTCCCCCTGTGAGTTCATCACATTAGTAACATTGATTGTTGAAAACTTGAGAAGAAACATAAGAAAAATAACAATAGTTTTTTCTTCAAATGATGATAATTGATGCTCCGCCTGGATAAGACTTAGATCAAATACATGATTCATATAAATATCATACAAATCACCTCCCAATTACCATGAATTTCAAAGAACAAAAAGGCGCACTATCTTAAAGATAACTCAATTCAGCTACAAAACTTAGATGTTCTCAGATTAATGACTAGATATGACGAAGGAAAACAGCAAAAACTGGTTTCCAGTCATGTGTAAGTTTAGGGAGATAAATCAAGCAAGCAAAAAACCTTATATACAACTACACATTTAGATCTCAAATGCACTCCAGTAGGACGATTACCCTCAAATTATAATCAATAAGCCTGAGAAGCTTCAACAGAAGCTTAATAATTGAAACACACTCATTCTCAGACTAATTACACACAAAAATTAAAATTGAGTGTAGTAGGAAAGAGAATGCAGTACTATCCAGATAAAAAACGATTGATCTGAAGAATCAAATTTATTAATCATAAGCTACGAATTTTAAGGAAATGACAGAGAAATAAACACCAACTCATAGGTAATTACACAGAGTCTGGTGGTACAAATTGAAATGGATAATCCTTACTGTAACTACTGTGTTTCTTCAATCACTTCATGGCCAAATTCGTATTTAAAATTGAATTTAAGATCCAAGAATATACATATCAACCAGGAAAAAAAATCCACAAACAACGACTATATTTACAAGAAATTACAATCAGGTTTCCATCCGATTTGATCGACTAAATTTACCTTCAGAAAAGAGACGATATCATTGAAGATCTGAAGATCGAGTTCCTTCCATGGCTGAACCCTAGCAGACAAGAGAGAAGAAGAAAGTGAAGGGTGGAGAATTCGAGAAGGACGGTTTAAAAGTAGATTATTTTGTCGGGTTATTATTATTATTATTATTTATTTTATTTTTCTAAAACGGTCAATATATTACTCCACCCTTACAAGCTAAGCTCCAACAACGTACTATTACATCAAATGAACAAGTTGTTGTGCTAGTCTACCAGCGAGTTTCATGGATAACCTAGCCAAGGGAGCCGAAGCGGATGGGGCTTAGATTGTGTCATAAGGGGGCAAATTAACTCTACTTTCCATGTTAATTTCTGCAATATTACGTCATTGGGGACTCGAATCTGGGATCTCCTGGAACGCATGAAACTTTGGGGGATGGGGATGACCAACTGAGCTAAGTACCCGTTAATAACAAAGGAAATTACACAAAGTTGTTTGAAAGGATTGGGAGCCTATCAACAATCTGTGCTCCAACACCTTTCTGGATAGCTAAGCATATCCTAATATAATTCCTTTTTGTTTGAAAGGGTTGGGAGAAATCAATTTTTTTTTGCTTATTATAATTATTTTTTTTCTTTTCTTTTCTTCTTTCACTTGAAATGGGTACCCGATTACCGAATTGAATCCTGATAAAGCTTTTTTTTTTTTTTTTCTTTGTTTTTTTGCAATGTTCAACAAATACAACCAAAGCCCATTAGGCACTTAATTGGGCCTTGATAACCAGGTTGTTTACATTATTGAAATCTAAAGTAAGGAAAAAATGGGAATTTCTATTTTGGTGAGAAATGGAGGTCTACCAGTATAAACAATGTAATCTCCCTTATTCAAACCTGCTCCCTTTTTTGCTAGTGAATCAGCAGAAAAATTGATTTCTCTATGGTAGGTCTGCAAACTAGCCTACAATGATAACTGCAAGTGCACAGTGTCGATATGCAACACAGGGAAACCACAGGTCGATCCTCGGGGACAAGGTGGGTGTAAGTTGAAGCTACGGTCTTACTAAAACTGATTCGAAACAAGAGTAAACAAAAAGGGAGATTGTTTGCCGATACGGCTAGATGATGGTAGTGACTGAAATAACAAAAACGAACGCAAAGAGTAATCTAACAAGCAGATAAATAAGGTGTTAGGGAAGTCGAATCCACCTCTTAACCTACTAAGTTAATTCAGTTTCAATAATGTTCTTGTCCCTTGTATAGACAACGGTGAACTTCTAGGCTCTGCCGACTATCTAGATAGCAGTGAAGATTCTAGTCTACTGCACATCAAAGGGTGGTTTCAGGAGGAAGGCTTAGTGTCACTAAGATAATTACCTAATCCTAGTATTAGATGTCCTCTCACAAAACAACTAACCGCAGATCAATTACTTAGATGATTAAACAATCCTGAAATGGATATTCTAATCGCAACTAAGATATCCATCCGAAGTACTAACTGTCTACTTAAAGCACAACTAGTCAAAGGATCGAATAACAATCAGTTAAGCACTAGTTGTAGCACAATCAACATAGTGTTATTCAAACTACAATGGATACATGGCATACACTGTGAGAGCAAAATGCTGAAGGATCAAATTATATTTATCCAAAACATTACAGTATAACAAGAACAATACCAGAACTTGAATTAAACTTAGCAATAGATTAATGGTTTCATCTAAACCCTAACTATGAAATTAGAACATCATGGAGATAATTAAATCAAACATGAATTACTGCCTGGTGCACCGACTAATCCGGACATGAATTCTACATCACAATTCTCATCCCTATTTATACACAAAAATCCCCAATTGGGTTTCAATTCAATAATAATTCTCTACCCACACCATAATTGCCTGAATTTCTCGTCCCTTCTGTTATTTCTTCTCTGCAACTTGATTTGATTTTTGCTTTTAGCCATTGAAGATAACCCTAACTCTATATCTCTCAATCATAGCTTTTAGGGTTACTGTTTTTGATAAAGGAGAAGATAAGATGGAGAGAGATAGAAACTAGGAGATTGATTGATGGCTCTTGAGAAGGTGGCTGTGCTCAGAAGTGGTCGGGAGTGGAGGTGATTGATGGAGGTGAAATGGAAGCTCTGCAGGGTTTGGAGAGAAGAAGAAAACGCAATGAAGGTGCGTTTGGTTTCTGCTCGTACAAGGGGAGGAGATTGGAAGCTAGGGTGTTAGGAAGGTGTAGCGAACTAATGATGTACCGTGTGGGGATGCTTTGGATGCTCAACTGCTATATCAAATCCAACGGTTCAAAATGGAGACAGATTTGGGTCTTGGTTTTCACTTCTTCTAAGCCCAATTCCTCTTGAAAGTTAATATCTCAAGCCCATTTCTAATTTTAGCTCTTGCAAACAACATTCTTCACTTGCGGGGGAGGTGCAAACGACATTCTTCACTGCTTTCTAGCGGGAGATTTTGTTATCTCTCTTCCGTTGCCATCAATTCTCCGCTTCTTTTGGCTCCTTAATTCATCCAAGCTTTATTTACTGCCTAAAATCACAAATTAATTAGTGACAAGTATTTATTCTTGAAAACGAAAAAAATACAGAATTTGGGTTAATATATGATTTTAAAGCGCAAAAGATGAGTTAATTGCCAATAAAAAGGTATAGAAATATGTAATATTTGGCACACATCAAATAACCCCCAAACAGAAATTAAGAAATCCTAACTATACCACTATCACTGGTCTCTCGAATGCATTTAGCGTATGCACTAAGCCTTTAAACCCCTAGATGTCCCTAGTGGACGACTTGTAGTCTCGTGAGGACCTACCAGAGGTGAACCCACAAAACCTTCTCCAACTTCAGAGCGTAATAGAATCCCCAAGCATCCAATGAGCTATGAGGATATAAAGTTTCTACATGCTAGTAATAAGAAGTTATAACTACCAAATAACGCATTCTAATCCTTAAGAGTTGAGCGAGAAATAACCATACCATATGAAAGAATTCGGGTTCGAGAGTGATCACAAGCCTCGACTTATGCCTCACCAATAGGGTTTTATGATAATTGCACTCAAAAAGACCGCTTTTTTAGTCTCTCGTGTGTGCAGATATGAGTAAAGAGTGAAATCCTGCACACGTTGAATGGTGGGAAAGAAAACCTTCCTAAATATTTCTGGAAACTCCACTAAATTGTGGGAATAAGAATCTTTTTCTGATGATCTCTAAGAAAGGAAATCAATCATTAGCAAGGATTGGAGTACTCGCTTACCTTCACATCTGATCAGCAATCAGCACCACTCTCACAGCATCCGTAAAAACCTCTTCAATCTTCGGTCTTCAACTGTTGATGATGAACTTCTTGAACTTCTTAGAACCTTGACAATTTATGATCTTTCTCTTTAATTTCTTTGTTGCTTGAAATTTCCTCTTAAATTCTTCTTCTTTACCATGGTGTTATTTAAACAAAACTAGGAGAATAAACTACAATAACATTTTTTATTTTTATATTATAATTAAGACACAAAAATACAACTGAAAATAAAACACCAAAATAATGAAACTACTAATCCATGGATGAAGGACGTTATCACTCAATTCTTCACAACTTGTATTGTCTTGATTTTATGAACTTCATTAATTCTCATCTTTTTCTGTTTTCTTTGCTCTTGTAAAATACCTCTTCAAATGTGTATAGAATTCTGCTCTTTGTATTGTATCTTCACTTTGAATGGGAACTTTTTACTTTTCCTTGAATTGTTGCATGTAAACCTCGGACTATTTCAACTTTCTTCATAGAATTTGGCGTTGCTCTACTCGTTGATGATGATGCAAATCAAACTACAAGAAGGAGTTTTCATCTTGAGACGTCATCCTCATTCTTGACAACAAGGTTTTCTCTGACCATTGACCATGTATCATTAAATTTAAAAAGAAACTTAGTTGAGGGAGATTCGAACTCCCGGCCCCATGTCCTGGTAGTTGGTAGTCAGACCACCGTTCCACGCCTTTTTTTTGTGATTATCTCCAACTTACAATATACTTGTACATATTTTACCATATGTATTTATTGAATTTATGATACAAACATTCTTATTTTTTATATTTTCAGATAATATAAAAGTGACTAAGAATCTACGATTCACGATTCAATATACGATTCGATTCTCAAAATTGAAAAACCGATTTACGTTGCGATTTATGATTTTACAACCTTGATTGACAAAATTAGCACTCAAGAGATCAAAAATAGTGTCGAAAGTGGTGCGAAGTTGGGTAGCTCACTATTCTTACCCGAAATTGACGTACGGTGACACACACTCTAAAAGTACTTTTTAGATAGTCATAAAAATTGAAGGTCGGTGCCTCGCATGATGTAGAAATAGGTAGTCTCCACTAAGGGTGATCACAAATATACTAACAAATATCTTTGCAGCACCTAATTTTCCCATCGGCATGGTTAAATCCAACTTTAACGCTCTAACAACTAAGAAACCCGATTGTGTTCTCTAATACTTCCAAGTTCAGTTATTTCGGTCAGACTCTCTATGTAAACATAGTTAGAAGCATGCTCGTGACTCTAAGATCTCTAAAAGTTGGAGGTTTTATGCAAATATGTACAAAGATTTTTTTTATTATTATTATTTTTATTTTTATTTTTATGCGAAAGACTAGAAACTCTGTATGCAAAATACTCCCCCACACCTAAATCTAACATTGTCCTCAATGTTTCAAAGGATGATAAGAATTTAAACAACAACATACCATGCAAACCATGTTGATTAGAGATAAGGGAAGAGATTACCGATATGTAGGCAAAAGCAAGATTAAAGTTTCATTATTCAAGGCTAGAATCCAACATTTTCAGCTGAGATCATATTGGATTAGAAAAATGTATACAAGGTAAAAGAATACTCAACTGACTCAAGATAGAAAATGTAACATTACCTACTGGATTATATACAAAAGAAATTCACCATACACCAACAATCTAAAGAGTTGAGGATCAACCCAAAAGATGAAGTGCAGAGAAATTAACAGTCCCAAACATAGATAACATGAGAGGGTAAGCAAGACCGTGGTTATAACTGAGCTACCCCAAGCCTGAATTTTACATGGCAGTTATCAACAATTATCAGATTTTGAGGTACTTCCTTCACAATTCCAAAGTCTGAATTGACATGTTCAGGACTGGGCAAAGAAACAAGAGGGGATTCTAGATGTGGCATCTTAATAAAAGAATATTTAGTGGACAAAAATTCCAATAGAATTTGAGATGCACATAACTCTAGCCCTAGGTTGGGAAGTTTCAACAACTTGGGTTTAGCACATCCTAGCAGAACAATCTCCACGTCAATAGCACGACCATCAGTTTGCGACTTAAGCCGGGAATATGCGTCTAAGTTATATGCATGTGCAGGTTCAAAAGCATCACAACACAGTTCAGATTTTCCCAAGTCAAAAACATAAGTAACAGTATCATGCTCGCAGTCATTGAATAAATTGACAAACCCCAATTCAGAATCATCATCAAAAGATTTATTCTCACACATATACAATTTCAAATAAATATCATGTTGTGATTGTGACCTAGGCAGGGCAACAAACACGTCAACTATATTTTCATGTATGAGATCGATAGTGTCTTTAGACAAATCAGCCTTCCCTAAGTCGGACACAAGTTGCTTGTCATGCTCTCGGTCACAAGATAACTGCACAAGTTCTGTATCAGCACCAAAATTATCTGGATTGTGATAAAAATCAACATTAGAAGGAACATTATCAATGTAGGTCTCTACACTATGGTTTAGCACTTCAGAGTCATGTGACTCCAAAATTGGATCTTCAATAAGAACTAGCTCTCCTAACATCGGTTCATTATTAGAGTAATATGCATACTCTTCCCTGCTAACAGTTGTGGTGTCCTCGGTACACTCATTGACTTCTAAGTTAGGTTCATATTCAATATCAGTTGCATGAGTGGGACTGGACACACCATTTTCAAAGTTTGATTCATCATCATCATCATTGTAACAGGGATTTTGCAATCTAGGACAATTTTCAATCAGCTGGTCTGAGCTGTCATACGACATACAAACTTGGAGTTCAGATTGTGCATAGAAATTAGGCATAATAACATTTGTATTTCTACAACTTACTAGGGCTTCGCCTCTCCTAAATATGCAGTTCATGCTTGTATCATAGTTGGAATCAGACTCTAACTCATGGGGGTCACCAATATCATGTGATGGTGTCGAAATTTCCCTAATGGATTCCCATTGACGGGTTTTCTCTGCAATCTCAGCTAAAAACGACCATGCATCATTCACAGTTTTATCAAGAAATTAACCGTTACACATAGACTCAACCATGGCTCGAGATTCAAAGTCTAATCCCTCATAGAGGATAGCAACCAGTCTCCACTTCTCAAAGCCATGGTGCGGACACTCAATCAACAAATCATTAAACCGTTCAAAATAATGAAAAAGAGTCTCCCCATCTAGCTGGACAAAACAATTAATATTTTGGCGAATAGCAATAGTTCTACAATGTGGAAATAATTTTTTGAAAAATTCATTTGTAAGTTGGTCCCAAGTGGTGATGGACTGTGGTCTGAAACCGTAAAACCATGATTTGGCTCTTTCCTTCAAAGAAAATGTGAACAAACGCAATTTCAGAGAGTCTTCAGACATATGGTCATGTTTCATGGTCCGACAAACTTGTTCAAACTCTCTTACATGATGATAGAGGTTTTCAGAATCAATCCCTCGATAAATCGGAAGTATTTGTATCATGCTTGCATTCAATTTAAATGGGTCGTCGGTCTGAGGTAAGATGATACATGATAACAGTATTGTTATAGTGGGGTACATGTATTCATGGAGACTATGGTGTCTATTCATAACATCACCCATTGTTTTAAACTTGGACAGATTGGTCGACAAGCTAGACAAGCAGATGGGTCACTACAATAAACGATCACAACTTAGCATACAAACATACCATTCACATGTTATAGAGGCCACACAACCAGGAAAATCTCAACACAGGGAGATAAAGCTCAAGGGAGTCAAAAGCTAATACTTAGAGTTATGCACATGGAACTGATATGTCTGTACAGATCATTCGAGCAGCAATATGCAAATCAGAAGTGTGAAACAGGGCTGAGATGATGCTATAATCAAAGATGCACATAAACAGACAGTATCATGAAGATTCAGCAAGCAAAGATGGCACTCAGCTATCATAGAATCATGTCTATGGGGATCACAACTAGTCTTTGAAATTGTATATGCACAAACAATATGTTGCAGAACTAGGTATTACTCAGTACACAGATTAGACAGGCAAACATGTGATTCAGATATCGCAGCATCATGCACGACGATACTCTATGTTGCAGGTGTGTTGACACAGGTCAGTAAGCAATGGTTCGGCGATCAAGCATGGTGTATCATTCACACATTCATCAAAATCAGCAAGGGTTGAGAGACCATACCGAAATCCGGGTTTAGGCACTTTAGCAAAATGTCCTGCATCTGTTCCTCGTTTTCTTTGGTTTCGCAACAGTATTGCAGGTACCTCTAGTATGACCAGATTCAGGCACACCATAGATTTTCTCCTTTCCTTGTTCTCCCTCTCCTTTGTTTGTATTTCAGACGCACAAGCAGCTGCTCACTCAGAGGAGAGTTTCAGTTCCCAGAATTGTGTAATTTAAAGTAAAGAAACCAATAGTGAAATTGGCATACACAACTGTACAGAGTTTACAATGATAATACTCTTTGAATTATCCCTCAGAATTTCTATTTAGGACAGGGCAGTCACAATGGGACAGTATTGAACTTTCTCAAAATGTAAAAACTCAGATGCACTTAGGATCTATTCCAGAATACATTACAGAAAGGTATGAACAACCATTATGCTTATTTGGACTGATTGGGGTTGACACAACATGCAATTAGAGACAAATCTCAGGAATGCAAATGGAAAGAAGAGAATGTTATATGCAGAAACGCTTGATAATTTACAGAATGCTGGCAGTTCTACAGGAGAATGCAGACTAAATAACTAGTATTTGCAGGCTAATATGCATATGTGAAAGAAAAAAAAATTACAAAAGCTAAGTTATACTAGAATATTCACAAGTACAGTGTGTTGCTAATCAAACGAAACTCAAAAGGAAAAGCTAGAAAAATTGCCAGGGATGAATGCTAACAATGATTGAATGCATGCTAAACAGGTATGGATTGTACCTCACTTTTAAACTAAGAATACTGAAAACAATAAAAATCCTAACAGACGGACTACATGACACCACTACCACTGAGATGCTACAGAGATAGGCTATAAATAACAACTGGAAGAAGCAGAGTTACAACAATCCTACAGATAAAAGGTGTATGAAACAGATCAGCAAAGACCTAAGTTATGCTAAAATGCTTACACCTGCAAAAATAAGTTAAGTGCCAAAGTGACAGGATGCAGATGATAGAAAGAAAAATTACAGCTAAAATGCTACAGGTTTAAGATATTTTACTAAGTTACAACTACAGATGCTAAAACATAAATCCTATGAAATGCAATATATACAGATGGATTAAACAGCTATATAACAACAAAAAATCTAAGTACAAATATACATGATTGAGCTAAAATCAGTAAAGCAGAACCAAAGAAACAATCGCACCGCTACCGAGTCTCCGGCGGCGGTGCCAGAAACTTAGTAGGTCTGTATACTAGCCTACAAAGATAAATGCAAGTGCACAGTGTCGATATGCAACACAGGGAAAGCACAAGTCGATCCTCAGGGACAAGGTGGGTGTAAGTTGAAGCTACGGTCTTACTAAAACTGATTCGAAACAAGAGTAACCAAAAAGGGGGGTTGTTTACCGATACGGCTAGATGATGGTAGTGACTGAAATAACAGAAACGAACGCAAAGAGTAATCTAACAAGCAGATAAATAAGGTGCTAGGGCAGTCGAATCCGCCTCTTAACCTACACTAAGTCAATTCAGTTTCAATAATGTTCTTGTCCCTTGTATTAGGGCTGTCAATGGGTACCCGTTACCCGTTACCGGAACCGGACCCGAGCGAATAGGGTCCGGTTCCGGGTCCCAAAATTGGATCCATTAACAAGTTAGGACCCGACGGGTAATTACCCGATTGGACCCGAATCTAAACGGGTCCGAACGGGTAATACCCGATGGGTACCCGCGGGTAACGGGTACCCGGTTATTCATTCTTTTATCCCTCTTTTTAGCAAAATTACAAGTATTTTGCTAGTTTGGTTTTGAATTTTTTTCTCATTTTTCATTTCTTCTTACATTTAATCTTTATTTAGTACATTAATAAAGAAATAATACCAAATTTTTATAGAAATAAGTTTGATTCAAGCAAAAAAAGGGAAAGACATCAAAATTTTGAACTTTTATGTGTGTTTTCTTAATACCCAACGGGTACCCGGAACCGATGGGTACCCGGGGTTTTAAAAGGGTCCGGTTCTGGGTCCACTAATTTAGGAACCGGACCCGGAACCGCTAGTAACCGGACACGACTTTTATAAATAGGATCCGGGTCCGGATCGATTGATACCCGGGAGGACCCGGACCCGTTGACAGCCCTACCTTGTATAGACAACGATGAACTTCTAGGCTCTGCCGACTATCTAGATAGCAGTGAAGATTATAGTCTGATGCATATCAAAGGGTGGTTTCAGGAGGAAGGTTTAGTGTCACTAAGATAATTACCTAATCCTAGTATTAGATGTCCTCTCACAAAATAACTAACCGCAGATCAATTACTTAGATGATTAAACAATCCTGATATGGATATTCTAATCGCAACTAAGGTATCCCTCCGAAGTACTAACTACCTACTTAAAGCACAACTAGTCAAAGGATCGAACAACAATCAGTTAAGCACGAGTTGTATCACAATCAACATAGTATTATTCAAACTACAATGGATACATGGCATACATTGTGAGAGCAAAATGCTGAAGACTCAGATTATATTTATCCAAAACATTACATTATAACAAGAACAATACCAGAACTTGAATTAAACTTAGCAATAGATTAATGGTTTCATCTAAACCCTAACTATGAAATTAGAACATCATGGAGATAATGAAATCAAACATGAATTACTGCTTGGTGCACCGACTAATCCGGGCATGAATTCTACATCACAATTCTCATCCCTATTTATACAAAAAAAATCCCCAATTGGGTTTCAATTCAATAATAATTCTCTACCCACCCACCATAATTGCCTGATCCCCTTTGTTATTTCTTCTCTGCAACTTGATTTGATTTTTGCTTTTAGCCATTGAAGATAACCCTAACTCTATCTCTCTCAATCATAGCTTCTAGGGTTACTGTTTTTGATATGGGAGAAGATAAGATGGAGAGAGATAGAAACTAGGAGATTGATTGATGACTCTTGAGAAGGTGGCTTTGCTCAGAAGTGGTCGGGAGTGGAGGTGATTGATGGAGGTGAAATGGATGCTCTGCGGGGTTTGGAGAGAAGAAGAAAACACAATGAAGGTGCGTTTGGTTTCTGCCCGTAGAAGGGGAGGAGATTGGAAGCTAGGGTGTTAGGAAGGTGTAGCGAACTACTGATGTATCGTGTGGGGATGCTTTGGATGCTCAGCTGCTATATCAAATCCAACGGTTCAAAATGGAGACATATTTGGGTCTTGGTTTTTACTTCTTCTGATCCCAATTCCTCTTGAAAGTTAATATCTCAAGCCCATTTCTAGTTTTAGCTCTTACAAACAACATTCTTCACTTGCGGAGGAGGTGCAAATGACATTCTTCACTGCTTTCTAGCGGGAGCTTTTGTTATCTCTCTTCCGTTGCCATCAATTCTCCGCTTCTTTTGGCTCTTTAATTTATCCAAGCTTTATTTACTACCTAAAATCACAAAATTAATTAGTGACAAGTATTTATTCTTGAAAACGAAGAAAATACAGAATTTTGGTTAATATATGTTTTAAAGCGCAAAAGATGAGTTAATTGCCAATAAAAAGGTATAAAAATATGCAATATTTGGCACTCATCACTCTATAGCTGTGAGTAAAATCCCATTGAAGTTTGGAGCAGATATTATTCCATCTTGGTGTAGCAATCCATGGTAAGTTACCATATTTAAATGCTGCTATAGTAGTACTGGAGTCTGATCTGAACATAACATTAAGAAAGTTATTGGAGATAGCCCACTCACCTGCACAGAGCACTGCCATCATTTCTGCTAGGAAATTAGTTGCGGTGCCTAATTCTCCTGTTGCAGCTACTATTACTCCACCATTACAGTCTCTTCCAATAAATCTAAATCCGGCAGTTCCAGGATTTCCCTTTGAGGACCCATCACATCATAAGAGTATTTGATTCTCTTCTGGGAGTGAGAAATAAATCTATTTTACCTGTAATGTCTTCACCTTTCTACATTTGAGACTGAAAAATTTAAGAACTTGCAGGTCATATGCAGTATTCCACATACATTGTTTCATTTTGCAGTTACTGTCCTGCACAAATTTCATTATACTTCTTTTCAAAATTTCTTGGTTAATAGCAGCATTCTCATATACCACCTTGTTTCTCAAGAACCACAATTTTTTCATTGTGATCAATGCAGCATTCCTCCAAATCTCTTTGACAATAAGACTCTTTGATACTGCTGACTTTGATATATCTTCCAGAGAATTAAGATTAAGAAAGTTAAATATACCCCAATCCATTTCCATATTATTTCACAGAAATCACAAAACCAAAGTATGTGTTCTAGTGTTTCTTCTGAGTTTCTGTAGAAGGGACATCTGGAATCCAATTGAACATTTCTTGTTTTCAGGATGTCATCTGATGGAAATATTCTCCTTTTTAGTTTTCATACATTGCTTGATATGCTTGGATGAATACTAGAGTGCCATATCTGTTTGGTCCACTGCAAAGTTGGAAACTTATCTCTTATTAGTTCATGTGCTGAAGCAACAATGAATTTGTCTGTGGAAGTACCACACCATATTATTCTATCACCTTTAGAGTCCACCACTGCAAGTTCATTTGCACCAAAGAAAGGTGAATATTCTGGAGGAATTACCTATTCACCATTATGGAGGAAATCTGCAACTTTAATCTTTAGATTGGTTACCATCACATCATTATCTGGAAATATTTCACCCAAAGGTTTATCCCTTATCCAAGTATCTTGCCACACATATATATTCTTTCCATCACCTACCAACCATCTTGAGTTGTTATTAACTTCTGTGAGAACCCATTTAATACCAGGTCAAATTGAGGATTTTTTGTAGTATGAGATCCAACCTCCATTACTGTTTTGGCATTTTTCTCTAAAGAATTTAGTCCACTCCTCTTCTCCATTTTGAATCTTCCACCATAATTTCATAAAAAAAGCTTTATTCAATGCTTTGAGACTTTTGATACCCAATCCACCTTCTATCAAAAGGGAGCACACTTTATCCCACTTCAAAGTAATCATTTTTCTGATATTAGCATCACCTGACCAAAGAAAGTTCTTTATAATTTTTTCACACTCTTTCATAACTTTTGCAGGCAATTTATAGACTGACATACTATATATGGGAATGCTTCTTAGTACAGATTTCACAAGTATTACTCTTTCTTGAAAAGATAGTAAGTGACCTATCCATCCAGATAGTTTTTCTTGAAGATATTCCACAAAACCCCATACCTGTGCATATTTGACCACTCCTGGATTCAACATTATTCCTAAGTATTTATCAGGGAATGAAGATAAAGGCATGTTACACTCTTCAGCTAGTTGATGTTTCCTTGTTTCATTAGTACCTCCAACAAAACATTTTCTTTTTGATGAACTTACAATTTGTCCTGAAGCTTGCTGGTAATATTCTAGGAGCTTCATAAGTCTTCTAATATTTCTTTTGTCTCCATTACAGAACAAAAATATGTCATCTGCAAAAAAAATATGAGTTGGCTGAATCTAGGGGTGGGACTTGGGTTGGTTGGGCGGATTAGAAGGCTTTCCCGAGACAAACCCGAGCTGGGAATCCTTTGCCCAGATTTCCCATCGAACCCGTGGAACCCGTGGAGGTACTGCCCAAGTCCGCCCAAGTTATGTTCCTCGGGTTCCTCGGGTTGGCCCAAGTTTTTCTGGACATGCAATTTTGTTAATATGATAATAACAAATTTTAGTAATAATAAGATTTAGTTGCTCCATATATCTCCAATTTCCAAATAACTGAAGATTATTTACATTAATATTTTTTTTTCGTATTGAATGATTAACGAGATAGATGTAACTTATATTTTCATTATTAGATTTGAAGATAATATCTAAAATTTCTCTAAATAGATAGTAATACCAATTATAAAAATATTTTTATATAATTATATCATGGTCCTTCGGGTTGGGCGGGTTACTTGGGTTAGAATTATTTGTGCCCATGTTTTCCCAAATTTAACTCGGGTTTTGAAAATTTATGCCCGAGCTTGCCCAAAGTTTTGAAATACATTGTCGATGTCCGCTCAACGTTCGGTTTGGGCATGTGTTGGGTAGGTTAACCCAACCCAAGTCCCACCCCTAGCTGAATCCCATTTCTGTTGTTCATGGGAATGAGTTGTTTTTTATCCACCATTGCACTCAAAGCTCTACTGAGGACATCCTCTGCAATAACAAATAATAATGGGGACAATGGGTCTCCTTGCTGATGTGATTTTCAATGTTGTTGTAGTAAGATGATTCGTTCAAGACTTGTGAAAGCAAATTTTAGACTTAATTTTAAATAAAAAAATATAGGAAACTTAAATAAAAGTGATATGAAAAATATGGAGAAGATTGGGGCTATGGATTCCACTAATTACCAATATCAAAATGATTTATATTCTCTAATTATAATTATGCAAATCTTTCATTCAAATTGATTCTTAATATTGCAAAAGTTGATTTTTTAGAAATAACAATTGTAAATCGAAAGTATGGGACATCAAAACCCTAGGCTAGCACGCTCCATCAATTGAAATAACAATTGTTTAACAAAAACCATTTTATCTATTTATTTATCAAGGTAAATAATCATATAATAATTGCATAAATTAAATAAAATAGAGATTACCACATTTCATTGGCGAAATAGCTTCCTCCGTCGCCCCAAAGGATGGGTTTAGCTCATCATTGTGTAAACTTGCTCAAAATATTGATTCATGCTCAAAATTTGTTTACAAAGATGAAATGGAGAGAAAATAATGAAAATCGGGTGTTTGCAACGTTTATAATTGTTGCAAAACACTGTTACAAAAAACGATAAAATTGAATTGTTGTTGTTGTTGTATCTCTGCGACCCTCGTGTGACTGTCGTTGTCACTGTAGCATGGACGACTACCTCTGGTGGTCTTTTGTTCTTCGCGTTCTTTAGCAGCAGCAGAAATGGTGGTTCTCTGGTGCGATTTTTTCTCTTCTATTGTTGCTCTCCGCCTCTCCCAAACTCTCTGTCCCTTTGCTCTACTGATCCTCTACACCTTTTATAGTTTTTTTTTTTTAACTTCCGAGCCTTGATTTGATCCAAACGCACTCATTACACGCTCCAAAATATGTTTACAAGGCTGTATACCCGTGCATGGCTGATATCTTCGCGCCACATCCACCAGAAAAACCGTGTTTTGTTCACTCCTATGTTTTCTTCCACACGAGATTGTATCCAATTTTAACCGAAAATATCAATCATACCATGTCTGTTACGCTCCATAATGTCATCCCCATGAATAACATCCATTGAATC
The DNA here is from genome assembly GCF_003573695.1 of Papaver somniferum. Taxonomy (NCBI): domain Eukaryota; kingdom Viridiplantae; phylum Streptophyta; class Magnoliopsida; order Ranunculales; family Papaveraceae; genus Papaver; species Papaver somniferum. Next base: position 44,692,300 of record NC_039363.1, read on the forward strand.
TCTTCCTAAGATGTCTAGAAATCGAATCAAAATTATGTTCTTCACTGCCAATATTTCCCGCCACAACAGGTTTTCAACTGAAGAAGAAGGGGTGTCCCCCTGTCCTGAACTGGGGTGCGAATAGCAAGTGTCCAACTGAGGTGCCCCTTAACCAATAGTGAGAGTCCGAATAACAATTGTCCTCCGGGGGGTACTCTGAGCAACTTTTCGAGCCGAATTTTCCAATAGTATTTATTTCCAAAAAATACCTACAAACACACAAAACACCATAATAAGTACGAAATCGAGTACTAACAATACGGAACATTCAGGAAAAATTAGACACAAAAATGCGTCTATCAAATACCCCCGAACTTATTATTTGCTAGTCCTCGAGCAAATATAATCTAGAAAATAAAAATGACTACACTTAGCACGTGCAGCAAGCCGTTAAACCACTAGGTGGCCCTAGTGGCGCAGTGTTGTCTCCGGAGGGTTTACCAGAGGTGTACCCACAAAACCTTTGCTCCAGACCCTAGCTATCTACGCAGAACCTTGGAAACCACTAAAGAATCTCTTTGGTTGGAATACTCTCATTGATTACAGGAGGAAGTACCCTGATGCGAAATTCAAATTGTTGCACACGAGTTTGCACTTTGCATACTAAAATTCATATATAAGTGACAGAGCTCTACTCAGATCGTTTTTGTACATCATAACCGGAGTCAAGCAATCACATGGAAAGATTAATAAGATGGATAAAGAGATGGTTAAAAGTGAACGGTGTTTCACATATCCGTCTGAAGGCCTCTGCCAAGGTGAACCTATCCTAATGGACTGAGATACCGGTCTGACTAATATCAACACAACTGACATATACAAGGGGACCAGTGGTCGATAAACCTAACTCTAGGTCAACAAAACTGGCATATACAAGGACACTAGTGGTCGACTTTATTGAATTTATTCGGTTGGTCTAATGGTCTGGTCTCATTTTCTTATCTTTTTTTTTTTTAATTTATTTATTTTTAATTTTTTTTTTGATGGTATCTCAATCACTGTATTCCATCCTAGCAAAGGTAACAACTTGAATCGTGTGTCCCACCAAATCACTTAAAAAATAAAAACATAAGGATTAGGATTCAACGAGACATGGCGAAACTACCATGTTTTTTTTTTAATTCTAACACCTGAGCTCTGTGCTTTTATGAATAGACTCTTTAGATGTTTCCATCTAATCAGATTGGTTCCTCAACTCCTACAACCAAGATGTTCCCATCCACTTAGATTGGTTAGTACTAACCTTAATAAGCATAAATTTCTAGGCTCTGGAGTTTATTTATTGCAACTAAAAGCTAACAAAAAGTTTCTTCCCTACCCCCAAACTTAAATCTAACATTGTCCTCAATGTTTCTAATCAAAGAGCAATACCAAACAGTAAAGTAACATGAGGAATTAGTAAAGAGAGAAGTCGGAAAGATAGTACCTGGGTGAAGAGAGAAATCAAAAACTAATATACAACATACAATCGCCTCGATGGTCAATCAAGGGTAAACATGGTCCTCCAGAGGGACCTCCTCAATACCACCTATAGAAAAGGGCTCTAAAAAAGGGTTTCAATCTCTGACTGTTAACCTTCGAAGAACTACTACCATCCGGTGTCTCGATTTCAACAGCTCCATGAGGAAAGACAATGCGAACAATAAAAGGACCCGTCCACCGAGAACGTAACTTCCCCAGGGAAAAGATGCAAGCGGGTATCATACAGAAGAACTTTTTTACCCGGAGAAAATGAATTTCTTAAGATATTTCTATCATGCACAAGTTTCATTTTGTTCTTATACTCCTTAGCACTATCGTATGCATCTCTACGAATCTATTCCCACTCATTGAGCTGGAGTTTCCTATGGGCTCCTGCCTTGTCGAGTGAAACATTTAGCTGCTTAACAACCCAATAAGCTCTATGTTCTAACTCAACAGGTAAGTGACATGCCTTGCCATAAATAAGCCGATAAGGCGACATTCCAATGGGGGTCTTAAACGCAGTACGGTAAGCCCATAAGGCATCAGTAAGTCTAGACGACTAGTCTTTACGATCAGGATTAACTGTTTTCTCTAATATACGTTTTATCTCCCTATTGGAAACTTCTACCTGACCACTAGTCTGTGGATGATACGGGGTAGCTACCTTATGTGTAATACCATATTTTTTCATCAAAATCCTAAAAGGTCCATTACAAAAGTGCGACCCTCCATCACTAATTATAGCTCGCGGTGTACCAAAACGTGTAAGTATATTATTTTTCAAGAACTCAATCACAACCCTATGGTCAATGTTTTACACGCAGCCGCCTCAATCCACTTAGAGACATAGTCTACATCGGCAAGGATGTATAAGTTACCAAAATAATTAGGAAACGGACCCATAAAGTCAATACCCACACGTCAAATACCTCCACAACTAAAATAGGGTTCAAGGGAATCATGTTCCTACGGGAAATGGTTCCTAATTTCTGGAAACGTTCACAAGTCACACAGTAACTGTGGGAGTCTTTAAACAACAAAGGCCAATAGAATCCACACTGCGATATCTTAGCAGCAGTTTTCTTAGCACTAAAGTGACCCCCACAAGCATGATCATGACAAAAGGAAATAATACTGGACTGGTCACTCTCAGGTATACATCTCCTAATAATCTGGTCTGGACAATACTTAAACAAATAAGGATCATCCCAAAAGAAGTGCTTAACCTCAGCTAAAAACCCAGAACGATCTTGTTTACCCCAATGTTGGGGCATTCGACCAGTAACAATATAGTTCACTATATTCGCATACCAAGGTAATTGGGTAACAAAGAACAACTGTTCATCAGGAAACTATCCCTTATAGGAAGGGAATCATCAGGGGAACTAACAACTAGTCTAGACAAGTGGTCTGCTACAACATTTTCGGCACCCTTTTTGTCTCTAATGTCTGGAGAAAAATCTTGCAACAAAAGGATCCACCTAATCAATCTAGGTTTTGTATCCTTCTTAGACAAAAGATATTTCAAAGCAGCATGATCAGTATATATGACGATCTTAGAACCTAAGAGATAGGGTCTAAACTTGTCTAAGGCAAACACAATGGCTAACAGTTCCTTATCGGTAGTGGTATAGTTCAACTGGTCATCATTCAGAGTTTTGCTAGCATAGTAAATCATATGAAGTAATTTGTTTTCTCGCTGACCTAGCACAACACCAATAGCATAATCTGAAGCATCACACATGATCTCAAAGGGTAGGTTCCAGTTGGGTGCCTGGACTATGGGGGCGGTAGTGAGTAAATTCTTAAGCTTCTCAAAAGCCTCTAAACAAGCATCATCAAAGACAAACTTAACATCTTTTGCAAGCAAATTGCAAAGAGGTCTAGAAATTAGGCTAAAATCCTTAATGAATCGACGATAAAAACCTGCATGCCCTAAGAATGACCTAATATCTCTTACGGTTTTTGGGACCTGTAAAGTCTTAATAAGGTCAACTTTGGCTTTATATACCTCTATACCCTTAGAAGATACGATATGCCCTAAAACAATTCCTGAATGAACCATGAAGTGACATTTCTCCCAATTAAGCACTAAATTTTTTTCCTTACACCTAGTCAACACTAGTGACAAATGATGCAAGCACTCATCGAAAGATGAACCAAACACTGAAAAATCATTCATAAAGACCTCTAAGAACCGTTCTACCATGTCATAAAATATGCTCATCATGCAACGCTGAAAAGTCGCAGGGGCATTACAAAGCCCGAAAGGCATGCGTCTATACGCAAAGGTACCAAAAGGACAGGTAAAAGTGGTTTTCTCCTGGTCTTCTGGGGAAATAACGATATGATTATATCCAGAGTAGCCATCTAAAAAGCAGTAGTGACTATGTCCAGCTAATCTCTCTAGCATCTGGTCGATGAAGGGAAGGGGAAAGTGGTCCTTCCTAGTGACCTTGTTCAATTTCTTATAGTCAATACAAACACGTCAACCCATGGTCACTCGGGTCGGGATTAACTCATTGTTATCATTCTGGACTACATTAATACCGGATTTCTTGGGTACAACCTGAACGGGGCTGACCCACTTACTGTCTGAAATGGGGTAGATAATGCCTGCATCTAACAACTTAAGGACCTCGTTTCGAACTACCTCTTTCATATTAGGGTTTAGTCGACGTTGCATCTCCCTAGAAGGTTTGGTATCACTCTCTAAATAGATCTGATGCATACAAACAGTGGGACTTATACCTTTAATGTCAGCTATGGTCCACCCTAAAGCTTCCTTGTTGTTTTGAAGGACGGTTACTAGCCTACTTTCCTGGTCACTATCCAAGACCGAAGAAATAATCACAGGTAAAGTCTCAGACGGGCCTAAAAACATATATTTCAGGGAATCTGGCAATGGTTTTAGGTCCAACTTAGGAGGCTCTTCTAATGAAGGAACTAGGGTAGTCTTAGAAGCTGGTAGTGGTTCAAACTTATGTTTCCATACATTACTAGTGTCCAACAAAGGGGTTAAATCTAACAAAGCATTCACCTCATTAATCACATTATCATCATCAAAATCAATCCCAAAATGATCTAGGCATTTCTCTAATGGATCTTCTAACAAAGTGTTTGGTAATGACTCCTCGACTAATGATCCTATCATGTTCACCTCTTCTATGTTCGAGTCATCTAGTTCAGAGGGTAGCTTACTAATATTAAAAATGTTCAGCTCAATAGTCATATTACCAAAAGACAATTTCATAATACCATTTCGACAGTTAATGATCGCATTGGATGTAGCTAAAAACGGGCGACCTAAAATTACCGGTATCTGGTTCTCTGGGTCAGGGACAGGTTGGGTATCTAGGATAACAAAATCCACTGGATAAATAAACTTGTCAACCTCTATGAGAACATCCTCGATCACACCACGAGGAATTTTAACGGACCTATCAGCTAACTGAAGTGTCATCTGGGTAGGTTTCATCTCACCAAGTCCTAGCTTAAGGTACACATGATATGGTAGTAAGTTCACACTAGCTCCTAAGTCAAGCAACGCTTTCTCAACACGGTATTTACCTATTGTGCAAGAAATGGTAGGGGACCCTGGGTCTTTATACTTAGGAGTAGTGGTATTCTGAATAATAGAACTCACCTGACTAGCTAGAAAGGCTTTCTTCTGGACATTAAGCTTTCGCTTTCGCGTACACATATCCTTGAGAAACTTGGCATAAGAGGGAATCTCTTAATTGCATCTAGTAGTGGAAGGTTGATAGTTACCTGCTTAAAAACCTCCAATATATCATTAAAATTGGACTCCCTCTTAGTTGGAACTAGCAGCTGTGGGAATGGGGCTCTAGGGACAAAGCCGGGCTCAATATGACCCTCATTGGTCTCTTTAGAGACTCTATCAGTCTCCTCAGTTTCTGGTTCAGAAGGGTGAACTACAACATGTTCACTATCAGGCATGGAAACCTTGTTGTCTATCACTCTACCACTCCTAAGGGTTTTAATAGCATTCACATGATCAGATGGTCTTTCACCTATTTCATTAATTCCTCTAGGGTTGGGTTGAGTCTGACTAGGAAACTTACCTTTTCTCTTAAAGACTCATTATCTGACTAACCTGGGTTTTCAACTCGGAAATAGCCTGAGAGTTAGCCTGACCTATTCTCTTATTTTCTTCCAAACCTTGAGCAACAGATTGCTGAAACTGCACAGTGTTACGAGTTAACACAGCAAGAGACTCTTCTAAACTCATAATCTTCTTATCTGAAGGGTTTTGAAACTGTGCCGGAGCTGAAGGATTCTTAGTATAGCCAAAACCTGAGGGAACCTGAGCATTACTAGACTGACCTTGATTCTGTCCCTTGGACCAAGAAAGGTTTGGATGGTTTCTCCAGCCAGGGGTATAGGTTTCTGAATATGGGTCAAACTTCTGTCGGTTATCAAACCTAGTGTTGTTATAAAGAGCATTGGATTGCTCTTCAACAGCATGGCCTTCCCAAAAAGGCTCATTTCTTCCACTACTACCACTAGAATGACCTAATTCTAAGGCTTCTAACCTTTTGGCTATAGCTGCTATTTTGGCATCTGACTCATAAGATCCTTCTACCCTATTAACATTTCCTCTACTTAGAAGAATTGTTTTCTGGGGTTCCCTACTATTTTCCCATTGTTGGGTCTTATCGGCGATTTCATTCAAAAATGTCATCGCTTCATCAATAGTTTTATTCTCAAACCCACCTGTGCATAAAGACTCAACCATGGTTGTTGTTGAATAATCTAAACCCTCATAGAGGATCTGAACTAACCTAACCTTCTCCAAACCATGATGAGGACATTGAGATATCAAGTCATTGAACCTTTATAAGTACCTATATAAATATTCTCCCCCTTGTTGGGATAAGGTACATATTTGTTTCCTAATAGACGATATTTTATGCCTTGGGAAAAACTTATGTATAAAGGCAGAAGTAAGTTGGTCATAGGTTTCAATTGACTCAGAGGCCAAACTATACAACCAAGATTTGGCTTTATCTTTTAAGGAAAAGGGGAATAACCTAAGTTTCAATGCGTCATCACTTAGATTTTTAATTTTCAGAGTACTACAAACTTCCTCAAATTCCCTAACATGAAAATATGGTTTCTCATTCTCCTTCCCTAAAAACATTGGGAGCATCTGTAAAGTCCCAGGTTTCAGTTCATAATTTGTCTCGGTTTCAGCTAACTTGATACAAGACGGACGAGAGGTCCTAGGTGGATTTAGCAAAGCTTTCAAAGTTGCCATTTCTGGCACTACTAAAGGACCAGGAGTACTAAGGGTACTTTCCTCACGAAGAGACAGATTCTCAAAACTGAAGTTTCCAAAAACGAGGCTCTCAAAAGAAGAGTCTTCGAGCTCCCCGCCTTCACAAGAAGAACTACTAGGTTTTTGACTAATCAAACGACCTAGAGTGTTTCTTTTCCAAGCCCGTTTAAAAACTTCGGGCATACACTAGAAAAACAAAATTAAAAATAAAAGTCCTAAAAAGGAAGGGATGTTCTATGCAAACACAAACAAGGCTGACTCCACCACAACAAACCTACTGATTTCTAGCAAACAAAAAGCATGATGGCTCCACTTAGATTGTTTCTAGACCAGCTTCTAATCCTTCGAACAGGAATTCGTTACAATTTAAGAAAACCCTTCTGGAATCAATCCGAGTTAAAGTAAGTTGAATATAGGCGAGGGAAGCTCGGTGGAGCTTTGATACCCAAGGCCTCACCGGTAATACAAGGCGGCGCAGTCACGCATTCAACTTACAGACACCGTCAAGAACTTCGAAGTATGCTTAAAAGAGTAACCAATATTTTTCGAATGACTTTCCTGTTAAGCTCGTTACCCTATCGGTCCCATTCTAGTCAAAATTTTAGGCTTAGGTTCGCGTTTGGTGTCGTTTTCCTAAGGCGGGCAAGAAGAGAACGGTGATGAAATCTGAACCCTTATCTTGTACGGCCAGTCCTTTTCCTTTACAAGGAAATTAAAGCAGCCATTTTCAAGTCCTCAATATATATGCATACGAAGTAAGACATTAACTCGCTGACAGGGGATTCGCGAGTGTTTCGACAATCTTACCTCCCGTACCAGACAGGGGATGAACCTTTGTAGTCGACTCGGGCCACGACTCCTATGTCATGTACGAACCCGAGGGACCGAGGTGATATCGTAATCACCGTCCTTATCTGCAAACATTTTGTATTTAAACTACCCTTCCGTAGGGTTTAAAAATAATGTCCCAAAATTTAAAGTCCAAAGTCCAAAAATATAAAATGCAAAAGAAAAAGAAAGTCCAAAAAATAAAAATCTTCAAAAATAAAAATGTCTCTTTTTTTTTCTCTCTTTTTTTTTATAAAATAAAAAAATCTTCTTCTTTCGCTCCTTTCGCTTTGCCTTTTACTCGAAGTCTTTAAGTATTCACCAAAAGCTTTGGAAAATTTTTCTTTCGCTCCAAATTTCGAATTCTGTAAGAAAACGACAAAAACCCAAAAACGTAAAGAAGACAAATAAAATAAAAACCTAAAAAAAAAATTTAAAAACTCTATCCTAAAGACAAGTCCGCGTCGGCGGCGCCAAAAATTGATGTGATTTTCAATGTTGTTGTAGTAAGATGATTCGTTCAAGACTTGTGAAAGTAGATTTTAGACTTAATTTTAAATAAAAAAATATAGGAAACTTAAATAAAAGTGATATGAAAAATATGGAGAAGACTGGGGATATGGATTCCACTAATTACCAATATCAAAGTGATTTATATTCTCTAATTATAATTATGCAAATCTTTCATTCAAATTGATTCTTAATATTGCAAAAGTTGATTTTTTAGAAATAACAATTGTAAATCGAAAGTATGGGACATCAAAACCCTAGGCTAGCACGCTCCATCAATTGAAATAACAATTGTTTAACAAAAATCATTTTATCTATTTATTTATCAAGGTAAATAATCATATAATAATTGCATAAATTAAATAAAATAGAGATTACCACATTTCATTGGCGAAATAGCTTTCTCCGTCGCCCCAAAGGATGGGTTTAGCTCATCATTGTGTAAACTTGCTCAAAATATTGATTCATGCTCAAAATTTGTTTACAAAGATGAAATGGAGAGAAAATAATGAAAATCGGGTGTTTGCAACGTTTATAATTGTTGCAAAACACTGTTACAAAGAACGATAAAATTGAACTGTTGTTGTTGTTGTATCTCTGCGACCCTCGTGTGGCTGTCGTTGTCACTGTAGCATGAACGACTGCCTCTGGTGGTCTTTTGTTCTTCGTGTTCTTCAGCAGCAGCAGAAATGGTGGTTCTCTGGTGCGATTTTTTCTCTTCTGTTGTTGCTCTCCGCCTCTCCCAAACTCTCCGTCCCTTTGCTCTACTGATCCTCTACACCTTTTATAGCTTTTTTTTTTTACTTTCGAGCCTTGATTTGATCCAAACGCACTCCTTACATGCTCCAAAATATGTTTACAAGGCTGTATACCCGTGCAGGGCTGATATCTTCACGCCACATCCACCAGAAAAACCGTGTTTTGTTCACTCCTATGTTTTCTTCCACACGAGATTGTAGCCAATTTTAACCGAAAATATCAATCATACCATGTCTGTTACGCTCCATAAAGTCATCCTCATGAATAACAGCCATTGAATCTCTTCCTAAGATTTCTAGAAATCGAATCAAAATTATGTTCTTCACTGCCAATATTTCCCGCCACAACACGTTTTCAACTGAAGAAGAAGGGGTGTCCCACTATCCTGAACTGCGGTGCGAATAGCAGGTGTCCAACTGAGGTGCCCCTTAACCAATAGTGAGAGTCCGAATAACAATTGTCCTCCGGGGGTGCTCTGAGCAACTTTTCGAGCCGAATTTTCCAACAATATTTATTTTCAAAAAATTCCTAAAACATACAAAATACCATAATAAGTAAGAAATTGAGTACTAACAATACGGAACATTGAGGACAAATTAGACACAAAAATGCGTCTATCACCTGCTTGAGACCTCTGCTCACACTGAAGTATCCAACTGGTCCTCCATTGACGGAAATAGAGATTTTTGCTGATTTTAACATAATGTCTATCCATTAAATATGATTTTAAGAAAAACCAAAACATATCATGGCTTGAAATAAAAATTCCCAACTAAAAAAATCATAGGCTTGTGTAATATCAATTTTGAGCCCCACATTACCTCCTCTTCTTTTGGTTTCCAATTCATTAACTAATTCTGAAGCTAATACAATTTGATATTGAATGCACCTTGTTGGGGGGGAAACAATGTGATGAATAATCTTGCTTAACCTAGTGGTTCTGGTCTTTGTGAACACTTTAAAGCTAAAATTCATTAGACCAATTGGTCTAAATTGATTAGCTTTCTTTGCATTCTTTACTTTAGGTAGTAGAAGCATAAAGTTAGAATTCATACCAGAAGGAACAAATCTTCTTGACCAACAATATTGAATGGCTTTCACAAAATCTTCTCCAATAATCTGCCAATCCCATTTATGGAACCATCCACTGAACCCATCTGGACCTGGAGCACTATCTGGGTCCATGTCAAATACTGCTTTGTAGATTTCTTCAGATGATGGAGTAGATTCTAACATTTTGTTATCTTCTGGATGGACAAGTTAGGAATTGTATCAAAAACTCTCTGCACTGTATTGATATTCTAGTACTTGAACTTATCTTCAAAATCAGAAATTCCTTGTTGACTTGAGATTATATTGCCTTCATTATTCTCTAATTCAAAAATAGCATTTTGAGCTTGTCTTATTTTCATTTTTACATGAAAAAATCTTGAATTTGATGCTCTTTGTTTCAACCATTTAACTCTTGATTTCTGTCTTGTTATATCATTATTCTGTTGGGTAAGAATTTCTTGAATACCTCTTTCTATCACTAGTTTAACCATAAGTTTGACATCCTCAGGATTTCTATCTGATTCCAATGATGCATTCATAACATTCTTCTCAGCTAGTTGGATTTTGTGTTTAACATCTCCAAAGACATTCCAATTCCAATTCCAATTCTTTATAATTGTTTCAATCTTTTTAATTTGGATAAGAAGACAAAACCTGGGTTACCTTCAATTGTCAGCTTCAAATTGTCTTCTACCAGTTCGAAGAAGCCATCATGTTCTAGCCATACTTTAAGAGCTCTAAGAGGAACATTAGCTGGTTTTGGAATTGTTGCATTTGCTCTACACAAATAACTATGATCAGAAACACCTCTCACTCCACTTTGTATCCCCAGCTAGGATTTTGTTCTAACCATATGGTATTGTAGAAAGCTCTATACAAATTACAAAGTATTCTTTTTGATCCAACTCTGTTGTTACACCAAGAAAATTCCAATCCAGTTTTAGGTGCTTGAATTAATTCACAGTTATGAACACAACTGTTGAATTCTAACATTGCAGTTCTTAGTGGACTTCTTCCACCTTTTTTCTCTTCAACACTCAAGACAACATTAAAATCCCCTAGTATTAACCATGGTTTATTTAAAGTACTTAGATCTTCCAGAGTTTTCCACAATTCTCTTCTGTCCACTGTCAAACTTGCTGCATGAACACCTGTAATAAGAGATCCACCAACTTCAACAGTAATTTCTTGTCTTGTATTTGAAATGAAAACTGGAACAGATATAGCAGCATTCCGTAGTAACTAAATATTCCCCTTGTTATTTTCAGTTGAGTTATGAATTACTTTACTCTTCATTCCGGATAATCTCAATTTCTTGATAGTGTCAGTTTTCACATTTATTGTTGGTTCTGCTAACCAAATCAAGGAAGGACTAAAATTTGCAACTAAACTTCTTAGTTTATCAGTGGATTTTGCTCTCCCCTGATATTCCAGTAAAAGATTCTCATAGAGAAGGTTGAGTTTGAGAAGCTTTAGGACTTCTCTTACCCTGAAATTTTTTGCTACCAATAACTCCAAAATCTTTGCCTTTAGCCTCAGTGTTTGAACTGGATGCTGCTTGTTTTCTTGTGATCACATTAGGCTTTAATATTTTTTCTCTTTTCACATTTTTTTTTATTTCACCTGATCCACTGATCCTTGAGAATTAGCAGATGAAGTTGTTGAAACAGGAATAATATGAGGTTTCATATTAACCACATTTGTAATACTTGGAGCATTTGAGCACAAATGTAGCAGTTTATCTACTGAAAGTTCTCGGAAATCCACATGTGATTCCAAAGCACCTGTAAATTCTTCTGGAGGATCTTGTAAAATATGGAATCTACCTGAAGAGGGTTATCCTTGTTGATGTATAGATGAAATAATAGTCATCTCAGAAATGATTGGAGTTTCTACAATGTTCTCTTTAAATGGTTCATGATTTTTTTCTGGAAAACAAATATCAAAACCAACACCTTCTTGAGGCTTTTTCTGTCTCCATTCTTCTTTGGCTTTTACACCACTTGTTCATGAGTTTCATTTGATGGAGTTGCCTCACTTATTTTGTTTCTACATTCAGCTATATGATGACCTACCACTTGACAATTGTTGCAAAATTTTGGCAGTTTTGGAATATGTATTGCTTGTTCAAACTCACCATATTTGGATTTAACCCATATTTTTCTTGGAATAAATTTTGCTAGATCTATTTCCACTAAGACACTGGCATAAAATCAAATTTCCTTCTTCAAAGTTGTTTCATCTACTTTGATTGCTCTACCTAGAGTGTTACCCATCTGTAGTATGATATTCTCCTTACAATATTCAATACTAAGGCCTGGAAACATTACCCATAAAAAATATGAAGTATATTTCTGAGTCTCTGGGTTGAAGTTAGGTTCCCATGCTATGAGTTTGAATTGCTGAGATTCTACAATCCAACGACCTTTCCATATATAACTTCTATCTTCAAAGTTATCAAGCTTAATAATGAAGAAACCTTTTCCTAGAGGAATAATTTGAAGGTTACCTTTAAGTTTCCATTGTTGTCTTAAAGAATCTTTTGCTACCTTCGTCTTCAATTTAACGAAATCGAGCCTTCCAATTAAACTAAATTTCCATTCATCAAGACTGTTATCTATAACCTCATCAGGGATGAACATATATGGAATTGTTGAATCTTCAGAAGATTTACCAAAATTGGAATTTAGGCTTGTCATATTGGGTCTCGAATGAGATCCAATATCCTACTGATTAACTGAAAAATTTGACATGATGATTTAAAATTTAATGATTAGATTCATCATATTTATGAACACCAATCATCAGATTTGAATAATATTCACCTGAATTAATGAAATAATCCACACAGAAAACGAAAAAAAAATTATGAGTTGAACCTGAGTTGATTGCCGATTCATCGATTCACAGAGCTCTAAAAAAAAATGATCCATATGAAGCTAAAATTAGACCCCTTAGCAATATCGCTACTTGACGGATATAATTGTTAGGAACTAATAAGCTCTCGAGTCTTAACATGTATTGCTCGCCGAGTACTCGTGAATATTGGATACCCGAGTATTGTCATTTTGTTTGTTAATTTTACCTAAAAGCAAAGATTTTTGTACACTATTGTTTAAATTTTTTCAGTTTTCATTTATTTCGTAGGTTTAATCTCAGTGAGAACATTTACATCGATTTAACATAAATTTTTATACAGAAATTTATTAGTTTTAAGTTAACATGAAAATTATAAAAAAAAACATTTAGCAAAAAGGAAAAAGTTTATTTTGGAAAACCCGATACATACTCGGACGCAACGGGTATTTAGTGTTTTTAAGGGCTCGGATCCAGATGCATTAATTTTGGATCCGGGCTCGGAACCGAATAAAATAACCAGTACCAGCCCAGTTGTATATTTACCGGACCCATTGACACTTTTACATGCAGCGCAGTAGTTGAACAGGTTGTCGTGCTAGCCTACCAGCGAGCCTTCTGAGGAACCAGTCAAGGAAGCTGAAACGGATATGGGACGCCATCTAACTCTACCTTCCATGTTAAATTCTGCAGTATTGCGTCAACAGTGACTTATTTTCAGTTTCCAAGGATTTATTTTGTTTCCTTTGAGAGTTAAATTATTATTCCTTCGACGTCTCACATTTTTCGGCAACCAATATTTCCATAAAAACCCAATCGAAGAAACTGTGAAACTAGTGTTCCAATAATGTTTTTTTAGTACATTTAGAGATATCACAACTCATCATTTACCAATTTCAATTATATTTTTCATCATCAATGACGGATTTTCAAAAATGATAGATAATGGTATTATACATATCAAATTGTGTTTATTTTTATGAGCGATGTAGAGCATCACAATATAGTTTTAATTTTCATTACCTATTGAGTTTTATATAGTATTACCAAAATGTAGTTTTAATTTTAATTACCTTTTGAGTTTTATATATATGGAAAACCGTGCCGAAAATTTGAAATAGTATGAAAACAACAGTGTTAACGGATCCTCTCATTTTTAAAATCTAATTAATATCTATAATGACGGACTTCACTCTATTTTTAGTGAGAAAAATAAATGAAACATGGCTAGTAATTATATAACATTCATTTTTTTTAGATTAGCTTTTCCCACATAGATTGCAGGGTTTTTGAACTGTTTAAACGGGACAGATCCCTTGGCTTAAAGTTTTTGGCGTAATTTATAACTTAATATTTCCACTATCAAATATAAATGGATCGATGATTAACAATGCCCTAGTTTCTTTTATATAAAATCTCATCTTGATCTTCACCATCCATTCACTTACATGTAACTGTGGAGAACTCAAGTATATAATTAAGTCAGAAATTTGAATCAAGGATCCGTTGTGATGTTTAAAATCCAAGTTTTGCTTTGAAAGGTTCATTAGGTAATTATATGCTGAACTAACCAGTTTAATATATTAAAAAGAAAGATTTTTCATAAAATTTTTTTTTAATGTTTTCCGTTTTGCGTTGAATAGCTACCCCAATTAATAAAGAGAAGGGATCCCCTGACAGGGCCTTTTTTTAACAAGATCTAACATGGTCTTATAGACGTTGGATTTTAGTAAAAAAAAAACGGCCAAGATCTTCTCGAGTGATCATTCCCATATGGGTACTTTAGATAACCCGTCAATCCGTTAACTTTACTTCTCTCTGTCGAGTTCCTTCCCGCTTTTGTAACTCCATTAAAATGAAATGAAAAGTTGATAAAGTGAAGTGGTTCACCATCGATTCAGTGTCGTCGATTTTGGTGGAAAACCTATTTTTATCTGTTTACCAATGCATTTTGACTATCCTATTAATTTTATTATCTTCAGGGTCTAGAGCTCGTATTGATTACCCGATAGTCTTTTTTAGGGCTTAATTAAATCAAGTTATTGTTTATTATTGATTTCATTTTCTTCCTTTCTAATAATCTAAATAACAAGAATCAATTCAAAACATTATGAACTGATAATTAAATCCATCCAATATACCTTGGTAATCAGAGAGAGGAATTTCTTATATATATAAATGATATTTATCAAAATAATGATCTCTTTTTCATAGGCTTGGTATTGTTATTCAAAAATGTGTGGGTGCCAGCTTATTGCTAGACTCCCGGCTGTTCCTTTGTAGTTACTATTTTCTTTCTACTAATAATGATTATTATTTTATGATCTAATGAATATGTTAAATGATTCAAAAAAATAAATAAATCAAGATTAGCCATGAGCTTACGTGCTTCAACCGTAACTTTTTGATCATCTACTCTTATTAGTGGGTTTATCAACTGAATGTATGTTGCATCACGTGATGGATCTCATTGCTTTAAAACGTCATAATGAACATTAAGAGTTTCTTTGATCCAAGTACGAAGACCTAAAAATATGACGAAGACGAAGAAGACTACTGGTATATTCGATGGATTTTTTCATGGATACCGATACATTTAAAGTACCCGAATGGGAGTGATCAACTTGAGAAAATTTTGGTCGTTTTTATACTGAGGTCCAACGTCTTTAAGACAATGTTAAATCTTGTCAAAGAAGGCATTGTCAAGGGATCCTTCCTCATTAATAAAATGTAATCAAATATAAATACAAAGGTTATAGGAGAAGATTCTTTGACATGGTTATTATCATATTATTTTTTGATCAAGCCAAAGGATAATGAATTTTGAGCTAATGTGATACGTTATTTTTACAATGCGTTATATTCTTACCATAAATGAGCACAATGTGCAACGTATAACACTACATCTACCACTTTGATAATCGTCCGTTCAAACCAGAATCTTTTAATTGAAATCAATAGATGTCGGGTTTCGGATTGTGCTATTTATTGTTTTAATAATGTAGAGCACTATAAGAAAAACATACTATCAAAAAAGAAAAAAAAAACTTTAAATTCATTGTCGTTTGGGTTTATCAAAAATTTGGTGTTTGTATATAGGATATAAACTATATATACTTGTGAATCATATATATTATATATATGAATATCTTTAACTTTCCATAAACTATACTTTCAGTGATTGCTAAATGCAGGTGAAAAAACACTACCATCGAGGTTATTTAGGATCGCCTATCATATTGTACCATAATCATGTTAAATATGGATCACTACCCAACTGCTAATTGATTGTTGAGCCTATTACATTAATGTTGGACCCGATTATCCCTTAATTGGACAGAGCTAAAATTTCCACATCATGCTCAACCCTAAAATATTCATTTGTGGAACATGTTCCACAGAATGCGTGTGAATAATATTGTGTTTAAGGGTTTGTGCTGCTAAGGAGATCTCTTATGACATGTAAAACAATCTTCACCAAGATTTCCCGTTGAATCTACCCGTGGATCTTTTGAATATTTAAAATACTTTCTTGCTTAATTACTGGCTTATTTAGTTGGTAAAACCTTTGTGTGTCTTTACTTAATGTCATTTATTCGATGTAACACCTCTAATCGACATAACACCAGAGTATTTTACTAATTAGGGTTTCAAACTAGATTAAATAAAAAGTTGTTGGTACTCATGTATCTAATGATTAAAGTATATTTTCCATAAATATAACAACTAAATTATGAACTTGATTGCATTTTTCTGCAGTATTATAAGCATTTATACTACCTCCTTCTTGTTAATGTTTTTATGAGAAAAAACTTATCAGTTATTATAACACCAAAGAATCACTCTGAATATAAAATAAACACAAGAGATCATCAAAGGATAAACAATTAGAATCAAGAGTAACACCATAAGCATAAGAGAAGGCCTCTCAAACTGTATACACTTTACTACATACAATAAAGAGTTGATTCAGAGTCTTTTTCACCAAAGTTAATATCAAAATATCCAACCATTTTCTCTGATGATTATTTCTAACCAAAGTTATACCTTAAACTAACAACTAGCTTAAATGCTTAATATAAGTTGGACACTTAATCTAATTTTATATTTTTCTTCATTTATAACCCATCCCAACATCACAGTAATGAGAATGAATTAGCCAGTTATATCAAGATTTAACTATGAAAATTAATACAATTTTATATAACCCTGGGCTATGTGATATATATATCACATAGCCCAGGGTTATATATGAGATCCATTCTTAGAAATAGGGATCGCCAAGATTTATATTTAATTTTATCAAGGATAACTTGGGTTATGCTATTAAAACTCCACTCTCGAGATATTGGATCAATAATTTCTGAAACTTTAGTATGGGAGGTAAACTTTGAAATATTGTTAATGATCTAAATGAGAAGCTCATTGGAATATCAATTATCATACCAATTATCCACATGCTCGTCGTTGTTAATACTATTACATTTCATTTCAGACATGTTAGAGCATAGGTCGGTTGAACCCACCAAGCGTTAGTATGTCAAGTTTGGTTGTCATATTTTAGTATCAAAACTCATCTAGAGTAGCTTGATTATTTACTAGAGCCAACTTTTTTTAGGTTAGACTAGAAAGTCTAGGAATGTTGAGACACACAAGTATTACTCTGAAGACCTGAAGAAAGTGCAGAAGTAACGACTGTAACGAAGACATCATCCTTCCTCTTGAGATTAGTAATATTGACTTGATCTTGTTTCCATTCCTAACGTATATTTCAAGTCGCTTTATATTGAAAACACAACATGCGAAGATGTATATATAATAATCTAGTAATTAGACTTGGTCATATCATTATGATCAAAGTGTCAAGGAATTATATTGGATTACGAAGTATAACCCTTATCTTTTGAACTTCGTAAATACGACATCAACATAATCTATGTATTTAGTTACTTGATTATGTGTGGGATATAGGTGTGATTTTATCCTACGAAACTATGAATTATTACACTGGTTTAAGGAAGTAGATATATGAACTTGTTTCATAATCAAAAGGGAAATCATGAATGTGTTGGTCCAGTTCTTTATTGAATATATTTTGGATGACCAATACTAGATGACAAGGTAGAACCTATCTTGGATTATGTTGAGAATCAAGGTATAACTGGTCATAGCCTATAGTGTGTAGCAAGGTGTATCCGGTCACAAGTTTATTTGGGAATCAAGGTATAATCGATCACATACATTGGGAAGTAAGGTGTAATCGGTCACAAGATGAACTGGGAAGCAAGGTGTAACCGATTACAAGCTACTTTGGGGAGTAAGGTGTAACTGATCACAAGCTACATTGGAAAGCATGGTGTAACCAGTCACAACCTATCTTTGGGAGCATGGTATAACCAATCACAACTTACAGTGTGAGTCTTGGTATAATCGGTCCCAATAGTTTCCAAAGTTCACACGTTTTCTTCATGATTGTGTGTGAATTTGGAATTAGGGTTTACTACGGTAGGAAACTTGTAGATGTCGACATTATTTGAACATGTGCGTAACTCTTATCATTAATTGTTCAAAGATATTCCTTGATTCTCAAGGTGATCCCAAACCGAAATATTGAAAAGCATTTAATATGTTTTAATTACTAGCAATTAAAGCATATACTCTAGAAAATGATTATTAGTTAATGTGCTAAATTTATAATAGAAATTTTCTAAGAGAGATTTTGGAAATATTGTTTGACATTAATTGGAAATAGGAAAAACCGAAATTAGGTACTTTATTGCATATCTTGAGAATATTTTCGGTTTTGGAATTTCCTTGTTGTCCAAACAAATTGGTTTATAAATATTTGAGTTTTCATTTCTTGCAAACTATCCTAAGAGCCAGGAAAATTTCATTTGTATTGTTTCTGTTAAAGTTGTCTATCCGGAGATGAATGTACCATAATTAGGAGAAATCTCTTACGACCGCTCGTTTAAAGACTTCTGTGGGATCAAGAATCTCTACGAGTACCGTTGATGGGAACTAGATAATTGCATTGTTATTTTAGTTTTCGATTATTGATTTGATTGACTAACGGTTGTTGAAACTTTGATTGCACCTAGTTTGATTATTCTTTAGATCCTTCTCTTCTGACATAAGGGTCAGTCAAACTAGATCAAAGTATCGACGAGATCTTTAGAACCATTTGTGGATCTAAAGAAATCATGTGATAATCCATTTTTAACATACTCCGTTCTGTGTGAGATTGATCACAAGAGGATTCAAGTTTGTGTTGTGCAGGTTATTGAGAAGGAAATTGAAGATTTGAAGACGAAGAAGATTTTCTTATTAGTTTTCGTATCTTGTGAATTTGTGCACACACCTTGATCGGATGGGATCCAACTAGATCTTGTTTATCTTTGATAGACTTGTGATTATCTAGTTGATAATATTGACATCACTTTATAGTTACTCTTTGAGTTCTGTATTGATTGATTGTGAATATTGAAATTGGTTATTTCGGTAATCAAGTTTTAGATTAATCAAACCAAACAAAGGAGTTTATTAGTTTGAACGGAAGAGCCTTTTTCAACAACTCAAAATATCTTTTACCAAAAATTGAATAGAGTGTTTGGAATACGATCGAAGGGAGCAGTGATTCACGTGCGTGACCCTAAAAGTCGAATGCACTGGGATACCAAGGAAACTAAGTAGTTAGGGGTAGTCTACTTGGTCTCAATTATACGAAGTTGGCTTTGGATTTTGTATAGCGGTTTAATTCTGAGAGTATTCAAAACTGGACTAGGTCCCGCGTTTTTTCTGCATTTGCGGTTTTCTCATTAACAAAATCTTTTGTTGTGTTATTTACTTTACTTGCGCATTATAATTATTTTATATTATAATAAAGTAAATATAATTGTGTGTTAATCCTAATCACTTGATATTTATCCTATATTAAACCGGTTTCAAACTGTATTATTATCAAGTGAATATCAAGTTGTCGTATTGTCTCGACTTTCTCCATAGACGATCACACTTGGTATCAGATTTATAGGTTGATATTTGAAAGATTGTGGTGTATTTGGGTACCCTCATATTTTCAAGAAGATCCTTAACCAATTCATTTCCTTTATGCAAACTTCTCTAACTTCATGAAACACGGTTTAGCTTAAATATGCATTCCAAAAGCTCTCTCCAATGGTACTTAGCTTTGAGAATAAAAGAAAACACAAAATATGACGGGAAAGCAATTGTCCATATAAATTAGAAAATGAAACCACATTATGGAAGCAAGATCTTTAATACCAAAACCTCCTAACTAACTGGGTTTACAAATTGTTTCCCGTTATTACCTTCTATGCTCATCCATAATAAATCTCTTTATAACTTATCAACATTGTTACGGTTAAACTATGAAGTCTTTAATATGAACTTAACATGATCTGAATAAGAATCATAAACAACATTACGAGCACATCTCTTTCTGTAAAGTTCAAATTTCCATTCGGCACCATCGAATATTGACCAGGGGTATAATTGAATTTCATAATTAAACTTCTACAAAGATTTATGGCCAGCCTTTATAAAAGACTTAAAGAACACACAAACTTGGAAGAGTTCACCAAGAAGGCTTCTAATACCTCTCACATTATGAAGGATACTCTCTAGGAAAATGAAACTGCCATGTGCATAAAAACTATAAGTTATTGTAGTGTCTCGCCACAGATTCTGAAGACGATGATTTGGCGAGACCCAATTCCATGATTAGGATAAAACTTTCCCTTAAGTGATAAAAAAACCCTCAGTACCGGCTTCTATTTGAAAGCACTACCCGTGGTGGACTAATTTTATTTGGTTTTATTTAAAAATGACAATTACTTATAACTCTGGTTTCATAGACAAAAAATAATCGCTACTAGCCTTACCCAACTACACATTCTCTTCTAAAGCATAAAACACATCCCCATCACCTCATTCATTATGTGGAGACACACCTTAACAAGTTACATTTTGTTTTATTTTTGAAACAAAACAAATTACGTATGGAAGGGATTCATTCACATGGTGATTCTCACACTATCTCATTATTTTGGCACCAATGTTTATTAATAGAACATAAAACAACGAGGTATTTGAAGTTTAATTTTTGGTGACATGTTCCTCTTACAAATATCTACACTCTACTGATTTTATCTTTATCGTTGATCTTCAAGGGATAATTTTTAATGTGATAGATGTCGGTGTCATATGTATCAGGTTTTACTCATTTTTGCTATGAATATAGAGCTTTATAAGAGGAATATATTATGAAAAAATTATTGAAACATTAAGTTAATGGAGAGGATGAAATACAAAGGAACATGGATATTGTATTTCCGACTTCAAAGCTCTGTGAAGATTTCTTTTAAACAATTATTTCACCGTCTCAATCAATTGTCGTTTACAAATGTATATTTGAAATAATTCCCTCGGGATACAATTGAGCCATTTCACAGTTAAATTCAAGGATTGTACCCTTGATTCAACCAAGAAAACACAATGGGAATTCTGATGATGCTTTTAGAGAAAAAACAAGACAGAATTTTTGATGATTTGTTAAAAATCAAACATCAATATTTATAGAAAATTTGCATATGTTAGAAAAGTTTGTTCATCGCCAACAAATACCTTTAGTTGGCATGCATGGTGATTATTAGGAAAAGTCATATCTCTTATATTTCAAACTAAAACCGTATTCAATTTTATTGAAAAGATGTATGGTTTCGGTTTGAGACGCTGCCAAAGAACACTGCCTCCTCGACTGGACCACAACCCACCGCCCTCCCCAGTTTTGGTTCTCTAAAAATATTGGTACTGAAATAATAGGATAGTGCGAAAACCATATGAACGGACCGTCTATAATATACATAAACATTTGGATGGAGAGTTCTGGGTCATTTTTTTAGCAATCTTATGTCTGAGAAAAGCTATACAAACTACCCTATGGTGAATATCCCTATAATACATGACGCAATATGCATGCTTAAAGTTTATTGCATAACTTAAAAGCCATAACTTTTCTCGAGCTCTTTCTTTTCTAATAATGTTGGATAAACATATATATATCAAAAAATAAAAATAAAGTTTTGCTTGCAATCATTTTTGAAAAGACGAGGATATCCAAATATACCTCAATCTAAAACTTTTTCACATATAAGTCCTTTCTCTGAAAGTGATTGTCCATAGACTGAGTCGAGATAATAAAACTAATCAGTTCACACTTCGTGTGATCGTCTATGGATACGATATCGAGACAATATGACAATAATATAACTTGTGTGATTGACTATGGATACAAGATCGAGACAATACAACAACGAAGAATGTTTACTTGATAATAGGTTTGGACTTAACCAAACTCTAGGAATTGTCTATCAAGTAAAATAGGAATTAATGTTTGTGTAATTTACTTTAAATTATAATAACAACAATTATAATTTCGGAAAATAAAAGTAAATGACACATCAAGATTTTGTTAAGCAGGAAATCGCGAATGCAGAAAAACCCCGGGACCTAGTCCAGAATTGAATACTATCATAATTAAGCCGCTATACAAAATCAAACCAACTTCGTATAGGTGAGACCAAGAAACTAAACCTATATTTCACCTAGTTTCCTCAGTATCCCTGCGCCTCCAACTTGTTAATAAGTCACGCACTTGGAACAATTCCTTTGGTTCATATTCCAAACAATAAAGGAACAACAAATCTGTTCGGTAACAACTCTTTTCAAACAACGTGATTTGAGTTTCACAAAGACTCTTCGGTTTAACCAATAAACTCCTTTGTAGGGTCCTTAGATCAATCTCTCAACAACTACCGAAGTAATTGTTAGACTATGCAATCAATACTATTAATCACAAATAAGTGTATTGATGTCGATCTACTCAACTAATCAATCTAATCTATCACAAAGATAAACCGATTATAATTGGACCCCTTTCCAGCCGAAACAAGTATTGTGCACACCAAGGATTATGAACCCAAAAAGTCTTCTTGTCTTCAAATCTTCTTTAATCTTCAATCAGCACCTGCACACAATCAACTTGAATCTCTTGTGATCAATCACACACAGAACAGAGTCTGTTAACGCTGGATTATCACAAGACGTATTTAAATCTACAAACAGTCTAAAGATCCCCGTCAAAACTTCAATCTAGTTTGAGTGAATCTTAAATCAGAAGAGAAGATTCTGAAGCATAAACAAACTAGGTGTAATCAAAGTTCAACAACTGTTATTCAATCAAATCAATCGAAAACTAATAATAAAATG
Organism: Papaver somniferum; assembly: GCF_003573695.1. Classification (NCBI taxonomy): domain Eukaryota; kingdom Viridiplantae; phylum Streptophyta; class Magnoliopsida; order Ranunculales; family Papaveraceae; genus Papaver; species Papaver somniferum. The sequence goes on from NC_039363.1 coordinate 44,715,401, forward strand.
TAATTATCTAGTTCCCCACCAACGGTAATAATAGCGCTTCTCAATCCCAAAATAGTCTTTAAACTGAGTGTCCGTAAGAGATTTTTCCTAATTAGGTTATCCGAATAAGCAGCTCCACCAGTAACAACACAACTTGGTAGTTTTGCTGGCTCTGAGGATTAGTTTGCTAGAAATGCAAACTTCAATATCTATAGACAAGGAAGTTTGGACACCAAGGAATTTCCAAAACCGAATATTCTCAAAGATATACAATAAACACAAAATCGGTTTTCATAATTCCTGGAAATGCACTGTCCAAATATTGACCGAAATCCCAATAGAAAAATCTATAATCAGTAAATGCACATTACTAATTATTATTTTCTAAAGATATATGCATTTAATTGCTGGAGAATAAATAGCATATAAAAACTAAGAAACCTTAGTTAAAAGATTCTCAATTTATTTCGTTCATGGGATTCTCCTTTAGCTATTAAGGAATATCTTTGAAAAATTAATGATAAGAGTTACTGCACATGTTCAAAGTATGTCGACGTCTTTACTTCGCAAGTCATTTTTCATACTTAAAATATTGGAAACTATTTGCCATACTTCCAAACAAGTTTAGAATTGGTTCGTCTGAATTCCAAGAACTATGTGATTGATTATCCTATCAAATCACCAATTATGAGTTTCTCGGTTCTACCAAAACAAGTTTGGTTCTACCTCCATGTGAGTACTGTGCATAGTCACGCTAGTTACCAAAATTCGGTTGACTAGGTACTAGGATCTGTTTCCCACAACTTATGGTAACTACTTGTATTCGGTTGCACATGTCCATAGGATCGGTTCCCCCAAAACTACAAACTTGTTGCACATGTTCATAGGATCGGTTCCCCCATATACTAAAAACGTGTTGCACCTCTTACAAGGATCGATTCCCTCTTGCAAATTTGTTGCACCTCCTTCTAGGATCGGTTCCCTAATGACTAGATAAAAGTTTCTAGTTACAAGGCATCGATCATTCCATCTTGAGTGATTACTTAAGATCGGTTTCACTAATAAAAGTCATACCGATACATAAGTCAGGCCTTGTCAATAGTTTTACCAAGATACATAAACAAGTTTATGAATGGTTATACTAAACACACATATTGGTAATTCAAAATAGATTTTCAATGAATAACAATACCAATAAGCCTAGCGATTTCCCTTTCGATTCACAAAACAAGTTTATGAACTTACTTTCTTTAAACGAATGTAAAACATTGTTTCCTAGGATGAAATCTTCACTCATACCCCTACATAATCACAATAGAATTCATATGATCATGTCGATGTCATATATACAAAGTTTAATGGTTAAGCAATAAACCTCGTATTGGATTCCTTAATACTATGTCTATCTAGAGTTTCATACACAGCTTCGCAGTTATGTTTTCAATATGCACGACTTGAAAGATACGTTAGGGAAGGAAACAATTCAAGTCAAATATTACTAACCTCAAGAGGAAAGATGATGTTGTCGTTGTATCTCCATACTTCTTCACATTCTTCAAGTATTCATGTAATACTTGTAAGTCTCATATCCTAACATTTTCAAGCTAAACTATACGAAGTTGACTCTGGTATGTAATCAAGCGACTCTTCAAATGAGTTTTGATTCACTAAAATATGACAACCAAACTTGACATACCAACGCTTGGTGCGTTCAACCGAGCTATTCTCTAACAATCTCCCCCTTTGTCGATTTTAGTGACAAAACTCTTACATCATATGGATAAACAAATTACAAAAATTCATTATACACATACGCTTGATTCCAATTTCAACAGCACAAAACCTGCATTAAATTCAATCCTTAAATGTCGCTGCTGACATTATAATAACAAAGCTAATACTCCCCCTAAAGATAAGATTGGTAGCTTTTCAATCCACACGTCTTTGTTATTTCCATGTAGTTCCTCATAACTACATATCATATGGTATGTGACTCCCCCTTAGTATATGCTTTCACTCTCTTCGTTAGAATAAACGTTTTAGCACAAATGTCCTTTCACTTAGTGATACCAACTCACAACAAGTCAATATCACTTGTTTACTCCATATATTTCTCCCCCTTTTTGTCACAAAATGACAAAGAAATGAAAACATAAAGGACAAACCGAAAGGATCTTACAAATCTCACAAAGAGAATTTGCAAATCTATAAGAGTTGAGCACGAGGGTTTTATACACCATTTTAGATAACCAATATCAAAACCGAAACTACAAGTAATTTGGTTTTAACATGTTGTCTAGGAAACAATTGCCCGAAGCAATTTTCCATAATAGTTTAGCATATCAAAAATCGACTAAGCACTTTAGTTCTTTTGCTAAACCGATTGTACAAGTACAATCGCTTGTTCAGTAAGATCAGAATAAAGATCAGAATTAACTTTATTCCTCTCACCAAGTTCTAATTATTCTCAAAAATAACTTAGACCTTTCAATTTTAAACAAGACAAATACTAGGTTAGTTAACTAGTAATTCTTGTTAAGGCATTCGGTTAGACTTGCATAACCGAAACCTTCACATTTGATAAGTCTAACTAAGATACGAAAAACTTAGTTTCTCTTATCCGGAAATCACTTGGACTAAACAAATGATCTCGAAACACTTTTGTTAATCCATAAACAATCCATACAAACCAAATAAATCAACTTTCATAACCATTTATTTTAACCGGAAGCAATTGAAACAAACATAGACATTATAGCACTGCAATTGCACCGAAATTTTGTAAGCCTAAACAATTGATACCAAACAATAATGGAAGATAGCAATAGGTTTTCTTAACCGGAAACAATTGAATCACACACACATCCATACACAAATAATGGAATCAACATCAATTGTACCGAAATTTTGTTAAGCAAAAGCAATAAGGATATGAAATAAAATCATGCTTTTCTTAAACAGGAAATCAATTAACTAACAAGATTGTTACCTCAAATTTCGCATCCTCTTCTCCTTTTCTTCATAACTTTCTGGGAGAATATCATCATCATGTTGTCATCCTCTCGCAAAAAAAAAAATAACAACAACAACCAACCTTTACCATAGATCGGATGAAAACCAGTTTTAACTATGCAATGCAAAAGTTGAAACCTCGAAACACATATGCTTTTATGCTAAACCAAAAGATTCAACATATTGTGACTTTTTCACATATTGTTTCTACAGGAACCCCTCATGATCCTTTGATAAATCCTACCAACATGGGCTAGAACTTAATCCCGCTAAATCAAAAATTCACCCAAATCATAAGGGTTCACACATTATGAGATCGAATATCAAGGTAATAAAACCGAAATCAAACATCCCATAAACATACATAACAATAAAATAAAACATTCAAGCACATGCTATGTAACCGAAAACTATCACAAGAAATATTATAAAATAATAATTTTATTCATAATAATAAGATAGTTTTATTCATAATAGACTTTACAATTATTGAAAGAAATCAAAAACTGAAGTCTATTTTTCTGGATTTACTCCTTCATCTCAGCACTAGTGAAGGATAGGTTATTACTTTCGCACTTCCACTTGTGAAATTCTTCCAGTAGATAACCTTGTTGATTGACCAGAATTTCTTGCAGATGAGTTATTTTAGAAAAGGATTCTACAAGAACATGTAATTAGGTCTTAGATTGAACACAGAAGTGTGTCAATGCTTCAATACACTGATCTTTCTTCAGCATATTCTCTCTTTATTTCTTGCTAAGCCAATCTCTCTTTTTGATCTTACTCCTTGATTTCTCGTCCAGAGATAACGCGGATTTATTCTTCAAGAGATCTTTATGATCTAGCATCTTATCAAGAGAAGACATTGGATCCAGACCCATAATTCGGAAAAGGAATGACCAAAGAATAGAAGGATATTTTTATATATTTTTTCGAAAATATAATATTCCCATAAATACGAATATCTTAAATACTTTCAGTTACTAGATTTTATTCCCGTGATCTACACAGAAGTGCCTTGAACTCTTCTTATTCCTTACACAAAAACTGGCACACAGTAAGGAAGATGTTCTAATACCATTTAAGTGGTATTAATGTGAGATTTTCCCTCACTACAGAATTTAGAACAATAAGAGTGTCCTTGATATAGTATCATATGGAATAATCTCTTTTCGTTACCACTGGTTAACAAAGCATCTTGAGATTGACTGAGCTTGCATATGCAACTTTTCACAATTCTGTTCTTGAGACAATTTTTGCATTTTGGCTTATTTTTCCCTTTACCATTAGATGATTTACAAACATCGGAAGACATGTCCATTTTTAAAATGGGTGAATCACTGATGGAAGAGGAAGAAATAAGATTAACAACTAATGCAATATTAGTCGTTTCCTCTTCTTCAGAATCATATGAATCAGAGGTCTCATCAAGAGTTACATCCAGTGTCTTGCCTCCAGTGTATTTCTTAAGATTGGGACAGCCTTTAGAAATATGACCAAACCCTTTACACTTACAGCATTGTGGCTGATATTCATCGTCATCTTTATGATCTTTCTTGACTGGAAAACGATCATGTGGACGAGACAATCGATGCGTATATTTAATGAATCTCTTACTCCTTTTCTTTAAGAGATCTCGAAACTGTCTAGTGATCAGTGACAATGATTGTTCAATTTCATTATCAGACAATTCTGCAATCTGTTCATTTGAATCATCCAAATGTCTATTTTTCTCCATTGGAGCTTTCAGAATCTTTGTAGATTTAAAATCAATTCCCTTAGTTTAAATAGACTGTGATTCATGATCAAATATCTTTAACTTTCCAACGAGTGTACTTCGTGAGAGTGTTGAAAGATCAGTTGCTTCTATGATTGCATGCTTCTTAGAATCGCATCTTGATGGCAACGATCTGAGAATATTGCATATTATATCTTTTTCAGAAATAGTCTTTCCAAGAGAGAAAGAAGCATTAATTATCTCAGAAAGTTTGACATAAAACTCTTCAAAAGTGTGTTGTCATCCATTCGAAGGTTTTTCCAATCGGACAATAGAGTTTGAAGTCTAACTTCTTTCTATGAAGTACTTCCTTCGAATACGATCTGAAGATTATCCCAAGATTCTTTCGAAGTTAGGCATGTTGATACATGATGTTGTATATCACGAGTTACAACATGTATAATAACATTCAAACCATCTGAGTTCTGCTTAGAAAAATCCTTTTCTTCAGTTGAGTAATCTACTGAGCGTTTAAACTCAGTTTCCGAATTTGCTACTTTCGAGCGATCATAACCATCGACGACTAATAGCTATGTATTAAAGTCTCGTGATTGAAGAAAAGATCTTATAGAATATTTCCACCATAGATAGTTTGATCCATCAAATCTTGGCAGTACGTTAATCGAAGTCGATTCATGAGAACTCGAATTCATTTCTTATAGGTTGGATCGCACCAAACACAGACTATTAGATATTTTCGTGTTTTCCTGCTCAGATACCAATTGAAAAGACGAGGGTACCAAAATATACCTCAATCTAAAACTTTTCCACCTGTAAGTATTTTCTCCAAAAGTGATTGTCTATAGACTGAGTCGAGACAATACAACTAATCGGTTCACACTTCGTGTGATCGTCTATGGATACGAGATCGAGAGAATACGACAACAAGATAATTGTGTGATTGACTATGGATACAAGATCGAGACAATACAACAACGAAGTATTTTTACTTGATAATAGGTTCGGACTTAACCAAACTCTAGGAATTGTCTATCAAGTAAAATAAGAATTAACGTTTGTGTAATTTACTTTAGATTATAATAACAACAATTATAATTGCAGAAAATAAAAGTAAATGACACAACAATATTTTTGTTAATGAGGAAACCGCAAATGCAGAAAAACCCCGGGACCTAGTCCAGAATTGAATATTCTCAGAATTAAGCCGCTATACAAAATCAAACCAACTTCGTATAGTTGATACCAAGCAACTAAACCTATAGTTAACCTAGTTTCCTCAGTATCCCTACGCCTCCAACTTGTTAATAAGTCACGCACTTGGAACAATTCCTTTGGTTCGTATTCCAAACATTAAAGGAACAACAAATCTGTTCGGTAATAACTCTTTTCAAACAACGTGATTTGAGTTTCACAAAGGCTCTTCCGTTTAACCAATAAACTCCTTTGTCGGGTCCTTAGATCAATATCTCAACAACTAACGAAGTAATTGTTAGACTATGCAATCAATACTATTAATCACAAATAAGTGTATTGATGCCGATCTAATCAACTAATCAATCTAATCTATCACAAAGATAAACCTATTATAGTTGGATCCCTTTCCAGCCGAAACAAGTATTGTGCACACCAAAGATTATGAACCCAAAAAATCTTCTTGTCTTCAAATCTTCTTTAATCTTCAATCAGCACCTGCACACAATCAACTTGAATCTCTTGTGATCAATCACACACAGAATGGAGTCTGTTAACGTTGGATTATCATAAGACGTCTTTAGATCTACAAACAGTCTAAAGATCCCCGTCGAAACTTCAATCTAGTTTGAGTGAATCTTATATCAGAAGAGAAGATTCTCAAGCATAAACAAACTAGGTCCAATCAAAGTTCAATAACCGTTAGTCAATCAAATCAATCGAAAACTAATAATAAAACACAATTATCTAGTTTCTCACCAATGGTACTAATAGAGATTCTCAATCCCAAAGAAGTCTTTAAACTAGGGTTGTCAATGGGTACCCGTTACCCGGAACCGGAACCGGACCCGAGCGAATAGGGTCCGGTTCCGGGTCCCAAAATTGGATCCATTAACAATTTAGGAACCGACGGGTAATTACCCGATTTGACCCGAATCTAAACGGGTCCGAACGGGTAATACCCGATGGGTACCCGGTTATTCATTCTTTTATCCCTGTTTTTAGCAAAATTACAAGTATTTTGCTAGTTTGGTTTTGAATTTTTTTCTCATTTTTCATTTCTTCTTACATTTAATCTTTATTTAGTACATTAATAAAGAAATAATACCAAATTTTTATAGAAATAAGTTTGATTCAAGCAAAAAAAGGGAAAGACATCAAAATTTTGAACTTTTATGTGTGTTTTCTTAATACCCAACGGGTACCCGGAACCGATGGGTACCCGGGGTTTTAAAAGGGTCCGGTTCTGGGTCCACTAATTTAGGAACCGGACCCGGAACCGCTAGTAACCGGACCCGACTTTTATAAATAGGATCCGGGTCCGGATCCATTGATACCCGAGAGGACCCGGACCCGTTGACAGCCCTACTTTAAACTGAGAGGTCGTAAGAGATTTCACCTAATTAGGTTACTTTCTTCTCCGAATAGGCGGCTCCACCAGTAACAAATCAACTAGGTAGTTTGCTGTCTCTAAGGATTAGTTTGCTAGAAATGCAAACTTCAATATTTATAGACAAGGAAGTTTGGACACCAAGGAATTTCCAAAACCGAATATTCTCAAAGATATGCAATAAACACAAAATCGGTTTTCATAATTCCTGGAAATGCACTGTCCAAATAATGACCAAAATCCCAATAGAAAAATATATAGTCAGTAAATACACATTACTAATTATTATTTTCTAAAGGTATGCATTTAATTGTTGGAGATTAAATAGCATATAAAAACTAAGAAACCTTAATTAAAAGATTCTCAATTTATTTCGATCCTGGGATTCTCCTTTAGCTATTAAGGAATATCTTTGAAAAATTAATGATAAGAGTTACTACACATGTTCAAAGTATGTCGACATCTTTACTTTGCAAGTCCTTTTTCGTACTTACAATCTGGAAACGATTTGCCACACTTTCAAACAAGTTTAGAATTGGTTCGTCTGAATTTCAAGAACTATGTGATTGATTATCCTACCAATTGACCAATTATGGGTTTCTCGGTGCTACCAAAACAAGTTCGGTTCTACCTCTATGTGAGTACTGTGCATAGTCACGCTAGTTACCAAAATTCGGTTGACTAGGTACTAGGATCGGTTTCCCACAACTTATGGTAACTACTTATATTCGGTTGCACATGTCCATAGGATCGGCTACCCCAAAACTACAAACTTGTTGCAAATGTTCATAGGATCGGTTACCCCATCCACTAAAAACGTGTTGCACCTCTTACAAGGATCAATTCCCTCTTGCAAATTTATTGCACCTCTTACTAGGATCGGTTCCCCAATTACTAGATAAAAGTTGTTATTTACAAGGCATCGATCATATCATCTTGAGTGATTACTTAAGATCGGTTTCACTAATAAAAGTCATACCAATACATAAGTCAGGCCCTGTCAATAGTTTTATCAAGATACATAAACAAGTTTATGAGCGGTTATACTAAACACACATATTAGTAATTCAAAATAGATTTGCAATGAATAACAATACCAATAAGCCTAGTGATAAACGAATGTAAAACATTGTTTCCTAGGATGAAATCTTCACTCATACCCATACAAAATCACAATAACATTCATATGATCATGTCGATGTATTATATACAAAGTTTAATGGTTAAGCAATAAACCTCGTATTGTATTCCTTAATATTATGTCTAGATAGAGTTTCATACACAACTTCGTAGTTATGTTTTCAATATACACGACTTAAAAGATACGTTAGGGAAAGAAACAGTTCAAGTCAAATATTACTAACCTCAAGAGGAAGAATGATGGTGTTGTTGTATATCCATACTTCTTCATATTTTTCAAGTCTTCATGTAATACTTGTAAGTCCCATATCCTAACACTTTCAAGCTAACCTATACGAAGTTTACTCTAGTATGTAATCAAGCGACTCTTTAAATGAGTTTTGATTCACTAAAATATGACAACCAAACTTGACATACCAACGCTTGGTGGGTTCAACCGAGATATGCTCTAACAATCTCCCCCTTTGTCATTTTAGTGACAAAACTCTTACATCATATGGATAAACAAATTACAAAAATTCATTATACACATACGCTTAATTCCAAGTTCAACAGCACAAAACTTGCATTAAATTCAATCCTTAAAAGCCGCTGCTGACATTATAATAACAAAGCTCATACTCCCTCTAAAGGTAAGATAGGTATATTTTCAATCCGCACGTCTTTGTTATTTCCATGTAGTTCCTCATAACTACGCATCATATGGTATGTGACTCCCCCTTAGTCTATGCTTTCACTCTCTTCGTTAGAATAAACGTTTTAATGATCCCTACTCTTCTTAAGATGATTTGAAACTGTTGAGTTCTTTCCGTCGGTGTAAGTTCTTATATAGGTGTAAGTTCAAGGTAGGGTTGGGGATGTGCTGGTGGTTCTCATGGAGACTGGTGGTGGTGATTATGAAGAGGATGTAGGTGGCAATTGAGACGATGCTCATGGATGGATGATGAGATTCAGTTACATCTTCTTCTACTGATGAGAAAAAAAAATTGTTTGAAATTGACAGTGAAATTGAATTTAAATAATAGAATCGATCGAATTTGTAGTTGTTCGATTTTATGAATGAATGGCCTTGGAAGAGTATATAGACTCCTGGTACTGCTAGAAAAGAAGGGTTATCTTTAAATTCGAATTTGCATGTGAAGAAAGTTACATAACATGTTGATTTTTGAGTGCAATAACTGGAATGCACCTCTTGATCATCTCTTAATTTTCTGCATAAATAATAGAATCGATCGAATTTGTAGTTGTTCGATTGTTTGCGCATAAGTTGTTTGCGAAAACTCCATAACTAGTTTTTTTTCTCGCCCACAAATTGTTTGCATTATCCAAAAACCACTGGTTCCAAAACCAATTGACACGAAGATAATACAAGATATCAGTTATATACATAGGTGAAATAGAGCTATTTCAAATTTAGGAAATGACCGGCAAAAAAATGTTAATGGTTAGTGGGTTTCTTACCAGTGTAGTACTGTTAAATGTAAAATAAAATGTTGCTCAACCGAAGACCAGGGAGGGAAACACTTTACCACGAATATGAATACTTGGAAAGTGGAAACTAAATACTCTGATATGTATTTTAGTGTCGACCAACTTAATCTATATACATGCGTGTAGTATATAATACTCATACTTGAAAATTTCCCATATTGTTCCTAATCTCACTATTTTGATGAAGTACTCTTCTGTGTATGAAGAAAACTTTGACTAATGATTTGTCTCAGTAATGACTCATTACAATTAGTCGATTTAACTCAGTTACATCAAAACGATTCAAGGGCTTATATATCTTTTATAAGGCTGGGTAATTGTCACCTTTGCACTAACGGATGCTAACTGTTTAAAGAAAAAAATAGGACGGAAAAAGTCAAATGTGTGGCATTAAATAAATTCTAAAAAATACGGTGGCACTTTCCTAAACATGAAATTGAAAGTGAGGCACTTTATTAAAATCCTCAAAATATTTTAAAGTTTTGACAAATAGAGAATTAGATCTATCACTTATCTATCGCGTTCTATTAACTATATATGTTAAATATTTTAAAGTCTTGATAAATAGAGATTAGATGTATTACTCATCTATCACGTTCTATTAATTATGTTTTTCCCTTCGCAACCATGACAAGTTAATTAAAAAAGGCCCGTATTAAAACAAATTACTCCAAAATTTTAATCAATCTCAACAATTAAATCAGTAATCATTAGGATCTAGTAGCTAAACGTATATCGATCGGGTTGAACAGTTTCTTAGAACAATTTTTATAGAGCGAGCAAATTAAAAATTTGTCCAAAAATAAAAAACGGGTTGACAAATTTATTTGTTTGTCCATTACGATCCACCAAGAACGGTGGGTCTTCTTCAACCACCAACCGTTTTACTTAAAACACCCTCGGCTCTTTCTTGACAGTTGGGACTTTCAGTGATTATACTTTATCCATCTTTTCCATTTTTATCTCTTTATTTATATTCTTTTTCTGTTATATTACATTTGTTTTTTTCTAATATAAATAAAATCACTAGTGGATCCCAAATTATATTTATTTTTTCATCATTTTGAACAGATTTTCTCACGATGAGAAAACACGTTTACCAGTCTACGTGACTCGACAAATATTTTGATTTGATGATTACCATAGGAACTTCACTTAGTGACCTTAGTGGGAGATGATGACCCATACTCTCTTGGGAGTGGATGTCATTATAGGACAACCACCCTTTGTTCAGTTGTGATCTATTAGCAATTAGCGGGATTGCTTGACACTCCCAATTCTTGTGCCAAATTCCCTCTCTCATGATGCGTCACCGCCTCCTACATCCTGGAGTAAACAGGGGTTCGCTATTTTTTAATTGGACCATTACCATGGTGACACATCATGGAGGAAGGAACCAGAGGACGTCAAGCATTTCCGATTAGTAAGCCAATAAGCTTTGTTGACCACCGATGGGCGACCTTATTTTGTCATACCCGTGCTAGCAGAATAGGCTATCTACTGACCATTATGTTTATTCACCATTCAGGTAACTAGCCAAGTGTCTAAGTCCAAGGTGGGGCCATGGGAGGAAATGACTAGGACAACAATATTGCACAATTCTGGACAGTATAATGTTTTAATTTGATATTTCGAAATAATGTACACATCCAATAAAAAGAACGGCGATTGCACCGTGCGAGAGGGATGAGACCCATTCCTACCCTTCTCTATTCCAATACACAGAACACAGCATTGGGTCCGTGTTATCTCTCTCGGCGGTATTTTTTCTTTCGTTCGTCTAGCAACGTTCTTGATATTTATCTCGTGAAGGGCGGTGTTAGAACCGTCAATTTTCAACCCGGCCCTGCGGGTTGGACCTAACTGTCAACCCGCGAGTTACCCGCCAACCCGTGAGTATATGCTCATATAGTCATATGTCTGGTTTTAGGTTTAATGTGAAACACAAAAATATTTTTCCCCTGATATCATTTTATATTTTTCAATAATCTAATTTATATCTTATTTACTCTTGAATGCCGACTAATAATTTCAGATTTACATTCAATAAAATCAAAGAATCCCACACCTAAGAAATAAAAAACACATTTTACGCTTATTATGTGCATATTAATAAATAACAATTAGTAATTAAATCCTTCGTATTATTTTAGATTCATCAATCCCTTCACATTCCATATCAATAAAATAGAGAGATCAAATCCAGAATAAATTGATTCATTAGCATGAGAAAAATTAAATTATTTGTAAATTGAAATAGTTGAAATTTTCGTTGCAGTACTAACCTATCGATTGATGATAAACTTTAAATTCCAATGTAAAACAAACAATACAACTCTAGGAAATTAAAGGTTTTTGATCAACAAAATATTGATTCTCCACTTAAATCGTGTCAATGGTGGACAGGTGGAATGGAACTGTAACAAACAGGAGAGAGGGAGAGAACCTAAACAGCTAAGGCTGTGTTTGGTATGATTTTTAAAAACATTTTTCAAGAGATCGGGTAAATGAGTGTAAGTAAGTTACGACCAATATCACCGTCTCTTAAACAAGTTTTTACATTGGATCTCATTTGGTTGATTTTTCTTGGTTTTCAAAAACAATTTTTATCATACCAAATAATTTTTAGAGAATGAAAACAAGGAAAAAATGGTATGTTTTCAAAACAGTAAAAAACTATATCTAAAAATTGTACCAAACAGACCCTAATTTTGTGTATCGAATCGAGATTTTGTGCATCATATAAGCTTATTCTAAACGGGCAACTCCGAGTCATATCCTAATATTTATATACCATACAAAGAAAAATCACTATGAAATAGGATATACTCCCTCCGTTTCCAAAAGATAAACTGATTTTATGTACACACATTAAATAAGCTTATCTTTTTGACACGGAGGGAATATAAGAATCTCGTATAGGGGCTTCACATTCTAATGGAGGGGTTGTTGTAACAGGACAAAAATGGGTCACATGATAGCAATTTTAAAAGCCCTTGTCTAAATATTTTTGGTTTTCCTGTTTACCTCCTATATTTTTCCTATTTCCCACTCCACGCCCAATTTTCCTATTTACCACCCCAACAACTCTAAAAATATCCTACATACTATATCTCTGTCTAATTGACTTCTTACTACAACCTAAATAAATCCCATTAACCACCCCATAGCCATCAGATAAAAATCTCCAACAACAACACGAGCTCTTCTTCTTTATCTTCCACAATGACCATCCCTTTTAATCCGTTACTTGTTTTTATTTTCTTCTGACATGTTGTCTTTTCTCTTCTAATCATCGAATAAAATAGGAGATGATCAATTTCTATTTCTTCATTAGAAATTTTATTATGCATTATAATTAGTTGATCAAAAAATAATTACAGTAACTAATTCAAATTCAAAAACAATCATAAGAAAATTTGGTTCCGTTCGTCCTTTGTCTGTGAATTGTTGGACAAACTCAAAAAAAAAAAAAAAACGAGACGGATAACAGGTTTTCCGATTAGGGATGGACTGGTTATGTAGATCTTTGCCATTGTTTACAAGTTTTTTTTTTGTTTGTCTACAAACAAATCCTTCTCTTTCTGCATAAATAAAATGCGGTGAGAATCAATACGAAGGCAATATTTCCTTCATTCATCACAACATTAACATCAATTCTTTACCTTGGATTTGTTGCTGGCTTTCGTTGTTTTAAAATAATTTGAACGTATTAATACGGTACCTTTTAATGGATTAATGGCTTTTTAGTTTTTTTTTGTATCTTTAATGAAAAAGAGAAAAGGAAAAAGAAGTAAAGAAATAAACTGAATCGTATATTTCCTCCTTTCTTTCTAGAAAGAATAATCGTTTTTCTCTGAAACTAGATTTTTTCTAGATCTTTTAGATTTTAATCCAAATCTGTAAGATTTGGTCTGAAATTTTCAGATCTATTGACAGATTTGGTTATACATATTATTACTATTTCCTAGTATTGGATAAAACTATCGCTATTAAGCGATTCTATGGTTTGTAAATAATGTTTTTAGTTTATTTTCAGTTGATTTCATTGCTAATGGCTTATGAATGCCAATTAAATGGATCATTCATATCAACAACATCATCGATGACGATTTACCAGAAGTGGTCGAAATTCTCCAGTTATGGGAAGATCAATGGCTAATAGAGGTGATCGTGATAACGATGGGATGCGCAAATTAATCTCCTTTGGGACATGTTACTCTTAATCAAGAAGAAGAATTCAAATGGAAGAATATAATTTCATATGCCATGTTTCAAATATCTGTTTCATCTATGAAACGAGATATATGTATTTTATCATTGTTTTCATCTTTGATGTACTTGAACAGGATGTATTCATTCTTGTTATGTTAATGAAATCAAGATGTTTCCTTCAAAACAAAAACAAAAAACTTTTGGAGGTCGTATATAGGAATATAGGAAAATTAAGAATTGAAAAATATACTTCTTCCTTGAAGTGAGAGGGGATGGGAAATATGAAAAGTGTAGGTGGTAAATAGGGAAAACCATATTTTTTCTGGGGAAATTCTCGTTTGGTCCCTTTTTAGGTGGTCCCGAGACTATGTGATCCAGTGGGAAAGCGTGTTTCCTGTTTGGTCCATAATTATTTATAAATATAAAATGGACAAAAATACCCTTCCATGTTAATTTCCTACTTATTTGTTTTTGTAGCAGTTCATTCTGTTTGATGTACTATCAGGTTTTTTGTAGATTTGAGTTCATTTTGTTTCATGAAAATTCTACACTTCATTATATTTAATGAATTTCATCACATTCAATTAAATCTGAACTTTATGTACATAACTGCATAGCAAAAACTTTTTGTTTGAAAAAAAATCAGAGTTCATTCTTTCAAATGAACACCTAATAAAACCTATATGAAAATAGTGTTCATTCTTTCGAATGAATACAACAAAAAATCTATTGTTATGAACAAAAATGCAGAGTTCATTCTTTCAAATGAATACCTAATAAAACCTATATGAAAATAGAATTCATTCTTTCAAATGAGCACACATCAAAACTTTCATTGTTGTGGACAAAAATAGAGTTTATTCTTTCGAATGAACACCTAATAAAAAAGATCTAAAAACTGAGTTCATTTTTTAAATGAACACACAACAAAAACAGAGTTCATTCTTTCGAATGAACACCTAATAAAAAGAGATCTAAAAACAGAGTTCATTCTTCAAATCTTCATCATCTTCATCAGTAGCAGAGAAAAAGAACATAAAAAATTTTCATCGTTCATCATCGTCTTCATCTCAAAACCTAGAAAAAACGGAAGAAGAAGAATTTTTTCATCATCGTCTTCATCATCATCTTCGTCATCGTCTTCATCATCTTCGATTTCTACAATCAAATGAAGATATTTGTAATCAAAAATCAAAATCTTTGTAATAAAAAACCAAATCGATCTCTGTAATCAAATCAAATCGATCTTTAAAATAAATCTTCATCCTCAATCTTCAAGAGTAGCAGAAGAAAAAAAAAAGAGAGAGAGAGAAAAAAAGTAGATCGGGAAAATGAGAGGAGAGAGAAAACAAATCTAAAAATGATTTTCTTCTCTTTTAATAAATGGTAGTTTCTACATTTTAAAAAGGACCAAACTAACTCTATTATATTATTTTTAGGACTAAATGGTAGTTTCTACATTTTTTATATGTCTTTAAATTGGGAATTAAGTGTTTGACCCTCTTCTCGCACCCTCTTATTCTTATGGCCTTGGATTTGGAATCCACTTTAAAAAAAATTAACCTAGTTTATTGAAATGATCTCAAAAAAAGAAGGAGAGTCATAGGAATAAAGATGTATGATGATGTTGTTTAATAAAATATATTAATGACAAGAATACCCTTATGTATAAAAATATAATAAAATTGGACATAAACTCTTTTAGGGGTGTACGTAATTTTCAAACCAACTTTAATATAACATATCTCTCGTACATAGGAATTTGACAAATTTTATGTATTTAGAAAGATTTTTGAAAGATCTAGACAAAGAGCGTAAATACAAATGCCAAATTTTCTTCTTTTATAGCACAACTATTATCCACAGTATTTTTTTTAGTGTGCAGATATTATCCACAATTTTTTTAGTGTGTATCTATTATCCATATTTCTTTCCGTTGTGCAGCTATTATCCACAATGTTAATTAACCTTCCATAATTTTTTATACTTAGTAAATACATTATTGTAGGAGATAAAAATACTCTCTTTTGATTCAATAATGTGCAACATATATACACAAGTAAATATGTGCAAAAAAAAAAAGTTTAGTGGATAGCTTTATTAAGATGAATAGACACATTAATATAAAGTTGCGTAGAAAATATCCACAACTAAAATTTGTGCAGGAAACATCTATAACCAGAATATGTGTAGGAAATATCCACAACTAAAAGGTTATTTTGGTCTTCCCGAAATAACAATGACCCCGGGGCCAAGAGAATAAGATCCATATTTTCCATGGTCTTAGAATAATTAAATAACCCTTATTTATTAGCTAATCAGGCTATTGTTATCATATATACCTTAGATTAAGGTAATATAAATAAGTAATATTTTGCATCGGGATTTGATTTTTTTAAGGTATTATTGGGATTTGATGAATCTTAAAAAAATATAATTACATATACTTCATGAAAACTAAAATTCTTATATTACCACTTAGTTAGTTTATCGTTATTGATGGAGGCGAAAGATGTGTTGATGGAGACGAAAGATCAAGGGGTAGTCTTAAACATTTGGAACATCGAACCCTAAGTTTAAATGTGAATCTCTTATATAGAGGCAATAATCAACTTATTTTCATAATCGATATGAAAAAAGTTAGGTACTTGCTGAATTATTGGTCTAGAAAAATCAATTAATTATATAGTTTTGCTTTTTATTTATCTGACATTCTTTTTGTAATTAACAAAATGAGGGATTAGTCGTTATTGAATCAACACAATAGTTAGTATTTTCGTGAAGGAAACTAATGGAGAAGAACCGGGAAGGAAGCTAACGGAGAAGAATAGTTATAGGAAGAAGAATTGAAATCGAAAGACATTCTATCGACCTAAAAACATTAGGTTAACTATTATGAGTTTACCCAATCTCAAAACAATATAGTAGAAAAAATTATTGCAAAATCATTGATCTTCTTATTTTGATAAATTATTGATCTTCAAAGCCATAATTTCGCCTAAAGTTAATGAATATAATTTTCTATTGGTAGCTAGGAGTGATCTGATGTAAGGTGTAGAAGAATAGTCATTGAGCCGACTGGTGTGGTTTTAAAAGAACCTACAACTTAGACCTGCAAGTATACAGGGTCAGTTGTAGTGAGTGAGGTAAGAAGGGGTTTGTCCTCAGGGACAAGGAGGGTGTAATGCTATTTCTTTGTGTTTTCCTAACTAATTTCCTAAAGTGGCAGTGACAAGAGCTAAACAATGGGAAGTATACTAGGGCCTTTGAGTCCACCACTAATTTACATCACTTGTTCTGATCCTAACACTAACCTTGTCCTTACAACTGATAATGAAAGGGATGTCAATCCTCTACATATCTAAGGTCAATCTGATATGGATGATTCAATCACAACTAAGATAATCCTCCTAAGCATTAACTGTCTTTTCAAGGTACAACTAATCAAAAGGTTCATATATACTGTTAAGTATGAGTTGCAGTTCTACAACACCGAATAAATCTAACTACAATGGATGCATTACATACACTGTGAAAGTTAAGTGTTGAAGTCCTAAGACTAAATTCCATCCTAAACAATTAAGCATAACAAGGTTATTATCATGAACATGAACATCAAATAGCAAATTAGGGTTTCATCTAACCCTAGCAGAACAACTTAGAACATGAACTGTGAATTAAAATTAGAATTGAAACAAAAAAAGTAAAAACCTAAAACTAACACTATTGGTGCTCTGGCTAGCCCAGGCATACCCCTAACATTACAAACACCATGTTCTATTTATAGTGAAGAATCCCCAAATTTCTAAACCCTAATTTTTGAAAACCTAAAATTTGATTTGGGGATTTTCAATTTGACGTACCCACTTGCGATTTCACCTCGACCCATACCTTCTTCTGTTCTTCCCACTTGTTCTGCTGCTTTTGCTGCTCTTCTTTGTGAACTGTGAACCCTAGCTCGAGTCGTCTCATCAACTCCACACCCTAGGTCAGTGGGATGTGAATTTTATGAAACACCTAGGCTAGGTAGAGAGATAGTGGAGTTGTCGGGTGGTTATGGTGGTGGTGGTGTGGTTCGAGGTCTGGTGGTGGCAGTGATGGCAGGAGATGGTGGTGGCGGAAGTTGCATGTGATAGGGAAGAGAGGAATTTGGGGAGAAGAGGAGAAGAGGTCAATGAAGAATGGATTAGGGCTGTTTGGTTTGTGGTGTAGGTGTTTGGCGTTTGGGTGTTGAGCGGGAGTAGCGAACTTTGATGCACATCGAGTAAAGAGCGTTGGATGATCCCATATAGATTGAATCGAACGGCTACGATGGAGAGATATGTAGCGACCGTTGGATTATGAGATACAACAAAACTGACGGCTTCAGATGGAGTTAGGTACTATGGTGTTTGACAGGAGCTTCGGATTTTGATGCACAATGATGAGGTGGCCGTTGGATGATGAGATGGATCCAATCTGACGGCCCTCATGTAAATGGGTATGGATATTGGAAATGGATTTGGGTAAGGGTTTTGGGCCTTGGGTATGCCAATCCCATATCTTCTTTAAGAACAATTCTTCCTCTTCAAGCCCACTTTTAATTGATCCGGCTCTTACAAACATCAATCTTCGCTGCCTTTCTGCGGGAGTCTTTGCCGTTTCTTTGCTCTTTTCGCTCCGTGAGTTAACCAGGCTTTATTTAGTACCTAAAAATGCAAAATTAATTGAGAAAAGTATTTATTCTTGAAAACAACGAAAACACAGAATATGGGATAAAATGGAGCGTTAGTGCACAAATGATAGTTAAATGCCAATAAAAAGGTGCAAATATATACAATATTTGGCACTCATCAAATACCCCCAAACCTGAATTTTACTTGTCCTCAAGTAAAACAAAACTAAGGAAATTCTACTATACCACTGTCGCTGGTCTCTCGATTGCATTTAACGAATGCAATAAGACTTTTAAACCACTAAGTGTCCCTAGTGGACGAGTTGAAGTCTCGTGAAGGTTTGCTTAGAACGTACCTATAAAGTTCTAGGACAAAATATAAGCTCAGATTCCATGAAATGTGACATGTGCAAGACAGTAGAAGCTCACAGCAAAATGGAGATGTCAATCTAGCTATCAAAGGCACAATCCTAGCACTGATAACAAATAAAGACATGTGATAAGAGTGTAAAGTGTATCTACACATGTGTAAAGAAAGATCGGATGTTATGACTACTAATCACCAAGAGATAGTTTCTCAGGCTAAGAACCGAGGTCGAAATCTAGCTAGATGTCCGGACTTTACGAGAATTGTGAATGAGTTGGAGGTATTTCACAATTACTCGCGTTGTACATCAATGGCATACACCCTTCCTTGCTTATAACACAAAAGATGACTCTTTACATGACTCTTATTTACATTGACTACTCTCTTTTATTTTTGGAACAAGAGAGGATGGAATTGATAAATACTTGATTTTTTTTTTTTTTTTTTATTTTTTTGCAGAAAAAAATTTTACAACATGGTAACTCTTTTGATACATAAGCAAAAAGAAACAAAAAATTACATGACACTTTGCAAGAGGTATCCCTTTTTGATGCACCCAGTTAAATTCGATGGTTGTCTTTCTTAATGTAACCTCCACCTTCTATCCCAACCAACCAAAGAACAAGCTAGTCAAGTTTCGTTCAGTATTCTAAAGTGATTGGCAATCGTGACTTCCGATAGAACACCTCAAGGATGAGGCTATACATGTATTGGTAGATCGTGCGCGTGCAAGTTTCTTATCACTATGTGAATTGTGCTAGAACCAGGGTGCCTAAATATCTAGACTAAGAATCCTTATGTTTACATACATGCACAAGAGTCAACATTTCAAGGTAAATGAGCTCCATTTTTATGTTTTTTTTTCTTCGAATTTTTTAATTTTTTGATTTTTTTTTTCAAAAAGAAAGAGTTATGTTTTCAATTATAACATGTTATCAAAGTATCTACTTTTCACCCCCAAACCTAAACTAAACATTGTCCTCAATGTTTCTAAAGATAAACATATTTATAACTTGGACATATCAGAAGAACATGTTGAGTTTTGAGAGAAAGGAAACAGAATACCCGATTTGACGAAAGAAATAACCGAACTCCATTATTCATGGTTAGAATCCAACATATTTCAGCCGCGATCACCATGGAGTAGCAAAATATAAAGAAAAAGAAACATAAAATTCCACTAAAAACTACCTACCGGATTATATACAAAAAATTCACTATATACATAAAGTCTAAAGAGTTGAGGATCAACCCAAAAGACAAAGTGTTGAAACATAGACAGTTTCAAAACACTAAAATTAGACTGAAATGAGAGTGAGAGTGAAAAACCAAATGAGCTACCCCTATACCTGGATTTTACACTAGATATACTATTGGATACAAAATCTCGCAGTTTTGGGGTTCATCATGCACAAGGTCTAACTCGAAATGGACTTTGCTAGGGACGGGCAAACATGCATATTCCAACTGTGGCTCCTTAAAGGTATTGTATTTAGATGCAAAATAGTCCAAGAGGACTTGGGAGGCACACAGTTCCAGGCCTAGATTAGGTATTCTCAGAAAAGTTGGTTTTACAATATTGTTACAAACCAAATCTAGGTTGGGTGGAAGGCTATCAGATTGTGACTTAAGTAGGAAGGTGACATCTAAGTTTCTCACATGCATGAGATCAAGAGTACCAGTATTATCAGTCACATCAGCATTTTCTAAGTCATAATCAAGTTGTGTAGCATGCTTATCATCACAAAACAATTGCACAAGTCCAAATTCAGAATCATGGTTATCCGAAATATCCAAATCAGCATCAAAAGAAGCAATATATTGTGGCTTAAGTATGTAATCAAACACATCAACTATATTTTCATGCATAGGATCATTAGTGTCAATAGAAGATTCAACATTACCTAAGTCATGCTCTTCACAGGATAACTGCACAATATCTAAATCAGTAGCCTCATCACATGTATATGGAATACTGGAAGAAACATCATTCATGAAGGTCGGGGTAGAAAAGCCTAATGTATTTGAACCCAAAGGTTCCATAACATTTTCAGCATAGACATGTTCTTCTAACATAACAACATCATCATCATCATCATCATCACAAATACATGAAAATCCTACTTTGTCAAAACCGTTAGTGTTTTTCGTCCATATATCTGCTTCTAAAATAGGTGAATATGGATTGACATTTTCAGCAATAGGGTATGAAACACTATATCCAGAATTAAGCTCATTGGGAAAATCAACATCTGACTCATGGTGATTACCCATATCATGTGGCATGGTCCTAGTTTCCCTATAGGTTTCCCACTGATGGGTTTTCTCTACAACTTCAGCTAGAAATTACCATGCATCGTCCACAGTTTTATCAATGAACTCACCATTACACATAGATTCAACCAAGGCTCGAGACTTAAAGTCTAGTCCCTCATAAAGAATGGCGACCAGTCTCCACTTCTCAAGGCCATGGTGAGGACACTCAAACAACAAATCATTAAACCGTTCAAAATAATGAAAAAGTGTCTCTCCATCTAACTGGACAAAACAATTAATACTTTGACGAATAGAGATGGTCCTATGATGGGGAAAGAACTTTTTGACAAATTGATTTTTGAGTTGGTCCCAAGTGGTGATTGACTGCGGTCTCAGACTGTAAAACCATGTTTTAGCCCTTTCCTTTAAAGAAAATGTAAGCAAACGCAATTTCAAAGAGTCTTCAGACATACAGTCAGGTTGTATAGCCCGGACAATTTGTTCAAACTCTCTTACATGATTATAGGGATTCTCAGAATCGAACCCTCGAAATATAGGAAGTATTTGAATCATGCTTGCGTTTAGTTCAAATGGGCCATCAGTCTGGGGTAAGACGATACATGATAACTGGCTTATTCTGTTAGAGTACATGTATTCATGGAGACTACAGGGTTTATTCACATACTCGCCCATTGTTTTCATAAAAATTTGGTTTTGATGGGTTTTGAAATTTGGTTCGAAAGGGTTTTGAAAAGAAAATTTGGTTTAAAGAATGGGAGCAAAATTTTGGTTTTTGAATGGGAGAAAACTTTTGGTTTTAATTTTGGGAGCAAGCCCACATTGGTGGAGCAAAGCTTTGGTTTTGAATTAGGAGCAAAATTTTGGTTTGAATATGGGAGAAATTTTTGGTTTTGTTGGGTTTTGAAACTTTTGGTTTCAAAATGGGAGAAATTTGAGCAAGGCCCACTTTTGGTTTTGAAAAGAAGCCCAAAAGCTTTTTTGAAAACTTTGAACTATTGGGTCTTTAAAAGTTTGTACTTTGAAGCCCACTGTTGGGAGTTGGATGGAAGCCCTGGTTTGAAGCCCACTGTTGGGTTTTGAGAAGTGGGTTTTAAAAAGTTTGTGAAGTGAAGCCCATTTGGGGCTTTAAAAACTATTCAAGTTTTGAAACAAAAGTTTTTACAAGCCCACAAATAATCAAAGTTACAAGCCCAAAGAAAATACAAGCCCAACTGTTGGGTTTAATATTACAAGCCCAGAATTCAAAAATATAAACCCAACAGACAATTGGGCTTTCCTACTAGGTATAGGATTACCTGATTTTTGGAGGGAAGCCCAGTTGGGATTATTATCCCTTTTTTTGTTGCACAAGCCCAGTTGGGCTTTGATCTTAATATTTACAGCACAGCCCAGCAACAGAACTAGCTAGCCCACTTCTTCTTAGCTCTTCCAACAGCAGCCCAACAACAGCTTGTAACACCAAACCCAATAAACTGGGTTGTATGCTTTGGTTGCTGTAGCAGCAACTCACAGTTCACAAGCTCCTGCTCCTTTCCCTTTTCTCCCAGCCTTGGCAGCAGCAACTCAACAGCAGCAAGAGCCACAGCAGCACCAGCAGCATCCGGGCTACACAACACTCAGCAGCAGCAGCTGACAGCAGTAACAGGCAGCAACACAGCAGCACAAGCTTCTTCCTCAGCAGCAGCACAGGTACCTAGTGGCTCAAAGAAGCTTGTCATAACCTTCACATAGGGAAGTTCAGTTGTGTGTAGGAAAAAGAAACAAGCAAAATTACACTAAGTTGCTTACAAAGCTGCAGAAAACTACTACACTAAGATGCTTATCAGAAAAGTTACAGCTACTACGTGGGTTTAAGCTACATATGCTATGCAAGATATGCAAGTTACACTAAGATGCAGTTACACAGCAAGAACTAGTTAAGAACTAGCTCAGAAAAGCAATGAAGATGAACAAGCTAAGATGAACATGTTAATGCAAAACAATATGCAGACAAGTTAGTATGCAGAATAGCAAAGATGATGCAAGTAAGATGAATATGCAAGAATCAGGAACAACACTTAGTTAAAAGATGCAAGAATAGCACTAAGCTAAAAGATGCAAAGAACAAGACAACAAGTGAACTTACACTAAATTCACAACAAGTAAGAAGAACAACAAGTATGCTTACACTAAATGCACAACAAGTGAGCTAAATGCTTACAGAACTAAGTTATGCCAAGTGAGACTAAGATGCACAACAATATGCAGGAACTAAGATGCACATGAACTAAGATACAGGGACTAAGATGCACAACAAAACTACACAGCTATAACAGAAATTAGCCCAGAAAACAGTTAGGACAACAGTTCAACTACACAACAGCCAAGTCTCCCGGCAGCGGCGCCAAAAACTTGGTGTGGTTTTAAAAGAACCTACAACTTGGACCTGCAAGTATACAGGGTCAGTTGTAGTGAGTGAGGTAAGAAGGGGTTTGTCCTCAGGGACAAGGAGGGTGTAATTCTATTTCTTTGTGTTTTCCTAACTAATTTCCTAAAGTGGCAGTGACAAGAGCTAAACAATGGGAAGTATACTAGGACCTTTGAGTCCACCACTAATTTACATTACTTGTTCTGATCCTAACACTAACCTTGTCCTTACAACTGATAATGAAAGGGATGTCAATCCTCTACATATCTAAGGTCAATCTGATATGGATGATTCAATCACAACTAAGATAATCCTCCTAAGCATTAACTGTCTTTTCAAGGTACAACTAATCAAAAGGTTCATGTATACTGTTAAGTATGAGTTGCAGTTCTACAACACCGAATAAATCTAACTACAATGGATGCATTACATACACTGTGAAAGTTAAGTGTTGAAGTCCTAAGACTAAATTCCATCCTAAACAATTAAGCATAACAAGGTTATTATCATGAACATGAACAACAAATATCAAATTAGGGTTTCATCTAACCCTAGCAGAACAACTTAGAACATGAACTGTGAATTAAAATTAGAATTGAAACAAAAAAAGTAAAAACCTAAAACTAACACTATTGGTGCTCTGGCTAGCCCAGGCATACCCCTAACATTACAAACACCATGTTCTATTTATAGTGCAGAATCCCCAAATTTCTAAACCCTAATTTTTGAAAACCTAAAATTTGATTTGGGGATTTTCAATTTGACGTACCCACTTGCGATTTCACCTCGACCCATACCTTCTTCTGTTCTTCCCACTTGTTTTGTTGCTTTTGCTGCTATTCTTTGTGAACTGTGAACCCTAGCTCGAGTCGTCTCATCAACTCCACACCCTAGGTCAGTGGGATGTGAATTTGATGAAACACCTAGGCTAGGTAGAGAGATGGTGGCGTTGTCGGGTGGTTGTGGTGGTGGTGTGGTTCGAGGTCTGGTGGTGGCAGTGATGGCAGAAGATGGTGGTGGCGGAAGTTTCATGTGATAGGGAAGAGAGGAATTTGGGGAGAAGAGGAGAAGAGGTCGATGAAGAATGGATTAGGGCAGTTTGGTTTGTGGTGTAGGTGTTTGGCGTTTGGGTGTTGAGCGGGAGTAGCGAACTTTGATGCACATCGAGTAAAGAGCGTTGGATGATCCCATATAGATTGAATCGAACGGCTACGATGGAGAGATATGTAGCGACCGTTGGATTATGAGATACAACAAAACTGACGGCTTCAGATGGAGTTAGGTACTATGGTGTTTGACAGGAGCTTCGGATTTTGATGCACAATGATGAGGTGGCCGTTGGATGATGAGATGGATCCAATCTGACGGCCCTCATGTAAATGGGTATGGATATTGGAAATGGATTTGGGTAAGGGTTTTGGGCCTTGGGTATGCCAAGCCCATATCTTCTTTAAGAACAATTCTTCCTCTTCAAGCCCACTTTTAATTGATCCGGCTCTTACAAACATCAATCTTCGCTGCCTTTCTGCGGGAGTCTTTGCCGTTTCTTTGCTCTTTTCGCTCCGTGAGTTAACCAGGCTTTATTTAGTACCTAAAAATGCAAAATTAATTGAGAAAAGTATTTATTCTTGAAAACAACGAAAACACAGAATATGGGATAAAATGGAGCGTTAGTGCACAAATGATGAGTTAAATGCCAATAAAAAGGTGCAAATATATACAATATTGGAACTCATCACCGACCGACGAGAAGGCCCGAAAGGAGGGAGTCCCTTTTGCGGCCGCTTTTTTGGGCCGACCGACCGAGCGAAGCGAGGGATGGAGGACCTTTTATATGGTCACTTTTGTTGTAAAATGTAAGTGATAAATTGACACAAAAATATTGGAAATGGTCCGGCCCGAAAAACTAAAAATGCCCATTTGAATCAAAATTTTCTTTTTTTCCTTTAGACATTTTCGTAAATAAACCGAAGAGGAAGGGAAAATAGGTATTAGAGATTTTCGTAAATAAACCGAAGTGGAACGGAAAATAGGTATTAGACATTTTCATAAATAAACCAAAGAGGAAGGGTAAATAGGTATAAGAGTCAAATTGTATTGATTCCTTATATATCATATTTCTACAAGGGTATAATTGGCAAGCAAACTAGAATATAACATATCTAAAAATCAGAGATCTACACAATGAGTACAAACGAGTTTTCACGAAAAATTTGGAGGTATTTATCCTTTTAGGCACAATTTTCGGAAATTGCATAGACATTATGCAAACCACCACAAAAAATGCATAACATATTATTCCTCAAAAATAACATTACAACAAAAAAGGATGTATACATGGCAGCAGTGTTCTAGTTTACCATGATATGGTAGATTTATGGTTCAACAATGATTTTAAACAACAGATTTTGAAAAAGATAATTGATTAAGTTTCCATGGGGGTTCACTGTACCCCGTAAAGAAAAGCAAGAGGAGAAAGAAAATAAAGATGACGTTTAGATTTCAATGGCTTCACGAAATGCCTTAACTTGAAGGATATTTATGAAAACAAAGTAATAATTGTTAGTACACTACTCAAATAAAATAAAATTTAGATTTAGAGTTCCGAAACAAGAAACAGTAGAATCAATACAAATATTAATACATAACTCATATACGGGTATATAAATTAACATGATTCAATCAGAATAAATGTTAGTTTGGAGGGAAGAAAAAGTGGAGAGGGAAAAAAAAGAATTTTAGAGATGTCTTTGAAAACCTTGAGGTTTTTAAAAATGGTCAAGTATACTTCTAAATTATAGCTCCAATGAATTTTTTATTGCTCAAAATTATTTAAAATAGTAAAAAGATTCAATTTTTTAGGTTTTCAGAGAGACTTGCGGTTGGAGTCTTTCATACTAATTTTAATTCAATTCAATCTTTTCCTATTTCTTTCTTTGTTTGAAAACTTTTTTCGCCGTTCTGTATCACTTAATTAACTTTAAATTAGTTTTATCTTAGTTACATACAAATATATCACTTCAAAAATTTGAACACAACTAAACCACCTAATCCAAAAGTTTGTTCGATATAATAGGTATCCCGAAAGTAAACAAACTAAACTTCATCTTTTATAAAATCTAAAAATGTACTTCAAACTTTTGTGTAACCTATGGGGAATCACAAAAACTAGTTTGTTGTTATTGTGATTTTTAAAATCTACCAACTTAAAATTTAAATTGATCAACATGCGAAAGATTCGGAGTAGATCTAAACCTGAATAAGTTCAAACCAAACATTAGTAATATAAAAACAAATTATTTTTTATAGGTTCATACGGTTCTTCGCCATATAATTCAAACCACCTGCCACTATTCTTCGTCACCATAAAATTAGTTGAAGCCATTCAAAATTTTCAAACCAAAACAAAAGAACATTTTCGAATGATGGAAAAACACCTATTAGTCGTATCGGGTATTATGCTTAGAGTTCATACCATTTTTCTCGATGGTCGATCATTTTCTTCACGGAGAGGATTTTAAATAACTTATTTTATAGTAGCTTTAGTACTAATGTTTGGATTGGTACCGAGTGATAATTGTCTTGTTTGTTTCGTTACTTCCACGCTGGTTTAGTGGAAATTTATGAAATTGGTATTGTGATCTAGATTTTTCATTTTACGAGTTGATGATTCAACGAACAACCGTCAAAAAGTACTAACAAAATGAAGGTAAATTTACTTTTGAAGAAGTGCAAACATAAGGTTTTACCTAAATACCACCCACCGTCTAAAAAATTAATAACTATAAACCTAATCAAAAGCAGGTAATGTTAACTTACCTTCTCTTCTGCAACCACCATTATCATTGTCACTAACAAGAGAAACTGCACCACCTTCATCCCTTATGCCCCACCAAATCATTATATATTACTGGCCGAGGCGGGAAGGCAGAGGTGTTTGGAAGTTGCCACCATTAATTGGTAGTAATTTACTGCATATGCAATTGGATGATTGGATCTCAATTATAAAGTTTTCATGCTATAACCAATACGTATAATCTCTATACGTTGGAAACTATTATTATAGAGGCGGAATTCAGAATAATAATTGAAAGGAACTTAGAAAACAGAGCACAAAGTAGTAATTCGGAGAAATATATCTTCTCTATATTATGAACAAGAAGACGATTTACAATTCTCTCTTTGTTACGCTCGCAATCTCTTTAAACAGTAGTTAACCCTAAAATGTTTGTTAAATATTTCCTTTGACAATAACATAGGTATTTGTCTACAAGATTTCTCTAGGTCTGTGTCTAGTTAACAACAAAACCTCCATATTTATAAACTTTTATCGTACTCAGCCGACAAGGTATTCTATTAGGAATCTATTTCCTAAACTAAGAGTGTTTCCTAAAACAAAACTCTTCCTAACTAGGAATTCTTCCCACATAAGGTTTCCTCCCTAATTTAGGATTCTTCCCTCGACTTAGCTTGAGGTAAACCAGTTCCTAAGAAGAGTAGGGATACACCTGTATCATGGGTCCCCCTTTTAAGAACTTGAATTCCTGTAAAAGTTAAAAATGAAGGTTATGGAACTCAAGAGTCCCTTTTTCCTTGTTAAACCACTTGGCCTTGCTGGGAACTTGACATTTACATCAAATTAGAAAAGATTTTTTCCCTCCTTGTCGTGTTTTGGTCACTCTTCGGTTCAATATGCAGTCTTCCTTGAGTGGTTCCTCTCTATCAAACCATAAGTCTTGTACTCGTGGTAAGATCATAGTGTCGTCGCCGTCATCATCTAGTAAAGGGGGTTCGAACAACTTCAAGTATTCGTCATTTATAACCGAGTAGATTCCTATATAAGGTGGTAAATCAAGACGAAAGGCATTGTCACCAATCTGATCGAGAATACGAAACGGTCCATATCTCAATGGCTTCAACTTCTTACCTTCCCTCTTCAGACGTTCCTTACCTAATTTTAACCATACTAAGTCACCAATACCAAACTTACAAGGCACAAGATGCTTGTCATGTTTTTCTTTGTATTTGGCTTGTGACTTCTTTAATTGCGCTTCAACAGTTGCGTGAATCTGAGATATCTTCTCCAAGAACTTTTGTGATTTTTGTCGTTCACTCCCCCCCCCCCCCCCCCCCCCACAACTGAGGTATCACTAGAAAATACTAGATCGAAAGGGCTAGGTCGTAAGTAACCATAGCACGTCTTGAAAGGAGCTTTTCCCGAAGAACTGTGAACTGCTCTGCTGAAAGCAAACTGTATATATGGTAAACTCTCATCCCAAGTTTTAGGATGCTTGGAATTATATCCCCTTAACATGTGAACCATAGTCCTGTTGACCACTTATGTTTGTTCGTCTGTCTGTCTGCGGATGAAAAATTGTATTCTTCTTCAACCTAGTGTCCATCATCTTCCATAAAGAATGCCAAAAATGATTAAGGAATCGACTATCCCTATCATAAATAATCGAATTAGGTAAACCAAAATGCTTCCACATATGCTTAAATAAGGGTTTTGCTGCACCGGCTCCAGTTACTGTCTTTATGCGTGAAATTAATGCAATCATCTTGCTGAATCGGTCGACCACAACGAACAAGTAATCATAATCAGACTTGGTCTTCGGTAACCCACCGAGAAAATCCATAGAAATACTCTCCCAGGGCCTTGATGGTACTGGTAATAGTAGATATAACCCACGTTTCATGTTGGAAAGTTTAGATGTACTGCACAACTTACACCCTCTAACTAACTTAGCCACATCATATTGCATCTTTGGAAAAAAGACATAACGACAAAGGTTAAGAAGAGTTTTATTCATCCCAAAGTGTCCAGCAACTAGGGATGTATGTGCCTTTCTCAACCATTGTAAACGATATCCATCTTCTGGAATGCAAAGTAACTGACCCTTGTATAACAATCCATCCCGAGTTCAAACTCGCCTTTCAAACCACTTTTTACACCTTCTAACACCATCTTGAAGTATTTGCTATATGTGTATGACTTTGCATACTCTTGAGGAACCATCGGCCGAGTTCTCATGGACACCATTAATGCTCGGACTGGTGGACGAGACAACATGTCTGCCAACTTGTTTGTTACTCCCTTCTTGTACTTAATGAGAATGTTGAAAGTCATCAAGTAAGACATCCACTTCATGTGTTGGGCTTGTTCTAGTTTCGTCTATGCGCGTAGATACTCCAATGGTTTGTGATTTGGATGTATCGTTACTTCTTTACCTAAGAGATACACTCGCCAATGCTTGATACATTGATATAAAACAAAAAATTCTTTGTCATAAGGTGTGTAGTTCTTAATAGCACCTGAAAACAATTCTGAATGGTACTCTACTGGTTTACCATCTTACAACAACACTCCTCACATTGCATATTTAGAAGCGTAGGTCTCAACTTCAGAAGTACGCTTTAAGCTAGGAAATGCCAACACCGGTGCTTCTGAAATCTTCCCTTTTAGTAACTGAAAAGCGTATTCATGGGTTTGTTGCCATTCAAACTTTGCCTTAGCTCCCGTCAAACCATGTGATGGTCTTGCAATAGTCAAAAAATGCCCGATAAACTTACACAAGTATGTGCAAGCCCCTAAGAAACTCCTGATTTCAGTTACAATACTAAGTATAATCCACTTAGTGATCACTTCAACCTTTCTTGGATCAATCTTATGTTGTCCACCACTGACAATGAATCCAAGATACACCAACTCCTCATTTCCAAACCCACACTTCTTTCCGTTCAACTTCAGCTGGCCTTCATGTAACACTTTAAACACCTTCTCAACGTGAACGGGATGCTCTTCCCAAGTTCTGTTGTATACTAGGATATCATCCAAGTAAACAATCACAAAATATTCTATAAAAGGTCGTAACAAATCATTCATCAAACGCATAAACGTCGTTGGAGTGTTACACAAACCAAAAAGTATCACTAACCATTCAAACAAGCCTTGTTTGGTTTTGAAAGCAGTCTTCCATGTATCATCTTCTCGGACTCTCACTTGGTGGTATCCGGATTTGAAATATAACTTTGTAAAGACTCGAGTTTTTTTCCAACTGATCCGTCATGTCTTCTATCCTAGGTAGTAGTGATTCTTGATAGTGATCTTGTTCAATGCTCTATAATCAATAGACATACGCCAGCCTCCATCTTTTATTGGTACCAACAATACCGCCGATCCATAAGGTGAAGCACTTGGCACTATCATTTCTAATTGTAGAAGTTCCTGGACTTGTTTCTTGATCTCATCAGATTCCTCTACGGACGTGCGATAATGACCTGCATTAGGAAGAGAACTCTCTCCGGTTAACATAACTTCATGCTCCACACTTCTTTTTGGCGGTAACCCCGTGATATCAGAAAATAAATCCTTGTATTTCAACTTCAACATTTCTAGGTCTCCTTCTTGTTGTGCAGTCAAGGATGCTAAACAAACTATACTCGGCTTCTCCTCAAGAGAACGGATCACAAGGAGAATGAACTTTGTGCTAGCATTCACCAACCGCTTAGCCTGAGTGGCTGTGGTCAGGCTTGCTCCCTAAAGAGGAGAATCTATAGCCCGAATCACAAAACTTTCCCCATCTTTCGTAAACGTATACTTTTATTCCCTTCTGTGTAGAGTTGCATCTATATCCCATAGTTAAGGACTACCTAGTACTACCTGACAGACATCCAAAGGAACTATGTTGCATGTAACTTCGTCAATGTATGACTCATCTAGAGCAAATTTGAACGTGCACTGATGTATAACTTGTAATCCCCCCTTCCTTTTGAAGCCATCCTAAAGGGTATGGTTTTGGATGTTTGAATGTCTTCAATCCTAACTTCTGCACCAAAGAATTTGAGAGTAAATTCTTATGACTTCCCAGGTCAATAAGAGCATCAACTAGTGATGTTTTTGACTTGCATATTCACTGTGAAGAGTCGCTCCCTAAGATCATCTTTTGAAGGTCTTTCTTTAGCCCGTGCCGTAAGAGAGAGCTTTGAATTGGGTTCAGTTAGTCCGTGGACTTCTTCTGGAGTTTGAACGACTAGTGCTTCCTTATTGGCTTCTTTCCTCTGCAACCCTTTAGGATTTAGATGAAGGTTTTTTACCCAACACTTGTCGATAATGTGACATCTTTGCTTGAAATTGGTGCAAGTCAAACCTTCCTTGTCACTAGACTTCCCTTATTCTTTACTCCTTTCACCTCCTTTCACAGTGGTACCTCCAGATTTTCCCTTAGTAGTTTCCTTTGAATCAGATTTCTTAAGCCTGCCTTCAATCACATTAGCTTTTATACTTGATTCAACAATATTATCAACTGAAAACATCTTCAACTTCTTCTGTATTACTCATGGAATCCGGAGATATATTTCATATAGATAACATAATCTCCTAAGTCCAAATCCAAAATCATAGCTTGATTCTGAAATTACGAAGTATATTCTTGCACGGTTTGGTTGTAGGACTGCTTCAAATTGTACCACTTGAACCATCTCTCCTCAAGGTAGCCAACCGAATAAAACTTTTTCCTTACAACCTGAATCTTTTCCACGACAATACTCCCTTGCCTAGGCTTTGTCTTTGATAAGCTTTCCACCAGGTTACAACATGCTTTTGTAGCTTCAATACTGTGAAAGCAATCTTTTTCTTTGAACCATATTCAAAGAAAGAAAAATCCGTCTCTAGACGTTCAATCCAATCATCCAATTTTTCTACATCAACACTCCCATCATAAAATGGAATATCAACACAAAAATCAATTTTCAGATTCTTACCGTGAAGTTTAGTTGATGTAGGAATTTTAAGAAACTCACTTTCCCTCTTTTCTTCGTCCTCGTCTTCTTCCTTTTCTTCTTCTTCCTCTTCTTCCGAAGCTTCGGGTGAAGGTGTAATCTTTTTCATCTTCTTCGGCTTGGGTGTATGAGAAAGAATACATTCAGTCAATCCTTCAAGGGTGGTTTGAATCGAATTCATATCTGTTTGTAGCATAACCACCTTTTCTTCCATATTCGGTGGTTCAATGTGCTTAGGATCATCATCTGACTTTGTCATCCTTGATCCCCTTGTTCTCCTAACGTCTTCTAGCTTCTCGAGTACCTAACCAAGATTTATGTAGAGAGATTTAGTGAAAACCATAAACCACGGGGATTTATCTTAGAAACTAACCTTACTCGTGATGCCAGCTTGATACGTATGATCTCTATATCTTGGTAACTATTATTATAGAGGCGGAATTCAGAATAATAATAGACAGAAACTTAGAAAACAGAAAACAGAGTAGTAATTCGAAGAAATATATCTTCTCTAGATTATGAACAAGAAAACGGTTTACAATTCTCTCTTTGTTACGCTCACAATATCTCTAAACGGTAGTTAACCCTAAACTGTTTGCTAAAGCTTTCCTTTGACAATAACACGGGTATTTGTCTACAAGCTTTCTCTAGGTACATGTCTAGTTAACAACAAAACCTCCCTATTTATATACTTTTATCATACTCGGCCGACAAGGTCTTCTATCAGAAATTTATTTCCTAAACTAAGAGTGTCGCCTAAAACAAAATTCTTCCTAACTAGGAATTCTGCTCAAATAAGGTTTCTTCCCTCAACTTAGCTTGAGGTTTACTAGTTCCTAAGAGGAGTAGGGATACACATGTATCAATATCACATCGAATTGGAAAGGCAGTACTAATGTCTGTTCTTATCATAGATGTGCACCGATTTTGTGGAACTTGCACAGTAGTTTTCGGAAATTGATATCGAGAATAAGATTAAATATGAAACTTAATTTGTCTTTATTAAAAATTAAAACCCTATAGATCTTAATAGCATAAAATAAAGGCCTCACTTTATCTTAGCCTTCTCTTAAATATAGCCACACATTTATTAACTATAACCCAAAAAGTTTAAGTTCAAATGAAAATCCAGAAGTTAAAATAAAAAAATCAAACAAGTCCTAATTTTATACCACAATTAAACTTAAATCTCCCTCTTACTCAGCATAAAAAATAAACCCTAACTTTTTTCTTAATCATACTTAAAATCAATTATCATTCTTCTCTTAGGCCTTGTTTGGTAAAATTTATGATTATCTATTTATGATTATAAATAATCATAAATTGATAAATGATTTTGATATAATCATTTTTAAAATAAATTTTTCCAAACACTTTTTTCAAATAATTGATTATTTTAGAATGATAATCTCGAAAAGAAGAGGAAAGAAAAGTGATCTAGGAATTATTTTTAGTCATATGTAGTTTTTTTGTCTCTCTCTTGATAGTTTAGAGAAAATAAGAAGAAAAAAAATTCAATTTGAATAAATTTTCAAAACCACATTTTTATGTTTATGGAAATAATGGATTTTTCAATTATGATTAAAATAATCAATTATTATAATGGTTACCAAACACATATAAAATCCATTATAATCTGGGTAACGGATTATGGGATGATACTCCATTATTTTATTGGTTACCAAACAGCCCTTAGTATTCTCACAGATTAAACAATTATATATATACTCTAATCAGTATTTTCCCCCAAACAAAATAAACTCTAATTCTAATTTTCTCTAAAATAATTTTTCTTAATCATGATTACATTAAAATTGATCGGGGTGTATATTCTAATTGTTCTCTTAAAAATATCCACAACAATATCAATCAAAATGGAATTAACAAAGGGTTTTTTCTTTTCCTATAACCAAAACTCCATAAATATAACATAATCTATAAAAAAATCTCTAAGATAAATTTTTTTCCTTAATCATGATTACACAAAAATTGATTGAAGGTATTGATTATTCTTCAAAAACATTAATAATGTCAAATATCTTACATAAATTTAATTATATAATTAGCTTTTTGTTATTGTTGTTGATTTAGGAATTTAATGATTATCTTATTTTTTGGCTATATACAATAATTGTATATAATTTTATGGGCTATGTAGAATGATTATAAAGGTGTGTTTGATTAGCTTAAACACTTATTTTAGATGGATTATGGTTAATAATTGTGTGGGCTACGTTTAAGATAAACCTTATCTTAAAAATAAGATTAAAATTGAACTAATACGATTAAGATCTTAATAATGTTCTATTGAGGTGGCAGTGGTGGTGACAACGGCCATTATAGGTGATAGTTAGATTGGTGTTCGGTGGCTATTGGAAAAGAATGTGTGTTTTTATCACTCAGTTTAGATTATGTTTTTAGACTGTGTGGTATTTAGGAAAAATGTGGATGGACTTTAGGTAAAACCAAACATAATACTAAAGGCTAAAGGATAATTTAGACCAATCGTTACTGAGTCACTCCATAGCATATATCTTGGATGGGATAAATGGGTGTTGCGCCAACCCTTTCTCCTAATATAAGGAAGCCTATTATTGGGGCGTCACATTCCAATAAAGGGGCTTCATTTGGATTTCTAGTGATCAAAAGATTAGTTATGGGGTATTCTTGATTCAATATCAAATGTTGAAAATAACCTTCGACTAAAATCAAAACCTAAAATCTAAAAATAAAATCAAAACCTAATTCTCATTCAAAGATCTGCTCCTCCTCCTCTTCTTCTTCTTAACTTCCTCTCCTTCATCAACCATAAATCATTCCCTCATTTTTTTTCAATCAAAATCATTTCACCATCTTCGATCAATCGACGGTTTGAGAAACTTATAATCGTCGATTGAATCCTCTATTAAAGGTGCAGAAGAAGCATATTGATAGAAGTGATGGTAATCAACAAACCAATTGCATCTGAAATGGTTAGATTAATTGAAACCGTAGAAAAAATTAGGTTTCAGAACCAGTTACGGTTGGATTTTCCTCAAAAAAAACCCAACCGTAACTGTTTTACAGTTGGGTTCGTCCAAAAAAAACCTAGCCGTAATTGATTTACAGTTAGGTTCGATCATAAAAAACCCAGTCGTAACTGTTTTACAGTTGGGTTCGACAAAAAAAAACACCAACCGTAACTGATTTACAGTTGGGTTTGACCAAAAAACCCATTCGTAACTGTTTTACAGTTGGGTTTGACAAAAAAAAAATCAGTCGTAACTGATTTACAGTTGGGTTTTGATCAAAAAAACCCAGCCGTAACTGGTTTAAAATTGAGTTTTCCTAATTTTACCTAGTTACGGTTAGGAGTTCACTATCACCTAACCGTAAATTTGTATTACGGTTCCGAAAATGCTTACACTGCCAGACACATGGAAATATGATCCAAGCACCTCATACCCTGCTACGTAGCATAGTAATACCCTGGCCGTTCCATAGTTGGGGACTTGATCCCGTAGGACCGATCAACCCAACGTCCTCAAAGCGTCACAAATACATAATAAAAGTCACGGAGTACATGTCCAAGTGGGTTGAAGCAATACCCCTCAAAGATTACGCAGGAGCTACAATAGCCGCGTTTATCAAGGAGCACATCATATGCAGGTTCGACGCGCCCATGATAATTAGAGAAGATAACGCAAAGTCGTTTGTAAACAAGGACGTGATCGAATTGCTCCGTCAATACAACACAAAGCTGCACAGGTCAACTCCTTACTATCCCAAAGGGAATGGGCAGGCGGAAGCAACAAACAAAACGCTCATCCGCATTCTTAGCAGAAGAGTGCATGATCATCATAGAGAATGGCACGAGCAGCTGCCATTAGCATTCTGGGCATATAGGGTCTCAAAGCGCAGCTCCACAGGAGCATTACCTTATTCACTAGTCTATGGAGAAGATGCAATACTACCTGCAGAAATAACGATCCCGTCTGCAAGAAAACCAATGGCTAGCCACACTATGCCCGATGAAATAAGATGCTTCGCTCATTTATACACATTAGAGGATAGGAGAACACGGGCAGAGATATTCGCAGAAGATTATAGAAAGCGCGCAGCTAATTACCACAACCAGAGCGTTAAGGAAAGGACATTCAAGGTGGATGAGTTGGTCTTAAAAATCGCCTCTCACGTCCAAAGAAACGCCAGCGCTGGGAAGTTCGTTGCGAATTGGGAAGCCCCTTCATGATAAGGAAAGTGGCAGAAAGCGGATACTACAAGCTTAGATGTATGAACGGAACCAAAGTCAAAACACCTATCAATGGAAAGTGGCTGAAAATTTTTATGCATAAGTCACACCATGTAAACATTCATCCAGAGCAATAAAAGTAAGTTTGTGAAAATGGTGCATCTAAAAAAGGTCTCAGAGCAGCTAAAGGCGCCTGATTGACTGAAAAATTCACAAAAGGTCTCAGGCAGCCAAAGGCGCCTGATTGACTGACAAATTCACAAAAGGTCTCGGGTAGCCAAAGGCACCTGATTGACTGACAAATTCACAAAAGGTCTCAGGCAGTCAAAGGCGCCTGATTGACTGAAAAATTCATAAAAGGTCTCAGGCAGCCAAAGGCGCCTGATTGACTGACGAATTCACAAAAGGTCTCGGGTAGCCAAAGGCGCCATTGACTGACAAATTCACAAAAAGTCTCAGGCATCCAAAGGCGCCTGATTGACTAAAAAATTCACAAGAGGTCTCGGGTAGCCAGAGGCGCCTGATTGACTGACAAATTCATAAAAGGTCTCAGGCATCCAAAGGCACCCGATTGACTGACAAATTCACAAAAGATCTCAGGCAGCCAAAGGCGCCCGATTGACTGACAACCTTTCAATAAAAAAAAGGAGGTGGGTAGGCGCGTTTTACTAACGTCACCTCACCAACATCCTTTCAACAAAAAGGAGGGGGAGTAGGCGCGTTTTACTAACGCCCACCCCACCCAGTACCCATTCACTAAAGAGGGGGGAGTAGACGTGTTTTACTAACGCCCACACCACCCAAGACCCACTCATTAAAGAAGGTAGAGTAGGTGCGTTTTACTGACGCACACCCCATCCAAGATCCATTCACTAAACAGGGGGGGTGTAGGTAGGGGTGCAAATAATACCCGAAAATACTCGGCCTGCCTATACCCGCCTGAGCCTGCCTGTACCCGAATGAGCCCAAAGCCCGTTGCAACCCGTCACGGGCTGCTTGTCCTGGCCTGATTAGTTTTAATGGGAGGGCTCGGGTTTTTCCTAAAATTTAATAGCCGACCTGGTACCTGCCCGAACAACCCGGCCTGGTGTCTGTTTAAATTTTTAAAAGTTTTTGTTCTAATGTTAAAGCAAATTGTCATGTATTTTGGTTATATTTTTAATTAAAATTCTTATTTTCATTTCTATTTCACATTTAGAAGATTAATTATTTAAGTTCATTTTAACCTACAGTTCATTTAGTCTCCAAATTATAAATGGAAGATATATCAGTTATTACGGAATTTTGAAAACTTAAAAAACACGAAGCCTGTTTGGCCCGCCTGGCCTGGCCTGCTTATAGAATGGGCTTTGGGGAAGTTTCGGGCCTCAAAATAAGTGCTTCTACCTGGCCTTCCCGGCTTGACGGGATTTTTGGATAGTTGATTATGAGGCATGTTTGTCCTGGCCTGCAGTAGAAAATGAGTCGGGTTGCCCGGCCTGGCCCAATTTACACCCCTAAGTGTAGGAACGTTTTACTAACGCCCACCCCACCCAAGTCCCATTCACTAAAAAGGGGAAGTAGGCGCTTTTTACTAATGCCCACTCCACCAAGACCCATTCACTAAATAGGGGGAGTAGGCGCGTTTTACTAACGCCCACCCCACCCAAGACCCACTCACTAAAGAGGGGGGAGTAGGGCGTTTTACTAACGCCCACCCCACCCAAGACCCATTCACTAAAGAGGGGGAAGTAGGCGCGTTTTACTGACAACCACCCTACCCAAGTCGCATTCACTAAAAAGGAGGGAGTAGACGCGTTTACTAACGCCCACCCCACCAAGACCCATTCCCTAAAAAGCGGGGAGTATGCGCGTTTTACTAACGCCCACCCCACCAACATACTTTCAAACAAAAATAGGAGGGCGTAGGCGCGCTTTACTAACGCTCGCCTCAACCAACACCCTCTCAATAAAGAGACGGGGAAAAAAACGCGTTTTACTAGGGCGTCAACCCTCTTTTATCAGTGGTAACCCCCTCACAAAAGAGGGAGGGAGTATGCATACTATCCTCACACACAAAAAAGAAAAACGAGAAGAAAGAGGGAAGAAAACAACACTCCAACTCAAAAAAGAAAAACTATTCATACTGATTCAGAACAAACATAAAAGGATAATAAAGCACCAATAAAAAGACAACCCTACAGAAGGACACACAACCTAATCGTCCATTAATGCCCGATAACGAGCAATGTCCGCATCCAAAGATTCCACCATCAAACGCCCGTCATCACACTAAGCAGTAGACAAGCGAAGATCCTGGTCAACTTCATGCACTAAATGATGGATGTCCTGAATAAATTTACCCTTAGCCTTGGCTTCAAGAGCAAGCGAAAGAGTGTCATCATGATCATCGTACTCTTTACGAGCTTTATCCTGATGAATTAATCGAAGCGTCCACAACAAACCTGCTTCTTCTTTTAAGACTAATAAACGCGCCAATTCGTCCTCGAGATAGGGGTGAGGTACGAGCGTAGATGCAGCCGCCAAGGTCAGTTTGTACCCAAGAAGCGCTAAGGCTATATGATAAAAAACCCAGAGATGGTAATCGGAAATGGAACGATCTATGGTAGCCATCAGCATCACGGAATCCGCGAATAATTGATCAGCCGTGTCATGAGCGGTAGCAGCTTCGTCCAGCGCTCGTTGGATTTCTAATGGTGCGCGGCCCGATGGTTCAGCTTGCCGAGAAATCTGGCACGCCTCATGCTGAAGCCTGAAGTTCTCACGCTTGGAATCTTTATTTACCTCTCTTTGCTCACAAAGCGCCTCAATCTCATCCTTCACCGACGATAAACGCGCCAATTCTTTCCCCTTGAACATCGAAACCAGCGCGGGGACTGATGCCAAAGTTAATACGTATACGTGAAGGGAATGAGCCATCTAGGTTAGATTTTCAATGGAGGAGGGTAAAATTTGGAACGAACCGTTCAGAACCCGTAGCCGGATTAGAAATGCAAAACTACTTATATAGGGAGAGTGTCGTTGTGAATGACGCAGTAACTACCCTGTTTCCAACGCATGCCAAGACACATGGTGACTCAGAGTATAAAGTGATTTGACTACTGGGTCATTTGACAATTGACCCAATAGTCAGGGGACTAATGTTGATACATGAAAAATAATACCCCTTAACGGGTCTGGGTGCCCCCCCCCCCCACCCACAACCAAAGGGGAGGTAATCCAATGTAAGAAAGGGGGACTTGGGAATTAGGCCCAAATCCAATACAAAACACCCATGGAGCAAAAGGGATAAGGGAGGAATTAATACGAAAGGAGAGACCATATTAGAGAAGGGATGGCATTAGTAGTAATTAAAGGAGTTTAGGACACATGACATGATGTCATAAAAGGAAAGGGCTTTTGGAAAATCTATATAAGGAAGGACAAGGTACAATGGAAAGACAACTCTCTCTCTCTTACTATTCTTAGCAAAGTTAAGGTCATTTGGTTAGCTAGGATGGGTCGGACCTAACGAGAATTTGGGTGTTAACAGTTACCATTCAATTGTCAAAAATAGCTTCCTCCGTCGTCCTAGTTACCATTCATTATTATTAATGCTAATACAGAAAGGGAAGATTTGTCATACAAAAAATATTTGGTTAAGGGGCTTTTGGATTTACTATTTATAACCCGTTTTTGTCTTTATTCAGTATGCCCTGAAATTTTTTAGTATGCCTTAAAACAAGGTTCATATTTTAGACGTACTCTAATTTAACTAGAAAATATACAAA
The DNA here is from genome assembly GCF_003573695.1 of Papaver somniferum. Classification (NCBI taxonomy): domain Eukaryota; kingdom Viridiplantae; phylum Streptophyta; class Magnoliopsida; order Ranunculales; family Papaveraceae; genus Papaver; species Papaver somniferum. Next base: position 44,756,044 of record NC_039363.1, read on the forward strand.
AGATAATGATAATATTGGGAGAAACTGGGATTCAGGATTTCACCATCAATCGAATTCAATAGGTACATATAATGATTTTTAACAATTATAACTCTTTTATGGACTCTATTTCTTTGCCAAAAGTAGATTTCTAATACATTAATCGTAAATTATAAGCATGATGTATCAAAAGCTCTTACGTCAAAGCATACACCATAAAACAAGATCACAACTAATTAATGTAAATCGTAAATCAATTAAAAGTAATGCAAAAAGTCAAAAGAATCAAATATAGTTACCATTAAATTGTAAAAAATTGCTTCTTCCGTCGTCCTAGTGATGGGGTTTAGCTCATAATGTCAAACACTCGCTCAAAATATAGATACATAGCTCAAAAAATGCTTGAGAAGAATAAATATAAGATAATTGATAACACATCGAATCTGCAACGTTTATAAGCATTGCAGAATCGACTATTACAGAGATGTACGGCAAAACATAAACGACCGTCTTAACTGCAGCTGAATAAGCGACACTTTCCGTGATGGACCTTGACAGGTGATAGGTGTCCTAAACGCCTTGATTTATTATCTATCGATTATGCTTTCTTTGATATTTTTCTTGTGAATTGTGTATTTTACGTTTACTTTTGAGTTTTATAGGCGTTTTAGAGTTATATGAAGCAAAAAAAGAGAAATATGAGCTTAATGCATCACATGGAGACATTGATTGTTGGCGGAATCAAAGCGGGAAATGACTCAAGTCTGTAATGTGTGAAAACATATTATTATAAGGGTAAACAGTCAGGGCATCCCGTATCTGAATCTCGGGTGCCTAAATCCAATTATACCCTGAACTTAAATTTAGGTCGACAACTCCTCCCCAGTCCCAATTTACAGGGGTGTATTGGATTAAGATTTACATGGATATTTAACAATCCTAAAAACTCCTAGGTACTCAATTAGGATATGTAAGGAAACATTAATTATCAATGATATTCAATTAGGATTGTTTTAGATTCCACAAATATCCTAGGTATTCAATTGGTTTAGGATTTCTTAGGATAGTTATGGGACATGATATATATGGATTCTTATGGATATTTATAGGCAAAATATGTATATTTTTATCTCATATCTTTCTTAACCCAAACCACGAGAGTTTCATGGATTCTTATGGACAATTTTTTTTATCACAACATGTTATGTTTTTCCACCACCACCACCACACATCATCGACCACCACCGCCACCACGTACCATCACCGTCACCGTCACCACCATCATCGCCACACACCAACACCACTACCGCCCACGCCCACCACCTCCCACCGCCGCCACCACCAACCATCGCCACCACCACCACACCACACATACCAACCACCACCTCCACCTCCACCCGTCACCTCAACCTTTTTTTCTTCTTAAGGGAATCATTATGACCTTGATTTTTTCAAATATATTACTAACTTTTAATATACTTCGATTTAAAAAAATCTAACTACTCCTAAGACATCTATTATAATCCAAAATCATATATCTATAAGAATCTTAAATATTCTTAAAAAAACATTATAAATCCACCAAATTCGGGTATAACTAATATCTAATTTTATCTAGATAAATCCTGATCCAATACACCCCCGTTATTCTCTTCCATGCTTAGATCTAGCGACTAGGAGGACTGAACCAAGGGTTACCGCCGGCTAGTAACGGGTTTTCGGTTGGCTGTAGAGATGAGACTATTTTCTGAAACCAAGTTGAAGAATTAATCAGTGTGTTGAGTTCTGCTGATAGATGGGTTGAATTATTGGAGGTATTTCATTTGAAATTGAAGAAGATGAGTTCCAGAACTTTTGAAGGTTGTTGTAATGAAGAATTAGAAGCTGAGATATTGGTTAGGTGTTGCAGGTACAATGACAATGGGTTATGGAAGCTGTGGTGGTCCTGTAGCTGTTGTAACTGATGATGCAGTGGAGAAATGGGTTGCTCTAGGTTGTTTTGAAATTGAAATTGGTGGATGTGATGGTTGTACGATTAGATACTACATATTGTTCAAGGATCTTTAAATCTACTTGCATGTATTAGGTTTTTCCATACAGGTTGTCGAACGACAAAGTTGGTGGTATACTTGGTACCCTCTCCTTTTCAAAAATCACCTATTTATAGACGACAGAGAAAGAACCGTTGGCGGTAGAGTTTCTACCGAACGATATAGACTAAATCAATGTTGAACCCTTTTCCCATAATAGCGTGGCTTGCCAAGACACCTGGTATAACAAATGGAATTGTTTGCTAATCTGCATAGGAACCCACCTCGGGTTGCAGATATAGGATTTAATGGGATTACATCCCATGATGGGAGCCTTTCATGATGGGTTCTTTTAACAAAAGCAGTCTCATTAAATATTTCAAATGAATAAGCGATTCAATTGATTCACCATAAATAAATACTGATTCAATCTTGAGATATGTATAATAGATCGAACTAGCTTTTTTTTGAACCTACATTTAGGAGATACCTCTACAAAATGAGAGATTACTAACTAAAAAAATGGAGTTATTATGAGGTAAAATGAAGACTGTTATTTATGTATTTTTAGTAATGGCTAAATTGTATTTATTTAACTAGTTGTTAATCATTTATATTAGTTGTTAGGTTATATTAGTCATTAGATTAGTGAAATAAACATATAAATTAGGGTTTGGGATTTCAGATTGTGTTAGTTTTTGGGTGAATAGAAAAAACTAACCTATTGTTTGATTAATTAAATACAAGACTACTGCACACGCGCGACGCGCGTGGTGAAATTATCGACCAATCCATACCGTTGAAGGCTAACTTGTTATTATGCAAAACCGAAAAAAAAATTCATTCATACAAAATTCAAAATCCCAATACAATAAAATACAGTATAATTAATTACTCCCTCCGTTCTTTTTTAATAGGTCAGTTTTTTATGAATAAAAGTTTCAAAAAAATATGTCAGTTTACTAATTGTGAAAGTCAAATGTTACTTTAATTTTTTGGGACCAATGTTCTCTTAACTTCTTTTGATGACAAGTGCCATGTGGACCACTTCACTTTACTTCTTTTGTTGACAAGTATTATGAGGACCATTTCACTTCACTTCTTTTATTGACAAGTGTCATGAGGACCACTTTCAATGATTGGTTCTCTTAATTTCCTTAAATTTCTCTAAAAACAAAAACAATAGGAAATGATATTAAGCATATTAACGAAGTCATTTATACTCACAATTATTTGTATATACCCTCTGATAACAAAAATGCAGAACGGGAGTCAGATAGGAGGATAAGCACTTGGTTTGTCTAATTACTTTAACACCCTCTTCCCCTCATTTATTTAGTGGGTGCTATTGTGAAAAACAAATAAAACATAGGGCAAATTTGGAATTAGAAAAGGTCCCCATTGATTTAGTTGCTCACGTCACGTGCAAATGGACTGGGGTCCATTTTGTAAACAAAGTTTTACTTATGGGTCGGCTTTTATAAACAAAGTCAGTTAAAATACCGATACACCCTCAATTTATGTAGGTATTGTGATGAATACAAATAAAATCCACGGACAAAAATGAAAAACACTTTTTGCAGCTTCATGTTACTGTTCATAGGTAGGTTCCCTTTATATATTAGAATAGATGACCAATTCTGATATACATGATCACTCAGTATTTCTATTGTTTGATTATATTGATCAGTTCTAATATGCATAATCTTTTTTTTTTTTTTTTTTTGATATTTTAATTCAATCAAAAGGAGTGTTTGTGCAGTCAAAAGAATTCTTATAGTTGGAGACGATCTAACCTTCGGTGTTTGGGCCCCAAGTGCGATACCATTAAAATGGACGCAATGACATCTCTTAACAGCTGTATTGTAATTATGGTTCCATTAGTTTTTTCTTTTCTTTTTTATATAAGAAAACAGAATGAGTGCCATGAAGAGCAACTAACTCTAGATTACATAACGGTGTTCAGATGGGCTAAGACTAGCACCATGTTAAACAGTCACAATCGGATAAGGGTTTGGATAACTTTTGATATAACTATTTAAATCTTTTTAATGGATGTGCCAATTGAGAAAACAATCCCACTAAAGTACATCGACCGGTATATACGGTACCAGTTGTCCATGGCAATCCATAAATTCATCTATTTTTTTTTTAAGAATAAGAAGACTCAAATCGAACACTAATTCTTCATCATGATAGAGAAAACAAAATCCAACATCAACATGAACCTCCACGTAAGTTCATAAATACAAACATTAAGAATTATGTTGAATTTTCCCTCTTTTTGGGTTTTGATATTGCGAAGCAAAAATTAAAGAAACGAGTTGATCACCTGTGCGATGCACCAGTCAGTGTCGCTTATGAAAGAAATTAATAAATATTAATTATATTCAGAGAATATGTGACCTTATAAAAGGTAATTAGGGTTGTTCATGGTCGGTTTTGGTTCGGTTTATAGCCAAACCAAAACCGAAACCAATACTATTGGTTTCTAAAAATCTAAACCAAACCAATCCATTAACCATTGGTTCGGTTTCCAAATGGTTCCAGTTGGTTTCGGTTTTTTCCAGTGGTTTTTGGTTAACCAATAATTATGTCAAATCAAAAAAAAATACACAAATTTACAGATAAAAAAATCGTAATTGCCGATAGTATTGGTTTACACAAATATACAGACAAAAAAAAATAATCAAGAATAGTTAAAGCTTACTCTAATTCTAGAGATCAAAAGAAGATATATAATATATCTTAATTTAGTTATTGACAAATAAAAAAGAAGGAAGACGGGAAGAAAAAAATCGAGTAGCAGCAGTTGTAGTTGGGGGTGGAGAAGGGAGGCGGCTGAGAGAAAGAGGGAGAGTATCATAATGAAATATTAGATTTAGGGTTTCTATTTATCCTCTAAATCAATGGGTAGAATCTAATACTTTTAAACCGACGGTAGAAACTAAGTTTAAAAATTAATCGGTTCCCCAATGGTTTTTGGTTCGGTTTTCAGGTCAAACCAAACCAAACCAGTAATGTCGGTTTTTCAACTTTTTTTACCAAACCAATCCAAATCTAAATGGTTTGGTTCGGTTTCTTTCTTATTGGTCTGGTTCGGTCGGTTTCCAACGGTTAACCGACACTATGTTCAGCCCTAAAGGTAATAAACATTCAATGAACTAATAAAAATTCAATGCGATATAAAAAATAATTAAAAAGTCATGGCTCTGCATAATAATATCTTCAGACCCTATAATATTGTTCCAACTTCACAAATAAATTAAAAGCTCTTTTGTACCGGCTTTTTTCTTTCATATTCTTTAAATTTCTGGAGCTCATGTTATTTATTTTTTCAATATATATTCTTACCACTTTTGGTTCATCACCCAACTATTTTATGCCTTTATTGCATCAGAAAAAGCGACATCGAGATTACAATGCATCTCAAAGAAAGTCTCATCATCCGCTTGATTTTCATCTCAAATAGCATAAATCTATAGAAAAGTTACATGATGATTATGGGAATTTATATCTACATAGTGTAATGAAATATTTTCTAGTTCGGTAAAATTAATTTTATACAATGGAATATTTTTGTCGTCTTTGCAACCATAGTGATACATGTTTTATTGGCAGGGACGGTCCTATGAATGGGCTAACCCGGACTATAGCCCGTCCCTGAATTTGGCCCAAAAAAATTTTAGTATACATATTTGACTGATTTTCGTACTCAGTCGTATGAATAAACTAAGTAGCCCATTTTATTTCACTGAGTTTGCCTGCTATTATTACTAACCCACTTGAGAAATATTAGTTGGAAGTTTACGGTGAAGCCCATTACCATTACAGTTTTCAATCGAATACCTGAATTTACTTATCCCATAAAAAGTTTAAAGGTTTTATGGTTTTATTCACAAATCTTAATCTCATTTGAGGATATATTGTTAATTGATAAAGAAATCCAAGCATCAAAATCTCATCTTTTGTAGTCAAAATTTTTTCCACCGCCTGCTTTAATGTAGGACATATGAGCCCCTACATGTCCCTCATATACACATATGAGTTTCCTGCATATAGGAAATTGGCCCTATCCTAAGTGAAATTTTGGGTCCGTCCCTGTTTATCGGTGAAGTGGAATCATACATTTCCCGCAACAGGGGCCCATATTTATTGCTAAAAATCAAACCAGAAAATGTCATGATTATCATATTTTGATCCTAAATTTCATAATGACATTTTTGAAATAATAAACGTATTTGTGCTCACTGTTACTCTTTATTGGTTGGTTTTTCTCAAAAGAACCACATAAATTAAGAAAAAATAATAGTACCCACTTATATTCTGTAGAGTAGAATCATATTGAGCGAAAATACTTCAATATGTTCAAGCTTTTTCCCGCATTCTAAATAATCTGACCTTTGAAGAAGCTATATTTGCTCCGCCTGTGATGTCTATTGAAAATGGATTTTTGAGTTTCTTCACATTGTCTTTGTCGCTCAAATAAGCATGCACTATGAAATTAAATAATTGTTATCAAGATTAAATAATTACTATATATTATCATACGTACAATTTATATTTATTTGGATTTTTGATTCACGTACCATGATAAAATTTGAATTATGTCAAAGAATCACGAACTAAAGTTAACAAACCATTGCATGACTTTTATAAATAGTATATTATTTTCATAAATCCATTATTCTAATAAAAAAATATTTTCAAACATTATCCGAGGGAAACTATTCCACAACGATATGGGATCAAGCAAACCGCCTTTTCTTAATCAAATTCTCTTAAATGACTCTAAGAGAATCACTTTCCCCCGTATAATCTCTATTTAGTTCCTTTTTAATATATACATGCTTCAAAAAAAAATTGTCTAAAAAATAACATTAAATAAAAAATCTTATAAAGTGCTTTTCAAAAAAAAAAACAAAGCAAAAAAATGTAATGAAGAGAAAAAAACACTCATGTTCATTATGAGAACTGTTGCATTGATTTCTTTTCTGCTAGTTTCTTGTTGTTCTTTTTAGCATGTTTTTATTCGAGATATTTTATAAAAGGTCGTAAAACATGCACTTGATGCATTAGGATCGGAGACTAACCGAAGACCGTTTGATTAAGCCGTTAGTTGACTTTTAATTAAGGTGAAGCTCACCTCCATTTACTGTCATGATAAACATACTCTTGCGTCATTTGTTGTTCATCAATTTTTTGTTCAATTCGAAAAGTCTCTGCGATACTCTCTACATTCTATGGAAGTACTTCATTCCACCCCTGACTCAATCTTAGCAACATCAACTGAACTCTTTTTAGTAATCTCTTGTTTCCCGTACTCATTACTAATTAAATCTATAAACTCATTAATCTTCTCACCGATATTATTCTTCCAACAGATTATCAAGTATATCATCATTGAGGTGGGTGAATCCGACCAATATACTAGCTTCATCTAGGTCTATATTATTAAGTTTTTTTTTTTTTTTGAAACTTAATCTGTATTGTTAATATTTGCATTTCCTTGGTATTTAGGGATTTTATCTTCTTCATCATGTAGCCTTTCTATTTGTGGTTGTTAATCTTCGATTCTTCATAGTTCAATTTTCCAAGTTCAATCTCTTCCAGACAAACTCTGGATATATTCCATCACCCACTTCATCTTCAACATCTACATGCCCTAAAATAAGAATCATTTCTTGATAATGGTTTCTACCCAATCGGAATCACGGATTCGTATTATATGCCCTTATATATTTGACTTGAATAAAAAAAATGAGTAATTTCATAAGTGGGTCGGATCTAACATACCAAGTTAAGTTATTAACAGGTGTTAGGGCACTATGTCCTTTAAAAATTTCTCCAGGGCAATTTGGTAAAAATTCAAACGGTCAAAAAAGGTCTTCGACCCTGATACATCAAGGGCATGTTCTACGATCCAGACCTTAATTAGCCCATAAAGTTGCAACCCTTTTACAAAAATATCTCTTGTTGTTCCTTTATAGACAACAAAATTTTCTTTTCTCCCATGAGAGTATGTTAAACTCGTGAATTATGAATTATATATGTACTGCTTTCATGTGAGTCATTAAACTATGCTCATTTATGCACTCTATGAAGGAACGCATGTTTCATTTGGGAGCGATAAAAAAATGGAATGAAGTGATTATATACAAATTTAGCAAGTGTATATATGTATGCGTATGTACCTAGAATTATAAGATGGACATCTTAAATATATTAAGGTGCGTCTAAATGTGCCGCTAAATTAAAGGATTAGCGATTCTTGAACATAATTATGACATCCTTAGCACCATGGACAACACAAGGTATTGATTGGAGATATTTAAACGTATCATGTTCTAAATTAATCAAAAGCTATCTAGAATACTTCGTAGTCGGATAATATGCGTTTTTCAAGCATACAAATTTTGTTTTTCTTCCTAGTACCTCCCTGGGGTTGGAAGGTATATTTTGTGAGCATAATTCTTATTTACGATTTCTTAGGCTAAGTTGTCTTACAACCTCTTAATTAGGTTGTGTAGTGTTACGCATGTTGAAAATTGATCATTCGAGACCAGTAGCTAGCAAGTTTTCTCGCTAATCTTACCCGTCAGTAACAGTATTACAGTACCACAAGATGCGGGCAAGTTCTTTTGGCCTGACTTCCTTCGACATTGTATTAAGGCAAGGGTACAAAATCGTCCATTGTTCATTACATGGAGTAATAACTAACAGCTTTGCCTCACTGCAGGTTTGGGACTTCTACCCGTTTTCTAGAGACCACTCTTGACATACGTGAACCTCTATATCTATGGAGTTACGTTCCAGAATAAGAAAATTCTCGGTCAGATAACAACCACTCCTTTACTTTTATACCTTAATGTGTATGGATCACATTAATGGGACTCCCATTGCACCATTTTTATTTTCATTACCGCGGATGAAATTTATGAAATCAACAAAAAAGAAATTTGCTTGATGAGGGTGTATTAATTGGTGTCACCAGAGTAGTTTAGGAAAAAGAAGTTAAGTTTTTTTATATGAAATGGAAAACAACACTCAATATTATATTAACTATAAATAAGATACAATATGGAAAAAAAATTACGTCTTCCTTAAGTTTTTTTTTTTTTTTTTTTTTTTTGTTTATTTTTTCTGAACTTTTTTCTAGTACATCTCACACCTTTGTAACTTACTAAAAATCTTTCAAAAAAGAAAAGGTACGGCCTACGGGTTATTAAGAACCGATTCATCCTTAACTATCCATCTTTTAATTCCAACTGACAAATCACGTGAAACTTGAATAACCTACAATCAGTAACTATAGTCATGACTCATGTTATAATCTAATAAAATATAAATACACAGTATGGATGACATGGTAATCAAGTAGTCAACCTAACAATGTATATCTTCCACCTACACTAAAGGTAATACAACACTGACACAACACCAAAACTGGATATAACTTAAGAAGACCTAAAATATGATACAATTTTATGTTTAAGTCCTTCGTGATGAATCAGGTGAAGGCATGGTCAATCCCTACCATTCATGGCAGTTTCGTCTAACAAACTTTTTTTTTTGAAGCATAACTTCTGTTTTTTGTTCATATTAATTAATCTTTTTATATTTGTCCACTTTTCACTTCTTTAAATGTAATTTAATCCCTATCACTCATCACTGCATAACTTTACCGACCAAAAAAAGAGAAACAAATTTAATCCCTATCACAGAAGATGAATATCGAGCACATGAGATATAGAAACAACAAAAGAGACTTAATAAAAACTTAAAGTTTAAAATCTTAGCCTAGAGAAATATTTTAGCATTTAGTGTCAATCGGTCACATATTTTGAGGATACCTGAATACCAAACAAAAGTAGTAAATCAGTCACCAAAACACCACCTGTAAGATAAAAACAAAGAAGAACAAAATAGTTGAAGAAAGAAGCAACGTGGAAAAATGATCAGTCCTTTGCTCGGATATGCTTTTTATACATAGGCCAAGCTCACAAACTCCAGTACGTAAAATCAGGAAATACATATTGAATACATACTCTTACATTGATAGTGTCCCTTGTACATGGAAAACTCATGGCCAGAAATGGTAGAGATACATACACAAAAGAAAAAAAAACATATTGAAAACTTACACTTACATTGATGGTGTCCCTTGTACATGGAAAACTCAATGCCAGAAATGGTAGAGATGCATACACAAAAAAAACCAGAGAATGGTGGTCAGTAAAAGTGGAGAACTTGAGCGAGAAAAAAAGAACTCGTGGATTATGAAAAATACCTGAATTACTGGCTTAAGAACATCATATCCAATACCAATACATGCACTACTATCATTTATAGCAGATCACGTCAAATCATAAATCAATTTTACTGCTCAATATATACATTCGATTTAACAATGCATCCACAAAATATGAAAAATAAAAAACTGTACAGTCTCAATAAATATTAACTAACCTGTAGAATGTTCAACAGTGTCCACTGATCCACTCTGGGATCCAAGACCACTTTCCTCTAATGTCCTTTTCCTCTTAAGAACCCCTGAAGTACAAAACAACAAATATAAATTTCACAGATTAGTTGTTAACTCACTCATAGCCATTAACAGATACAACTCCATCAAAAAGAATTAAACAGATAAATAAATTATGTACATAATCATCAGCGGAAATAACCTGGAATTGATTTTGTTTTGCAGTTACTTTCCAAAACTATATTTTTACGCCTGTGGCGATTCACCCAAGCTTGTTCTGGTTCACAACTTTGTTGTCCTGACAATGCTATCGATTGTGAACTTCATGTAGGCATTAAAAATAACAATAAAATCAACCAATGTTTTGGAACATGATCTTATTATGTGATCTCATTCGTTAAAACATGCATGTACCTGCATCCGTATTTTCGAGCAATCGACGTATTTTCTTGTTTCTTCTCTCAAGTATCACGTCCTTATTCTTCATACGATCCACCCTTGCCTGCACGGGAGTCGTTGGATCTGTATCTATAGTTGGTTTCACGGTTCAACCCACAGATTTTCTTGCTGCATGGATCATATGTAAAGGTAAACAACGATCATGTTTATAAACCCACAAAATATAAAAGCATGCAGATGCAACACATTCAACCATAAAAGGTCCACATTTTAATACCTGTATTTTTTCTCTTGCGCACTCCACTCCGAATGTTGGCATCCTCATCCATTACCAAGTCTAAAAAATCATTTTGTTTCAATATTACGAAATTCTAGATCGTTAAGAGTACGATTCTAGATTAAATTATCAAGCCATTATATGGAATCAAAAGGATCTTCAAATCCCGTTTGATACATATACACGATCAATTTGCGACTATTATTGAACATCGAAAAAAACATCGTGGTATTACAAATAATAGATCAAAAGTGATGAGTTTCTCACCGTGATGTAGCCTGGGGTTCACGATCCAAAAAATAAACATGTTTATGGAATCAAATCAATGAAACAATAAAGACTTTTATCATATGAAAACCCAAGAAAAAACAACCGGAATAGTGAGAAGAAAAAAAAGTATCACCGTGATGTAGCCTGAGTTGATGATCCAAAAGATAAAACTGTTTCTGGAATCAATGCAATGAAACAATAAAGACTTTTATCGCAAGAAAACCTCAGCAAAAACACTGGGAATTTGGCCTTATATAGTGAGCTACTAAACCCAAAAAATTCCAAAAAAAAAAGCTTCTTCTCAGGAAATAATATAGTATTTTGGTATTCACATTTATTTTGATATCATATTCCAATATTTTCTTCCTTGTTATTTTGATTTCCACATTTATTTTGGTATCTCTGTAAATTATATTCCCATTTTTTTTCCAAATTTATTTTGGTTCTCTGAAAATTATATTCCCATTTATTTTTTATTATTTTGGTATTTCTTTTGGTGCGTCTTTTTTTCTGCTTCCAATATTTTCTTCTTTGTTATTTTGATTTCCACATTTATTTTGGTATCTCTCAAAATTATATTCACATTTGTTTTTTCCACATTTATTTTGGTATTCTCAAACTTATATTCCCATTTATTATTTTTTTTATTTTTTGGTGCGTTTTTTTACTTCTTTGGAATGGTTTTGTATTTTTTTTATTTGTATAGGAATTCATTTTATTTTTTTGTTGTTGATAACGTTTTTCTTTTTTTGGAAATCATTTTCTACAAAAAAAAAAATAGAGTTTTTTCGAGCAACGTGGTTAATCGGAGATTCTGGTTGATTCTGGCCCCACCATTCTAAATTTCAGCCAATAGAATTTCGAGAAAATCTTTTGGTCCAACGAAATATTATTTGGCCAATTATATTCTATAAATTATTTACCTAAAATTATAAAATTTAAATAATCTAAAAAAATTACCAAACAAACATAAAAAAAAATATAACACTATCAAAAAATAGAAAATTTTTTTTGTTAAAATTAACTATGAAGTATTCATCGTGATTTCATCATAAATTTAAATCGATCATAAAAAAACTTAAATTTTTTTTTTCCAAAGTCCAGTGTCCAATAATATAATAAAACTCATCTATTTACAATTCCAGAATACCGATAATTAAAACCCCTATTTTAAAATCGCAGTTACCCGTACAAATGATATGAAATTATCGAATTATTGATCAAATTTATATCAACAATAAAAAGAAGAATACCTGAATGGTCGCCGTTAGATAAGGGGATCTTCTTTCTCCGGGGCTTATAAAAGGTTTTGTTTATCCTCTACAATTATAGAGAGCACAAAATCATTAAGAGGAAATCATGTTGATGGTGTTCGAACATAATAATCAAGCAAATAAGAAAACAAAAAAAAATAGTAATAAGATTGCGGAGAAAAAAAATGATTCATGCCATTTTTTCTGAATATTATCATTGCATAAAAATAACAAAAAAAAAGAAATTCTTAATAATTTCGATCCATAAAAATATTAAGAGAAAATTAAAGAAATTTCTATTTTCGGAAGCGTAGAAGTTATTTTGGAAAAATAACTCAACAAATAAATGTAGCAATTCGAAATATAGTGGACATTCAAAAATATAATATATTGTTTTATGTTTTTGCATGTAAAAATGGCAAAAAATATTGGATGCATGATATTTACGGTAAGATACCTTTGGTAAAAAGTTAAAGGTAGACCCGTGATTTTCATAATCTAAACTTGCCAAAAATAACACAACAGGTAAATGCAGCAGGCCGTAAAAATAAAAATCCTAAACTATATTTTTAGACATTTTATTATTTTTTATTTAAACCAAATCTTTTTATTGTGGGTAATATATCTATTTATATAAAGAATCGAGCATAAACAAATCCCATCGTTTAACGCCGCTTCTCTCTTCTAATGGTGTTTCGTATTTTATTTTTTCCTTTTTCCTGATTTTGTTATCTGATCCCGGTATGTTGTTGTTTTGTAGGTATCCCTAAACGTTGATCGGTATTGTAAATGCTTAATGTCATTTGAATGGTAAATCTCCTCACTTCAAATATTATTTGGCTTTCCTTTTCCCCTTTGTGAAACCGATAAATAATGATTTCATGCAGAGTTCAAGGAAGGAGATAAATTTTTATACCAAGTTTGTTTTGTAGATAAGATGGATGGCGACTTTAAAGTCATAAGAAAAATCTTTTGATGCACCACTGTAAGCGCAGTACTTGATCGTGATGAAATCATTTTTTAAAATGTTGCAACCGCAATTTTTGGTCGGGATGGAATCGTTTTTATTTTCCAGCTTCGATTAAAAAAGAAGGTAATATCAACATCATAATTTTTATTCTTCGTTTTTTTTTTTGTTTTTGTATAACACGTATAACTTACGGGTTTAACAAGGATTTGGAAAAGATCTTGATTCACTTATCCTGGAAAATTTAGGAAAAGGAAGTCAATTTCTTTAAATGAAGATCATCATTCCATCGAGGAGGGAGAAACTAAGTAATTAATAGTCCATTTTCTTTTTTATAACTATATGAGTTAATTATTGGTCAGAAACTTGAACAAATAAAAAAAATTCTCTCTAACTATTTGTATTTATGTCGGAGTATATTTGTCCCTATATTTTCCTTGTAGTGGTATACTGGAAAAGGTAAGTGCCGAATATTATACGGGAAAGCTGTCCCACTTGATGTTTTTTTTGTTAATTAACATTTTTACTTTGAGTAAGGGTCCTAAGTTAATTGTTCACTTTACAGATGACTGGCAAAGATAAGGATTTCAATTTTCAGATATATGGCAACTTCTGATTTGTTGAATGAGTTGTCTAAAGACGGATATAAAACGGATCATGATCTAGAGTTGAAGATTTCGATGACCGTTCAATAGAGAAATAAAAGGAAATCCCTCAAAAAGTTTGCATCCTTCCATAGTTTTGTTAGCATTTTTGTTCAATTTTCACTTAGTCATAGAATAATACAAAATCCGATCATATTTTTTCGATTGTATTCCTATACTTTTACATGATTTGTGTTCATCTAATTCAAGTTTAATCTCAATGAAAAAGTCGATTATGTATTTTTTTTATGTAAATGAAGTGTTATATATCATACGAAAGTAGCTTTTGTTGAGAAATCATCAAGCACATTCTTGTCAATTTAAGAAATAAGTTTTTGTCTGCATTTCAAAGCAAAAAATACCAAGCTTAAATACCTATCCAATACTTGATGTCTTCTAGATTTTTTTTTTATGGCTTACTGTTTGTTGTACCACGGGTATGGAAGAAAATCAGTTTTTGAGAATTATTTTAAGTACAATTAACGGAGGAGCTCAGGCAGTAATTACTACCCGGACATTTCTGTCCACTGAGAATGAGTTTCTCAATGCAGTAATCGCAGCCTCATATGGAGATTTGGTAAGAAATAAATTCAAAAAATAGTACGTCGCTCATGTTGTTATTCTCTCTCTTGAAGATGACAAGATCAATGAAATAAATAAACGCATCACGCCCCTGTTTCCAGGAGAAGGACGTGAATACCTGTGCAGGGATTATGTATATTTTACTGCTAATAGTTACACCGAAGAAGTTCAGTTGTATCATAAAGAATTTCTAAACAAGATTGTAAATGCGTACATGCCGCCTCATGAATTAAAATTAAAAACTGGACTGCCAATTATTCTCTTGAGTGGACTAACCATGGACCAAGACATTGTTGCGTGCACAAGGTTGATTATAACAGAGCTACTAGAACATGAAATTGTTGCAGAAGTGTTAACAGGAGCTGCAGTCGGGGAAGAAGTGGTGATAGGAAAAAGTGTGATGAAATCAAGGGACACCGCACCATTAACTAGATGTCAGTTTTCAGTGAAAATTTCCTTTGCAATGCACACTGACAGATGCAAGGCACAAATCTTACACAGTGTTGGGTTTTACTTGGAGAATGACAATCCGTCATACATTGGCTTTTCAAATACATCTAAGGAACCATCAAAACAAAAATCACTATCATCAGAAAGAATGATTTACCATATGAATACACCAAAACCATTGTCCATCAACACAATCCTGAAAATTTCGGGTCTATAGACCATAGTAAACGGGGATCCGTAGGAAAATTCTATATCATATAGAGAGCTCCTCTGGTTTTGAGGGACCAAACTCCTTGATTCGAACCTTTGCATGTCGGTATCAAAAACCGGTGCCTTGCCACTTGGTTATACTCCAAGTTAAGGTATGAATTCCATGAATCTTTCGGGACCGTTCAATTGTGAACCGATTTAAGAGGCCTTTGCACAGCGATTCTCGCCTTAGCTGGGTGAGGAATATCCTTTCTTAAAGGCTACGCTTTGATAGTCTCTTTCTTTATCGAGGAAAGAAGGAACTTCGGCGAAAGGCTACCCCTTAGTTTCATCTATTCACTTCGAGTGCCTACGACAGTGAAAAACTTGATTCCAGAGGATTGACATCGAAGTCAGAATGGAATCGTGTCTTTCCATCGGAGCGGCTTTCACAAATATGGATAATGTAAATCAGACCTTTAATTGCTGGGATTTAACCTTAGCCACCGACCTACAGTTATCCTTAAACTTCCGTGCTTGGTGGAGAAGAAGCGAAGAAAGGTCCAAACAGTGGCCTATGATGGGAATCATGAATAGAGTAAGATTATAATGATTTGGGTCCTTAATTAGAGTTTTGCTTTATGTTTAATTAGGAAAATGATTTTTGCTTTTATTTTTCTTAGAAATAGATTTGTTTAGAGATCACAAACAATTCCAACTTTGTTATAGTTTACCTTTTAGTAAATGTTATGGTTCCCTTTTAGTAAATGTCATATTTAGCCTTCTTTTATTCATTTTTTTTTTTACACACTTAGACGCATCGCAATTGCCAAACAATAATGCATCTCAGACGAACTTGCATTTCCCTGTTTTTTCAAGGACACACTTGCCTGCTTCTTTGATGAACATGCATTTCCCTCATGTGCCTTCACAAACACATTCCTCCTGAGATTTGCTTCTCTATCTATATCTGCATCGTATACATAAAACTGAGCAAACGTTGGACTTATAGTAGGAAAAAGAGATGAAGACTACAAAGAAAAAAAAAATTACACCATGTTATCCTTTATATATATAAACCAAATGTAAGCGATCTTTAACCCAAAAAATTCACATGATGAAACTAGAAAATCTTCGTAGTATAAACATGTACGAGTATCACTACCTACACGCAGTAATCAAAAACAACATCAAAAAATGGCAGAAAACAACAGATTCACAAAAGAAAAAACACAGAAGACTTGCGGAACAATATGAAAAGGAAAAGTATACCTATCTCTACCTTGAAGAACTTCACGACCAGAAAAAAAAAAAGAGACATACAAAGACGACAAAGAAACCATAGGCGAAAGGATGTGAATCTTCGATTTGATAAGAATGATATGGTTTTATTCAACCAAACAAAACAAGTTTAATAATCGGGAATACAACTAAGGAGCCATCAAAACCATACACGACAAAGAATGTTTGCTATTTTCGATCAATTCTTTGTTGGTTGATGAATCACCAATATTAAAATTTTATTATTATCAATAATTTTGGCCCTTTTTTGTTCATTTTATGTTCTTGCACACTTATTGGGATTATTATGGTTTTGTGATATATAATCTTATATAAAAAGAGAATTCAATATTTCACAAGAAATAAACAGACCCGCGCATTGCACGGGTGACAAACTAGTACTCCTAATGATTTTGAATTATTTTTATTGTACAGGATTCACTTCATTCACGCGTAACTCCCACAAATCAGGTATTTTATTTTAATCATTGATCTAATTATTTTTTTAATCAGGTTCATGCTTTTGTTTTTTTAGGTATTCAATACCAACAGAAAGTGTAAATGCAAGTATTTTTCTTTTACCCGTAGTTTGGAGATGTAATTAGGGGAATCTTATTACAAAAACTGTAAATGGACGTTGGACATTGGTTTATTTTTATTTATTTATATGATATTTTTTTAATGTTTATTTATTTATATGATTGATATTTTCTTAATCATATGATTGATTTATTTTTACGATGAAATCACGATAAACATTGCATATTTTATTTTATCATGATGAATCATTTTTTTTTGGTAATGTTTAAGTTGTTTATAGTATTTGTTTTGATATGTTTCTTAGATTAAATAATATTTAGTAATTTTAGGAAATTAATTTCCAAAATGTGATTTGTTAAATAATATTTCGCAGGTCCAAAAGATTTTCTTGAAATTCTATTGGCTGAAATTTAGAATGGTGAGGCCAGAATCAACCAGAAGCTCCAGTTAACCACGTCGCTCGAAAAAATTCTATTTTGATATAGAGAATGATGAGTGAAGGCGGTGGTTGGTGGGTAGAGATGGAGCAAAATAAGGTGGCGGAGGCGGAGATGGAGAAAAGAAATCTCGATTTGTAACTTAGGTTTTTTAGTTCGTGTAAGAATGAAATTAATATGGTAGTATTTCGCATATTTAAAAAACCATGTGGGTAGTAAATAGGATAATGGGGGTGGTAATTAATACGGGTGGTAAATAGGAAACATGTAGGTGATAAATAAGTAGAACCTTCTTCTTTTTTACATCAACCAAAAATAAAAACTTCATATTTGTATAAGGGACGAGATCCCTTAACAATTATATTCTTTTGACAAAACATTTTGACAAAATTTTCTAATCGTGAGATCCATATATCCAACGGTTTCTATATTGGACAACAAAACTAGTGACAAAACACCTAGGTGACCAACTTTGTGGTACAAAAAATCCAGTCATATTATTTTAATAAATTAAAACGGTTTCATTTAAAAGTGGCACAAAAACCCTAGGTCAAATAATAATGAGCAAATTTAGTTTTGTCTAAATTTGTAAACTGACCTTTGATATAAATTGAGTTGTTTCAAAGAATTTTGTGCGGAAGAAAACAGAAACTGAAAACCATAGCTCCAGTTCCGGCGAAATCAAAAAATGAAAACGAGATTTTCTTTCCGTCGAAATCAGATTCACATCTTCTTCTTAGTTTACAGATTCAGAGAAATATTTTCTTCGTTTTTTTAGTTACAGATCTTAATTCAAATAAGAAGAATCATCTTCTATTGATTTCGATTCAATTCATAGATTTTTTTTTTAGGTTAGAACTGAGTCAATAGGATACAGATTCATAGATTTGGTGTTTAATCAAAGAAGATTATAGAAATCGTATCAACTTCGTTTTAGATTAAGTTGTGTGTTATATTCTGATTATTCATCAACGAATCAATCACTTCGTATTGATCATCTTCTTCTTCAGTTTAAGCTCTGTGTAGTATTCGGATTATTCATTAAAGAATCAATCAACTTTTCAGGCATTCAATTTTCTTTTTTCTGTTGAATTTTGATTTTCTAGTGAATAAACTGAATTGATGATGTTCTTATGAATAAACTGAATTGATGATGTTCATATTTTTTTTTTGATAAATCACATTTTTTTTTATTGATTGAAAAGCAAAAGACAAGCCTTAAACTTTACAGGACTGACTCAAGAAGAAAAGCAAAAAATAAGTCTCGATGATGTTCATATGATTTCTTATGTTTTTATTGATGTTCGAATGAAGGATTCTATCTATTTGGAATGAACTTTTTTATGATTGTTATGAAATTCAAGTTGTTTTTCAATTCTGTTGTTGTTGTTGATATTCACATCTGGTGAAACTATTTTTGGTTTCATCATTTTTTCTGTAGATTATGGATTCTGTTCTCGTAGTTGTATGTCAGAAAGAAGATTGTTTAACTTTTCGTATTGGCCTCCAAGAGTCATTTGCTAATTTGAAGACTAGTATATGCTCAATTTGGTGTGAATTCTCTCCTCCTTCTATGGAGATTTTTCATATGGTTGATGATCAACAAAAGGTCATTGATTCTGATTTTGATCTTCAATCGTTGGCTCTATTTAGTCTGCATAATAAAGAAGGAACTATGGAGTTACATGTAAGTCACAAAGCTGAGTGTTCTGGCTCTATTATAGCTTTTGACCAGCCACGGAGTTCTGTAATTATACCTTTAGAGAAGCCACGAATTGATTATGATGTTCCAGATAAAATTAAGGAACCGTTGAAGTCTGCTCACTGGTTAAATCTTTTTGAGGGAGTTGAACAGTTGTTCCCGGAAGATGTTCAACAAATTCGTTGTGATTTACAAAAGTATCACGCAACATCCGGTTATGAATTCAAGATCTACAGGAATGAGAAGTTGAGGATTGGTGCATGTTGTGCTAATAATAAAGAGGAGAAATGTAACTGGCATTTATATGTTGTGTCTGTTGATGGTGTTGTATGAAGTCCTTTTATTATCAAGTAACTATATAATCAGCATACTTGTGTTGGTGGATTTGTTAACAGACCACGGATATCGAAGAAACTAATTAGTAGCTTTATTATTGATGAAATTAAACGGGATCCTAATAAGAAAACTAGGCTTATTATGGAACAATTTACGAGAGAATACGGTTTTGACATTAGTCGTTATTATGCATACTCAGGGAAGAAGCATGCACTGAATACCACATGGGGAGAGAATGAGAAATTTTTTATGTTCTTGAACTGGTATAAAAACAAGTTGATTGAAACAAATCCTGGATCTCACGTCGTTTTGGAAGTTGAAGAAAGGACTCAAAAATTTCAGAGGATGTTTATCTGTTTTAAAGCTTGTAGTCGTGGATTCAATTTCTGTCGTCATGTATTATTCGTTGATGCGGCCCACTTGAAAATCAAGTACCTTGGTCATATGAACGCATCAACAGGTCTAACCGGGAATGACGGTAAGGTTTTCATCATTTTCTCTTTTTGTTTCGTCATTTTTTTTCTCTGTTGGTTTCATCATTTTTATTTTTGGTTTCATCATATTTTTATTCTTGGTTTTCATTGTATGCTTGTGTTTTTCTTTTTGTTTATGTTACAGAAATATACCCTCTTTCTTATGTTGTGGTTTCATCGGAGAATGAAGCGAACTGGAAATGATTTTTGGAAAATTTGAAGGAAGTCCTTTCTCCTTTGCGACCAAAGCTTACTTTTGTGAGTGATCGAGGTATTGGATTGGTAACTCAAATTCCTGTTGTATCTCCTGAGGCTTTTCATGGTTGGTGCTACTGGCATATGGAATGCAATATCAATACATGTTTACCAAAGAATTGCAAGGTCTATAACAAATATGTATTGGACTGTTTAAGAAATGTGCATATGCTTCTACTCATAAATAATTTACAGAGAATTGGGTTAAGTTGAGGAAGGTTGAAAATCAGAAGTTACAAGACTATCTAAGTAGAGCTCCTGTTGATAAATGGGCAAGTTTTTCTTCAAGGGTAGACGATATGGTAGGTTGTGCTCAAATATTGCTGAGAGTTTCAATGGTTCGGTCATTGAAGATAGAGAGAAGCCTATAACTGTCATGTTTGATGAGATCAGGGTGAAGCTTATGGACCAAATGTGTAAACGTCGCGAGGACTCTGCTAATTAATTGGCGTCAAACTCTATGTCCAGAGTATGAAGCTCTGCTCCACGACAACAAGATGCATGGTTGTAACTACCCAGTCACCAAGTCGTCGGAATATGTGTTTGAAGTTCATGCTTCATTAACACAGATAGTCGATTTGAAAAGAAAAACATGTTCTTGCAATCGTTGGCGTATTGACGGTTTCTCGTGTGCCCATGTTGTCTGTTGTATCATGGTGAATGGAGAAGATCCTTACAAGTATGTTGAACACTACTTTACAGTAAAGTTCTATCGAGAATCATATAAACATGCAATCAATCATGTTCCCACAGTTGAAAAGCCCCTGACAGTGTCTCTGAAATCGATGGTTTTTTGGTCCGAATAATGGACCATAGCCAGGACGTCCATCGAAGAAGAAGAGGATTCCTAATACAGGTTCAGTTCCCAATAAAAAGATGAGAACCTGTGGTTCCTGGAAGGTTTTGACCACACATAATAAATGGACATGCCCTTCTCGTCAGATTTCATGAGAACTTGTATCGAATTTCACTTTTAGCTTCGTTTTTAGACTATAATTTCAGATTTCATGAGAACTTTGTTGTGTTTAACTTAATTTCAGATTTCAGTAGATTTTTGTTTTAGAAGTTAATGTGCTGAAGTGTTTTCATTCTATAATTTTTCAGAGAATAAACAAATTTGATCAGTCTTTTGTCAGATTTTCTGTAGGCATTTGGTGAAACCAAAATAGGTTTCATCTTATTTTTGGTGTAACCATTTTTGGTTTCACTATTTTTTTGCTTTCACTTTTCTTCTGCATCTTTGACAATACAGTAGATGATGTTGTCTATTGTTGATTGTTTGCGACTACATCGTACTTCCATAGACATAAGCTTTTAAG
Organism: Papaver somniferum; assembly: GCF_003573695.1. NCBI lineage: Eukaryota > Viridiplantae > Streptophyta > Magnoliopsida > Ranunculales > Papaveraceae > Papaver > Papaver somniferum. The sequence goes on from NC_039363.1 coordinate 44,777,912, forward strand.
AGACTACGACTGAAATTAGACGAATTTTTGTTATATATAAATTGTAATTTGTCACCATTACAATTACTCGATAACCATTTCAAAAGTACTTAAATCTTCAACTAAAATTGAATGTGCAAGAAGAAATGTATATCATCATTACAATTACTCGATAACAATTTCAAAAGTAATTTAAACTTCAACTAAAACTGAATGTTCAAGAGGATGGGCACGACATGCGAGTATTATTCTATATTGTCAAGGAGTATCTTCAACGCCAACTTTGGTCTCATACTATGCACCTTTTCTTGTATATCATCTGTAGACATGTTTCCTTTCAAGAGGCTCTTCATGTAGTAGCAAACACGCAGGCTACAATTGTTCCTGAAAAACCAAAAAAATGTCTCAATTATTACAAGTGACTAGCTGAAATTGTTCTGACATTAAAACCAATTTGTAAAGCATTTTGGTTTCTAACTGTTTACAAGTGATGAAATGATTTCAAGCATATGTTAACTATAAACTTCCAAACATAACTTACCCCATTTGTTCACAACATTTAGGGTTGTGCATAGTGTATGGTGTTGGCTGACTTGTCTGCTCATCACGGGGGAGCTTTGCGTCGTGCTGTGCAAATGCTAATACTATGCGTTGTCTCATGATTTCAACACTTTTTCTGCATTCTTCTTCTGTGGAATCCAAGGAGTTGTAGTGATAAAATTCTCCGGTTTCCATATCAAAAGAAAGCAATGTCCAATGACATCTCCAATTTTTATCAGCAACGGAACGAACAAAAAATGCACGCTGTAATCCATGTTGTCGATGAAACCTTCTATTACAGCACCACACTTCTTTCCTAACGAGTGACATGTCTGAAACAAAATACGAGAAAACAGCTCCTTAATGAGTTACAGACATGCAAGTTTGATGAAACCAAACTTGGTTCCATCAAAATTAACCATATAAACAACATCATTTTTTGTGTTCCACAACTATGTTTTCTGCCAAAAAAATTACATTAGAGAATTTCAGAGTAAACTTACATAGGCAAATGTGCTTAGAAACACAGCTCTCTTGTACTTTGGAGAACCATCTTGTTTCAACTCGTTTTTTTTATGTTGTTTTGCAGCTTCAACATGTAGAACTCAATGATGTCTCCTGCGATGTCACCCTTTCTCATCAAATTATCCATCATCTTCCCCGATATCCGCTAATTGAAGATTTAAATGCTTCCACGTCGTTGACCTGTTAATTTTTTTTTTTTAAAAGCTAGTCAATGATGGATCAAAAAAGGAGAAACAATGCATAACTTGGAACAAAATTTTGTTGAAACCAGTCTTGGTTTCATCAGTTATTTCCCACTTACCTTTCATTGTTCTTTGTGAAAAAAGTGGTCACGACGGGTTTCTCTTTTCTGTTGAGTACCTTCAAGATCTTCAAGTTATCAACTGGTTTCAACTTCACCCCCTGGACTTCCTGCACCTCCTTGTTCTTCTTGCTCTTACGAGCTGTAACCTTTCTTATTTTCACAGTGGTGTAATCCTGCATTCACTTCTCCTTGTCCTTGCTCTTCGCTGTCACTCTGCGACAGTCCTAAATCGAATCCAGGTTGCTCATTTTCTAAATCAAGTAAATCCTTCGCTATTTTTATAGCTTAGTAGTAGTGTACGCTTCCAACATTTGGCTTTGACGAGGAACAACCTTTCTTATTGTATTCGGATTCCATTTTCCTAATAGCATCTTCGTCAATCACAAACTGAGTTTCGTTTTCTTCATATTCAATAATTTTCTTCGACAAAGAAGATTTCTTCATTTCAGATTCCACCCGCTCTGCCACCTTGATATACTCAATGGTATTTGGAGTCAACTAAGTACCCTCTCCTTCTTGTTCATCATTCTTGACTGGCTTCGACGAAGAAGCTTTCTTCATTTCAGATTCCACCTGTTCAGCCACCTTGATATCCTCAATGGTATTTGGAGTCAACTCGGTACCCTATCCTTGTTGTTCATCATCGGTGACTGGCTTCGACGAAGAAGCTTTCTTCATTTCAGATTCCACCTGTTCAGCCACCTTGATATCCTCAATGGTATTTGGAGTCAACTCAGTACCCTCTCTTTCTTGTTCATCATTGGTGACTGGCTTCGATAAAGAAGATATGACCTGTTCTTTTGCTTCCCCTTCTAGTTGTTTTAACAAATTTGTAAGGTCAACATCTGAAAAGACACTATCTAGAGTAATGGGATCTTCACCTTTTGCAGATTCGTGTTGATGTTCCGCATCTTGTTGTGTTTCTCCATGGGTTGAACCCTTTTCTGGTTGCATCAGAAAATCTGCAAGAGTTTGAGCAGCATCTTCTTGTGTTTTGGATGAAAACTTTTCTTGTCCCATCGTTGCATTGTCAAACACTTGAGCAGAATTTTCCCGTGTTTCAAAACTTGAAACCTTTTCTCCAAGCAGCAAAACCCCACCTTGTTCCATCACAGCATTGTCATCATGCAACGAAACTGTTTCTTGTTCTATCACGCGATCCACCACCGATGCATCTATCATGTTAACATCCCTTGTTATCACCTGCAATATTAAGATATCTAAGTCATTGTGTTTCAAAACCTAATTTTGTAAAAATCTAAAACTTAACTGGCCAATTCATCAAACAAATAATGAAACAAACATTAACTTGAAATGATGAAACCAAATCTGGCTACAACAAAAAAAATCTTGCAGAAATGGTACATAATACCACACAGTTTATGGAAGACTACCAATAAACTGAAATTTATGAAAGAAGTTAGAAATTTAAACTTTCTTGTCAATTTAACTCATACAAGTTTCTTGAATTTAAGAGTCAACAATGTTATTCATAGGCAATGAAACCCTTTCTGGTTCCATCAAAAAAGAATTTTCATAGCAAACAACGCACAAAGAAACTTAATAAAACTAGATCTAACATATTACCTCAACATCTTCTTCACGGTTCGAAACCGCTTCAGGTACTATTGGAACATTCGCTTGTTTTCTTTTACGTCTCAAATAAGTGCTTTGTACCGGTTGTTGTGCCCTGTCCTCGGCATCATATTTTGCTAGCTGTGATTCTTCTTCTTCGGAAAGAACATTTGGAGCATTGGTCCTAAACTTTTCAATCAAGGATCGTGCCCATTGGTATTTGGCTTTGTAGGAGTTATTAGCTTCACTGCTAGCACCAACATTTTCTTCAACTGGCGCAGGCACTTCATTTTCAGGCACTTCAGGTTCAACATAGTCTTCAACAACAATATCCACTTCATCTATGGGTTCAACCAAGTGCATTTCCTTTTCGTCATACTGAAGCAAGAATGATCCCTTTCGGTGAACAATATTCTCCTGCAGTACACAAGAAAAATTGGTTTCAGCTAAAAAATTTGATGAATCCAAAACTGGTTTCATCAAAAAAGTAAATCTTCTAAGTAAATATTTACCTCAGACCAAAGTTCTGTTTTTTCGAAAAGATCCTCGAAGTTAGACAATACTTGTTGGCAGATGTTGCTAAGGTTCCATCTAGCAAACCTCGGATACTTGTCTAGCCCATCCTTTCTTTGTGCGATCTTTGTCATCTCTGTCAACCAATACTGAAAAAAATAATCAATATTCAAATTAGTCATCAAAAACATTATAAAAATAGTTAACTTATGAATCAAAAAGAACAAATCTTAACTTACCAGCGGGTAGATGACGCAACCAACTACATTTTCTACGTCTTTTCTGTTTGTCATTAGCGAATCAAGTAGATAGTCATGAAAGACTTCCGGCCAACACACCTTATTCATATCAAACACCATGTACAAGTAATTTTCTGCCAGAGTTTGCCCACATTTGTTGGGGAAAAATACCGAAACCAAAAGGAACATGAAGAAAAACTTGACAAAGTCATCCGCTCTGGTTTCATCAGTTGCGGCTTCCAACATATGACGTTTAATATCGCCTTTGTTCGTCTTCTTATTTCCACTAAAATACTCAGGTACGAAGATGTTAACCTTTTTAACCATCTCTTCATCTATGTCGTCTGCTTCTACATGATTCACCATTTGTAGACCAAAAGTCACATCAAAATGTCCGGGAATAGTCCACAGAGTCATGTTCCTTGATCTAGTTATCCTGAAACAATATGGGCGCTTACCATTTTCAATTGAACTTAAAAACATCATTACTGCTTTTGTCTTTTTGATGAGCTCTTCTTCGTTCATTACGCCATCATAGAACGGCTCAAAGAAATACCATAATGGACATGATTTAAGAGCTTTCAAATGCAGTTGCTTGTTTTTTGTCAACACCTTAATTTCGCTGCTAGCTTGCACAAATGATGCAACGAACACCTGTACGGGTCTGTATCTCTTTTTTTACCTACTGTGAAACCAAAAGTAAACCATAGGAGAATAACAAATAAAAATGATGAAACCATAAGCATAACTGAAAAATGGTGAAACCATGAGATTACACTTGTAAATGATGAAACCATAAGCACGAACAAAGTGATGAAACCATAAGCATAATTTGAAAAGTGATGAAACCATAAGCACGAACAAAGTGATGAAACCATAAACATAATTGAAAAGTGATGAAACCATAAGCATAAGTTTACACTTGAAAAACGATGAAACCATAAGCACGGACAAAGTGATGAAACCATAAGCTTAATTTAAAAGTGATGAAACCATAAGCATAAGTTTACACTTGAAAAATGATAAAACCATAAGCACGAACAAAGTGATGAAACCCCAAATTTTGGTTTCATCAAGAAACAGAAAATGAAATGTAGTTTCATCACAAATCTGTTTACTCCAACAACAATAGAAATCTGTTTCTCACCATTAACTGAAGATGATGTAACTTAAATTTGGTTTCATCAAAAAGAAATAAGAAATAAACAAGGCCAACAAAATACACAAGAAATAAACACACCCAAAATTGAATTCCAACAGAAGAAAAATAAACACACCCAAAGGATCCAAAATTGAAATTAGTTTTCAATTGAAACCTAAACGAAACCTAAAACTAACAGATGAAACCTAAAATCAAACTGGAAACCCAAAAAATCAAATAAAACCTAAAACCCAAAAAATCTGGTTACATAAGCATTGAAGAATAATGGTAAAATTTCTTACCTTTTGGAGGTGGTTTCGCAGTTTTCATAAGCTTATCATCTTTCTTTTTCTCTTGTTGATTTTTTTTCTTCGCCATTTTTGTTGTTTTTAGACAATTTTGGTTAGAAAAATGAATGGAGTTAGGTCAGATTTTGCTTCAATGGTTGAAATACGTGACCATCGAAGAAGAGAAGAAGGTGAAATCGAGAATCTCGCTACGGGATAAAGGAGTTAGAGCAGATCTGAGAATTCTCTAGGTTGCTTTTGAAGGAGTTGCGGAAGAGAGCGGAGATTTTTGAGATTTTTGTCCGTTATGAAAATTTATAAAGCAATAAATTAGTGGAGGTGGTTTTGTCGGTTTCTTTTGAGTTGAATTGTAGTTTAGACGGTTTATGATATTTGGGATTTTTGTGTCATTTTTATTTGGACGGGATTTTTGTGGACGGGTTATAACCTAAAGGGGTTATAACCCGCGAGCTGATTGGACAATGTAACAATTAACTATATGTGTTCGGCTGTAAGCAGAGACAAGCCAACCGTGGTTGAGTGAATATAGGAAAGTAAATAGAGTGATGAGAAGTTTTAGGAATTGTAGAAAATCAATCATTGCTGTTTTCTCATCTTATGTTCCTGAACTCTGATTCCGGTCAAAGCAAAACCAAGTAAGGACAACCATACTAATAGCCCAGCGAAATAGATGCCTTAATCAAATCAGTAGTAATATAACTTATCTTCCGATGAATAAAAAGAACCAATTTTATGTTTCAGAAAAAAAAAAAAAAAAAACCAATTTCTAACAGAGAGATCGCCTCACAATAATACTTGCTAGAAAACCGTAGCAGAGAATAATTACCCAATTTTCTGAATGTTGAAATAACTCTGTTTCTCTCTCTCGCATTACTGCTTTACTCCTGCTTTACTAATAACAGTAGCTGTTGCTTTTGATTCTTCTAGCGGTAGTGGTAGTGGTGGCGGTGGACTAGGTTGCCCAGAGCCTACACAATCTCTGCATTTCCTGTCCACCCATCCTTCTATGTCATGCTCTCCTAAATGTTGTCCACCACATATTCGGGCAATGATACCTGCTATGACACCAACGATTGTTATGACTGCTAAAACAATCAGCAATGTCTATATAGACCGCTGTGTTGATGAAGGGCTACTTGTAACTTGAGTCAAGACTGCAACAGGAGGCGCCCCCACTAGCGGTGGTAATAACCTTTCATCTTCTAGCCTAACCACCATGTAGCACAGAAAAATAAGCATGGACTTGATGAAAGAAAACCCCTGGAAATCTACTTCATTCTTCTTCGCAAACTAAGAAGAAGGCATAAAGCTTAATCAAAAGTCATCATTGTGATGACAAGAAAGTCATCATTGTGATGGAAACCCCTGGACATAAAAAAAGTCATCATTGTGATGGAAACTTTATTATGAAAAGGCATAAAGCTTAATCATGAGTACATGTACACCAATACTCCATCGGATGCCCCCCTTCCTCCTATTCCCTTAAGATAGGGGGTATTACAGTCTATAGGCTCCGGGGAAGCGTTTATTTATGGATTTATGGAATGGTACATTTTTTCGTTTTTAATTTGATACAAACAGGATCAAGGAGACCCTGAAGCTTCAACAAATCTACTTGAAACCCTTCCGAAGCTAACCATACAACTCTAATGCCTATATGAATCTTCTGACATCATCAATACGTGGGTAAACAAAGTTTCATTTATACAATGGACCAAAGGAGTATCCCCTAAAAGCTTGGTTTTTATCAAAACTAGTTTCTCACCCGTGCTACGCACGGGTTTATTTTTTCTTCTCTAAAGTATTTTCGTTAGTTGGCAGAAAAGATTAAAAAATAATTTAATCTCATTAAAACCAAAACACACAATTAAAAAAAAAAAAAAACTCATAACGTTAGAAAAAACTAATAAATCATTCATAATCTAATAAAAATCAAAGGCTAAAAGTGCAACATCTTCAAAATGTTGACTAATATATTCCTTACTAATGTTTATATTCGTTACTAATATATGATTAGGATAATAGTAATTATACCATGATTATAAATTGACAGAAAATTATGTAACTCCGGTCTTTTTCCAATTTTTGGTACGCTTTGAATTTCAAGAGCACATCTGCCGGCATGCTTTGTCACTAAATAAAAGAAAACATCTCAGTAATTTCAAGAGCACATGTATCCATTAGTTAGTCAAGAAAACAAACTAACATCTCAGTGATAAATTCTCACCCATCAATGCATAGTCGCAAAAGAAATAAAAGAAAACAAAAATAAATAGAAGTTTTGAAGTTTTTCAAATAAAAAGGAAGTAAAAAGGAAGCAATTGTATACTAATTAAAAGCCAATGGATTAACTGGAGTAAAGTCTTCAGCAGAAATTCAATCGGAATACCCATCCCATTCAAGTATGTCACCTGCAGATAAGCTTTTGGAACAAAAAGAGAAAACATTTCAAACTACATATGAGGTATGTACTTCTGTTCAATGTTTTGAAACCGGACCGGTCATCAAACCAGTAAATTTACCGGATCAGGGTCAATTGATTTAACCAGTGGTTTAGTGGGTCAACATATATATATAAATTTAGCTAAGTGTAGTATGTATGGCAATACACATACTATGTATACCTAGACTATTGGATCTACACGTTTAAAGAGGGAAGCCTTAATTGTGGCAAGTATTCAAGGGCAAGGGTAACTTTGGACGTCTCATATCCAAATGCCATAATAACCTCCCAAACCTAGTATATCCTGTAGATTGCATTCTTAGTCGCATGTTCTCTACCTCTCTTTTCTTCCGCCTCTTTCTCCGTCTTTTCTTCCTTCAACGCAATCCATGATCTTCATCTTTATGTTAAAAATAATAGGCGTAACATCATCAAATCCATGCATCTTCTCTACAAAATGATGCGATTTTACATTTCATAGTAACATCAACTACACCGTATGTTCTAACCGATGAATCAAAGCATGTTGAATGAAGATCTACTATTTTGATTTATTTTTGGTCAATTTTGTAGCATCTTTCAACTGCCATCATTGTATACAAGTGTAGTTTATAGTTTTGGTTCATGTTAATTTTGTTACAGCAGTTAGGTTTGATTTATAAATTGAATGGTTCTTTCATTTGCTCTTATGAAAGTTCGAATTAATGATAATTTAAGTATGGTTCATGAATGGATACATTGGAGATCAATTTTTGATGTTTAGTAGAAATCATTTTTCGTTTTCTTTTTTGTTAATACTATTTAAAATATCCGGATCAAACCGGTTTCAAATCGGACTGGGTTAATGGGTTGTTGGTCTAACGGTCCGGTTCACCTTATTTACTGGTTTTTTAACATATTAGTGAGTCAGTATTGAACTGGACTGTTTTTATGACTGGTTCACTAATTTATCGGTCCAACCTGCTGGTCCGGTTCTTAAAACGCTTCTGTTATTATCATGAGAATTTTTGGAACATTTCTAATATAAGTGTTTGCCTTCACTTTTATGTATGCATCAACCATTGGATATTAGAAGTGGGCCGAAATCCCATTTGTTTGAATGATTTGGTTGAAAGCTTTCTTAAGCAAAGAGAATTTTTTCAGTCGGTCTCCATCTGTAATGATCACTTTTAATGGATTGGTTGCCCGTGAAGTAGCATGCAACAGTAGGAGAACAACCAAAACATATAAAAACTCTACTGAAATAGAAACCTTGCTAAGTCATCAAAGGTTCGAATTATTTATTTTATCTCTAAATGATAAGATGAAGATTCAGTTTATGCAACATTTTTTGAATTAATCAGTGTTTATCAGGGAGATGAAGATCAATGAGAAATTTATTTTAGTCACCAAAGGGTTATGCTCCTCAATGTTCGAGACACGGATCCTTCTTCAATTATTGTAATTGTTCTTCCTTTTTTTTACCATCAATATACCTTGAATAGAATGAACATTTTGTCATTGACTAAGACGCAAATCTTAAACCCCATTGATATTATTTCAGTTATAACATGTAACCAGTCATTAATTTCTACTGTCGAGAATAAAATCGATTTTTACAGATCGATCAGTTCCTACATAAGAAGGTTGTGTCGATCCTTAAACAAAGAAAAAAAATCATGATCTAGAATAACCAAAGCACAGTTAATCAGATTAACATGGTTAGTAGTGAGATTGATCAAACCTTTATTTTCTGATTTAGCAACAGGTGAAGCAACGACGATTTAAAATCTAGATAAAAAACAATATCCGTTTTGTGCATCATTTACACAAAAAACAACGACGATCTAAAACAAAAAACAATTATAGTGTTTGATTTGATATTGCAACAATATTTGCAAGAATGAGTTTATACCTTGATATTGTTTGACGTATGTCGCGGTTATAACAGGCGCTACAGTTCACGATCCGAGGATGCCTGAAAAACAAATACTGAAACAACAAAAGTAGATCATCAGCCGGAAAACCCCTAAATCGCAAGAAGAAAAGAACAAAGAAACCAACAAAATCGTAGAAGAGAGATGCAACAAAACAGGGGGTTCTGCCGTTTTGGGTTTTGCACGAATGCTTTATATAGAGACACCAAACCCACCAATTTCATAAAAACAACATGGTTTTGGAAATAATATTAATCAATATCTAACTATTTCCATAATATTTATATTTCTGGATAGAAAAATCTAATTATTGCAATTTTTTTGAAGCAATTATTACAACACACTTTTGACTAAAAAAAATATCTGAGTATTTTTTCATTTTTTCTATAAAAGAAGAGGCAAGAAAAAACCCTCAAACTGCATACATGTTTTGGGTCTGGTGATGCTGAGCAGTCTGCCAGAAATCCCTTGGTTTGCATTCAAACCATATAAGTCAGTTGCAACTGTTACATTGTTACCATGATGGTGTCTTAAACTAGAAGAAAAAACATTGTCAGAGATGTTTGGGATGATATTGATTACAGAAACTTGATCCCAGGACCTATCCAAATTACAGTCAATCAAGGTTGTGAGATCGTAAATCGCGGAGCACAATTTGTAAATCGAATCGCATATTAAAGCGTGAATCGAAGATTCACGGTAGATTATCAAATCGTTTGTGTTCTTGTAAATAATATTGAATTAAGCGGAGCGTTTAACAAAGTTCATATCTTTTAACAAAGTTTTGGTCGATGATCTTATATATAGCAATAAATTTCGATAAACATCAAAAACATCTAAGTGAAACATTGGTTATAGGCCCTGTTATGACTCAGGAGGTGAGAAGTTCGAACCTTAACCTTCGCATTTTTGAAAATCCACCTTTAACTTTTCAGTTTAGTCTCAAGAATCATAGTCAAAGTTGTTTGACTACACGATTTTGAAACAAAACGATTCAAATGCACGATTTAAATCGATATGGTGGAAAATGAATCGAATCGTACGATTCAAATCGTGAATCGTACGATTTTCAAAACCATGCAGTCAATGTTATATCTAGCTAGGTTTACTGCTAAGTAATTTTCCCTATCATTTGTTGTGCTCCACGTACCGATTTCAAAGAGTTCCTTTCCATCATAGTCTTGAGAGAAACGAGCTCCTATCTTCTCTGCATACATACTCCTGATCAGCTTTATTATTTGGCAGGAGTTGGATTCCAAGTTCATTCTGCCTCCTAGGTTCACTGCCCAATTGTAAGCATCCAGAGACGCTCTTTGTTTAACTTCATCATTCGAGCTTTGCCCAAGCACTACTCCTCTTTCTCCCCTGTATTTTCCTGTGTGGTCAGAAAGGATTAAACCCATTCCATGTATCCCTGAAGTAGAGTCTAGGAAAGTTGCCACGTTGATTTTCAAAGTGAATAGGATGGGTGGTTTCCTTCTCATTCCGAACTCAATGGGTTGTATTTCAGCTTCCTCTTTCGAATATAAGACATTCATGAGATTGAGGTGTTTCCTTTTGGTGGCAGCTTTCTGATAATTGATATAACAAATAATGTCTTTAGCAATTTTTCCAGCAAATGGTTTTTGCTTTTCGAAAGTCAAGTTACATCTGGCTTTCTAAATGTGCCATAAGACAATTATACACAATTCTGCCCATCCCATGGAATGAATTTTGTATCTTCTGATGCTTAGAAGATGAGTTAACAACTCATGAAAACCTTCCATATTATTGTAAATTTCATGTGGATCAAAATGTAGTTCTCTCCACACCTGTTGAACTAGAGGGAAATGTATGAACAAATGAGAAATGGATTCCCTCTGGAAGGTACATATTTTGCAGATTTTATCTATGTAATTCAAGTGTTTTCCCACTCTTTCTCCTGTTGGGAGGATTGAGTGAGCCGATTTCCAAAGGAAGACTTTTATGGATGGGGAGACTTCTAATTGCCAGATTGCAATCCAGTTTTTTGTCTCATGTCCAGTGTTTAATTACATTTCGAGTATCTTTTCATATTTAACAATTAATGTTTTTTCTTTATATAGAGTGAACAATATCAAGAAAAATAAAATATCGAGCATCTCCTCCATTTTTAGGAATAAAAATCATTATTGTTATTATTTTATTTTTAATAAAACTTTATGCTTTTGTTTTTGTTCTTCCATGCTCAATATTTTGTTGAATATGATGTTTTAGTATCTCCACGATTTTCTATTACTGAATTTGTATTTCGAATTTTTGTCAGGATCAACTATCAAGCTTTTTGAGGAAGAGATGCAAGCGTTGATCGGTAAATATGTACAACTTTATGTATTTTGATTTTAAAGTTTGATCAAATTTGTTTTAATTTGATGGAAATATAGTTGTAAATTCCAATCAGGGTGACTTTAATAATTAGTATTTTGGAATTGTAATTAGAGTTTATTTAGTTATAAGAAATGTAATTAAACACTGGACATTGGACTTTTTTTTTCTTTTATAATTTTATGTTCGATTTATTTTTATGATGATCATGATGGATGCATAGCTTGATATACTCTTATTTCAAATTATTATTTGGATCTTTTGGTATCCTTGTAGCCGAGAAATATATTATGTGGCTATTATTTTTCTCTTTTCCTAACATTAGGAGATTTTATTAGATTTTTCTGCTTCAGGAAATATTTTTATTGAATGTGACTGGTTGAAAATATATATTGTGGTTATAAAGATTTCTACTACAATTCTATTGGTCAAAATATTAAATGGCGGGCCAGAATCAACCCGGTGAATGAGACCGCTTTAAAAAACTGTGTTATTATATAGAGAATTCCCAAAAATCCCAAAAAAAAAAAAATCCCCCCAAAAAAAACTGTGTTATTATATAGAAAATTCCCAAGAAAATTTAAACATTTAGGAATAGATCATAACTTAAACATAATTAAATCAATGTACTCGCGCAATAGATTGCAAACTTTCTGAGAACACCTACTTTAAATTCACATAGGGTTGAGGAACACAACATAATTATTGAAATAAAAGACGTGCATGGACATATTCAAGGTTTCATTGTTCCAGGACTCTAGCTTGTAATATGACCAGATAACAGTAGGTAACAGTAACTACTTCGCTACCAATATAAAAAAAAGCTACTTCGCTGATTACTAGGAGAAACACTAACCGAGGATAGATCATTAGTTCGACTCTCTAACATATCAGTTTGGTCCATCTCATTATACGTCTAGCTCCTCCTCCATATCCGAGTTCCTTTCATCTTCGGGTTCGACATCAATATATTTGTACCACCTTGCAGAAAGCAAATAACAGATGAAATTAACAGCACTCAGTCCGACAAGGAGGAAGAAGAATCTGTCAACATGGCCTTCATTGAGATTGCCTGGAATTCAACCAGGCTTACTGTCTCCAGCTGTGACTCCCATTACTATGTTAATGATAAAGCTGCTGACGAAGTTCCCAGACGAGATAGAAGCCATGCATAGAGAGCTTCCGAAACTCTTGAGGCCGTCTGGAGCTTGACTGTTGAAGAATTCTAACTGACCAACATACATGAACACCTCGGATGCTCCAACTAACACATACTGAGGTATTTGCCAGAAAATGCTTAATGAACTAGACTCTTCTCCAGGATTTACACGTCTTAGCCTTTCTATCTCGGTGAATCCAGCAGCTAGCATAGCTAATAACCCGATAAGAAGCCCTACTCCCATTCTTTGGAGCTCAGAAAGCCCCTTAGGATTTCCAGTTAATTTACCAGTGACTGGCACGAGAAGCTCGTTATATATGAAAGTACAGAGCAGAACACTAACAATATCGAAGGCCGACATGCTTGCAGCACGGCTGTGAAAATTGCCAACTTTAGTGTTCATCACAGCTCCTTGTTCATCAAAGAGTGAGGCCATTTGAGTGAACACTGCAGAGTATATTATAGTCCACAGCCAGATAGGTAACAACTTCAGGAGTGCTAACCTCTTCCACTTGTGTTACTGTACAAAGTCTCCATGGATCCTGTTTAGCGTTTTCTACATTCTTGTCCTTCACTGTTATAGTTGCTGCCTTGTCAAACCACCTAAATAAATTAGAAAAAAAGTAAAAGAATATTAATCTCCAAACATTGGTCGGCTTGGAATGGGAGCCGCAGGCATTGGTCGGCTTGGAATGGGAGCCGCAGGCGTTGGTCGGCTTGGAATAGGGGCCGCAGACGTTGGTCGGCTTGGAATGGGAGCCGTCAGCATTGGTCGTCTTGAAATGGAGCTGCTTGCGTTGCTCGGCTTAGAGTGGAGCTAGCTTGAGTTCCTTGGAAGGATGACGACTGTTTTCAGTTCCGTGGAAGGATGACGACCGGCTTCAGTTTCATGAGATGATGGCAACTTTGTCTGAATTAGGGTTTGGCATGCCGAAACCCTAATGAGCGCCCTTTACTAGAATCGCTGTAGAATTCTCGTACGAACTCGAATTTTTACGGTCCGACCCTCCATTCTGAACGGAAAATAATTTTCTATCCTCCTTCGCGGGAATATTTAGGTTTTGAGCTCGTGAGGGAGGTGAAAACAGCTCGATAGTAAAATTCAGGAAGAATTGCGGGTTCGTGGAATGATGGAAGCTTGCTTTAGTTCCGTGGGAGGATGATGACATGCTTTGGGAAGATAGCAACTTGCTTCAGTTCCTTGGGAAGGTGACGACTGGCTTCGGGAAGATAACAACTTCCTTCAGTTCCCTGGGAAGGTGACGACATGCTTCGGGAAGGTAATGATAGACGCATTTATGTGTCTATTTTGTTCTCAATGTTCTGTATTGTTAGACTCGATTAAGTACTTATTGTGTTATTTTGTGTTCTTGTAGGAAATTTTAGAGAAATAAGCCCTTGCGGCGAAATGGGCTCAAAAAGCAGTGTTTTACACACCAGAGAAATGTACCGTAGGCACCCCATAAATGCACCGGAAGCGTCCCAGAAATGTCCCGGAGGAACCCAGAAAATTTACTATTTCCACCCCAATTGATATTCGCACCCCAGCACTCTGGATAAGGGGCACCTTCTTCAACAATTTGAATTTGTGTTTTTGGCGGGAAATGAAGTTTTCAACTGGCAGAATTTTTATTGTCAAAATGAATGGGTTAGAATGCGATTCAATCGCTTAAAATTGGCAGAAAGATGTGATTTGGCATAAGGAACAAAGTTTGGGTGGTGGTTTCGATCAAATTTGGATGGAATACGTGTTTTGATTCTCGAGTTCAAAACAGGGCAAGCATGCACTGGAGGATGATAATCACGCGTCATGGAGAGTTATGGACGTGTTCTGATGATGTGGAATGGCTCGAGCATCACTTTGGGTCGTGAAGAATCGATTTGGAGCGTGGAGGGAGGAAGTTTACGCAAGAAATTCCAAGTTTGGTAAGAAAATATTCGGAAAATATTGTTATTCACTGACCGCATAATGAAGAATTATATTGGAGTTATTGGCGAGATTTGGAGCTGTTGTTGGGTATAAATAGGCTCTTTGGGTCTACTAGAGGGGGTGTCGAGAGTTTTGGGAGTCGATAGGAGGGCCAGAGAAGCAGAAATCAAGAGTTTTCAGAACTCTGCTGCTGCTGATGATGATGATGAAGAACGTGAAGAACACGAAAAACGGACCTGCCAGAGCAGTCGTTCTTCAACTATAACAGCGACAGCGGAACGTGGGTCGTAGTTTTCCAACGACTACAGCACTTAAGAGATATCGTTCTTTGTAACGGGTTATGCAACGATTATAAACGTTGCAAACACCTGATTTTCACCATTTTCTCTCCGTTTCATCATTGTGAACATCTTTGAGCCATAATAAATTATTTTGAGAGCATTTTTACTATGATGAGTTAATTCCCTCGTAACCAAGGAAATGGAGGAAGCTATTCACGCAACATAAATGGGTAACTATTTCATTTAATTATATAATTCACCTAATCGCTGCTTTTGCAGAGTTTTAAATTGTTTGAATGATTGTCTTAATTATTTGTTATTCAGTTTGATAGGTTATGCTTGGTTTAATCTCTTGATAATCTATGCTTAAGGTTTACAAATAATGTTTGAGAATCTGTATGATTGATAGTGAATTAAAGATAAAAGAGGACTTCAGAATTGAATAGAGTTTTGAAATATTTATCATTCAATTTTGCATAATAGTGGAATCTAGTGTCTTGGTTACCTCTCGCACCCATTGTTAATAATTTTGTACATAATTTTATTAAATCTTTAAATTTAATCTTCACAAGTCCGAGAGTTTGAAACTCATTACTACAACCCCAGAAAATCTTAAAAATCAGGTAACAACTTTCTTCAGTTCCCTGGGAAGGTGACAACTGGCTTCAGGAAGATAACAACTTGCTTCAGTTCCCTGGGAAGGTGACGACTGGGTTCGGGAAGGTAACAACTTGCTTCAGAGTTTAGCATGCTGCAACCCTAATTAGCGCCCCTTACTAGAGTCGTTGTAGAATTCTCGTACGAACTCGGATTGTGATGGTCCGCACCTCCATTATGAACGGAAAAGAATTTTCGATCTCCCTTCGCGGTAATATTTAGGTTTTGAGCTCGTTCGGGAGGCGAAAACAGCTCGACAATAAAATTCAGGAAGAACTAAGGAGGGATGTTGTGGGCCCGAGGTGGTATAGTCGCGCCTAGTCATCCGTTTCATGGAGCAAGAAGGAATATTTATTTTGTTCAAACTCTAGAAACTCCGTCCGCATGAAAAGAGATATTGACCTTCTTCTGTTTTCTGTTGCTCGTCTGGATTCATGCTTTCGTCTGCAGTGTCTCTCCAGTGGATTCCAAAATTTATCAAACTCCATTGCATTCTTGAGAGGGATGGATGTGGTTGATTTTTCGGTCCATCCTTGATTTTAGGTTGTTCAGTGCCTGGACCCTCTGATTGTGATGACAATATGTTGTGGATGCTTGTATTGGTCGAAATCTTCCGGAGACACTGGATGAAATAGATGAGTTGGGAGACGTTTCGTTGGCGATGTGCTACTATCAAGTATTGGTTCCAAGTGGCATCCTTCGAACCATCTTCCGAATCTTAGACTATCGTATGGAATGGGATGTGGTGAGCAGTCCCCATTTATGCTTCTGTTAGATCCGATGGATTGGCCGAATATGTGAATGTATCTTTGTGGCGTGCATTTGGAGTCTTCGGTGCACATGTACGGCTTCATGTTGACAAATTCCTGCGGCTCGTAAAACTTCGACAATGATGATGTTGAAATCAGAAATAACCTGGTTGAGGGGAGTGAAAGCATCCCATGTTGGTAGTCCCCATGTGTAGCCTACTTTCATTGCACCGCTTTGAATCCACGTCCACGGGATTTGATATAATCTTATCGTACTCTTTTGGATGTGACGCTGGGGTGATCAGAATATCACATGATGAAATATCCTGGATAGTGAAGTGGTAGGAATGAGAGAGTTATGTTGTTTATCATGTCTCCCTCCGTTTCTTCAAGAAAATGTTTCAGCCGCGTCTCTGGGGTTATCTCATGAGTCTTTGATGGTCGTCGGGATGGACTGTGATGAGCAGTCCCCAGTCGCATTTTTCTTCAATTTCTGAAGTTGTTTTCCTCTGAGCAGGCTTGGGATCCTCCGCGTGATTGTAAATTTTTGAAGGCGTCTTCTGGACAGATAGGTGGTGATTTTCTTGCGCTACACCCTTGAAGAGTAGATGACCTTGTTGTGGATATGACCTTTTGGTTGAACGTGTCTTCTGAGCTTTGACAGTGAAGGGATTTCGTGTATATCCTCAGTCCCCAAGTATAGTTTACATGTTTCCATCTTGTATAGTCAGTGGGTTGACCATGATAAAGACATCACCATCGTGCGTTCGTACTGGTGATTTTGTTACTTCTTCCACGTGGAACTTTAAATATAGAGGAGTACAGGTTACTTTTGTAGTGATTACTGTTGTGGTGAAGCTCTGACTGGTATCAACAAATGAGCGGCAACAGTTCTTGGTATCATATGTAATCAGAAGAGACTACATTGTTGTGGTAACAAAGTAGGTTGGATGGAATTTTATGGGCATCCATTGAAGTAAAAGGATTGGATGGACGCGTAAGCGAGCAAACTGTCCATGATCACGAGTTTTGGCAAGATGGATCAAAAGGCGGTCATGACTACGAAGGTTGGCTGGCTGTGATCATGATCCCTGACATGGGGAGCGTGGTGGTACGACCCTTTGCAAGAAGAAACGGCGTTGAAGCAGCTTAGGCTCTTGGAAAGGATGTTGAAACTTAAGGAGCCAAACGTTGAAGCTTCGTCTTCGGATTCTGGAGCATCCTATGGAGAGAACGCTGAAGCGGAGCGGCTGTCGGAGCGAGCGTTGAAGCGGAGCCGCTGCTGGAAGACGTTGAAGTGAAGCGGTTGTTGGATCGAACGTTGAAGCGGAGCGGCTATGTTAATCAGTGTGCTGTCAAATTGGACACCCTTCAATCGAACAATGGTTAGGAGTCCCTAGTTCCATCTATCAGTCGTGATTTCCATGAGAGGTTGGGGTTTGGGAACGACTTCTCTGGTTGGAAACAACTGCTTCCATGATGCAGTTCGGTTGAGGGCTGCGAATATGTCTTGACGTTGTGCCTACAGAATCTCACATAAGTGTTTCATCATAGACTGCACGATTTTGTGGGCGAAGTCCCCAAAAATCATGCAGCTCCTGACAGGAAGGGAGTCTTTGTGAACTCAGGGGGGTTGCTTATTTTCTTTGCTTCGATTTTGGAGAAGTCGTTCCTGATCTTTACGTGTAATGAAATTAGATTGTTGATTCCCTTCTATTGGGCGTTCAAATGGCAACGCTGAAAGGATACAAGCTGCTGGCGCTGGAAAGATGCAAGCTGTTAGCGTTGGAAGGATGCAAGCTGCTGGCGCTGGAAAGATGCAAGTTGTTAGCGCTGGATCAGCTTGGAATGGACGCTGGCTTGGCGTGAACGCTGGCTTGGATTTGGTATGGTGCGGACTGTTGGCTGGGCATGGCGCGGACTGTTGGCTTGGCAAGGCATTGGCTTGGTACGGCGCTGGCTTGGCGTGGCGCGAACTTGTTCTTGCGGGCCCAGTTGCCTATTTTCATGCGTAGCTCAAATAGGAAATCATTTCCTTATTCATATTCCAAAAGAGTTATGCGTATGAAAGGGGTTGGCTCTCCTTTTTATCTCGTATCTTTGTTCTCACGTCCTGGTGTTTAGCGATAGCGTGGTAGCAATAAAGTGGGCAAGTGTATTCCATCTATGTACTCCAGCATTTCTCTTTCAATTTGTTTTCTTGTTTTGGGGTAAATCCTAGCCATAGGTATGCCTTCCATGAATCTGTAGAAATATTGTTCTTCTCTTCACATATCACTATAGTAGCGTCGGCTACCTCATGAATAGTGACTGGTAATCGTTATTATGCAAAGTAGGTACGTACGGGTAAGTGACTGATTCCACGAGGAACTGGGCGTTAGGGTTTCTCTGAGATCCAAAAGTTGCAGGCCAAGGTGACCGAAGGTCCTTCTGCGGACGTGGTCAAACAACAAGAGGCGGAGGTCGAAAGGCTGTCCAAAGAGTTGGAGCTGAAATAGGCGGTCCTCCAAATGACGAAGGACGCCTTCTTCGAGAAGAGCAAAACACCGTTGAACGGCTTCCTTTGAATGCACTTATGTCTTCTGAAATTCTTCTGTTTCGTTTTTTTTTTTTTTGTGAAAGGCAAATGAAACACCTGGCTTTATGGTTTTGATTTTCTGGATTTTTGGGTTGATAGACTAGTGTTACCTATGAGGGTTTTGGATTATTATTCGGGATGAACTGTTTTAGGATGATGCCGTTTTTGGTTATGATTGTAAGTGACACAAACATCCCAGGGAAGATATGGAACCGTGAACATTGTGTGTCGGTAGATGACATGGGATGAAACATAACATGGCTATCGGTTTTATCATTCCCGTGAAAACTTGAAATATTAAACCATGTATTTTGTCTAGGCAAGACTTACTCGGTTTTTTGGATCTGCTAACGAAAAATGAGTCAGGTGCAAGTCTGAGTTTTGTGAGAAGCACCGCAATCGTGGAAAGTCCCCAGTCGTCCCTGAGTCACTTGATAATCAAGTCGTCAATCCATGGGCGAATCGTTTGCTTTTAACCTCTGGGAAGTCCCCAGTCGCCTGTTGTCGTGTCATGACTGGTAATTGGGGCGTCTGGTAACTGAGTCGTCGATCCCTGAGCGGATCGTATTGGGCCGTCTGGTAGCTGATTCGTCGATTCCTGAGCGGATCGTTTGCCTCTACCGTCCTGATGTCTGGGTCGAAGTATGAGATCGAGGATTGAAAATTGACATTGTAACTGAAAGACCAATCTCCCACTGTGGTCGCCAATTGTTTGAGGGTGAAAACAGTTTCTGCTGGTTTCGGTAATTTCGTGTGATGTGGGTGAGAAACAAATCTAAACCTTAAACAATGTACTGCAAGGGAGTACTTTATATTCGAGAGATAAATTTGTACAAGTCCGGCGTAAACCAAGAAATGGCCGTTCCAGACTTGCTTCGGTCACAAAATGGAGGAGAAGGGTTGGTTTTGGGGAGGGAAGCAAAGAGAGTGTTGAGACCAGAATAGTTGATTCTGGAAGAGTAGTTGTTTTGTGACTTGTATAAGAAAGTGGGAAGCTAACAGATGGGAAGCTAGCAAACGTTTTCTGAGTGTTGTATGCTCCTGACCAGAACTTGTTGTTCGGTGGAAATAGGTAATGCCTATTTATACAAGTCGAAGTGAAACATACTCTGGTCTCATTAAGAAATGGAAAACGGGTGAGTAAATGGGAGGAGGTGGTAACCGGTAACGCTTGGAATTGATGTTCCATAAAAGAAAGCGTTTCACCATTACTCCCTGTATTTACTAACCGCCTCATCCTTATGACACTTTCTTATAACGGGCGTAGTGTACGCCGCATGCTGTAAACCGCCAAACTAATACCCAATGAGCATCCCCCAGTTTGTGACATGTGTTGATGTCTCGAGTGTTTTCGTGGAAAACATGTAACACGTTGTTGTTGTCTGGCAAGTTGAGTTTGGGAGACTTGCCGGCTCGGTGGTGACCTTCGAGAGTCGAGATTTTGCATCTTAAGAGGAAAAGTAGCCGTTGATTATTGCAACCCTTCGTTTGGTAGCCAGTAGCATGAAAGCATGATCCGTATGACTTTAATATGGCCTAGTTTAGGCGCGGCCAAAAGTTAGGGCCAAAGGTTGCCATGCGTTAGCTGGTAACCTTGGACGGCTAAGATCTGCACCTTAGATGAAAAAGTGGTCGTTGATTGTTGCAGGCCTTCGTTTTGGTAGCCGCATAGGGAAGGTCTTCATGGTATGGCGCAGCAAGGTGGTTGGCATGCCATTGGCACATGTGGCATGACATGCCTTGGCGCGGTTTGGCGTGGCCAAAACTAGGGTTTTTGGGCCAAAGGTTACCATGCGTTGTATGGCGACCTTGGACGGCTAGGATTTGCATTTAGGATTGAAGGGTGGCCGTTGATCGTCGCACGCCTTCGTTTTGGTAGCCGCATAGGGAAGGCCGGCATGGTATGGCGCGGCAAGGTGGTTGGCATGCCATTGGCACAAGTGGCATGCCATGCCTTGGCGCAGTTTGGCGTGGCCAAAACTAGGGTTTTGGGCCAAAGATTACCATGCGTTGTCTGGCGACCTTGGACGGCTAGGATTGAAAGGTGGCCGTTGATCGTCGCACGCCTTCGTTTTGGTAACCGCATAGGGAAGGCCGACATGGTATGGCGCGGCAAGGTGGTTGACATGCCATTGGCACATGTGGAATGGCATGCCTTAGTGAGTTTTGGCGTGGCCAAAACTAGAGTTTGTGGCCAAAGGTTACCATGCATTGTTTGGCGAACTTGGACGGATATGATTTGCATCCATGATGGAAGGGTGGTCGTTGATTGTCGCACGCCTTCGTTTTGGTAGCCGCATGGGGAAGGCCGGCATGGTAGGGCCAAGGGTTTGGCATGCCATTGGCGCATGGTGCGGCTAGCATGATTGGCATGCCTTGGCGCGGTAGACGTGGCTGGCATGGTTTTCCATTGGCACAATGATATGATTTGTAGATAGTGGTAAAAGTGGTTCGATTCTCAGACTTGTGAAGGATATTAATTAGACTTAAATCCTAATATTAAAATAGAAAACTCACTAAAAATTATAGCAAACTCAATCAAATATGATATCAATACTAAAAGAAACACTGAGGCTAAGATTCCACTATTTTCCAAGTTCAAAGTGATTAAACCAATACTTATATTTATGCAATTTTCTTGTTTAATTTGATTCTAAAATATTGCAACAAGTAGATTTTCAAAAGTAATAATTGTAAATACCAAGTAAGAAGCATCAAAAGTATTAAAACTAAGCATACTCCATCAAAATAGATCACAATCACTCAAATAAAAATCATATTCAATAATAGTTCAAGGCAAATAATCATATAATTATTGCGACTAAAAAGATAAAATAGAATATACCACTTTTTGTTGGAAAAATAGCTTCCTCTATCGCCTCAGCAATGTGGTTTAGCTCCTCATATTAATCATGATCTCAAAATATGTGTTTGTTGCTCAAAAGATGATTAAAAGAGTGAAAATTAAGAACACAGACTGTTTGCAACAGTGTATTGGTGTTGCAAAACAGCTGTTACAATGGAACTGTTACAGAAAAACTGTTGTTTTGTCGTTGATTTAAGACTGCCCTGAAATAAGACTGCCCTGAACAACTTAATGTTCTTCAGCTGTTAAACAGTGACACTTTTTTGCGACTGTCTACCGAGGGTCAATGTTCTTCACCTGTTCTTCTTCTTCAACAGCAGAAGCAGCAGAAACAGAGTTTGGTAAAGCTCTGATTTCTTCTTCTTTGCTCTCCTTAGGTTCCCAAACTCTCGACACCCCTTCCCAAACTCTCGACCCCTTCAGGCATACAATAGAATTTTCTAAATTGGAAGGGTACGCAAACACAGATCAAGGCTGACTCAACCAAATCAAACCTATTGATTTCTAGAAAACAAAAAGCATGATGGCTCCACTTAGATTGTTTCTAGACCAGCTTCTAATCCTTCGAACGGGAATTCGTTACAATTTAAGAAAACTCCTCTGGAATCAATCCGAGTTAACGTAAGTTGAATAGAGGCGAGGGAAGCTCGGTGGAGCTTTGATACCCAAGGCCTCACCGGTATTACAAGGCGGCGCAGTCACGCATTCAACTTACAGAAACCGTCAAGAACTTCGAAGTATGCTTAAAAGAGTAACCAATATTTTTCGAATGACTTTCTTGTTAAGCTCGTTACCCTTTCGGTCTCGTTCTAGTCAAAATTTTAGGCTTAGGTTCGCGTAGGTTACGTGTTCCTAAAGCGAGCAAGAAGAGAACGGTGATGAAATCCGAACCCTTATCTTGTATGGCCAGGCCTTGCCCTTTACTAGAAAAATAAATGTCTGTATTCAGTCCTCAACATATATGCATACGAAGGAGTCCAGTAACTCGCTGACAGGGGATTCGCGAGTGTTTAGAATCTTACCTCTCGTTCCAGACGGGGGATGAATCGGTTGTAATTGTCCTCCTTCTCTGCAAACAGTTTATATTTAAAGTACCCTTCCGTAGGGTGATAAAAAAAATAATGTCCCAAAGTCCAAAAATCCAAAAGTCCAAAAAAATAAAGAAAAATTACAAAAATAATAAACCCTAATACAGTTTTTTTTTTAAATAAAATAAACAAACCCTAAACTAAAATTGTCTAAAAAAAAATAATAAATTGTCTTCTTTTCTGATCTTTTTGCTTTAATCTTTAGTTCCAAGTCTTTATGAAATCACCAAACTCCTTGGCTCAATTTTCTTTATGATCCAGAACCTGTAGACACAAGATAAATACCCAAAATCATAAAAAAAAGACAAAAAAAAAAAAAAAAAAAAAAAAAAAAAAAAAAAAATCTAAAACCCTAAAAACAAGTCCGCGTCGGCGGCGCCAAAAATTGATGTGATTTGTAGATAGTGGTAAAAGTGGTTCGATTCTCAGACTTGTGAAGGATATTAATTAGACTTAAATCTAATATTAAAATAGAAAACTCACTAAAAATTATAGCAAACTCAATCAAAGATGATATCAATACTAAAAGAAACACTGAGGCTAAGATTCCACTATTTTCCAAGTTCAAAGTGATTAAACCAATACTTATATTTATGCAATTTTCTTGTTTAATTTGATTCTAAAATATTGCAACAAGTAGATTTTCAAAAGTAATAATTGTAAATACCAAGTATGAAGCATCAAAAGTCTTAAAACTAAGCATACTCCATCAAAATAGATCACAATCACTCAAATAAAAATCATATTCAATAATAGTTCAAGGCAAATAATCATATAATTATTGCAAATAAAAAGATAAAATAGAATATACCACTTTTTGTTGGAAAAATAGCTTCCTCTATCGCCTCAGCAATGGGGTTTAGCTCCTCATATTAATCATGATCTCAAAATATGTGTTTGTTGCTCAAAAGATGATTAAAAGAGTGAAAAGTAATAACACAGACTGTTTGCAACAGTGTATTGGTGTTGCAAAACAGCTGTTACAATGGAACTGTTACAGAAAAACTGTTGCTTTGTCGCTGATTTAAGACTGCCCTGAACAGCTTAATGTTCTTCAGCTGTTAAACAACGACACTTTCTGCGACTGTACCGTGGGTCAATGTTCTTCGTGTTTCTTCTTCAGCAGCAGCAGAGAAACAGAGTTTGGTAAAGCTCTGATTTCTTCTTCTCTGGCTCTCCTTAGGTTCCCAAACTCTCGACACCCTTCTATATGACCCAAGACATCTATTTATATCAAAAATACCGATTAAATCTCTCCCAAATCTTCCAAAATCTCTTTCCTTCTCTTCACGGCCAAGTTGCGACAATTTCTTGTTTTAGGATTTCTACGCGTTTCTGAGCTTTCCTTTTTATTCTAAACTCTTCCTTAGATAGATACAAATCTTTGGGAAGGTTTACAGCGTTTTAATCTCTCTAAAATTCCCTAAAACAGGTCACACACGTGACTTTCCATATTTTTGTTGTGAGAAAAATCCGTCGATTGAGCCCATCTAATCGATTTAAACACCCATATCAGATTCCTAGACCCATAAGGAGTCTATCCTATGAAAATCAGAGGTTTAATCGACCTCAAACTCCTCCAAATCACGATTGCCAAAACTGTTCTTTAACTGCACTTTTTCCCGCCAAAACCTGTTTTTGAATGTTGAAGATGGTTGCCCCTTATCCAGAGTAGGGGTGCGATTAGCAACTGCCTGGAAATGGGATGCCCCTTAGTAATTAGGTTACCCCTTATCCAAAGTGAGAGTCCGAATAGCAAATGTCCTCCGGGTGCTTTCCGACACTTTTCGAGCCAATTTTTTCCAAAAATGTTTATTCCAAAATACTACTACAAAAAAAAACACCATAATAAGTACAAAAATGAGCCCTAACAATATATAATCGAGAAATCGGACACAAAAATGTGTCTATCAAATACCCCCAAACCTATTATTTGCTAGTCCTCGAGCAAAAATAAAATAGAAATAAAATCCTAACTCACTGTCGCAGGCATCGTCGATTGCATTTAGCGTATGCAATAAGCCTTTAAACCCCTAGGTGTCCCTAGTGGCGGAGTGTTGTCTCCGGAGGGCTTACCAGAGGTATACCCACAAAACCTTTATACTCCAGACCCTAGCTATCTACACAGAACCTTGGAAGGCACTAAAGAATCTCCTTGGTTGGCATACTTATTGACTACAGGAGGAAGTACCCTGATGCGAAATTCCAATTGTTGTACACGAGTTTGCACTCAAGCATACTAAAATTCATATGAAGTGACAGAGCTCTACTCAGATAGTCGCACTATGGACATCAATATCCGGAGTCAAAACTAATCACATGGATAGATCAAGAAGATGGATATAGAAAAACATAGATGGTTTTGATGTTTACTAGGTGAACGGTGTTTCTCATATCTGTCTGAAGGCCTCCGCCAAAATGAACCTATCCTAATGGACTGAGATACTAGTCTGACTAATATCAACACACTGGCATATACAAGGGAACCAGTGATTGATAATCCTAACTCTAGGTCAACACAACTGGCATATACAAGGGTTCCAGTGGTCGACTTTATTGAATTTATTCCAGTTGGTCTGATGGTCGTCTTTTTTTTTTGTATCTCAATCACTCTAATTCACCCTAGCATTGGTAACAACTTGAATCGTGAGCCCCACCTAATCACTTAGAGAAACATAGTTTAAAAACAAAACAAAATAAAAACAGAAGTGAAAAGGACTCAACGAGATATGGTGAAACTATCATGTTATTTCTAACACCTGAGCTCTGTGCTTTTATGAATAGACTCTTTAGATGTTGCCATCTAGTCAGATTGGTTCCTCAACTCCTACAACCAAAATGCTTCCATCCACTTAGATTGGTTAGTGCCATCCTTAATAGGGATAAATTTCTAGGCTCTGGAGTTTATTTATTGCAACGAAAAGGTAACAAAAAGTTCTACCCCACCCCCAAACTTAAATCTAACATTGTCCTCAATGTTTCTAATCAAAGAACAGTACCAAAAATATAAGTAACATGAGGAAATAGTAAAGAGAGAAGTCGGAAAGATAGTACCTGGGTGAAGTGTAACCAAAAACCTACAAAAATATTATACAACATACAAAATCGCCTCGATGGTCAATCAAGGTAAACAGGGTCCTCCAGAGGGACCTCCTCAACATCACCTGTAGGAAAAGGCTCTAAAAAGGGCTTCAATGACCGTTAACCTTCGAAGAACTACTACCATCTGGTGTCTCAATCTCAACAGCGCCATGAGGAAAAACAGTACGGACCACAAAAGGACCGGTCCACCGAGAGCGCAACTTCCCGGGGAATAGATGCAAACGAGTGTCATACAGAAGAACTTTTTGACCTGGAGAAAATGACTTTCGTAAAATATTCCTATCATGCACAAGTTTCATTTTGTTCTTATACTCCTTAGCACTATCGTATGCATCTCTACGAATCTCGTCCAACTCATTGAGCTGGAGCTTTCTTTGAGCTCCTGCCTTGTCAAGTGAAAAGTTTAAGTTCTTAATAGCCCAATAGGCTCGATGCTCTAACTCAACAGGCAGGTGACATGCCTTGCCAAACACTAAACGATAAGGTGACATTCCAATGGGTGTCTTAAACGCAGTACGGTAAGCCCATAAGGCATCAGTAAGCCTCGACGACCAGTCTTTCCTATTTGGATTAACTGTTTTCTCTAGAATACGTTTAATTTCCCTATTGGAAACCTCTACCTGACCACTAGTCTGAGGGTGATATGGGGTTGCTACTTTATGGGTAATACCGTATTGTTTCATTAAAAGAGAAAACGGTCTATTACAAAAGTGTGAACCTCCATCACTAATTATAGCTCGCGGCGTACCAAAACGTGTAAGTATATTCTCTTTCAAAAACTGGACTACGACCCTGTGGTCATTCGTTCTACACGGAACCGCCTCAACCCACTTAGACACATAGTCTACAGCGACAAGTATGTAAAGATAACCAAACGAAATAGGAAATGGACCCATAAAATCAATGCCCCACACATCAAAGACCTCAATCACTAAAATAGGGTTCAAAGGCATCATATTTCTACGGGAAATGGTTCCTAACTTCTGGCAACGCTCACAAGAAACACAATGACTATGGGAATCTTTAAACAACGAAGGCCAGTAAAATCCACACTGCAAAATCTTAGCAGCAGTCTTCTTAGCACTAAAATGACCCCCACATGCATGTTCATGACAAAAGGAGATAATACTAGACTGGTCACTCTCAGATACACATCTCCTAATAATCTGGTCCGGACAATACTTAAACAGATAAGGATCGTCCCAAAAGAAATGCTTAACCTCGGCTAAAAACCTAGAACGATCTTGCTTACCCCAATGTTGAGGGGTTCGACCAGTAACAAGATAATTCACTATATTTGCATACCAAGGTGATTGGGAAACAGAGAACAATTGTTCATCAGGAAAGCTATCCCTTATAGGAAGGGAATCACTAGGGGAACTAACAACTAGCCTAGACAAGTGATCTGCTACTACATTTTCTGCACCCTTTTTGTCTCTAATGTCTGGGGAAAATTCCTGTAACAATAGGATCCATCTAATCAATCTAGGTTTGGTATCCTTCTTAGATAAAAGGTATTTCAAAGCAGCATGATCTGTATAGATTATGATCTTAGAACCTAATAGGTAGGACCTAAACTTATCCAAGGCAAACACGATGGCTAAAAGTTCCTTCTCGGTAGTTGTGTAGTTCATTTGGGCATCATTCAGAGTTTTGCTAGCATAATAAATCACATGAAGTAATTTGTTTTCTCGTTGTCCTAAAACGACGCCTATAGCATAATCTGAAGAATCACACATAATCTCAAAGGGTAGGTTCCAGTTAGGTGCTGGACTATGGAGTATGGGGAGTAGTGAGTAAAGTTTTAAGCTTCTCAAAAGCCTCTAAACAAGCATCATCAAAGACAAACTTAACATCTTTTGCAAGCAAATTGCAAAGAGGTCTAGAAATCAAGCTAAAATCCTTAATGAATCGACGGTAAAAACCTGCATGCCCTAGGAATGACCTAATATCTTTTACGGTTTTTGGGACCTGTAAAGTCTTAATAAGGTCAACTTTGGCTTTGTCTACCTCTATACCCTTTGAAGAGACGATTGCCCTAATACAATTCCTGATTTAACCATGAAATGGCATTTTTCCCAATTAAGCACTAAATTTTTTTCCTTACACCTAGTCAACACTAATGTCAAATGATGCAAGCACTCATCGAAAGATGAACCAAACACTGAAAAATCATCCATAAAGACCTCTAAGAACCGTTCTACCATATCAGAAAATATGCTCATCATACAACGCTGAAAAGTTGCAGGGGCATTACATAGCCCGAAAGGCATGCGTCTATACGCAAAGGTACCAAAGGGACAGGTAAAAGTGGTTTTCTCTTGGTCTTCTGGGGCAATAACGATCTGATTATAACCGGAGTAGCCATCTAAGAAGCAATAGTGACTATGTCCAGCTAATCGCTCTAGCATTTGGTCGATAAAAGGAAGGGGAAAGTGATCCTTCCTTGTGACCTTGTTCAATTTCCTATAGTCAATACACACACGCCATCCCGTGGTCACTCGGGTTGGGATTAATTCATTATTATCATTCTGGACTACAGTGATACCTGATTTCTTGGGGACAACCTGAACAGGGCTGACCCACTTACTGTCTGAAATTGGGTAAATAATACCCGCATCTAACAACTTAAGCACCTCTTTTCGAACTACCTCTTTCATGTTAGGGTTCAGTCGACGTTGCATCTCCCTAGAAGGTTTGGAGTCTTCCTCTAAATGAATCTGATGCATACACACAGTAGGACTTATACCCTTAATGTCTGCTATAGTCCACCCTAAAGCTTCCTTATTGTCTTGAAGTACATTTACTAGCCTACTTTCCTGATCACTATCCAAATTGGAAGCTACAATCACAGGTAAAGTCTCAGATGGGCCTAAAAACACATACTTTAGAGTATCGGGTAGTGGTTTAAGGTCCAACTTTGGGGGCTCTTCTAAAGAAGGAATTAGGGTAGTCTCAGAAACTGGTAACGGTTCGAACCTAGCTTTCCATCTATCAGTGTCTAACACAGGGGTAGAATCTAATAGAGCATTCACCTGTTCAATAGTGCTATCGTCGTCAAAATCTAAACCAAAATGGGATAGACAACTTTCTAATGGGTCTTCAGACAAGATGTTTGGTAATGACTCCTGAACTAAGGCTTCTATCATGTTCACCTCCTCAACACATGTGTCATCTAGCTCATGAGGTTGCTTACTGACATTAAAAATGTTCATCTCCATAGTCATATTACCAAAAGATAAACTCATCACACCATTTCGACAGTTAATGATCGCATTAGACGTAGCTAAAAATGGGCGACCTAAAATCACAGGTATCTGGTTCTCTGGGTCAGGGACAGGTTGGGTATCTAGGACCACGAAATCCACTGGATAAATAAACTTGTCGACCTCAATAAGAACATCCTCGATAACACCTCGAGGGATTTTAACAGACCTATCAGCTAACTGCAGTGTCATCTGAGTAGGTTTCATTTCACCAAGTCCTAGCTGTAAGTATACATGGAATGGCAGTAAGTTCACACTGGCTCCTAAGTCAAGTAAAGCTTTTTCTACCCGGAAGTTACCTATTGTGCAAGCAATGGTAGGAGAACCTGGGTCTTTGTACTTTGGAGTTGTGGTGTTCTGAATGATTGAACTTACGTGACTAGCTAAAAAGGCTTTCTTATGGACGCTAAGTTTTCGCTTTCGCGTACACATATCCTTAAGGAACTTGGCATAAGCAGGAATTTGCCTAATTGCATCTAATAAGGGAAGGTTTATGGTAACTTGCTTAAAAACCTCCACTATGTCATTAAAGTTCGATTCCTTCTTTGTTGGTACTAATAGCTGAGGAAATGGGGCTCTAGGCCTAAAATCAGACCTTTCAGGAACCGAATTCACATCATCAGAAACTTTATCAGTCTCTTCAGCTACTGGTCCTGAGAGGTGAGATCCTGAGGGGTGAACTACAGTATGTTCACTATCGGGCATGGTTACCTTATTGTCTACAACTCTACCACTTCTAAGGGTTCTAACACATTCAATTGATTCGATGGTTTTGCACCTAATTCATGAACTCCTCTAGGGTTGGGTTGTGTTTGACTAGGAAACTTACCTTTTTCTCTCAAAGAATCACTTATCAGACCAACCTGGGTTTTTAACTCGGAAATAGCCTGACTATTTTCTTGTCCTATCCTGTTACTAGCTTGTAGACTCTGTTCTACGGATAACTGGAATTTTGCAGTTTGCTGAGTTAACAAGGCGAGAGATTCCTCTAAACTTAGGATTTTCTTATCTGACTGATTCTGAAACTGAGCTAGTCCTGAAGGATTCTTAGTATAGCCAAAACCTGGGGGAGCATTAGAATTACTAAACTGACCTTGACTTTGGCCCTTAGACCACGAAAGGTTCGGATGGTTTCTCCAACCAGGATTATAGGTTTCTGAATATGGGTCAATCTTTTGACGGTTATCAAATCTAGTGTTATTATAAAGAGCATTGGCCTGCTCTTCAATATTCTGGCCTTCCCAAAAAGGCTCCACTCTACCACTAGTCTGGCCCACTTCTAAGGCTTCTAACCTTTTTGCTATAGCAGCAATTTTGGCATCTGATTCATAGCCTCCTTCTACCCTATTAACGTTTCCTCTACTTAAAAGAATTGTTTTCTGGGGTGCCCTACTATTTTCCCATTGCTGGGTTTTTTCGGCGATTTCATTAAAAAATTCCATCGCCGCATCAACAGTTTGGTTTTCAAATCCACCAGTGCATAGAGACTCAACCATGGTCGTTGTGGAATAATCTAAACCCTCATAAAGGATCTGAACTAGCCTAACCTTTTCTAAACCATGATGAGGACACTGGGATAATAAATCATTGAACCTTTCCAAATACCTATATAAAGATTCTCCCTCTTGTTGTGAAAATGTGCATATTTGCGTCCTAATAGACGATGTTTTGTGCCTAGGGAAAAACTTATTGAAAAAGGCAGATGTAAGTTGTTCATATGTCTCAATTGACTCGGAGTCCAAACTATACAGCCACGACTTGGCCTTATCTTTCAGGGAAAATGGGAATAACCTAAGTTTCAAAGCATCATCATCTAAGCCTCTAATTCTTAGAGTACTACAAATTTCCTCAAAATCCCTAACATGGTAATAAGGGTTTTCATTTTCTTTCCCTAAAAAGATTGGGAGCATCTGTAAGGTCCCAGGTTTCAGTTCATAGGGTGCCTCCGTTTCAGCTAACTTAATACACGAAGGACGGGTAGTCCTAGTTGGATTCAACAAAGCTTTCAAAGTTGCCATTTCTGGCGCTATCGGAGCAACAGGATTCTCTCCTCAGTCAAAGAACGTTCAAAAACAGACTCTTCAAAAGCCGGACTTTCTAGATTAAGGTAATCGAGACGCTTCGAACTACTAGGTTTCTCTTTAACAAATCTACCTAGTGCGTCTCTTTTACGTTCAGGCATACAATAGAATTTTCTAAATTGGAAGGGTAAGCAAACACAGATCAAGGCCGACTCAACCAAATCAAACCTATTGATTTCTAGCAAACAAAAAGCATGATGGCTCCACTTAGATTGTTTCTAGACCAGCTTCTAATCCTTCGAACGGGAATTCGTTACAA
This sequence comes from Papaver somniferum, assembly GCF_003573695.1. Classification (NCBI taxonomy): domain Eukaryota; kingdom Viridiplantae; phylum Streptophyta; class Magnoliopsida; order Ranunculales; family Papaveraceae; genus Papaver; species Papaver somniferum. The sequence continues at coordinate 44,809,754 of NC_039363.1, forward strand.
TTTAAGCAAACCCCTCTGGAATCAATCCGAGTTAACGTAAGTTGAATAGAGGCGAGGGAAGCTCGGTGGAGCTTTGATACCCAAGGCCTCACCGGTATTACAAGGCGGCGCAGTCACGCATTCAACTTACAGAAACCGTCAAGAACTTCGAAGTATGCTTAAAAGAGTAACCAATATTTTTCGAATGACTTTCCTGTTAAGCTCGTTACCCTATCGGTCTCGTTCTAGTCAAAATTTTAGGCTTAGGTTCGCGTAGGTTACGTGTTCCTAAAGCGGGCAAGAAGAGAACGGTGATGAAATCCGAACCCTTATCTTGTATGGCCAGGCCTTGCCCTTTACTAGAAAAATAAATGTCCGTATTCAGTCCTCAACATATATGCATACGAAGGAGTCCAGTAACTCGCTGACAGGGGATTCGCGAGTGTTTAGAATCTTACCTCCCGTTCCAGACGGGGATGAATCGGTTGTAATTGTCCTCCTTCTCTGCAAACAGTTTATATTTAAGTACCCTTCCGTAGGGTGATAAAAAAAATAATGTCCCAGTCCAAAAATCCAAAAGTCCAAAAAAATAAAGAAAAATTACAAAAATAATAAACCCTAATACAGTTTTTTTTTTAAATAAAATAAACAAACCCTAAACTAAATTGTCTAAAAAAAAAATATAAATTGTCTTCTTTTCTGTTCTTTTTGCTTTAATCTTTAGTTCCAAGTCTTTATGAAATCACCAAACTCCTTGGCTCAATTTTCTTTATCCAGAAACCTGTAGACACAAGATAAATACCCAAAAACAAAAAAAAAAAGACAAAAAAAACAAAAAAAAAAAAAAAAATCTAAAACCCTAAAAACAAGTCCGCGTCGGCGGCGCCAAAAATTGATGTGATTTGTAGATAGTGGTAAAAGTGGTTCGATTCTCAGACTTGTGAAGGATATTATTTAGACTTAAATCCTAATATTAAAATAGAAAACTCACTAAAAATTATAGCAAACTCAATCAAAGATGAAATCAATACTAAAAGAAACACTGAGGCTAAGATTCCACTAGTTTCCAAGTTCAAAGTGATTAAACCAATACTTATATTTATGCAATTTTCTTGTTTAATTTGATTCTAAAATATTGCAACAAGTAGATTTTCAAAAGTAATAATTGTAAATACCAAGTATGAAGCATCAAAAGTATTAAAACTAAGCATACTCCATCAAAATAGATCACAATCACTCAAATAAAAAACATATTCAATAATAGTTCAAGGCAAATAATCATATAATTATTGCAAATAAAAAGACAAAATAGAATATACCACTTTTTGTTGGAAAAATAACTTCCTCTATCGCCTCAGCTATGTGGTTTAGCTCCTCATATTAATCATGATCTCAAAATATGTGTTTGTTGCTCAAAAGATGATTAAAAGAGTGAAAGTTAATACCACAGACTGTTTGCAACAGTGTATTAGTGTTGCAAAACAGATGTTACAATGGAACTGTTACAGAAAAACTGTTGCTTTGTCGCTGATTTAAGACTGCCCTGAACAGCTTAATGTTCTTCAGCTGTTAAACAGTGACACTTTTCTGCGACTGTCTACCGAGGGTCAATGTTCTTCAACTGTTCTTCTTCTTCAACAGCAGCAGCAGCAGAAACAGAGTTTGGTAAAGCTCTGATTTCTTCTTCTTTGGCTCTCCTTAGGTTCCTAAACTCTCGACACCCCTTGTATATGACCCAAGACATCTATTTATATCAAAAATTCCAATTAAATCTCTCACAAATCTTCCAAAATCTCTTTCCTTCTCTTCACGGCCAAGTTGCGATAATTTCTTGTTTTAGGATTTCTACGCGTTTCCGAGCTTTCCTTTTTATTCTAAACTCTTCCTTAGATAGATACAAATCTTTGGGAAGGTTTACAGCGTTTTAATCACTCTAAAATTCCCTAAAACAGGTCACACACGTGACTTTCCATATTTTCTTGTTGTGAGAAAAATCCGTCGTTTGAGCCCAATCTAATCGATTTTAAACACCCATCTCAGATTCCTAGACCCATAAGGAGTCTATCCTATGAAAATCAAAGGTTTAATCGACCTTAAACTCCTCCAAATCACGATTGCCAAAACTGCTCTTTAACTACACTTTTTTCCCGCCAAAACCTGATTTTTTAATGTTGAAGATGGTTTCCCCTTATCCAGAGTAGGGGTGCGATTAGCAGATGCCTGGGAATGGGATGCCCCTTAGTAATTAGGTTACCCCTTATCCAAAGTGAGGGTCCGAATAGCAAATGTCCTCCCATGAACGCAAAAAACACTTTTCGAGCCAATTTTTCCACACATGTTTATTTCTCCAAAAACACCTACAAAGACAAAAAAAACCATAATAAATACAAAATCGAGTACTAACAATATATACAATTGAGATTATATCATACACAAAAATGTGTCTATCACACAATGATGCGGTTGGCATGGTTAGCATGCCTTGGCGCGAAGATGTGGCTGGCATAGTTTACCATTGGCACAGTGGTGCGGCTGGCATGGTTGGCATGCCTTGGCGCGGAGATGTGGATGGCATGGTTTGCCATTGGCACAGTGGTGCGTCTGACATGGTTTGCATGCCTTGGCGCGGAGATATGGCCGCCATGGTTTGCCATTGGCACAGTGGTGCGGGTGGCATGGTTGGCATGCCTTGGCGCTGAGATGTGGCCGGCATGGTTTGCCATTGGCACAGTGGTGCGACTGGCATGGTTGGCATGTCTTGGCGCGGAGATGTGGCCGGCATGGTTTTCCATTGGCACAGTGGTGCGGTTGGGATGGTTGGCATGCCTTGGCGCGGAGATGTGGCCGGCATGATTTGCCATTGGCACAGTGGTGTGGCTGGCATGGTTGGCATGCCTTGGCGCGGAGACGTGGCTGGCATGATTTGCCATTGGCACAGTGGTGCGACTGGCATGGTTGGCATGCCTTGGCGCGGTAGCATGAGAATTAGAGTTTGGCATAGATGATGTCGGTCAATGTTAAGGGTTCTGCCGAGAAACATGACGCATAAAAAAAGGTGCCCTGGTAATTCTTACATAGGCATGCTTACCGATTCAATAAATGTGCTAATGGTCATAATGACGTCATGTCAGATATGCGGTTTTACGATTTTAACCCTAAACTAAAAACCACCGTCAACACCTCGTTTTCTTCCCTGTAAACGGCCTCCCTCCATTCGTCTCTGCCTTTCGTTTATATATGCATCTCAATTCTCTCTTTGTGACTGCTACCAGCTCCTCCAAAGCCCGGTCCAATTACGAACACCAATAGCCAAATCCAGGTCTTGTAAAGAACCCATCTCCCAACCATTTCAAATCTGAATACTCTTTCCTCAATCCAACTACAGCACTGGACCATCTGAACGTCTTCCTTCACAACCAACTCAACCACAATCGGCTAACCCACTGATGCATACCTTATTTCTCTCATCTTCACCCAGTGATAACAGTAGCCTCATAGAAATGTCAACACATATAGACCATCACTAATTCCAGTGTGCACAATACGGATTACCACTAACCCAAGCTTCATTCCATCTTCATTCACATCTCCACTTTTGTTTCTTGCTGTTGTATGGATGCACAATTCCCCACTGCTATGAATGAGAACAACACACTAACCATCATCATTTCCATAGAAGCCTGATTGGCATCTCCATTGCCCATCGAAATCTCCATCTTTTCTTCGCAGGCACAACATCTCAATTAAGTCTAGTTTCTCAAATGTCCAATTAAACCCAGCTGCAATCGACTGCTGCTCTCAACCCCATACAAAACGGAACAAGTTCAGTTAACAGACAACTCCTCAATCTTCTGTCGTGTCTTCCTAATGTACAAATCAACAAACCCCAAGCTCTCAGTTCACCACCGTGTGTACCATACCCAACAGATTCTCCTTCATTTGATACATACCAGCAGACCCGAATTCCATAGTACAACTCCATAGAAAACCAATTAAACCAGAACCCATTTCAGCCTATGATTACATGTCGAGAACCCCTTGTCACTGAAATAAATCAACACCCACAACTCCATTGCCGCTGTTGCAATTCAGTTCCATCTTCATTCTCTCTTCACCCACTGTCATTTCTCAATCACATATTGCAAAGCAATCCCAAACTCAGCCGCTACCTGCTTAAGAATCAAAAACTCACAGTAGATCCACTCCATCTCCAATCAATTCGTCTTCCAAATTCTAGCACCAAAAACATAAACAATCAATACCCATCTATTTGATTCACCATCTCAGATTGATGCCGGCAACCTGAAGATTAACGAATTTCGGATCTCCTTTTCAAAGAGCTGCTTCCATGAATTGCCTCTGTAACTCCCAACATCAGATCCCAATTCCGTATTGTCTCGATCTCACACCATAGAAAATGGTCGCAACAGTAGTTAGGAGAAATGAAAAACCATCCAACGAAATTAAGCTCGGATCCATTTTATTTTTGAAGAACATCACCAGCTTTATGAGGAAATGAAAAGAAAATGAAAATCTGTTTTGTTTATGAGATGAGGTGGAGGAAATGAGGCCACGTTTATTAATCCACCGTAGCCATTAGTGGGCCGGGCTTGAGTGGTGCTGATATATAACATACCAGGCCAGCCACATTTGAAGCTATAATGACATGAGTCATTCTGATGCTTTTCGCCTCATAAGCCATTTAGCTTCTATATTACCCAGTCCTTCGCCGGATGACGGAACTTACTTGTAATTCCTGTAAAAGCTTTAAAAGATAATTATTAGCTAAATATTGAAACCTAGTTAGTGTAAATGTGGGTATAAAAGTATCGCATTTACGTGTTTATCAGGTTTCCCCACACTTACATTTTGCTAGTCCCGAGCAAAACAAAAATTAGACCCGCTCAACAGTTGATCATATATAAAACTTCAAGACCCGCTCAACAGCTGGTCATCATGATTTTTTTTTTAGAGACCCGCTTTACAGCTGGTCATAATATGATAAGAAAACACAAAGAAAATAGACCCGCTCCACAGCTGGTCATGAAATGCAATAGACTCAAATAAACCACTTTTTTTTAGAGACCCGCTCCACAGCTGGTCATAATATGATAAGAAAACAAAAAAATAGACCCGCTCCACAGCTGGTCATGAAATGCAATAGGCTCAAATAAACCACTTTTTTTACAGACCCGCTCTACAACTGGTCTTGTTGTGCAAATAAATTGTTAACAGACCCGCTCAACAGCTGGTATTATCTTCACGAAAGTGATCCATTTTTATTTATTTATTTTGTAAGAAAATTCATAACGAAATTGAATGCCTAGCATAAATATATATATACTTCACCACTCCCCTACACTTAAACATTACATTGTCCTCAATGTAATTGAGTCATCCAACATAGAGCTAAGGTGGAAATTGATATGCAAGAGACATACAAAAACAGAAGATAGAGTAAAGGGAACAAAACTGATGGGTTGACTCCCACGAAGCGAATGATAGTTGCTCCCAGCTTGCACGCAACAAGTAATCTCAAACAAAGTGAAGAATGATGCATAACAGCAACCTGCCAGCATATATATAAAGCCTGAAAACTTGGGGATCAACCCAACACACAAGTTCAACTGCAACTATGAACCTGTAATAATGATGGTTAGTAGCCAGAGAACTAACCAAACTCAATTCAACCCTGTAGTTATGAGGAACACAGTTCCAACCTGCCCCCTCATGTATGTTCATATGAAATAAGTCAGATTCATGGATAACAAGCAGAGATATGTCAACACCTGTTGTATACCCTAAATCTGGTTCTAAGTCCCCTGAAATGACTTCTACATTTGAGTTTTCTTCATTAACAATTGGATTACGCAATTCATTGACAATGTCAATTAGCATGGGGTCATCGGAATCTGCAAAATGGTCTAAACAAGTGCATATTATTTCAAAATCAGCAGTCCAATTCAACTGACTTGTATCGATTGGTTCCATATTCATACATGCATCTAGAGAACTATTAGACACATTAATGGAAGAGGGATTTAATGCAGCAACAATATCATGCATAACCAGATCATTAGAGTCAGCAAAATGAGTTAAGGAAACACCCAACAATTCAGTTTTATTCAAATTTGTATTCCCTGCAACGTTTTCAAAATCTTCTCGAAGATCCTCTAAATAAGAATCACTACAATAGTCATTCACACATACAATCATGCAAACAGATTAACAAGCATCGGAAACCAAAACAGGATTAGAAGGGTTAAAGATATTTATTTCCATTTTCATGTTGCCAAAAGAAAGCTCCATAATCCCATTTCGACAATTTATAATAGCATTCGAAGTGGCAAAGAAAGGCCTACCTGATATGACTGAAATCTGTGCACTAGGATTAGAAACGGGTTGTGTATCTAAAACGATAAAGTCGATAGGAAAGTAAAACTTCTCAACCTGTATCAACACATATTCAATTATCCCCCTAAGAACTTTCACAGACCTATCCGCAAGCTGAAGAGTAACATTAGTGGGTTTAAGCTCACCTAACCCAAGCTGCTTATACACGCAATATGGAAGAAGATTCACACTTGCACCTAAATCTAACAATGCATGTTTAATGGTCTGGTCGCCAATAACACACGATAGAACAACCAGGATCTTTATACTTCGGTGGTGTATTATGTGTGATAATGGAACCGACCTGTTCAGTGAGAAAATATTTCTTCTTCACATTCAATTTGTGTTTCACAGTGCAAAGTGATGAGAACGTAAATACTATATTTGATACCCATATTTATATTAGCTGGGACTCGATATTTTGGCTAATAACATTATTTAGTGCTTTTGTAGAAAGTACAAGTGAATTCGATCACCCGGTAAAATAATAACTAAATGGAAGCTAAAGAAGCATTTGCAACTCAAAGCATCAATTATGGGGTGTGTTGTTATCCCTTTGTGATTGAGGCAGCCACTAAACAAACTCACTTGGAGTCAAAGGAAGGGTTAGAGAAATAAAGAGACATGGTGTTGTTGAGCTAAGAGATAGTGCAGTGGCTATTCTCACATCAACTCTCATTTTTTATTAAAACAAAATGATTCTGAACCACATTCTAAAACTATTTGTTCTTCACCGGCAACACCAGTACGTGAAGCTTCGAGTCAGGCGAGTAACGACGAGAATGGAGGTGGACCAGCTAACAACAAATGAAGATGGGCACTGATTGTGTTTATTTTGGGGATTTAGCTAGGCAGCAACGAGAGCTATGGTTTATGGGCATGGACTGATTTTGGGGCTGTGATGCAGTTGCAGTCGTTTGGAACGAGAGATGTTGTACTTCCGGTGATTGAATGATAGCTGTGGCAGTGGAGTGGTTAATTCATTTGACAGAACTCTTGGTCTCGGTTGAAAGTAAGTCAGTAGCAAGGATGGTCTTGGTTCGGTGATTCGAACTTGTTGTGGAGGTAATTTGCTCGAGCTGCTAAAACCGATGGAGGAAAGTGCTGTTGTGATAGAATTTAATGAAGCACGAATGGTGATCTGGTCGTCTAGGGTTCATGTTTGTGAGCCTGTGCAACTGGAGAAGTTTAGCAGAAACATCAATGAAGAAGATGCCAAGAAATGTAGACGTTGGAAGAGCAAGTTGCAGTAAATATGGTCAGAGGTGAACTTATATGGCCAGTTTTGGACTGAACAGACAGGGAATGGAAACTGGTGACATGGCCTGAGTTTAAATGGAGATGGAGATGAACGATGGGTCTGTTTAATAGGTTGGTGTTAATGGCAAGGTGTTGTACGTATATGAAAGAAGTAGTCTGAGTTGTTGCTGCTACCATGGCAGCGAAACAAGCGCAGCTAGTGATCGGACTGTTGGGTTAGGGTTTCGAGTGTTCTTGGGAGAAATCGGTGAGCTCGTTTTGGGTTTTAATGAAGGAAGGTGAAGTACGACCGCAATGGACTCAAAGAATGGATGAACCTAGGTGTCGTGGTTAGCCTGTGGACGAAGTGAGTCAAACAGACTGAAACAGACGGTTGGACTGGGCCTTGCAATGGGCTAGGTCTTATTTTAGAGTTTCTTCGCAGCAGACAATAAAAAGGAACAGAGAACAACTTTGAGAGAGGTTTCGACAACTGAAAAGCTGCTGCTACAGAGCTGACGGCGAGAGAACTGGGAGAACAGTGTGTTCGTAAGAGTTTTGGAGCAGACAAAACAACGCGAGAAGAAGAGGATCGATTGCCGGTGACGACGGTGATACGGTTTAAATATCTTTTTATTGTTATTATTTTTGATGGGTTTTGAGAATCCCACAATTATGTTTTGCTAGACATTTATAACAAGGGTTTATTGGGTGAAACCACCTCGGGTATTACGCTATTTTTGATTGAATCGACTTATGAAGCAATAGACCATTATGATTTGAATAAATTTAATTCCATGATTTTATATACTGATTTAATGATGAAATGAGTTATTTTTTCACCGGCTTTGTAACACTTGTTCCATAATTGTTAGGATCACAAATATATTTGTCTCATTGTCTGATATTTCATGCTTGGGTTAAATTCCTTTGATGGGATATGTTTAGAATAGTCGGGTATTATTGGTGAACCTATAATTAGTTTTGTATAACTTTCTCGCTAATGCAATTTGATGGTGCATGTTTTGGTTTAGTCTTTTGATGTGTCATGCTTAGGGCATCCCGGTGATATTTGCGACTCTAATACATATAATAGATGATGTCAATAGAACGAACAATAAATAATTCATGAATTATGTTTCATCTCAGTAATTGAATAGAAATAGTGGTGGATACTCTAAACCCTGGTTACCAACTTTCTCATTGATTTTATTTTATCAGTTTAGTTTTATTATTTCGTTTTACTTTTCTCATTCTAAAAATCCCAAAAATCAATTCAGATTAGTTCATTAGAAATATTGATTAGAGTGTTTCCACCGCTCCCTGTGGGTTCGACCCGTACTTGCCTCTGTCTACTAGTTAGACACCATGCGACTGCGGTTATTACATATAGGGTTCTCAAAAATCCTATCAATTTTTGGCGCCGCTGCCGGGAGCAGTTGTGGAATATTATAATTGGTATTTTGTACATTTTTTTTATTATTTTTTGTACATTACTTTCTTTTTTTTTTCTTTTTTTGTATTTTCTTTTAGTTCTTTTTACGTAGCTTATTGATTTTTTCTTAGGTACCTTAGTCTGAAGAGCGGCGATTGGAGTCAACAACAGGCCTAAAGTAAGTACTTGATATTCTCACAAAGCTTTTGCAAGGTGAGTTATTGGGAAAATTTTACTTTGTATAATGGTTTCCAGTGAGTTGACTTCTTTTATAGCTTTTTGGAATCTTACAAAAAGAGCCGAGACAGACGAGTCATTTTGATATTTCACCTGAGGAGTATGCATATGCACCTTCTCATTATTAAGAACCTGCCGAGTGTGTAAATAATGATTGGAATTATTCTCATAGGTACGATCATTCCGGACCTTGTGAAGGTTATGATCATTACCAACCTTACCCTGGTTATGAGCCGCAATTTGTTGATTCCAATTATTATTCGCACATTTCTCCGTCACAGTATGAGAGAGATAATTAATCTTACTGTGACCCATCGGCATCACAACTATCTTTGTTAGAACGCCTCAATATTTACATTGCTGAACAGACCAAAGCTAATGAGTTATTTTTTGCTGAGCTGAGTGAAACCCATGCTTATATTGCTCAACTTTCTGAACAAACTGATTTATCGATTGCTGAATTAACGCAGTCGGTAAAAGATTTGGTCTTATCGAGGAGACAAGTTCTAATTTTTCTAATACTCTTGATATTTATGATGAAATCGCTTTAACTAATGAATCAATGTGTACGGAGAATGATGATGAACTTGATAGTTGTGATCATAGGAATAGAGACATTGTCATACCAAGTGAAGACGGTGTATTTAGTCCAACTCCTGATCGTGTTAATGATCACTCGCCTATTCAAAAGGATAAGTTTAGGATTGAGGACACCATTCATTTAGACGGTGTGACATATAAGTGTTATAACAATGATGCTTATGAAGAATGTGTTAGTTCTGAGAAAATCGTAGTTAAGTCTAACGACTTAGAGACATTACACTTTATCTATAAGGTTTCTTTTAATCATCTTTATTGTGATATTCCTATTGATTCCTTGGTTGATGATGATTATGATGAAGATTTAGTACAGGGTCACAAACCCAGTTGAGAAGTTAATATGCCTAGAATTGTTAGCACAACTTTTCAAAAGATTCCTAATTTTGGATTAGAACTGCGTGCTTCTCCAGTATTACTAGATTATTTTGCATCTCGTGATTTCTCTTTACATGTGCATCACTCCCAGATCATTTCAGTTCCCATCCCTAACGAACCTTTAGACTCGGTTATTTTTGATCAAAATGATACATCCTTTGCAAAAACCAAGTTTGGGGATAGCTCTTTGCCTTTGATAATCTCTATATCTTTACGTTGCTACAACGAGAGTGTGAGGTTATCACTAATTGTATATATTGTGTTTTGGGTTGATCCTAAAATATTTAGGTTGTTGATAAATGGTGAGTCTTATTTGTATATTCCAGTAGGTATTTCTATTTTCTTGTTTTATTTTTATTTGTTTATTTTCGCATATTATGAATTTCCCATCTTAATTTTTACGTTGGATGACTCAATAACGTTTAAGTGTGGGGGAGTGGTTGTGCATTTAGATTTTTATAGGTTTTCACTTTTATTCAGATTAAAAAGAAAAAAACAAAATTCATCCGAAAAAAAATGCATCAAAATAAAATTAAAAAAATGATCAGCTGTTTAGCGGGTCTTTCTGTCTAATTATTTAGCAGACATCTCTCGATCTTGCTGTTTAGCAGATCTAAACCATTGTTTAGTGGTTCCTTCTCGCTGTTTAGAAGATATCGTCCCGTAGTTTAGCAGACATCTAAACCTTTGTTTAGTGGTTCCGTCTAGCTGTTTAGCGGACATTACTCTTTATCCAGCTGTTTAGTGGGTATATTTTTTGTTTTGCTCGAGGACTAGCAAAATATAAGTGTGGGGGTGTTGATAAGCACGTAAATACTATATTTGATACCCATATTTATTTTAGCTAGGACTCGATATTTTGGCTAATAACATTATTTAGTGCTATTGTAAAAAGTACAAGTGAATTCGATCACCCGGTAAAATAATAACTAAATGGAAGCTAAAGAAGCATTTGCGACTCAAAGCATCAATTATGGGGTGTGTTGTAATCCCTTTGTGATCGAGGCATCCACTAAACAAACTCACTTGGAGGCAAAGGAAGGGTTAGAGAAATAAAGAGACATGGTGTTGTTGAGCTAAGAGATAGTACACGTGGCTATTCTCACATCAACTCTCATTTCTTATTAAAAAAAATGATTCTGAACCCCATTCTGAAAGTATTTGTTCTTCACCCGCAACAGCAGTAAGTGAAGCTTCGAGTTAGGCGAGTAACGACGGGAATGGAGGTGGACCAGCAAACAACAAATGAAGATGGGCACCGATTGTGTTTATTTTGGGGATTTATCTAGGAAGCAACGAGAGCTATGGCTTCTGGGCATGGACTGATTTTGGGGCTGTGATGCAGTTGCAGTCGTTTGGAACGAGAGATGTTGTAGTTCCGGTGATTGAATGATGGATGTGGCAGTGGAGTGGTTAATTCATTTGACAGAACTCTTGGTCTCGGTTGAAAGTAAGTCAGTAGCAAGGATGGTCTTGGTTCGGTGATTCGAACTTGTTGTGGAGGTAATTTGCTCGAGCTGCTAAAACCGATGGAGGAAAGTGCTGCTGTGATAGAATTTAATGAAGCACGAATGGTGATCTGGTCGTCTAGGGTTCATGTTTTGTGAGCCTGTGCAACTGGAGAAGTTTAGCAGAAACATCAATAAAGAAGATGCCAAGAGATGTAGACGCTGGATGAGCAAGTTGCAGTCGATATAGTCGATATGGTCAGAGGTGAATTTAGATGGCCAGTTTTTGACTGAACGGACAGGGAATGGAAACTGGTGATATGGCCTAAGTTTAAATGGATATGGAGATGATCGATGGGTCTGTTGAATGGGTTGGTGCTAATGGCAAGGTGTTGTACGTATATGAAAGAAGTAGTCTGAGCTGTTGCTGCTGCCATGGAAGCGAAACAAGCGCAGCTAGTGATCGGACTATTGGGTTAGGGTTTCGAGTGTTCTTGGGAGAAATCGGTGAGCTTGTTTTGGGTTTGGATGAAGTAGGGTGAAGTACGACCGCAATGGACTCAGAGAATGGTTGAACCTAGGTGTCGTGGTTGGCCTGTGGATGAAGAGAGTCAGACAGACTGAAACATACGGTTGGACTGGGCCTTGCAATGGGCTAGGTCTTATTTTAAAGTTTATTCGCAGCGTACAATAAAAAGGAACGGAGAACAACTTTGAGAGGAGGTTCCGACAACTGAAAAGTTGCGGCTACAGAGCTGACGGCGAGAGAACAATGCGTTCGTGAGAGTTTTGGAGCAGACAAAACAAGGCGAGAAGAAGAGGATCGATTGTCGGTGACGACAGTGATACAGTTTAAATATCTTTTTATTGTTATTATTTTTGATGGGTTTTGAGAAACCCACAATTATGTTTTGCTACACATTTGTAACTAGGGTTTATTGGGTGAAACCACTTCGGGTATTAGGCTATTTTTGATTGAATCGACTTATGAAGCAATAGACCATTATGATTTGAATAAATTTAATTCCATGATTTTATATATTGATTTAATGATGAAATGAGTTGTTGTTTCACAGGTTTTGTAAACCTTGTTGCGTAATTGTTAGGATCACAAATATATTTGTCTCATTGTCTGATATTTCATGCTTGGGTTAAATTCCTTTGATGGGATATGCTTAGAATAGTCAGGTATTATTGGTGAACCTATAATTAGTTTCGTATAACTTTCTCGCTAATGCAATTTGATGGTACATGCTTTAGTTTAGTCTTTTGATGTGTCATGCTTAGGGAATCCTGGTGATATTTGCGACTATAATACATATAATAGGTGATATCAATAGAACGAACAGTAAATGATTCATGAATTATGTTTAATTTCAGTAATTGAATAGAAATAGTGGTGGATACTATAAACCCTGGTTACCAACTTTCTCATTGATTTTATTTTATAAGTTTAGTTTTATTATTTTTTTTTACTTTTCTCATTCTAAAAATCCCAAAAATCATTTCAGGTTAGTTCATTAGAGATATTGATTAGAGTATTTCCACCGCTCCCTGTGGGTTCGACCCGTACTTGCCTCTGTCTACTAGTTAGACACCGTGCGATTGTGGTTATCACATATAGGGTTCTCCAGAATCCTATCACAAAGATCTTTCAAAACTTTAGCATAAGATGGAATCTGTCTAATGGCATCAAGCAGAGGAATGTTAACTTTAACTTGCTTAAACACTTCTAGAATCTCATTGTTGTGAGTATCTTCTGTTTTAGGTAACAATCTTTGAGGAAAATGAGCACAAGGAATGTACAAAAACTCAGGCTCATCCTTCTCGTTCAAACTGGTTTCATTATTGTTAGAAGGAGTGGCCTAGGCAGTCTATGGCGAGTTCCTGATTTGCTCAATTTCCTCAAGAATCGAATCCTGATTACCTAAAACTCTACCACTTCTCAAAGTGGTAATGGCCTGGACATGATCCGAAGGTGTAAATCCAGATTGGTTCACCTCAAATATACCTTTTGCATTTGGGTGAGGCTGATTAGGGAAGGTTCCCTTATCCATGGCACTCATCTGGCTAGACAACTATCCTAATTGATGTTCCAAGTTCGTTATCGATTTTTGGGTAGTCTGTTGGAATTGAGGCACTTTGCTAGAATTGAGCAAATTGCCTCATGTCTTGACGAAGTTGTAAAGTATTCTGCGTCAACAACTTTAGACTTTCTACCGAACTAGGATCTGTTTGTGTGAAACCTGACAACATGTTGCTACTTGATTGGTCTTGATATTGACCCTTAGACCATGAAGACTTAGGGTGTCTCGACCACTCAGGGTTATATGTCTTTGAGTAAGGGTCAAATTTTTGGCGATTGTCATGATAGGGAGCATTGGCTTGCTCTCTGACATTATCATCAAAGGAATGGTCTACAAACGGTCTAGAACTAAACTGACTTTGTTCTAACGACTCGATTCGCCTTGCGATAGCAACAATTTTAGCATCAGAGTCAAAATCAATATCAACTCTATGCACTTCACTCCTATTAGGTGCAGATTTCTTAATGGGTTCCTTAGCATCCCATTCCTGAGTTTTTTCAGCTACTTCATGAAAAAATTTATACCCCTCATCAGCACTCTTGTCTTGAAATTTACCCCCACATAGTGATCCTACCATCGTCATAGTTTTGTGATGTAGTCCTTCGTAGAGAATCATAGTGAGTCTCACGGTATCAATTCCATGGTGCGGACATTGCAACAAGATATCATGGAATCTCTCTAAGTAATCATAGAGAGATTCTCCTTCTTGTTGCGAAAAATTGTTAAGAATTTGACGTAAAGCCGTGGTTTTATGTCTAGGGAAAAATTTATGCAAAAATAACTTCGTCATCGCATCCCAAGTGTAGATGGAAGAAGACGGTAATGCATCAAGCCACGATTTTGCTTTATCTTTCAAAGAGAATGGGAATAATCTCAATCTCAAATACTCATCGTTCAAGTCTTTAATTTTCACAGTACCACATAGTTCCTCAAAGTCCCTAATGTGGTAATAAGGGTTCTCATTTTCTCTGCCATAGAAGTTTGGCAGAGCCTGGATGGTATTAATTCTAATCTCAAAATGTTCTTTAGTGGCCGGCAAAACAATGCATGAGGGTTGGCTCACCCTAGTCGGGTACATATATTCCCTTAAGGTCTTAACAGGAGGGTCTACCTTATCATCATCGGTTCCATACATATGTCAATGCTCTATTTATCCCAACCAATAGTGGGATCCTTTAGCACAGACTAGGCAGAAAGTGACAAAATTCAAATCTTAGCTTGGCAAACAAATGCAATGCACAACAAGCAAACAAACAAGTATATAAAAGTATCTCTACTAGTTTACTTACTTGCACACACCACGACAGCAAGAAAATTCAGCACACACAAAAGTTGCAAGTAACTTACTCGCGACGCTCCTGGATTTACACTTTAGTTCACAGAACTTATTTGGATGAGCAATCTTTAGCTCCTAAGGTACCTGAAAATCAAACAAACTAAAGAGATAAAAAGGATTTAAAAAGATGTATAAAAACAAAATAAAGCTAAAAATATAATACAAACCAAAACAGAAATAAATCTAAGCTATAATCAGATATTTAAAAGTATCAACTAGAGTAGTTAGCCGCCACTCCCCACAGCAACGCCAAAAACTTGATGGGTCGGAAAACCGACTTTATTTTACCGCAAGTGCACAGTGTCCAAATTGTAGACAATAGCAAATGTGGTTCGTTCCCACGAGGAGTGTTTCTAAACTACTTCTAAATAATACAATCAATTCCTAATCAATACCAATTCAAGTGGAAATTTTCTGAAATGTATACTAAGGAAATAAACAAATAAATTGAATGCAAACAAAACTGAGAAGTGTCAAGCACGATAAGAAAAGGTTAAGGATCCAGGAATCCGTCATAGGCTAGGTTTTACTTATGTTCTTTCACAAGAGTCTCTATTTAACTCATGTAAAGTGGCAGCACCTGGCTACTTATATATGGAAGATATGTCATTAAGATTTCTTGATAATTGACAACGATTGTTTTATCTCGACCTAAAAGTAGAACCCCTAATCACTATGTATACATCGCATACAAAGTAGAAGAGTATTCATAAATCTAATATCAATCAGGTCACAATGGGATTGTCTATAACTTCCCTATGTAGTATACTTGGCATAAAACATGAAAAGATTTATAAAACAACAACCAAAATGAGATACTCAAATATAAATTTAAGATTTTGATTAAAGAACCTCTTGTTCATGAACATAAATAATCTAGCCTACAATTTCATCCTTTCACCCTAACAGTAGTTTAGCAAATCATATCAAGTAGAAAAGTAAAACAACAAACCCTAGTTTTCTTCCCTGTAAACGGCCTCCCTCCATTCGTCTCTGCTTTTCGTTTATATATGCATCTCAATTCTCTCTTTGTGACTGCTACCAGCACCTCCAAAGCCTGGTCCAATTACGAACACCAATAGCCAAATCCAGGTCCTGTACAGAACCCATCTCCCAATCATTTCAAATACGAATACTCTTTCCTCAATCCAACTACAGCACTGGACCATCTGAACGTCTTTCTTCACAACCAACTCAACCACAATCGGCTAACCCACTGATACATACCTTCTTTCTCTCATCTTCACCCAGTGATAACAGTAGCCTCATAGAAATGTCAGCACATATAGACCATCACTAATTCCAGTGTGCACAATACAGATTACCACTAACCCAAGTTTCATTCCATCTTCATTCACGTCTCCACTTTCGTTTATTGCTGTTGTATGGCTGCACAATTCCCCACTGCTACAAATGAGAACAACACACTAACCATCATCATTTCCATAGAAGCCTGATTGGCATCTCCATTTCCCATCGAAATCTCCATCTTTTCTTTGCAAGCACAACATCTCAATTAAGTCTAGTGTCTCAAATGTCCAATTAAACCCAGCTTCAATCGACCGTTGCTCTTAACCCCATACAAAACGGAACAAGTTCAGTTAACAGATAACTCCTCAATCTTCTGATGTGTCTTCTTAATGTACAAATCAACAACCCCCAAGCTCTCAGTTCACCACCGTGTGTACCATACCCAGCAGATTCTCCTTCATTTGATACCAGCAGAACCGAATTCCATAGTACAACTCCATAGAAAACCAATTAAACCAGAACCCATTTCAGCCTACGATTACATGTCGAGAACCCCTTGTCACTAAAATAAATCAACACCCCCAACTCCATTGCCGCTGTTGCAGTTCAATTCCATCTCTATTCGCTCTTCACAGTTTTCTCTTCACCCACTGTCATTTCTCAATCACTAATTACAAAGCAATCCCAAACTCAGCCGCTACCTGCTTAAGAATCAAAAACTCACAGTAGATCCACTGCATCTCCAATCAATTCATCTTCCAAATTCTACCACCAACAACATAAACAATCAATACTCATCTATTTGATTCACCATCTCAGATTGATGCCGGAAACCTGAAGATTAACGAATTTTGGATCTCCTTTTCAAAGAGCTACTGCCATGAATTGCCTCTGTAACTCCCAACATCAGATCCCAATTCTGTGCTGTCTCGATCTCTCACCATAGAAAATGGTCGCAAAAGTAGTTAGGAGAAATGAAAAACCCTCCAACGAAATTAAGCTCGGATCCATTTTCTTTGTGAAGAACATCACCAGCTTTACGAGGAAATGAAAAGAAAATGAAAATCTGTTTCGTTTATGAGATGCGGTGGAGGAAATGAGGCCACGTTTATTAATCCTCCGTAGCCACTAGTGGGACGGGCTTGAGTGGTACTGATATATAACATACCAGGCCAGCCACATTTGAAGCTCTAATGACATGAGTCATTCTGATGCTTTTCGCCTCATACGCCATTTAGCTTCAATATTACCCAGTTCTTCGCCGGATGACGGATCTTACTTGTAATTCCTGTAAAAGCTTTAAAAGATAATTATTAGCTAAATATCGAGACTTAGCTAGTATAAATATGGGTATAAAAGTAACGCACTTACGTGCTTATCAACTTCCTTTTTTTTTCTCTTAAAAGCATGAATCATCTCATGAGATATCACTATATTATCTGAAATTTGTAAGAGGGAAGGAATGCAAACTGAAAAGGCGAAATTAGATTATCCAATAGAGGTTTCATCCTATTGGCAAGAAGCTTTGTTATAATCTTGTAAGTTGTATTACAAAGCCCAATGGGGCGAAATTCAGTAGGATTCTTAGGAGCTTTGGATTTAGGAATAAGAAAAAGATGAGTCTGATTGAAATCCTTACACATGACTTTAGTTTTAAAAAACTCTTGGATCATATCTACAATCTGAGGACCAACAATGTTCCAATTATGTTTGTAAAAACTAACCGAGAATCCATCTGGCTCCGGAGATTTGTTGGGTTTCATCTTCTTAACAATTGAAAAAATCTCATCGAAAGAAGGGATCCTTAATAAAGAAGAATTCTCTTCCTCTGAAATGCAATGAGGTATATTTTCAAAAATGTCAGCAGCTTGTCCATCGACATGAGATTCATCTGTAAAAGGGTCTTTGTAAAATTCAGTTAAAACAGTGCTAACATGCTTTATATCATTTACTACATTCCCCAACTTATCATTTATACGGTCAAATATTGTTTCTCTTCCTTCTTTTTAAGTGAACACATGAAAGTACTTAGTATTTTTCTCCCCTAAATTGATTATGTTGTCTCTAGATAGTTGTTTGGCAATGGTCTCTTCAGTATCATGTAAATCCTCCAATTCTTTACTCTTCTGTATAATTAAATTGTGATTCGGATGTACATTAGATTTCAATTTTTCTAGGAATTTCAACGTATTATTAATCTTCTTAGGAGGATTACCAAAAACATGTTTTCTCCCATCAGATAATTGTTCCCCTAAAGTCACCAAGTTTCTAGCAATAGTTGCAGCAGAATTCTTAAGAGAAGTGTTCCAGAAATGTTCAATTAGTTGAATGCATCTAGGTTCTTTCAGCCAAGTGTTAAAAATTTAAAACTAAAGGTTTAAAACTTTCATCGAACAACAGAACTCTAACGGAACTCTAACGATTTCTAGACCTTGGAAACGGTCTCTAATGATTTCATAGTTGAGTTGATTAGGGTTTTTCTTATGTTCTTCCATGATACTCCCTCCATCCCAAATTAGATGAGCTAGTTGGTTTTAAATTTTGTCCCATAAATAGATGAGCTATGTCACTAATCAAGGAGTATTTCTAAAACTACCCTTTTAATTGATTATAGTTACTATAAGAAATATATACAATTTGATAGCCATGTTTATATTGGTTACGAAAAACCGTGGTATATCTTAAGAGATAAATCATTTCTAAGTTTTACCAGTTACTATCTATAAGGGTATAATTGTAAAAGATACTTAAAATACTCCCCTTTCCTCCTTACCTTACGAATTCTGCAAACTACAACTAGCTCATCTACTTGGGACGGAGGGAGTACAAATTATGTTTTCTGAAACAATTTTTTTTTTGTAAAGATTCTTTTTATTCGCATACATATAGAAATTATTTCTTTTACGGCTTTACATACGGTTATTTAGTAAAAATTATAAAGAGGGTATCCCTATCAAAAAAAAAAAAAATTTAACAAGCTCATTATAGGGACGGCATTGTGATAGTAATGTCCCTTTAGTTGGTTAGGAGATGTCCTAAAAGAGATGTAAACTGACTAGATTACCCTTTTCACCTTAAATCAACCAAAATCAAATCAACTCAAATAAAACCTAATGAATCAAATCAGTTTTTTTTTTCATCTTCTTCTTCATCTTCTCTTCTCCTCCATCAACCGTAACCTCCATTAAAACTGAAAATTTCATCGTCTTCGATTAATCGGCGATTTGAAAATTGTTTTGGAAAAACCCAGTTAGGGTTTAGTTTATCATGTTGAATTTAAGTTAATTTTGTGTCAAAAATTATGGTTTTGTATGAAAATTGAAATTGGAATTTCTGGTTGCATGTGAGTTACGGTTGGTAATAACTCAAATACGAACCGTAACTGTAGATTGGGTTGATGTTACAGTTGGTTTTAACTCAAATACCAACAGTAAGTTCTTAGTTTTGAGAAATATGTTCAGTTACGGTTTGTACTTGTACCATATTTATCAATCGTAATTGAGTTATGGTTTGTTACTCAAACAACCATACCAACCGTAAATAATCATGTGTCTTAAGAATTTATCAAATAATGATTTACGGTTCAAAAGTTAAGTTGACACACCAACCGTAGAGTATTTACGGTTGGTCTCGATTCATTAGTTACCAATCGTAATTTAGTTACGGTTGTTGTCCAAATTTAATTACCAACTGTAACTGATTTTACGATTGGATCTTCCCCAAATTTAACCAGTTACGGTTGGTATTCGATAACTTAAGAATCGTAACTCTTAGTTACGGTTGGTCACGAGTAAAATTGCAACCGTAAGTTCTTCTGAAAATTTAAAAGTTTTGATTTTGTTACGTACTTTAGATAATTTTGAGCGAGAAAAAGCTAATGGGAACTAATTTAGAAGTATACCGGGTCACTGGAATCACTCATTTTGGTTGAGTGAATCAAAATCTAGGGTTTCACAAATATCACAAAAGTTTTTCTTTTTCTTCTCCTCTAAACTTTTTTTTTAGCTCTAAAAATATGATTTTGTTTTGATTTTGAGTTAATATAAGTGAAATTAATCATTAACACTAAACTTGATTATTATCACTAAACTAGGTTATCAATAATGAGGGTTAATTTATCATTTCCAGTTTTTTTTTATAAGGGACACCTTGAATGATCATGTAATGACCCTTTTTGTCCTATTAGAATGCCACCCCTCTAATAAACCATGCCGCCCCTATAATAAGCTTGTTTTTTAAAGATTTTCATCTTAATCAAATTAAAACTAACATAACTACCTAAAAGGGGTGCCGTTAGTATTTTTTGGGGTATATATAGGAGCACCCTTTTTTTATTTTTGTATAGTGCTTCCAGAAAAACTAACAGCAGACTGAAATCCCAAGGCCTAGGCATATTATTCGAGGACTATAGATCTCTTCATCTACCCAATAGAGAAGGATAAGGGATGTCTAAATTTGCTGAAACTACCAATTTACGCTCTATTAAATACTCTTTCCGTCTCAAAATAATAGGCTTGTTTATGTGCAAAAACGGAGGGAGTATTAATACTACCAATTTATCCCCATTAGATCCTAATAATAAAACCTAAAACTAAAATCAAATTTATTTCTATTTCTATTTCTTTCATCAACTAATTCTTGTTATCTTCTTCCCCCTTTTTTTTTCATTTTCAAACGAGAAAATCGTCGATTATCGACGATCACTGGAGTTACTTATCCTAGTGAGAGTAACCCCAGAATTTTTCAAGTAATTCGAAACAAACCGAAGAAAAAAATGGTTGAAGAAGATGAACCAAGTTTGACCGCACTACAAAAGGAGGAAATGGCTCGAATCATGTATTTTTCTATTGAACCAATCATCCAAATTAGGTTTTAATAATATGTTATCGCTCAAACTTTGATTTTTTTTATAATCAAAGTTTCTTGATTTATTAGAATCGGTTTACATCAATGTATTTGTGAACCGATTGCATTTGGAAACGGTTGTTGTTCATCCCACAAAGACCGATTGTCCTGGATGTGTCTTCTGATTCGCGAAAGTTCAATTAGAATCGTTCCATGTTTATTCCCACATAGCCTGATTCTAGTATGGTAGAGATAACCGTTTTTCTGAAAGTTGTTTTTGTTAGAATCGGATTACATGAGTGTCCACATAAACCGATTATAGACTTTGATTTTTTTAAATTCTTATCCCATAGTTGGTTTATTTTAGTGTCCACATAAACCGTCCTTGGTGACAAAAATCCTTAATTTTTCTGTATGTTTTTTTTTGTTAGAATCGGATTACATTAGCACTTATATATACTAATTATTGTTGTCAGTGTTAGGAATCGATCTTTATATGTGTATCGTGTAAACCTATTATATGCCTTGAATTCATAAATATACTTTGAATTCCATTGTTATTTATCGTTTATCCTCAGGTGTTGATTTCATCCTAAAAAACAATGTTTTATAACATTTGTTTAAAGGAAGTACATATACGAACTTGTTTCGTAATCGAAAGGAAATCATGATTGGTCCAGTTCTTTATTGAATATCTATTGGATGACCAATACAAGATGACAAGGTAGAACCTATCTTAACCTATGTTGAGAATTGAGGTATAATCGGTCATAACCTATAGTGTGTAGCATGTTGTAATCGGTCACAAGCTACTTTGAGGAGCAACGTGTAACCGGACACAAGCTACATAGGGAAGTTAGTTGTAATCGGTCACAAGCTACTTTTGGAAGCAAGGTGTAACCGATCACAAGATAATTTTGGAAGTAAGGTGTCACCGATCACAAGCTACCTTTGGGAAGCATGGTGTAACCGGGCACAACCTATCTTGGAATTAGGGTTTGCTGAGAGAAACTTCTAGGTGTCGACATCATTTGACCATGTACATAACTCTTATCATTAATTGTTCAAAGATATTCCTTGATGCTCAAGGTGATCCTACAACGAAATATTGAAAAGCATTTAATTATAACTTTCATAATATATGTTTTAATTACCAGCAATTAAAGTATATCCACTGGAAAATGTTTTAATGTGTTACACTAATAATAGAAGTTTTATAAGAGAGATTTCAGAAATATGGTTTGAAATTTAAGTGGACATAGGAAAACCGCAATTAGGTACTTCAATGCATATCTTGAGAATATTTTCGGTTTTTTATTTCCTGCAAACTATCCTAAGAGCCAAGCAAATTTCATTATTATTGTTTCTGGTGGAGCCGTCTATCCAGAGAAGAAAGTACCCTAATTAAGCGAAATCTCTTACGACCGCTCGTTTAAAGACTTCTATGGGATCAAGAAGCTTTACGAGTACCGTTGGTGGGAAACCAGATAATTGCCTTGTTATTTTAATTTTATGATTATTGATTTGATTGACTAACGGTTGTTGAAACTTTGATTGCACCTAGTTTGTTCATTCTTGAGAAGCTTCTCTTCTGATATAAGGCTCACTCAAACTAGATCAAAGTATTGACGGGATCTTTAAAACCATTTTCGGATCTAAAGACATCTTCTGATAATCCATTGTCAAAAAACTCCGTTATGTGTGTGATTGATCACAAGAGGAATCAACATGTGTTGTGCAGGTTATTGAAGGAAATAGAAGATTTGAAGACGAAGAAGAGTTTCTTATTAGTTTTTGTATCTTGTGAATATAGTGTACAAACCTTGATCAGCTGGGATCCAGCTAGAATCGTGTTTATTTTTGATAGACTTGATTGTCTAGTTGTGTCAGACAGGAATCGCTTTATAGTTACTCTTTGAGTTTTATATTGATTGATTGTGAATGTAGAAATTGGTTATTTCGGTAATCTAATGAGTTTAGATTGATCTAACCAGACAAAGGAGTTTATTAGTTTAAACGGAAGAGACTTTGTCAACAACTCATACATATCTTTTACCAAAGAATGTTAGAGTGGTTACCAAACAGATTCTTCCTTTGTTGTTTGGAATACGATACAATGGACTTGCTATTCACGTACGTGACTTTAGAAGTCGAAGGGGCAAGGATACTGAGGAAACTAAGTAGCTAGGGGTAGTCTACTTGGTCTCAACTATACGAAGTTGGTATTTGAATTTGTATAGCGGCTTAATTCTGAGAATGTTCAAAACTTGACTAGGTCCCGGGGTTTTGATGCATTTGCGGTTTCATGGTTAACAAAATCTTGCTGTGTCATTTACTTTATTTCCGCATGTTGATGGTGGATTTTCGACAACGGCTAAAATCGTAAAATTATGATCTTGCATATTTCTGACACGGCTTCAGACACGTATGTGAAACTCATATTTTAGGATTCGTGAAAGCTCATTTCACAATCTCTGATCGACCGTACACCCTCTCAGAGGATGTATGAATATGTGACTCGTAAAGCCTCTCAACTGAGCTTTCAACACTTTGCATATTTCATCGATATTTCTGTACAGGAATCGATAATGATTGGACGGCTCCTAGACATATCGCATGCTAGTATAAAACGTTAATGTCTTCAGGATGTCTCGATGGTCCCTGACTATACATAATTCATATTCAGAACGAGTATGATGTCTCTACCATCTCATACCTCGATTCTCGAATAAACGCTCATGGACTGCTAGTATAGAGCAATTCATTGATCAACACTAGAGCAACATTCATCAATTGAATTCCTAGAAAATAATCTATTTCATCTCATTACTCTGTTTCATGACTTATTCTCACCTGAATTCCATGAATTAGTAATAGATATTCAATCTATCACATTCACATTACCCTGTTTCATGACTTATTCTCAGCTGAATTCCATGAATTAGTAATAGATATTCACTTTTCGGGCATTTAGGCCAGCACCGAGTAAGCCCCAAGAAAATGGTGCGAGTGTACTTAACAATAATGCACGAACGAGCACCCAAATATGCATAAGTGAGCACCCAAATGCATAAACGAGCATTCAAAATATGGACGAATGAGGAAACCTATGCAAAATAAGGAAAGAAAATATTATAATATAAAATAAACAAGAGGCGCACAGGACCGAGCCCACCGGACGGCCAGCCATGCCGCGTGGCCGGTCCCGCCTCTCCTTTTTTTTATTTTAACCTATTTTATTATTATCCTTGTCTCATGAAAACTCCTTTTTTGAGCAAACTTACTCGTTTTAGCAAAACTCTTAGTTTCTCCATATTTCCTCACATAATGAAAAATAATAATATAAAATAGGGAAGAGCACGGGACTGGACACACGATACGGCTGGTCCCACACCTCTCTAATTTCTTATTTTATTATTATTATTATTTGTTTTCTCATCTCATGAAACTCCCCCGTTTGAGCAAAAAACTGGTTTTTCCATATTTCTCAAATATTGCTCAAACTACCAAAAAGCCAAAAAATCAAATGGTCACACGATCATCCGGACTTCTCACAACAAATATTAAAATATCATTATTTTAATATTCTCAAAATATTGGTCGCACGAGCAAAGTTGTACTTGCTCATTCAAGCAAAATCGAGAGTTTCAGTCAAGATCAAACTCTTCTGAAAATCCAAAATATTGCTCGAACGCGCACCAGAAAACATCAAAATTCTCAGGATTGAGTCATGGACAATATGGTGATATGGGTATGCCACCTTGACCGACCAAGGTCGGACCTTTGGCTTGCAGAAGCCGGTCCCACACTCTATTATGATTTTGACCTGATTAATCTTCCATAATTCATATTGGGCTCAAACTCTTTCCAAACAACTTGGAATTTGATCAATCGACCATCAGATGGTCTCACGACCACTAAGGGCCTGTCTCATATCCCTTGGTCAGTCGCTCTCTCCATAATTAGGTTTTACCACCTAATGCTCAAACGAGTACTATTTTAATAATGATTAAACGAGCATTTAATCATCCTTTCATCAACTGGTCTACAAAAGACTTTGGTACATGCCCATTCGAGCAACTGGGAGCTACACGGTCGGCCTATAATCCCATGTAGCCATTCCCTCTCTCATTCATTTGGTTGATTTTCAGTAAATCATCATTTGATCAACAATCGATAAAAATTAGGATTTCAAACCAAATGCTCTGCAAATCATAATTCTGAGCAAGTTCAAACACTAATAGTTTTATGTTGATCCAGCAATCAACATCCTAATTAATTATACAATATTCGGTCTATCTACCAATATTTTTAATTAATATTTTATTTGGTCCCGCTACTAATAATTCATGAAATGAGCAATATTTGCTCAAACGAGCAACATTTGCTTAAACTAGCAATATTTATTTTGCTCATATATCAACACTAAATTGCTTAAGTTAGCAAAATACATGATCAACTAGGTTCAAAACCCATTGATTCAACTATCAATTGCTCGACCAAGCAATATTCCTCATGTTGATTCAACTATCAACATTCGAGAATTCGAACCAGCAATCAATATTCTAATTTATATTTAATGTTTAGTCCTGCTACCAACATTTTTTCTCGACTGAGCAACATGGTTCGAACGGACGACCATCCAATATTTTTGATTCTTACTATGTCATTTGATCATTCGAGATATATTAGATCAGAAATGAGCATTCTGCGTAATTCAACAATACCTTTGATTTCCTATCGAATACTCGACATATCAAAATAAATACTTGATCGAGCAATATCATTTGACGCTCAATCCAAATTATCAAAATATCATTATTACCTCGACTAGTAAAATGATATATCACAATTCATCAAGACTCAACGTCTTTCCATTATTCTGTCTCAACAGACACCTTACGCTCAATCCATGAGTCTCCGAGAATACCACATCCGTTCATTGTGCTCGACTCATAAAGGCTAAGACTCGTCGTATAGACAAGGAAACAACTGACTAATTAAATACATGCCTGCCTTGCATACTCCACATTCATGAGACATCAATCACGTTACATGGGGGGATATTCATTAGTATTTGGTCTGGAGGCCTACGGCACATGTGTACACCCATGATGAGAAATATGAGTAAGTTGTGCAAGCAGTTGAGGGAGTTATAAAAGTAGTGGATGGACAATCAACCAAAGTCTCTGCACGACATGAAACTGGTTTAACCATGATTTCCCACTTTTCCACTCTTTCACTCCAGCAACCATCACACTTACTGGGATCAATGTGTCTACTATTGTTGCAATATAAATAAGTTTACGAATCCACGATTGAACAACAACAATTTCAACCCACAATAACTTATCATTTGGTCGATCAAACTTATCTGATCCAAACTCAACAGTTCAAAAACTTGCAAAAATTATCAACACATACACAATCCTAGATTGTCATTGATCTCACACATACTTCTCAGCTTCCTCCTACAGATCGACCCTCATCCCTCTTTGTGACCGAATTGACTCTGGAACGACAATTTTCTTTGTTTAGGCCGGAGTCCTACAAATTGATCTCTTGAACTCAAAGCACTCACGTGCAGTGCATCTGTTTGAAAAATGTTTAGGCAATTTGCTTGGTCGAGGAGTTTCATCACGTATGCTCAAGTCTCCACTTTCCCAAAAAACCAGTAAATTGTTTTCTCCCATCAACACCGCATTATAATTGTTATTATAATTAAGAAAATTACACACGTATGTTAATCCGAATTACTTGACGTTGATCCTAAAAGTCAATCGGTTATTACCGTAACTATTGTCAAGTAAATATCTTGTTCTCGTATTGTACGGACCTCATCCATAGAAAATCACACAAGATATATGACTTAAGTTGTATTGTTTCGACTTTGTCCATAGACGATCACTTAACATACCAGACTTATAGGTTGATATTCGAAAGATTGTGGTGTATTTGGGTACCCTCGTCTTTTCAATTGGTATTAGAGCAGGCAAACACGAAAAATATCTAACATTTTTTGTTTGGTGCGATCCAACCTATAAGAGATGAGTCAAGGTAAGAAAATTAAAGCTAAACTTATAAATGACTCAGTCATCGTAACTCAAGATTTAGAGAACAATCTCTCAAAATGGCCACTGGTAATCGGTCTATTAATCCTTCCTTGTCAAAATCAAGTTCAAAGTATATTACTAACAAACACTTACTTTTGTACAGTAAAAGGGTGCATCAAAACATAAGGGACAATTACCTTATTCGAAATCTGTTTTGGGTCCGATTCCGATTATTGGTGAAAAATCTCATGTTACTACTTTCTCGGATTATAAGGAAGATTCAAATTCACCATCATGTTCTAATCCTGAAAATATGTCTGTACTTCAGTGCTTTTTCAATAAAGTCAAAGTATTTTCAGAAACAGGAAAATCCATTGATTGTCTGGAAGATGTCTTAGAACTTATTGTTCAACTGAATGTAAGAATCTGTGAAATAAAGCGAGAAACATTTAGCCTCCAAAATAATCTTACATATTATCCGGAACAGAAATTAGCTTTGTGTACAAAAGTAAATCAGAAAACTTCAGAGTGTGAAAATCTTACATAATCGCTAAATCTTTCACAAGTACAGAATAAAATTCTTGAAAGAGAAATTCTTACAGAGTATTGTCAAGAGGTATGCTTTGGTAAATCTTTAGAAAGAAAATTTTCAACAAGTTTTTGATACCTTGAGTATACATATCGAAAGTCTTAAATCAAAGATTTCTGCTATTTGTAAGATTTCTGATCAAGACTACGTGGATTCGAATAAAAAGGAACTACCATCCTGGGCTCAAAAGCTGATCATGAATATAGCATCTCGTAATAATCATGATAAGGAGAATGTATCAACCTCTTTTGAAACCTATACAAGGATACAAGATCATGTTCTTAAAGATGAGAAGGAATATATTGCTCCAAAGGTACTTGGTGAGAAAGATCCATCTCACCCCAACACGTAAAAATATTGGAAAGTGAATCCTTACAATGCCAATCTTTTGATGTAAGGAAGCACAAGTATCAGGGCATCTAGAATCCTGTTAATATCTCTTATTCAATATAGAGAGAAATACACAATTTACTTGAAGATATTTAATAGTCTTTTTTATGTAGAAAAGTTGTCTTACAACAACTTGTGTAAACAGGATGAGTTTTCTTGTCTAAGTATTTTTAAAATATATGATTTTGAAAATTGATTCTTTTCCAAAAAGGTCTTTAGGATATAAATACACATAAGATACGAATTTATTTTCGAATCTGATCAGAATTATTTATTTAAGGCTGGCACCTATATTTGGTATGTGTTGAAAACCATTGGTATATGTACTCATCTTGTTTGAGAACTTATACTAAAAGATGCATTCTCAAACCAAATCTCAAGATAAGATTTTGAAAGCCCTGAGTGATATGGCTTCTAATGAAACTATTGATCCTGTTGATTCCTTCAAGAAATATGGTGGTGAGTATAAGGGAAAGAGAATAAAGATGTGACATCTCATGTAGGAGTTACTAATCTTCTTGCCCAAAACATTTTGGATGCTAAGATTGATATTCTTAATCTTCGCCAAGTCCTCTTCAGTACTATTGAAACTCATCCTAAACAGACAGCATTACTAAGAACTGTTATCCGTAACTGAAGAAAGCTGATTAAACTTGGAATCGGTAATAGGGAGTATGCTCGGAATATTAATCGAAAGGTTAATGCTTTAATCTGTGAACACAATCAAGGTACTGTTTGTCATATTCGGGAAATCAGTCTTGATGCTGCAGATGAGGATCCTGAAAAATTTGAGCATATTGAGGATGATCTTTGAGAAAGACTATTCAAGGATCTAAATAGAAATAGACTATTCAATTTTATGGTTTATTACGATATCTTGTATAAGGTCTATTCGAATAAAACTATCAATTATCTATGAATGGATAATTTTTTTTTTTAAATATTTGTTTCATCATTTGATAGTTCCAATTCATAGCCTGCTTTGAATGATTATATTTTATGCTATCATTTTCGGTTTATGAGATGTTAGTTTCGGTTTTTATTAACCTAATTATTCGATCTCATATGATGGTAACCCTCATGATTTGTGTGGCTTTTTTATTTAGCAGGATTAAGTTCTAGCCCTTGTTGCACGCATTATTTAAAACCGATTCAACCTTTCTCTGGTAAAGGTTTCTCTTGTTGTTGTTCTTTTGTTCTTGCGAGAGGATGACAACAAACATGGGAAGAGTTCTTATTTGAACTTGCGCTTAAATGATATATATTTCTGGGGAGAAATTGCTGCGGAATTCGAGGTAACGATTTTAATTTGTTAGTTAATCATTTCTCCTGTTTAAGAAATGCTTGATTTTATTGCATATATTTTGCTTTTACTTAACAAAATTTCAGTACAATCGATATGTTGCGTTATTATGTATGGATTGATTATTGTGATTCAATGTTTCCCGTTAAGAAAAACTGTGTCAATTCTATTGACCTATGATTTGGTATCTTTTTTATTGTTTCGTATCAAATGTTTTTGTTTAACAAAATTCGGTGCAAATGCGGCACTTACATTGATTATATTTATTTCAATTTCTTCCGGTTGAGAAAAACTATGACAAGTCAATTCATTTTCGTTTGTATCTATTTTTTTTGTTTAAAAAAATTACGGGGTCATTTGTTTAGTTCATTTGTTTCCGGACAAGATAAACTAAGGTAATTTTGGTCTTAGTTAGACTTATCAAATGAAGAATTCGGTTATTCAAGTCAAATCGAGATCTTTGACAAGAAAAACTAGTTAAATAACCTAGTGTTTGTCTTGTATAAAAAAAGGTCTAAGTTATATTATGGAATTAGAGCCTGATAAGAGAAATGGAGTTAATTCTGGTCTCTATTTTTGTCTTATCGAATGAACCGATTTGTCAGACTAAAGGAAAATTGCTTTGGGAAATTGTTTCCTTGATAACATACTAAAGCTAGATTCCTTTTGTAGTTTCGGTTTTGGTATTGGTTATCTAAAATGGTATGTGAAACCTTCGCGATTAACTCTTATAGGTTGTACAAGTCTTAGAGATTTGTAAAATCCTTTCGGTTTGCCCTTTTGTTTGTTCGTTACTTTGTCATTTTTGTGACAAAAAAGGGGGAGAAATATATGGAGTAAACAAGTGATTTATGATCACTAGGAAAGGACATATGTGTTTAAACGTTATATCTAATGAAAGAGTAGATAGACTAAGGGGGAGAAACATATCATCATGTTGTGTACTATTTCATAATACAAAAGGGGAATAACAAAGATGTTCGGATTAAATATTTACATAGATTTCCTTTAAGAGGAGTAAAGCTTTTGTTATTCAAATGTCAACATCGGAATTTAGTTTTTGAATATATGCAGGTTATTGTGTTGTTGAAACTTGGAATCACGCGTACGAAGAATGAGTTATTTTGTAATTCGTTTATCTCCATATGTGATAGAGTTTTGTCACTAAAATTGACAAAGGGGAGGATTGTTAGAGCATAGATCGGTTGAACTCACCAAGCATTTGTATGTCAAGTTTGGTTGTCATATTTTAGTATCAAAACTCATCTAGAGTCGCTTGATTAAATATTAGAGTCAACTTCGTTTAGGTTAGACTAGAAAGTATAACCTTGTTGATACGTACAAGCATTACTCCGAAGACCTGAAGAATGAGAAGAAGTAACAACTTCAACGAAGACATCATCCTTCCACTTGAGGTTAGTAATACTGACTTGACTTGTTTCCATTCCTAATGTATCTTTCAAGTCGTATTATATTGAAAAAATAACATAAACGCTTATCTTTTGGAACTTCGTAAATACAACATCAAAAAAATATTTCTATTTAGTTACTTGATTATGTGTATGCTATTGGTGTTGATTTCATCCTAGGAGACAATGTTTTATAACATTTGTTTAAAGGAAGTACATATACGAACTTGTTTCGTAATTCAAAGAAAATCATGATTGGTCCGGTTCTTTAGTGAATATCTTTGGATGACCAATACAAGATGACAAGGTAGAACCTATCTTATGTTGAGAATTGAGGTATAACCGGTCATAGCCTATAGTGTGTATCATGTTGTAATCGGTCACAAGCTACTTTGTGGAGCAAGGTGTAACTGGTCACAAGCTACACTGGGAAGTTAGTTGTAATTGGTCACAAGATACTTTTGGAAGCAAGGTGTAACTGGTCACAATCTACATTGGGAAGTTAGTTATAACCGATCACAAGCTACCTTTGGGAAGCATGGTGTAATCGGTCACAACCTATTTTGGAAAACATGGTATAACTGGTCACAACTTACATTGTGAGTCATGGTACAACTGATCCAAGGAGCAAAACCGAGTTTCCATTATTCACATATGTCTTTATGTTTTGTGTGATCTTGGAATTAGGATTTGACTAGAGAAACTTCTAGATGTTGACATCATTTGAACATGTACAGAAGTATTATCATTAATTGTTCAAAGATATTCTTTGATGCTTAAGGTGATCCCATACCGGAATATTGAAAAGCATTTAATTATAATTTTCATAACATATGTTTTAATTACCAACAATTAAAGCATATCCTCTGGAAAATACTATTAGTTAATGTGCTACACTAATAATAGAAGGTTTCTAAGAGAGATTTCAGAAATATGGTTTAGCATAAGCGGAAATAGGAAAACCGAAAGTAGGTACTTTAATCCATATCTTGAGAATATTTTCGGTTTTTGAATTTCCTTATTGTCCAAACAACCTTGGTCTATAAATACTTGAGTTTGCATTTCTTGCAAACTATCCAAAGAGCCAGGCAAACTTCATTCTTGTTTTTTCTGGTAGAGCTGTCTATCCGGAGAGGAAAGTACCCTAATTAGGCGAAATCTCTTACGGCCGTTCGTTTAAAGACTTCTGCGGGATCAAAAAGCTCTACGAGTACTGTTGGTGGGAAACTAGATAATTCCATTGTTATTTTAGTTCTCAATTATTGATTTGATTGACTAACGGTTGTTGAAACTTTGATTGCACCTAGTTTGTATATTCTTGAGAACCTTCTTTTCTGATGTAAGGCTCATTCAAACTATATCAAAGTATCGACGGGATCTTTAGAACCATTTTCGGATCTAAAGACATCTTGTGATAATCCATTGTTAACAGACACCGTTTTATGTGTGATTGATCACAAGAGGAATCAAGTTATGTTGTGCATTTTATTGAAGGCAATAAAAGATTTGAAGATGAAGAAGAGTTTCTTATCAGTTTCGTATCTTATGAATATAGTGCACAAACCTTGATCAGCTGAGATCCAACTAGAATCGTGTTTATCTTTGATAGACTTGATTGTCTAGTTGTGTAATATCAACATCGTTTTATAGTTACTCTCTGAGTTCTATATTGATTGATTGCGAATCTAGAAATTGGCTATTTCGGTAATCAAAGTTTAGATTGATCGAACCAGACAAATGAGGTTATTAGTTTAAACGGAAGAGCCTTTGTCAACAACTCATACATTACCTTTTATCAAAGATTGATTATAGTGGTTACCAAACAAATTCTTCTTTTGCTTTTCGGAATACGATCCAAAGGAATTGCTATTCACGTGCGTGACTCTAGAAGTCGAAGGTGCAAGGATACTAAGGAAACTAAGTATCTAGCTAGGGTAGTCTAGTTGGTCTCAACTATACGAAGTTGATATTTGATTTTGTATAGCGGCTTAATTCTGAGAGTATTTAAAACTGGACTAAGTCCCGAGGTTTTTCTGCATTTGAGGTTTCCTCATTAAGAAAATCTTGCTGTATCATTTAATTTATTTCTGCATTATAATTGTTATTATAGTTGCTACTATAATTAATTAAATTACACAGGTACGTCAATCCGAATTACTTGACATTGATCCTAATAGTCAATTGGTTATTACTGTAACTATTGTCAAGTAAATATCTTGTTGTCGTATTGTCCCGACCTCGTCCATAGACAATCACACAAGGTATAGGACTTAAGTTGTATTGTCTCGACTCTATCCATAGACGATCACTTAAGATACCAGATTTATAGGTTGATATTCGAAAGATTGTGGTGTATTTGGATACCCTCGTCTATTCAATTGGTATCAGAGCAGACAAACACGAAAAAATATCTAACAATGTGTGTTTGGTGCGATCCAACCTATAAGACATGAGTCAAGGTAAGAAAAGTAAAGCTAAACTTATAAATGACTCAGTCAGCGTACATCAAGATTTTGAGAACAATATCTCAAAAAGGGCCACTGGTAATCGGCCTAGTAATCCTTCCTTGTCAAAATCAAGTTCAAAGTCTATTACTAACAAACACTTGATTTTGTACAAGAAAAAGATGCATCCAAAACATAAGAGAAATTACATTATTCGAAAAAAAAACTGGGTCTGATTCCAATTATTAGTGAAAAGTCTCGTGTTACTACTTTCTCAGATTATAAGGAAGATCAAATTCACCATCCTGTTCTAATCCTGAAAATATGTCTGTATTACAGAGATTTTTCAATAAAGTCAAAGTGTTTTCAGAAACAGGAAAATCCATTAATTAAGTAAATTACACACGTATGTTAATCCGAATTACTTGACATTGATCCTAATAGTCAATCACTTATTACCTTAACTATTGTCAAGTAGATATCATGTTGCCGTATTGTCTCGACCTCGTACATAGACAATCACACAAGGTATTGTCTAAACTCTTTCCGTAGACGATCACTTAAGATACCAGACTTATAGGTTGATATTCGAAAGATTATGGTGTATTTGGTACCCTCGTCTTTTAACAACTCAAATGTCACCCATATCTCTTCAGACACCATAACTTCCCAAACAACCATCCAACAACTCTTACATCAGATAACCCCAACCTCAACCATTACCTCATTTTGTTTTTACGGATAACCAGAATTGAGCTTATATGCCGTTCGAATTGATCCTTAGTGTAGGATTTAAAGAAGCGGCAGGAGTACTCATGGGCAAAGGATACCCTACCTCATATACTACATACCTGGCATTCCACCATCTAGTATTCTAATAAGTAACGCAAAAACAACAAAAACCATCTCATTCGGCGGGTTTCGTTTGCAGGGATTCGAAGGAGAAAACTATGATAGCTCTAGCGCAATCATTAAGAATAACAACGGGTTTAACAACTGAAATTTGGGTAATACTAATGACTAACATAACCGCGACAAAAATACATTGCCAAAGGTTCTTTTCAAGACAGATTCAGAAAATCTCATGGGTTTCACAAGCTCTACCACTGAATCGTCGTGGTATATGTCGGGATGACCGTTGAAATAACGCTACGAATGTGCCAAATACCATATTGCATTATCCAACACAACTATAAAGAACTAAACCAGGCGCCAGATGACCCAACCAGTTACAGAGCAGATGGAAGTCAAACTGAAAATCTTTCGACAACAACCTAAAACCCAATCCTATACTTTTTTAACCAGATTATTTTATATGATTTAATAGGCGCTTAATACCCAAGTGTGTAATCGTTTTCTAGTTGATTAACAAAATTGATGCTTAAAACAAAATTCATCATTGCCGATTGAAATCATTTACTGCAATTACTAATTTACTATTTAAAATTGTCCACTCACTGATTGGACAACACAGAGTATAACGAATTTACTACCAATCAATCAACAATTCTACTTCTACTGCTTCTTTTTTGTACTAGTCAAACTTTAACGACTAAACAGTCAAGGATCCCACATCAATAAAAAGTAGCAAAATAGGAGTTTTACTAAATATCGACATTCTGAATTTTGAACCTCTTTGGAGCTTTTTTTCGTTTTGAAATTTGAAAATTTCAATTTCAGAAGAATACCGCTCCTCTTACATAAAGATAAGGGAACAAAACATTTTTTATATTATTATTACTAGTTCACTTCCTCTCAGAAGAACTTCTCTTTCTCTCTCTCCTTTTCTTCCCACAGAAACCCTAAAAACCTTAAGAAATCAGATGTGAATCGGAAGGTAAAAGAAATCCAAACTTCCTCTCAGAAGAACTTCTCTTTCTCTCTCTACTCTCCCTCTCTCTCTTCTTTTGTTACTTAGTTAAGAAACAAGATCTAATTTTGTTGTTGTTGTTTTGTGTGAGTGTCTGTTTTAGATATGGCGTATTCAAGAGATAGATTGGTAAGAGAAGATCCAATGATGATAATGTCTGGTGGTCGAAGATCTAATAATAATGGTATTTGGCAAGATTTATTACAAGAAAGAAGAAGTTCATCAAGATTAAATATGAACACTAGCGGTGGAAGGAATTTGTTTGGATCGCCGATTCAATCTTCTTCTTCTAGATTCGTAAGAAGATCTACTACAGAAATGTCTCCTTCCATTAGACGAGATGCTGGTTATCATGGTACTCCTGGGATAACGTCTAGGTTAGGAAGTGAACGGTATAGGAATAATCATCTATATGGAACTCCTTTGATGAATGTTCAAGAAAACCCTTTTTCTGGTATTGGTAATCGACGAAGAGGAGGAGGGCGTCTCAGGAATAACAATAGTCAGTTGCCTAATTGGTATCCAAGAACTGCTCTAAGGGATATTACTGGAGTTGTCAATGTACGCATCTCTCTCTTTTTTTCTTTCTTTTTCTTAATGGATTCTTTGTTTGAATGATTCCTTCTTTAGGGTTTTATTTTTTATTGCTCTATCCATGTCTTGAAGTAGAAAGCTAAGAAATTTATAAAAAGGGATTTGCTTAGTAGATGGGTTCGATCTTAAATGTCGGTTTTTATAGAAGATCAAGTCATGTCTAACCTTTCGTGAAAATTCAATTGTTTATTTTCTTCTCTTCTTTGTGAAAGCAGTATTGGGTACCATCAAATGAAGATGGTACTAGCTAGGGTTAGTAAGAAAGTATTTGCATAAAAGTTTTCAGTGAATCAGAACATTGAATCCTGGAGATAAGTAGTTATTGAGTTTGGGGTATTAGTATCTTTTACAGGGTTGTTGGGTTTTGGTTTAATAAGGTCTTTAACATGATTGTGGGTCTGTGTTAATGTCTTTCGCAGGCACCAGCAACTTGCTAATGTTAGCCAGTTTTTAGGAATATTTTCTTCATGATTTTTGTGTCGATGAAATTGGTCCATCGAAAAGTGTTTACATTGTTGCTTGATGTTGAGATGGTGAATCAGTGATATACTTTGCTGCACCATGATGAGATAAATGTAATATAATCGGTGATCATTTGACTTTAATGTGATATTGGTTTCAAAGTTGTGGTATGACTTTCTTAGACATACATTTCCTGTATTTCTGCACCTGATGTATTTTTCATTTGGCATGAATTCTTTTTGTAATTTAGGCAATTGAAAGGAGAAGAACTCAATTGAGAGAGGGTGACAGCCATCTGACTTCAAACCCTGAACCACTGCAATCTAATGTTCTAGGCTCCAACCTATCCGATACTGGGGCTCACCTCGAGCCTGAGTTCACTTTGGCCACCCCAAATTTGAAGGCTGCTGCAGTTAAAGCTCACATGACGCCTGTCCAGCACCTGCCGAAGAATTTCCTCGGCACTTATACTACTGATGAATCTGATTTCCTGACTCCCCAAAAGCAATTGTTAAACTCAATAGACCAAGTTGGGAAAGTTGTACTGGAGGAACTCTTAAAGATGAAGAGGACACCTACTGCTAAAAAGGCCGAGAGACAAAAGAAAGTACGTACTTTGATGGCCATGCGTTGATACTCAGTTCCATTTTTTAGTTGCATAGAGAGAAATACTGGAATGAAGTGATAACAGAGGAAGAAGTAGCTGAGTAACTGAGAAGGAATAGCAACTGATTGTGTAGAATAAATCATCCACTGATGATTTTTACCTTTTAGAATTTGATTTGCTTAGGGAGCTATATTTTGTCTTTTTCAGTTTTCTATATTGATGCATCAGCTGAAAGTCCGAGTAAGACTAGTAAGCATCATCGATGTCTAATGTTTTCTGCTGAAAGTCTCGGTGCAAGACTAGTAAGCATCATCAGTGTCTAATGTTTCTGCTGAAAGTCTCGGTGTAAGACTAGTAAGCAATATCAATTTCTGCTGAAGAGCTCTCTTAGGATAGTAGTGACTGTTGTTGGTTAATGTCTTTCGCTGAGCGTCTTGGTAAAGACTCGTAAGCATTCTTTTGTAACTCATGTACAGCTAAGGTCATAAGGCTCATGTATGGTTTCTGTTGTAGTGCAATAACAGATGAGTGCTTTTCCTTGTTCAATCTTTGTTGTTGTTATCTCCTTTTTTTGGCAAAAGAAAGCTGTCTATTTTTACAGATCATTGTGGGTGATGGTATCAACACCTGTTGTGGTCTTATGTTCGAATGATGGTAGGTTTCACCAAAATTACCAAGGACAGGTACCCCACCAAGTACTAATAGCTTATTTGACTCGCTATTGAACTCTCAGGTTTGTTCAGTTTTGGCAGTACGACTGGCAGGTGGTAGTTTATCTGAAGTCCTAACTGCAAATGACCAGTTGTGATACTCTGAAACTAGTTATGGGATTGTATAACATCATATGATAGAACAGCGCAAATATTAGAGATAAGGGATGAAACTAGTGGAATACAAGGCACATCATATGTTGGAACTAATATATGGAGTAACTGGAGTCACTTCCTCTGATTAGAGTCATGCTTGTCAGGTTCTAGGGAAAGCTGATCATACAATGGAAAAATAAGCAAAAATTGGTTTGATTTGTTATTTTAAAGTGACAATTGTGCGGTGCAGTATCTCCACCGGGGTATAGTTGAACTGCAGAACCCCAGTCATATGACCTAGGAGTTCTATACTTCTGGCCAGTTGCAATGAAATGCTGATATCGCATTTCTCTGGCATCTTAGGCGCTACTGATAATAATCAAAGATATCTGCCATAAATTAGAAACGGCAGAATGAGATGACATTTCCCAGATGTATGTATTTCTTATCATCATTACTTGTTACAGTAGTCCTGATTGTTCTTATCATTAAAAGTTAAACCTAGTTTTGTAGATCACCTCAACTGCTAGTCCTACCTCCTACTCCCAAATTATGAAGCCTTGCCATGTAAAAATGAATCAGCAAAGAGTCTACTTACTTAACTCTTTTCTCGAATAGAAACACAAATAGATCTGTTTTGGTAACCTTGAACTTAGCAAAATGTAATCAAATAATTAGCTCCAGTACATGTTACGATACTTGTTGAGTCATCAAATGCATAACTATATGCATCCGGGCAAGCTTCCTTGAAGAGATTTGAGTAGTTTGTTGGTTTGCACATTGATGGTTGTGCATAAGCACTTGTGCAACAATATTCAGGAGTATTGAACACCATGCATGCACTTTTACATGCCATAACCCGTTTCTTATACAAGACTTGTAAACTACTAGGGCAATTTTGGTTCAAATCTGAAGCACAACTTAGTGATTTACACATCCCTGTTCCACCTGAAGGCGATATAGATATGGGAACGTTAAAGCCATCGACAAGGCTAATATCGTAAAAATCATTGGGACTATTGACTGTGAACTCAGCAAGTGAAGCAGGTGGTGCACCGCCTGCGCCAGAGCATTCTAATACACCTCCACAGTCACCTGTCAAACAAGAACCCTTACCAGTTTGGTCGAATGAGCAACCAACTCTACCCCAAAAACGACCTGACCAACCATAGGGTGCATTTATGGTAACAACTTCATTGGGTCTTAACCAAAACCCGCCATTTCTTAGATTGTCTTTGCCTGCTCCTGGTTGAATACCTGGCCAGATATCGTTCTCACATTTGTTTTGTAATGTAAAAATCGTCGCGCTAACTCCTACAAGCATGAGTTTAAGTCGAGAAAATTAATATAAGCTAAGTAAGACAAAGCGAAACAACTGTCAATTAACTGCAGAAATTAATCACAATGATTTTTCGATTATAAGTACCTGACAAGAACAATAAATAGGAGATGATGATAAGGAGATGAAGATTACAAAATAAAGCCATTGAATTTTTCAGTTTGGATGTGTTAACAGACATAACAAACTGCAAGGAGGAGGAAGGTCTAAACTCTAAAGAGAAGTACCCAGGCTTAAATAGTATCCTCTGATAGGTCATCCAAGCACCCACATTTTGCGTGACAGAACTAGGCAAGAGCAATAATCTAATTAAAAAAAGATGCTTTCAAGGGCAACCTGCATGGTTCTAATATGCATAATTAAACGACAAAGTATTTTATCAGGGCACGAGGTGGATCAACTGCTACTTCGATTTGCCTGTTTGTTTCATTTTTTATACTGGGAAGTGGAAAAAGAGGTAGTTGACCCAGCTCCTTTAGGTGCATCTGATGTTGATTGCTTTCTTGCTATTAGTTTGATACCATCTTAGGCATCTTAGAACTAGAATAGATATCCTTATCCTTCTGATCACCCACTATAATGGTGAAACCCTTTTATCAACGATGGAACATTAGCTATAGGGAGGGATCAACAAAACTCTGTGAAGCTCAACACCTGATCATTTTCCTTGAATTGAATGAAAGGCAATTGCGTCTTTTATTCCCTGAAAGAGACCACCACTATGTATCTTGGACAATCACAATAGCCAAGGACAATAACAGACTTTTCTTGGCCATGTGCTTACATTTTCTTTATTAGATATAGAAATTAAGACAACAAGAATCAAACGAGAATTACAATGAGCGGGAAAAAACAAAATAACTCCGCAGATTTCTTCCACAATATATCCCTTTCTCTGGCGATAAGTTAGTTTCCGTGACTGCACAATTACAGATCCTGCTAGCCCTTAATCAAATAGTCTCACTCCATGGCGACATCAATGGTTACTTTCTCTGGCGATAAATTAGTTTCCGTGACTGCACATTTACAGATCAAATAGTCTCACTCCATGGCGACATCAATGGTTACCCCTCAACTAAGCATGCCTGCAGACCCTCGCAAATTTTAAAAATCAAGGCTCAGTCATCCGAAGAACATGCTTAAGCAGAGGATAAGTTCATGAAAATATCTTCAGTCTTGAATCAAAATTAGTCATGTCTCTGCCATCATTACTGCTTTTGAAGAAAGTGGCCATAGCGGTGAGAGCGCAACGACTTTGCCGATGACAATTAGGGTTGGTGATAAAAGCTCAGCAGAGGTAACTTTGTCTACAAGATCATGCAATTCTGCAAATACCTACATTCAGACAACCACCAATAAGCAGGGACAGATGTAAAACAAAGGGAAACGGGATATTATTCGTAGTCTCTTCTTGAAGAAGGCTTACAGAGTTCAATCAGCTAAGCTGTACTCTTATCCCTTTTTATTCTTCGTCAAACCCCCTCATATTGTGGAAATATAATGGAGAAATGCTTATACTAGTGCCGGGGAATGTAAGGCCGGGTGCTTTGCATTTGCCTAATTCTAAAACCCAACAAGTATTGCCATATCAATAAAGTACTGGTTTAAGCTTTTCTTGTTACCATAGATGACAGCCAAGACAACCATGAAATTGCAGACAAGCCAAGTACACGTTTAGTTTATGATAACAAAAACCAGATTCGAAACCTACATATTTTGAAATTTGGGTTTCAGACAAGTTGGATATTAAAACCAAAACTGTTTACAAAGCCAGTATTGTACGAACAAGATTCTAGCTTTTCTATCAAAATTGTCACAAAGAATTTGGTTAAGGAAATACCAAATTACCAATACATAATTTGGGTTTATTTTGCATCCCATACTTTCAGCCCAGTGAATCCTATTAAATAATGATCCCAACAAGACTAAGGTTCATCCAGGGAACTAATTATTAGTAACAAGATACGTCATCATAGCACGAAGGACTGAACAAGAAAACTCTTAACCGAAAACAATCATTTGCTTACCATCCGTTGTTGAGGAGTTGTCCCCCGTTCAACCGCAACTGCGGGTGTATCAGGTGGCAAACCTTGACGCATCAACTTCTGAGCAAGTGAAGGAAGGGTCGATAATCCCATGTAAACAACTAAAGTACAATCTTGGTCCGCAGCATTCTCTGCAACAAACAATGGGTCTGTTCCTCCTTTCCTCGAGTGCCCAGTCAGAAACCTAACACTATTGGCAACACCACGATGAGTCAATGGTATTCCAAGCTCAGCTGCTATTCCTGAAGCAGCAGTTATTCCTGCAGTCATGAAAATGCCATTACAGTTTTAGTGTCACGATGATTGTATTTACTCCATCAATGAATAGAAGCCTAAAATGATAAATGTTATACCTGGGATCACCTTCACTTGAATCCCTTGTTGTTGCAAAAAATCCATCTCCTCGCCACCCCTCCCAAATACCTACAAATCAACAGAAGCGATTTCAGGAGATATATCTCTTCCAGGTTGAGCAGGTAGTTTGCTTGGACAAGGAACCTCCCAAAAGAGCTCAAAATTGAAGATACTCAAATTGAATAACATTCAATTACTTTTGAGATATAAATTTAGATAAATGAGAGATTGCATTGGAGATACTGAGTTAAATGTAGTTCCTAAATGGAAAATAGAAACTCACCAGCGGATCCCCTCCTTTAAGCCTTACAACATTTGCACCAGCTTCAGCAAAACTAAGGAGCAATTCATGAATCTCTTCCTACATGAAGACGCAATATTTCTATTAAGAAGGAAGCCCAATTCTGTAATACACATTCTGAAATTCATGTCTGAAACCCTAAGAATTCACTCCTCAATCTTTCAGAGAAGCACAAATAGTAATTATTTTCGTTTCCGGGAAGACCCAGTTTTGAAAAAAAATAAAATCAGAACCCATAATTCCCCATTAGAAAAGCAAATCAAGCAACAGATAAAAAATAACAAAAAAAAAATCTCACCTGAGTTCTGCTATGGTATCCAGCAGTTTTGCCAACATAGAGAAGCCTTGCATCTTGTCTGACTAAATTCAAAACATCATTAGAAACTAACCTATCATACAATAGAAGATCAGCACTCTCAATTGCCCTCAATGCTTTCAAAGTCAACAACTCCGGATCTCCAGGTCCAGTCCCAACCAAGAATACGTTCCCAGGCCCTTTATTTGAAAACCCATTTCCATTTTCTCCTTGTCTCTTTTCTCTCAAAACCTGAAGCAATTTCTTCAACTCAGGTAATTGAAGAGCGATATCTTCATTTCTAATATAATTTGGATCAATTGGTATTGAACAACAAGTAGTATTATCAAATGACGAGTCTTCAGAATACAACCAATTATCTCTTTGATATCTCTCTACAGAGTGCTTTTCAGTGAATGGAGAAGAATTAGAGGAATAAGTGGTGGAAGGTGGGGTGTAGGATAAAGAACAGTTAGAGATTCGTAAATGATGAAATTTATGATTATGGGTTTTTTTAGAATTAGAAGTAGTTCCAGATAGTAAAGATGGGAACTTGGTATTGAAAACCGCCATTATCGAGCTTACAACTGAAAATGATATCAGGCTGCTGTGTTCTTTTGTTATATATATATATCTGAAATGTATGAAGACAGAAAACAGGGAAAGGGGTTTTGTTTGGTTGCGTTGTTTAGAGAGACCCAAGGGGTACCGTAGTAGTATTAGCTTTTTGATAACCAGGAGGGACGGTTTCTCACACTTTATTTAGCTTAGTTTGAAGAGGGTTGTCAAGTTGAGTTATAGGCGGTTTGGATGTTCTCTGAGAAGCTACTTTTCAGCTTATTTAAATCAATAAGTCAAAAGCTTGGTTGGATTGACAAAAATAAACGACTTCTATAAGTTACTTAAAAGCCAAAAAGTAGTATCGTCTTTAGTCAAAGAATCAATCTACCTCTCTCTTGTGAGCTCTGCAACGTCATCCTGGCGTATGCATATTAGTTCTTCATTCATGTTTTCTGAAAATCTCATCCTGAAATTTAATCTCGCCAGCACTCATCAATCTTTCACTATCTTTGTGTTTCTCATTAGCAGTTATCTCACCTACAAATCCCTGTTATTTCTTACCACAATTTTATACAGAAAATCAGTAGTAAACATAGTTGTTTCAGACATTAAGAACTGCAATTACTTCATAAAGTTGCTTGACATAAACTGCATACACTTCATTAAGTTCAACATTAAAAGTTTCCAGAGTTTCACTAGACATTATAACCTATCAAGCTTTCCAGTCACTGGAATTTCAAAATACCAAAATACCAAGCTAAACTTCAAACATATGGACATCAATATTCAAGCCCCATTTACTACGAATTCCCATAACATCCATCAAAATACCTGCAACCTATCCAGCTACACATCCACAAAAGAAAAAACATCCCTGAACATCAACACATATCTTCTTCACCAACATCAAAAAACAAGAAACAAAGCCGACCAAACTTCAAAACGACAAAAGAAGAAGATTACCACCATCAACAACAGATTCAAAAAGGATGGATTAAAGAAGAATTACCAGAAAAACCGTTTTGTTAAAAACTTGTTAATCGTTTTCAAGCTTTATGCGCATCCTGAAAATCTGGCATTTCCTAGTAATTCTGAAGAGATTACCACCAATCATCTTCATCAGTATCCCATCCTTCTTCTTCATAACGTTCGCTATCATCACTGTCAGATGGAGCAGGTGAAGTTCCACTGGAAGACGATGCATCATCACTGTCCCCATCATCTTCTCCCTCTCCGTCCTCAGTTTCCTCATCATCTGAACTGGCAATATGCCTACTTACATTTACTCTGCTTGGCTCACCCTCACTCATGGTGCGTGCAAAGATCCTGGGGTTGGAAAGTTCATACTCGAATAGGCTCCTTAACTTCCCCTCATGTTAAGCCTCCATCTTGCGTTTATCCTCTGCAGCATCAGAGTTAAGGTCACTGGTGTTCACCTCATCTACATCATACTCAAATCCGTCAAAAGCCTCGGAATCATTCTCAGTTGCACTTCCATATTTTGGGGCTTTGGCATGCTTCTCTGCCCATTCTTCATCTTTTCTATCTCTCCTTGCAAAGTATTTGGGTATCCATGCAGTATAGAGAGCCTCGATTCTCCTCTCTTCTCGTTTACGAGCATCTTATTCTTCTTCTCTCTGACGTATTTGCTCTCGGATATGACGATCAATCTCAGCCTAAACACCAACTCCCAGTCTCTGTAATTCATTCAAACTCAAAGAAGGAAGAAGTGACTTGGCTTGTGAATATTTAGGTGTTTCTGGTGGTGCAACGGGAAGATTTCCATCAACATTCGCTGAATTTTGGCCAGAAAAATCAGCCATTTTCTCCAATTAGTTTCCTTAATTTGAACATTTCCTCTTCTGTAAACCAGTTAAGAATAAACTACTTTGAAAATGATAACCTCTCGGCTAATCACCCCTTTAAAAACCCATTTACATCTATTCAATTCCATTTATGGCGTTTAGTTAACCGTCAAGTCGCTTTGTTTACCATGCCCATTCAAAGCCATGCGTACCCTCTTCATCCTAATGGCCATCATTACCCTATCAAGACTTATTTTCAACACCTAATCTTTATTATTACCATTACTCCTCTTGGAACTGCC
The DNA here is from genome assembly GCF_003573695.1 of Papaver somniferum. Taxonomy (NCBI): domain Eukaryota; kingdom Viridiplantae; phylum Streptophyta; class Magnoliopsida; order Ranunculales; family Papaveraceae; genus Papaver; species Papaver somniferum. The sequence goes on from NC_039363.1 coordinate 44,854,508, forward strand.
ATAAGGGAGGCTTTGGTGGGTCACCAAACTTTGAAATTTCTCTTTGAGGTCTAATTGAAATTTTATGTTTTATGCAGACTAGAAGAATGCAACATCAGTTGGGAGGCACAATTGCGGTATGGGGCATGTCTGACAGATGTGTTACTAGCTCTACTACTGAACCAAAGCACTCAATGGAACCTCTACAACCGAACCAAAACCATCCACCCCAACACAAATTTTCCCTCCACTTTCCTACAATTATTACATTTGACAGTTTACATCATGACACAAACGTCATCCCAAGAAAGGACAAATCTGATAAATATCCAACAACCTCAATCTACATCATGCATCCCCAATCCAACCTATATCAGAAGTGCCAACAATGTATTATTGGGTCTGTCCATATGTGGTTTTATTTCCACAATACTCACGTGAATACTTCAACTCGAAAAATGCCCATAAAGCATGGATACGAAAGTGACATTCCATATGTTAACTCTCTTCCCCAAAACAAACTTTGCAGCACAACAACAACTATATTACACCAATTTTCTCCTGAAATTTTCCCTGTCCATAGTCAACAACTTTCTCATTCCTTTTTTTAAGGTTCGAACTCATATACAAACAAACCCCCCATGTCTCTCCTTCCTTTATATTGTCTGTAATCAATATCAAAACAATACCAACAAGAGATTCTTTTCTCTATACCTGTATTTTATATTAGTTACTTGGAAAACTGATCTCCATCAATCCATATTCATATATATCCAATTCTCTTACATGATGGAAATCCCATACTCCTCAGAGAATACTCAAAATTTGAACCAAGAGATTCAAACCCTTTCTACTCAAATGACTGAGAAACTAACTTTACCATCTACACTTGCAAAACCAGTCTTCATCGATAAAAAAGTTGTTCTAGCTGAAGCTGATACCAATTGGAAATGGTGTATGGCGGGATATGTTTGCTGTAAAACTTTGATCCCAACCTCTTCAATCAGGTTTATATCTGCAATAACTGGCCTTTAGCAAAGCACCCAACCATAACCACCTTCAATGGTCAGCGAAACAAAGTTCTTATCCATTACTTATCTGAAGAGGACTTCAACAGAATCAATTCTCAAAAACCTTGGTTTGTCTGTGGTTATCTAATGGTGTTAAAAGTTGTACCTGTTGAAGGCTGGACTCTAAACTATCAACTTATATTTGATGAAGAAATCATGTGGTTCATCTTATGCAACATCCCTAATGAATGCACAAAATTTGAGGATCTTCAGAAACTCACTCTCAGTATGGGGGAACTAATTGAAGCTCAAAATCCTTTCGGCAAACATCCTCTTAAGAAGAACGTCAAAGTGTGCATTAGAATCCCAGTTGAGAAAGCCTTACCAACATGCATTCCTCTCTTCACAAGTGGTAGAAGTGAACTGATAAACATGTATATGCTACATTTTATACCCATATTTATATTAGCTATGATACAATATTTTAGTTACTAATACTATTTTAGTGCTTTTGTAGAAAGTACAAGTGAATTCGATCATCCAGCGAATAAACAACAAAATGTGAGACTTAATGGTGTTTGCGACGAAAATGGAAAAATGTGGTTGGCCTGGTACTTCCATATATCATCAACCACAATGATGAAATGTGGTTGGCATGGTATTTCCATGTATCAGCAACCACAATGATCAATTATGTTGGCCCGGTATTTCTATATATCAGCAGCACTTATTATGCTGGCCTGGTATTTCCATGTATCAGCAGTCGGGTTGGCCTGGTATTTCCATGTATCAGCAACCATAATTATGAAATGGGGTTGGACTGGTATTTCCATATATCAGCAACCACAATGATGAAATGAGGTTGGCCTGGTATTTCCTTATATCAACAACCACAATGAAAAAAATGACAAAATGTAGCTGGCATGGTATCTCCATATATATCAGCAGCATAAAATTGTTTCATAGGCGAGGCACAAACGCAACAAAGGAATTGAAATCAAAATGGGTTGGCACATGCAAACTGAAAATGAGAAGTATTTTATCTTTCTTACTTTATTACAAATATATTCCACCGGGAAAGATAACTTATTTTCCATGTGAAGAATTAATTGAGGAATATTTACACGTGAGATTATTTTGGAAATAAAATAATTTTTTCTTCATTTGGGAGATTTTGGAAATAAGGAGAGTTTATTATTTCATTGGAAGAACGGGGTGGCAATACTATTTGGGGAAAGATACTGATGATGACATCAACTTGTGTGCAAGTATTTCATAGAATAATTTATTTTGATACTTTGTTTAATGAAATAAAAGAAACGGAAGGTGTATAAGAAGGATGTCAAATATTTGAGAGAGGAGGCCGGCTGGAGGCGGCTGCACAACCGTGAAGAACAGAAGAGAAGGGTTTGCGATTTTTGTTTTCTCTTCCATTTTGATTAGCTAGGGGTTATTTATATTGATTTATGGCTTTTGAGAAAGCTATGTCCGGATAATCCATGTTAGGTTGAAAGTATGAACTTGTAGTTTGATTTATTTGTGTTTTTGAGACAAGGTTTTTTTTTAATATGAGCTTAATGATTATGGTTTTGTTTCTCTATCAATGATTTAACTTGTAGCTAGATTTTTCATGTTTTATGCCATGTAAAGTACATAGTTAGATTACTGGAAGGACTCGTTGAACCTTAGCAATAATCGTCTTATGAATATCTCTTGACTATTTATGCCATATATACTTAGTGCTTTGGAATTCTACTTTAAGGCGAGAACAAATGATCTTTTTGATAAATCTTGTCGACCAATCGTTAAATGAAATATCTTTGGTGTTAAATTACCCTTTGTGATTGAATGCAATAATTTACCTACAACGGATTCCCGGAACCCTAACACCTTCGTATCATTGGTTACATCTTTACTATTTTGCTATCATAATTCCGTGAATTTCTAAATCCTTGAAGTTGATTGATTAGTTATTGATATTAATTAGTAGTAGTATTTCACACTCATCGTGGAACGACCTGTACTTGCCATTGTTCTGCTAGTTAGACACTGTGCACTTGCAGTATTTTATTATAGGTTTTCCGAACCTATCATGAACCTTTCCTAATTGAATGTAGACACATCAAAATTCCAAGGTATTTCTGCACCTCCTGTCGCATCCTTGATCATAAAGATCAAAATTGCCCTGCTTGGAAACTAAAGCAGAAAAAGATTAAAGAAGTTGATGCTTGCTGCAGTAGTTATACTCTCCCGGCTGTCTTAAAGTTAATGATGCCTTCTACAATCAAGCAAGTAGACCCTTCCTCTGCTGCAATCACTGATACTATTATGCAACAATCTGAGGTTATACTAGAAACACAAATTGAATCAGCTGGTATTGAAGTGTGCAACAAAGGAAAAGCAGAAGCCATTGATCAAAAAATAGAAAATACTATCCAGAAGAGCTTATCAAACACTTTTCAAATGGGCCATTTTATAAACAGATCCACTACTCTGAAGATCTTTGATGTTGGTCCTGTTCAGAAACATTTGACCCAGTTGGAGAATGGTCTGCCAATCGTTCTAAAGCAAGTTACCACTCAAAATGTTATTGTTGCTTCCTCTATTTCTGGTTCCGAGTCAACCCCTAGTGGCCCGATCCGTACCACAAACTCATCAAGAAGATTCAAAACTGTTATTATCCCAAATACCAGTTCAATCATCACTAGACGAACAATTAACTCTGCTGAACAAGATGCTCTAGCGAATCTCAAAAGAAAGATTAATCCCATGGATGATTTACGGAAATGTACCAGAGCTAATTCTAGTGTGGCTAGTATAGTGGTTATCCCCGAATAAAAAACCTCTACTGAACTTGATTATGCTCAATTGTGTCCTCCAATTACCAAATTGGGAGAACTACCAGCCATTGACCTTTTTACATGTTCTCTCAACACCCAACCAATCTTTAACTCTTTTGGGAGCTACAATATACCTGCTGATAATTCCCCAAGAAACAATCGTTTACGCAACAACTCTCTTCACAATGATGCTAGTTCTAGTCTCTATTCCTCCCAAATTGCTTCTTAAAGTGGTGACGGTACCAGTGCCGCTCTTGGTGGTGGATCTGACTCTACCGCTCAGGTAAACCATCCTCATCCATCCCCTTTAATTGATACTGCTCATAATTCCATAAGTCAATTCCCTGTCAATAATATCAACATGATTACTTGGAATCTTCGAGGTTTTGGTAAAAAATCTGCTAATAAGGAGCTTAGCTTACTATGTAAGAATTTCAACCCTGACATTATTTTCCTCTCGGAGACTAAAATGAACAAAGACATGGCAGCTAGAAAATAAAAAAACATGGGATTTCCTTGTACTTTTAACATACCTTGTGTTGGTAGAAGTGGTGGTATTGCTCTTGCTTGGAAGAAGGAAGTTCACCTCAACATAATTTCATACAATATGAGGGGCATCTATGTTACTTCTACAGACATCATCCATTCTAAGACCTGTCATATTAATTTCATGTATGATGAACCTAATAGTAGTCTAAGCAAGCCTTTTGGGAACAACAATGTCAGCAGACTAACGCCCCTTTAGATGAACCAGTTTTCTTTATAGGAGACTTTAATGCTCTTCTAGGAACTGAAGATAAAAATGGTGGTCTCGAAGTAGATGACCCTGATTTTGAAAATCTTAGAAATTTTTATTCTGTCTTTAATCTGCATGATCCTGGTTTTTTTGGACCCAGGTTTAGATAGATGTCTTATTAACCAAACTGTTGAAAATCTTTTTCCTAAACTTTGTTAACAACCTTCCTAGGGACTTTTCTGACCATTTCCCTATGCATATAGAATTTAATTATGAGGATACTTTCCTGCCTAGACCGTTCCATTTTATGGCCATGTGGATAGAGGATCCTACTTGCAAAGACATTATAGCTAACTCTTGGTCTGTTAATGTGGTAGGCTCCCCTGCCTACAAACTTAAAGCTAAACTTTTAAGTACTAAGAAAAGTCTAGGAGATTGGAATAAGTCTTCCTTTGGTAATATTCAAACAAACATATATACCATTAGGAAAGAATTAGTTGATCTCCAAATTTCTAATCCAACTGATACTAGTAATACGTCTAGACTTAAAGCTAGGCTAGAGTATCTGTATAATTTGGATGAATTATATTGGAAGGACAAATCTAGAGAAGTCTGACTCTTGGAAGGTGACAAAAATTCACCATATCTACATAGAGTAACTCTCTTTAGAAGAAAAAGAAATGCTATTAGCTGGATAAAGAACTCCTTGAATACTATTCTAACTGATAGAGATAGTATTGGAAATTCTTTTGTAGATTATTTCAAAAGTTTTTATTCCTCCCATCCTCAACAATTTCAAGATGAAATTCTTGCTGATCTCCCTGTTAAGTTCTCTGAAGAAGACAATGCATCCTTAAATATGCCTCTGACTCCAGAGGAAATAAAGAATGTTGTCTTCCAAATAGGGGGGGTGGGGGGGGGGGGTGAGAGATGTTGTTGTTGACATGACTCAAACCTGCTTTACAACAGGTAACATTGCTAAGGTTTTTAATCATACCAATATAGCTCTCATTCCCAAAGTCCCTCTTGCTGAATTGGTAACTCATTATAGGCCTATTGGCCTCTGTAATTTTATATACAAAATTCTTTCAAAAAATTTGGCTGATAGACTGAAACCTTTTATGAACAATATAATATCTCAATATCAAAGTGCTTTTATCCCTAAGAGGAGCATTTCTGATAATATTTTGCTCTCTAATGAGGCCATATATGCTGTCAATCATAATGATAAAGTTGAGGGCATAACTGCCATTAAACTTGATATGTCCAAGGCCTATGATAAGCTTGAATGGGATTTTCTTGAAAAAGTTTTAACTAAAATGGGTTTGTCTAACCACTGGGTTAAACTGATAAACCAGTGTGTCTCTACTGTGTCTTATTTTGTCCTTCTTAATGGTATCCCTACTGGTTTCTTCCAACCTGAAAGAGGGCTAAGATAGGGAGACCTACTTTCTCCCTATCTTTACATCATCTATTCTGAAGCCCTATCTTCTTACATTGATAGCCTCCAGAAGAAGGGGATTTTATGAGGCATAAAAGTCTGTAAAGAGGCTCCTGAAATGGCTCACCTTTTGTTTGCTGATGATTCTCTCTTGTTTTCTAAAGCTACTTCAAAAAAAAATTCAAATCATAAAAGACTATCTTCAAAAGTATTGCCTAGCTTCTGGGCAAGAAATCAAGTTTGAAAAATATGGTATTTTTTTTTAGCAGGAAGATTCATGAACATATGAAAGCTCTTTTGGATAATATCTTAGATATCCAAAGCAGAGATTTAGAAGAAAAATATCTTGGAACTCCCATAGTTTTCCAAGCTTCTAAAATCCAGACCCATATAGGTATTCTCCAAGCCATTGATGCAAGGATTTCTATCTGGCTTCATAAGCTCTTATCTCAAGCTGCTAGAACTACTCTAATCAAGCACATTGGTCAAGCTATTCCTCTCTTTCAAATGAGAGCTTTTCTTATTCCTAAACATCTTTGTAAACAAATGGATTCTCACCTCTGCAAATTCTGGTGGGGTGAAACTTTAGATCCTAAGGATAGAAAGCTTCACCTCCTTGGTTGGGATATTTTATGCTCCCCCAAAGCTGAAGGAGGTCTGGGGTTCAGGAAGGCTGAATTAAACAACCTAGCAATGATTGCTAGGAATGCGTGGAGAATCTAAGAAAATCCTAATTGTTTACTGGCCACTGTTCTTAAGGCCAAATACTTCCCTAAAACTGATTTTTTGAATGCTAAGTGCACTGCAAGTTGCTCTTGGACTTGGGAGTGTCTGCATGCCATAAAGGAACTTATAAAACCTTTCATTTCCTGGATTGTTGGGGATGGTCAATTCATTGACCCATGGTGTGATAAATGGATTCCTTCACTGGGGTCTGCCACACCCAACCCACTTGTTCCTCCTGATCCTAGTATTAAAGTTGCTTACTTTATTGATTCCCAAACTAGAAGTTGGGATGTGTCTAGACTTAACACCCATTTTGATAATGCTTCTATCCAGAAGATTATCTCCATTCCATTAAGCCAGCTCTGCACTCCTGACAGGAGGGCTTGGGATCTTTCAAAGAATGGAAAATTTTCCTATAAATCTGCCTACTTGGGGCTCAGAGGCCTTAGGCCTTCCCCTTGTAAAAATCTTTGGAAGCGTATTTGGAAAGTTAGAGTACCTTACAAAATTCAGGTCTTTCTATGGAGAGCAGCTAGAAATGCTTTGCCCTCCAGAACTGTCCTTCACACTAGAATGCCTATGCATAATGTGGACTCTCCTAGGTGTTCTGATACTCAAGAAACTATTATGCATGCTTTGGTCACTTGCCCCCTTTCTAGTAGGGTCTGGTTCATATTTGACTTCAACATAAACACTCATTTTTTCAGAACAAATCTTTTATAGACTGGATTCTTTTCTGGTTAATTGACCCTCAATCTAAACTGTCTGAGGATGATCAATGTCTCTTTGTGGATATCTTATGGTCTCTCTGGACTAGTATAAACAACTTCATTTTCCAAAACATTAAGGAAAACTTCACTGTTGTCCTAGCTAGAGCTAGAGTATGCTCCTCACTAGGAAATATAGGAATCCTAGTTTGACTATCCCTTCAACCATGCATGTCAGTATTAGTGATAAATGGATGCCCTCCTATTTTGGTTGGATTAAATGTAATACTGATGGTGCCTTTGATGATATCTCTGGAGAAAATGGTGCAGGGTATGTGATGCGAGACTTCTCAAGAAAAGCAACCTTTTGTGCTTCCTTAGTCTTTGATGTTCACTCTGCTGAAGAAGATGAAGCAAGAGCCATCTGGGAAGTTCTGAAGAAAGCTGTGGAACAACACTTAACTCACATCATCATAGAAAATGATGCGAAATCTCTCATCGACCAGTTTTCAGCTGGGAATTTTGATGGAGATTCGTGGACGGATGATATCTTTAAAGACATTCTCTTTTTTTCTTCCAAGTTATTTGCTTGTATTTTTAGTTTTCAACCTAGATGTTGTAATTATGTAGCTCACGAGCTTGCTCAGTGGGAAAAACAAAACAATTCTACCATGTACTGGTCTAAACCCCCTGTTTGGATTCTTCCAACAGTTGAGGAGGACCATTAGCCTTTTTGAAGGCCTTTGCTTATTTTTTTAAAAAAAAGCCAAAAAGTAACTCCCGAGAGAAGCAAAAAGTTCTCAAAGAAGCAACTTCAGGTGGGACCCGCCTTCATCCCATCGGTTATTTCCATGGCTGCTAATTGGGGGTATCATTTTACTTGGGGGTGTACCAATCCCTTACCAAAGTATGTTTTGTCTTACTTGCAATTTGGTACACCCTTAAACAAAATGCTACCCTCCATTAGCAGCATTGGTTATTTCCATTTTTTCTTCTTTTCTCCCAACTTTAATTTTCTCTCCTTCTGTGACATTAAAATCTCAAGTAGAAAATTGAAAATTAGATCAATTTGCTGTACTGCATTACCATTACCATCCCCTCGATTATTTCCATTACCATCTAATACTACTAAATTCAATCTTTACTGAATTTACTATGCAACCTTAAATGCCATTGTGATGTAATAATCTTGCATTACAAGATGGATCTGGTTGGGTTCAAACCTTGTACCATTGTACTGAACATTTTGAGTAACAGTTGTTGTAAATCCAATAATAATGATATTGGGTTCAGCTTGTCTGCGGGTGTTCTAATTATTTGATCAAAGGGTTGTGTTTGCAGACAAAGGTTCATTGTGCTATTAAGCTGTTTGACAAAATGCTTGAGATGGGAATTAAACAGAATAATTACATGTATTGATTTAAGTACTAGGCTGTTTAGAATTGGCAATCTGGGTCTAGCTCTTAACCTGATCTATCTATGTATAATTCACTGATGGGCGTTTTATGTTTGATAAGTAAGCTAATAGAAGGCACAAGGAATGTTTGATTCAACGGTGGCAAAGGGCCTTGAACATAGTGTTTACAACTTCAGTGTACAGATTAATGGTCATCGCAAGAAATCTAAATTGGATGATGCTAATCAACTCTTCAAGGAAATGAAAAATAAGGGATTGAAACCCAAATGAGTTACTTACAGTACGTACTATACCAGGTTGGAAAAGTTAGATCTGCATAGAGCTTGGTAGTTGATAACTTTTCAAATCTTTGTTGCCAAACTATCTTAATTTCTTAATAACTTATAAGTTATGAGTTTGCCAAACGATCTTATTTTGAATGTAATACTTCAGAAGTAACTTGTGCCCGTCCAGGAGGAGAGAATAGACTATAGAGGGGCAATGACTAAAACCCCTACCATAGGCTTAAATCTGGAGCCCCCTGCACGGATAACCCACATTAAATTTTGATTATCGGCGGAGTTTGCATTAACCCCAAATAAATAAATAGCTATTTTGCATTATCCCTCTATTATTTGAAATAGGTGAAACCTACTGTAACTTGGAGACATCGTAACTGAGTTCAGGGTTCAACAATCATTTTCCTTCCTACTTCTTATCGATCATCGTCCATCATTTCCTAATTAAGCCTATTATATGATATAGAAGACAACAACAAGAAATTTGAATGATTCCACCGAGTTAGAGAAGAAACAAACAACACAAAGAGAAGTCTGGTCGAGAATGGGTGGTGGATTTTCGAATCTCGACCGCGAGGTAAGTCAAGAATTCAACAATGAAAGGGGATAATGTACATTATTATATTTACGACGAGGGGGTAATACAATTTTTTTTTTAAATTTTCCAGGAAACCAGTGAAGATGAACTTTCAAGTGATGAAATTACTTGTCAAATATGTTTTCAATCAACACACTCAGCAATAAATTTCAAATTCCTGTACCCCAAATGTAGAAAATGTGATTGGATTAGAAGAGGTTCGGAAGGAAACACTCAAGATAATCCATAAAAAAGATTTTTGAGGTGTTAAAACTTCAACTTTGGTGAATTCTAGTGGTTGGATGAAGCTTTGAAGTTGTCACCGTCCAAACAACATCAAGTAAAGGGGTGTTCAAATTGTGGTAGTCGTACACATTGGTCTAAAGATTCAACCGTAGGAAACATGAAACGGATTAGTGCAACTACAATTGTTGGTGAATTGTGTAATCAGTTTCAAGGATCACTAAAGTTAGATAAAGGCCAAATGAAAAGAAATTCAATGTAGCTAGTGAAACTGAGTTGTAATAAACTGATTTAAGTCTTTAATAGTAGTAATCTCAAGTCTAAACAAGAAAGTGATCTGGCTAATAAATAAGCCTAATCAAGATCATAAGGATATAACAGAGTATTTTAGTAGTTTTCCCCTGCAAGATTAGCCTTAACAGAAGAACATCTCTATACACAAAAATAGCAACTACCCGGCCCTGCACAATGCTGAGCTAAATCATAGTATATTCTCTGTACAAAAGATTGACGGCATGCACATAGTAGAAGAAGAAGAAGAAAAAAAAACACATGTATATATGCAATTAATGCCTCCAAGCTGGCTTGAAGATATGTGATGGGGTTTTAAACATGCCCTCGTTCCATCTGCTCTAAATCCATTCTGGTGTTGGAAGTTTGTTGTTGTTGCCGCTCTTCCAGCTGCACCAACACTTGTATAAGGAGGAGGCACATGTCTTGGCTTGCTTCAGCTGCACTTCTTGTTGTAGCTGCACCTCTTCCTCTTTGTTGAGCAGCAACACCCATTGTTGTTGGTTGTGGTTGTGCCACAATTGTGGCTCTTCCCATGCCCATAAGGATAAGAAATCAACATTAGTAGTGTACTAATAATGTAGATGCAAATAAAAAGTGCAAGGACATTAGAAATGCACCTGCCATCACTTTGTCTTATCTCAGTTGGAGGATTTCCCCTTCATCTGCCCCTTCCTCTAGCACTTGAAGATGGTCCATTCTTTGCCAAGAAAGTTCTGATATTGTGGTTTGAAGAACCACATTAACGACACTTTCTATTACCTTTATTTGGGTTTGATCTGCTGGTAGGCTTAGAAACAATACCTACAATTACTAACCGCAAGTGCACAGTGTCAATATGCAACACAAGGCAAGAACAAGTCGATCCTCAGGCACAAGTTAGGTGTAAATTGAAGCCAAAGTCTTACTACAACTGATTCAATCCAAACAATAACAAAAAGGGGTTTTGTTTGCGTCAATACGACAAAGTGATTAAGAGAGTTCTAAAGCAATAAACAAATGCGAAAGCAAAGAGCAAACTAAACAAGCAGATAACTAGGGTGTTAGGGAAATCGAATCCACCACTTAACCTATACTAAGTCAATCCATTTTCAATACTACTCTTGTCCCTTGTATGGACACCGTTGAACTTCTAGGCTGTGCCGACTATCCAGATAACAGTGAAGATTTTAATCCGCTGTACATCAAAGGGTGATTTCAGGAGGATGGTTTAGTGTCACTAAGATAATTACCTAATCTTAGTATTAGTTATCCTCTCACAAAACAACTAACCGAAGATCAATTACTTCGATGATTAAACAATCCTGATATAGATATTCTAATCGCAACTAAGGTGTCCCTCCAAAGTACTAACTTTCTGAAAGAACAACTAGTCAAAGGATCGAACAACAATCAGCTAAACACGAGTTGCAGCACAATCAACATAGTGTTGTTCTAACTACAATGGATACATGGCATACACTGTGAGAGAAAAATGCTGAAGTACTCATATTATATTTATCCAAAACATTATAGCACAACAAGACAATATCAAAACTTGAATTAAACTTAGTAATAGAGTAATGGTTTCATTTAAACCCTAACTATGAAATCAGAACATTATGAAGATAATGAAATCAAACCTAAACTACTGCTTGGTGCACTTGCTAATCCGGGCATGATTTTTACATCACAACTTATTCTCTATTTATACAAAAATTTCTCCTCAATCACTTTAATTCGATAACTAAAGAATACCCACTCACTAAAACGCGCTTTCTGACAGTTCCTTTCTCATCTCTGCAACCTAATTTTTCAGCTGTGAAGATAACTCTAATATTATCTCTCTCAATCCTAGCTTCTAGGGTTATTGTTTTTGATAAGGAAGAAGATAAGATGAAGAGAGATAGATATTATGTTAGATATTCGGGTTGGATATGAATATGGTCGCCCATATGTATGTGGCAAGTCCGGTAGGGTTCCATATTCATTTAGGGTTTGGACCCTATATAAGCATCTCTAATATGTGTGTAGAAGAGTTACGTGATTCCCACCAATATCACACAGAAGTTTTACCATTAGAAAAGTGGTAACTCTAACCCTAAAGAGAGTTACCATAAGAAGAAAAGGTTTCAAGTTCTTAGCCTGTAAATCAAGTTTGTGCTCATCTTTGGTGATTGTAATACCTGCTGATCGTCGAGTTGAAAACGTTGTTGTTGTTGCTGCTGCTGCTCGTGTTCCCTGTTCTTGCCAATCGGAGTTCAACAACAAGGTATTTACCAATACCCGCTTCTACTTAATCGTATAATCTCTGATATTGGTATCGTGAGCTATGGTTTGATGCGTTTTCGTGCTTGAAATCACATGCTTTGTGTGCTTGAAAGTTGCTGATAACATGATAGTATCATGATTAGGGTTCTTGTTTTTTGGGTTAAAAACCATTAATGGATGTATAAATATTTCGGATCTTGATATGGGTGTTTTTCTTTTGAAATATTTAATTGGGTATGTTCATTATTGATTAAAATGATTTCCTGGAAAGTTTCGTATCGTTTGAACGTGTGGTTTGAAAGATATAGGTAAAACCCTAGTTTTATATCATGTTTGTGAGCAGTGGTTTGATGATTGTTCTGATGTATATATGTGGATCTATATTAATTAGAATTAATGTAAATAGATAGTCCTCTCTGAGAGCTTTCATTTGACATATTACTTGCTTGAATTGGAGCTTGTATGTGTGAGATATCGTCTCCCAAAGCTGGCTATGCACGTCTATATGCTGCTGGAAATTTAGAGAAGATGATGAACAATAACCGAGTCGACCCAGTCCAGATCGGCGAGTCAACCCATTCCAGATCGGCGATTCAACTCGCGGTCCAGTCCAGCTCACGGTCCAGACCGGTGGGTCAACTCGCGGTCCATACCAGCGTGTCAGATCGCGGTGCAGCCCAGACCGGCGGGTCAGCTCGCGGTTCGGCCCTGGTTATTTGTTTTTCATTTTTTCTCTATTTGTGTTTGTCGGATCAACTCCAATTTTGGTATCCTAAGGTTTTTCGACGTTCCGGATTCAGTAAAACTATTTTCAAAACCTAATTAGATTCACATGATAGAGTTTCTTTGAAATTATATGGTTAATCGCTTTATCCATGATAACATGTGGATGGTTTTATGTTGTGATTGTCTAATTTCTTTAATATACAACATGTTTGGTGTTGGGTTGAAATCATATATTACTTAATTGTGTGTCTAGATAACATGTTGATTGATTAGATAATCATCTTGGTTTGAGAACATGTTTGACTGAATTATTATTTTGATTGAATAACATGTTAAAACAATTGAGTGAGAGGTTGTTTGGTTGAGTTTGTTTAACTCCCAAAAACCATTAACTTGCGCATATATTAAATAGATGTAGAAAATATTACTTGTGGCGCGAGAGATGATTAGGAGTTTGACGATTTTTCGATCTTGCGACTTGTAATGTTGTTTTGCTATTTATTTAGATTAATGTTGCAAAGTTATTTTTGAATATGTGTATAGTGCCATAAGTTTAATATCCTTTTCTTTTATTTTTCGCCTGCTATGTTAGACTATATGGCTTCCAAGAACATCATTGCTTATTTGAACAAGGGAGAAAAACTTGATGGCGACAACTATAACATATGGCGCCGAAAGATCGTTTTTCTCTTGCATGATGATGGGCTGCAGGAAATAACTGAGCATGTGATGCCTTGGCCTGAGGAGGGTACAACGGCTCAACACCGTCGCAACCTCGAGGCTTACCAGAAATGGATTAAGAAGGATCGCAGTGCTCGTCATATGATCTTGAGATCAATGCACAATGATCTCATTGGAGAGTTTGAGAACCACCAGTTTGCTCATGACATGCTAGAGACAGTCAGGCAGAAATTTGGAGTTACCTCTGTGGCTAAGTTGCGTGCTTTAACTATGAAGTTTGACACTTGTCAAAAGAAGCTGAATGTTACAATGAAGCAAAATTTGAGGACAATGTCGTCAATGATACGCGAACTTGAGGCTGCAGGTCATCACTTGACAGATGAACAACAGGTACAAGCTGTTATTCGTTCGTTGCCTAACTCTTAGGATCAGATGAAGCAAAACATGACACATAATGACAATGTCCGCACTTTTGAGGATATTTCTCGTCGTGTGGAACTAGAAGTCGAGCGCTTGGAAGCTGCTAAGACTGACAGTTCTATTTTCGCTGCTGAATCTGTTTCGCATAAGACCAATGGGTCTACGCGCAAGAGGGGCAAGGGTTCTTCTGCTAAGAATTCTCGTGATGAATCTGGGAAAACCACTACCAACGCTCCTAAGCGCAAAAGAGGCAAGCGTTCTGGCAAGAAAGACAAAGCATAGATGAAATGCTTTAACTGTGATAAGAAAGGACACTCTGCTCGTGAATGCACTGAGCCAAAGAAGGTGATTTCTGAACCTATTCTTCGCTATGAGTGTTTTGTTTCTAATCAAGCATTAGTTGCTCATTCTCCTCATTTGTGGGTTGTATATTCGGGAGCAACCGACCATGTAGCGACGGACCGAGATGGGTTCCTAGATTATCGTCGAGTTCCTGCTGGGAGCATGAGAGTTTATATGGGGAACACATCTAGCATAGAAGTACTTGGCATCGGTACTTATATGCTAAAACTGCGACAAGGGCGCACCTTAATCCTCCGTGATGCACTTTATGCTCCAGATATTCGACAAATTTAGTTTCAATTAATAGTATGTTGCGTCTAGGCTTTAGTTTTCTTTTTAAGGGTAATTCTGTTAAGATTTGCTTGGCAACTGAGTTTTATGGCAACTGAGTTTTATGGTTTTGGTTTTATGTCGGATGGTTTTATGGTTTTGGATATTGACAATTCTAGTTCTTATGATGCTAATAAATCTATTTCATTAGTTGCGTCTTCCTCAGATGTTAATAATGATTCTGTGATTTGGCATGCTAGATTAGGTCATATAGGGCAAGAAAGGATGACTAGGTTAGCTAGAGAAGGTCTTTTAGGCCCCATCGCTAAAGTCTCCTTGCCTACCTTGAACATTGTCTTGCAGGTAAAGCCATTAGAAAACCGTTTTGGACATCCAAAAGGTACTTTGAGCCTTTGCAATTAATTCATTTTGATATATGTGGCCCAATGAACGTTAAGGCAAGACATGTAGCCTCTTATTTCATCACTTTCATAGATGACTTTACGCGATATGGTCATATTTACTTGATATCCCACAAGTCAGAAGCATTGGACTGCTTTAGACGCTATGTATGCGAAGTGGAAAATCAACTAAATAAGAGCATTAAGGATCTCAGAACTGACCGTGGCCGCGAGTATCTATCTGACACATTCAAAGGGTATTGTGAAGAAAAAGGGACCCTGAGACAATTGACTATTCCTGGTACTCCGTAACAAAATGGTGTAGCAGAGAGAAGGAATCGTATTTTGTTAGACATGGTTAGGTCAATGATGGCGCAAGCTCATCTGCCTATTTCTTTTTGGGGAGATGCGTTACTGACTGCTGCCTATGTCCTTAATCGCGTGCCTTCGAAGTCAGTTCCTTCCACCCCGTATGAATTATGGACCGGCAGAAAACCTGAATTGGGTAATTTGCGGCCATGGGGGTCAGCTGCTTATGTACACAACAGTAGCGAAAAAGTGTATCTTTATCAGATATTCTGATCACTTAAAAGACCATGTGTTCATTGGTGAGCAACCTGATGGAAGTGTAACTGAGATTGAGTCACGTGATGCAGATTTCCTAGCACAGGACTTTTATAGAAGGAACGAGGTAGGGGGAGATCTTAGCCTCTTTGAGGTGGAAGAGTCAATGGAAGACACACCAATTCGTCTAGTTGAGAATAGCGAAGAAATTCCTCGTTCTCCTAGGGAAAGTGGGAGTGTTCCACCTGATAATGGATTGGCTCCATCGAATCAGGATCCCCAATATTGTAGAAGTTAACGTTGAAAAGTCCCTCGTCGTCGTTTTCAGATTGAGGGGGAAAGTTTCATGGTTTGTTCACATGATGACGCGGAGCCTAAGAATTTCAAAGAGGCTATGTCATCTCCTAAAATGGAAAAATGGATTATTGCACAGAAAGAAGAGATAGAATCAATGAGGATAAATGGTGTGTGGAAATACGTTGGCCTCCCAAAAGGGCATAAGGCTATTGGAAACAAATGGGTTTTCAAAGTCAAACATAATGCAGATGGTTTAGATGAAAGATATATGGCTCGCCTTGTGGCGAAAGGATACACCCAACATGAGGGTGTTGACTACGAGGAAACTTTCTCCCCTGTGGTGAGAATTGCCTCGATACGCCTTATGCTATCTATTTTCGCACATATGGATTTGGGACTTCATCAAATGGATGTTAAAACTGCATTTCTCAATGGAGAACTAGATGAGGAAATTTACATGGAGCAACCAGAGGGCTTCGTGATTAAATGTCAAGAGCGCAAAGTTTGCAAGCTCCAAAAATCTATTTATGGCCTAAAACAATCATTTAGACAATGGTATTTAAAAGTTGATCGAGCCATTGTTTCCAATGGGTTTACAATGATAGAAAAAGACCATTGTGTGTACGTTAAACGGTCCGATAAAGGTTTCTTTATTCCGTCCTTATATGTTGATGATATCCTTATAGCTGGAAGTAACATGGAAATTGTTGTCGCCACAAAAGAGTGGTTGTCCTCAACTTTTGAGATGAATGACATGGGAGAAGCAAGCTATGTGCTCGGGATTAAGATCCTTAGAGATCATTCAAAGAGACTTTTGGGTATGTCACAAGAGACTTACATTAAAAGGGTTCTTGAGAGATTTCACATGAAAGATTGCAAGCCCATAGACACACCAGTTGCTAAAGGTCAGAACTTAAGCCTTGATATGTGCCATAATACCCCTGAAGAGAAAGACAAGATGTCGTGGGTACCCTATTCCAACGCAATTGGGATCCTGATGTATGCTATGACGTGTACTCGACCTGACATATGCTATGCTATTGGATTAGTTAGTCGGTACCAGTCGAATCCTGGTTTTGAGCACTGGCAAGCAGTCAAGAAGATACTAAGGTATCTCAAAGGGACGAGTGACCTCATGCTATGCTACAAGGGTCCATATCTACGTCTCAGTGGTTATTGTGATGCTAACTGGAATGGAGAAATATGAGAGAAAAATGCACATCAGGGTATGCTTTCTTGCTAAATGGCGGGGCCATCACATGGAGTAGTAAGAAACAATCAATTGTCGTTATGTCTTCAATGGAATATGAGTTTGTAGCTTGTCAAGATGCAGTACAAGAATCTAATTGGTTAAGGAGGTTCTTTGAGAGTTTTGAATTTTTCACTCACGCTACTGATGCGGTGAAAATTCACACTGATAGCACATCAATGATTGCTTATGCAAAAGACCCAAAGTACCATGGAAAGACTAAGCACATTGATAGGAGGTGTTGCTTTATTAGAGCTGCTCTTGCAAAGAAAGAAATAGTTGTGGAGTACATGCCTACATAGTCGATGATAGTTGATCCCCTTACTAAACCTATACCAAGAGATGTTTTCTTGTCTCGTGTTATGGAGTTAGGTTTACGTAGGTGGTAATGGATGTCTCTTTATTTTTATTTTTTTAAGACATAATGATCGTAGATGCGTATGTTTTATGGATATTTATTAATAATCAATACAATTTGATAATGGATCATTTTTGTGATTAATTATTTACTTATGGGCATGAATATACACGCCGAAATTGGTGCATAGAGAATTCATTATGTCAAAACTTGATTGATATGTCACCAGGTATGGACTGGCTTACTCACATAAGCAGTCACCTTTTGGCGCTAAGGAGAGCGAGCAAAGATGAGATGATGCATCGCCTTGGCAAAACCAAGATGAGATCTCTATAGTTAAGATCGATGATGAATGTACCTACTGTTCATCATACCTTAAAGGATAGCCAAATGAGAAATCTCTTTCACGACGCTTGTTGAAAGCGAGCAGTTAGAAATTTCGGATTAGGACCAAGAGTTGCGACTAAGTCAAGATTTGTAGAGTGTAGAGTTTGTGACATATACTTGTATAGACAAGTAAAACTCCACTCTAGCGCATTTTCATATTATGCGTGCCTGCGACCACTACGGAGGTGTGAAAATGGTTCCCTGCTTTTCTCACCATGTGAGTCCTATGATAATAAGATTATACAAAGGTAACCTTATGACTTTTGACTATGTTATTAAGTAAAGATTCGATGAATGCTACTTTAGTATGTGTCTTATGGCCATGGATGATCCGGCTTAAAAGGTACATATCTGGGAAAACAGTGGATTCTGAAACTTTATGACAATAGGGCGAGAGGAAGGTCATCAAACTCATGGATGTTTTATATTCACAGTCGACAACTTGAGTTTCCTTGCTGGAGTTGCAACACAAGTGTGAATGTATTTACAAGAAGCTATCATGAGGGTTAGACTAGCTCTTCGAGGTATCAGAGTAGTCTAGACCAATGAGATTTTGATGGACCTAGGATACTACGAGATACAAACATTTTTTCTTAAAGGGTTGATGTCTCTGTGCTGACTCATATTGAGCTGCTAGTATGGAGCTCCCAAAATGCAGGTACCTCGACGGTCGCACGGGCTATTTACTAATATGAACTTTTCTTTCTTCTGGTACAATGCACACACACTATGTGCGAGTGGGAGATGTTAGATATTCGGGTTGGACCCGAATATGGTCGCCCATATGTATGTGGAAAGTCCGGTAGGGTTCCATATTCATTTAGGGTTTGGACCCCATATAAGCATATTTAATATGTGTGTAGAAGAGTTACGTGATTCCCACCAATATCACACAGAAGTTTTACCATTAGAAAAATGGTAACTCTAACACTAAAGAGAGTTACCATAAGAGGAAAAGGTTTCAAGTTCTTACCCTATGAATCAAGTTTGTGCTCATCTTTGGTGATTGTAGTACCTGCTGATCGTCGAGTTGAAAACGTTGTTGTTGCTGCTGCTGCTTGTGTTCCTTGTTCTTGCTAATCGGAGTTCAACAACAAGGTATTTACCGATACCCTCTTACGCTTAATCGTATAATCTCTGATATAGGAGTTTGATTGTGTGTATGGAGTGGTTGTGAGCAAAGATGGTCGGGGAGATATTGATGGTGTTGGTTCTGTGAAATGGAGAAGAGGAAATGAATTTGGTCTGGTTTTGATCGGTTAGGGAAGAAAATGGGAGGCTAGGGTGTTAGGAAATTAAATCAACTTTGATATATCGGGTATAGAAAACGGGTACGAGTCTTGGATGGCTTAAGCCCATATCTTCTTCGAAACAGTTTCTTCTTCCAAGCCCATTGTTAGGTTTAGTTTGCAAGTGGCTTGCAGATGAGTTGCAACCGGATTGTAGCTGCTCTTTGCGTGATATTCTTCCACGTTTCTCATTTCCTTTACGCCTTTGGTGACCAAATTCCTGCTCTTTTGGCTTCCCAATTCATCCAAGCTTTATTTAGTACCTAAAAACATAAAATTAATTAGTACAAGTATTTATTCTTGAAAACAATGAAAACTCCGAATTTGGGATAAAATAGAGAGTTAGAGCAGAAAAGATGAGTTAAATGCCAATAAAAACATGTAGAAATATGCAATATTTGGCACTCATCAAATACCCCCAAACCTGAATTTTACTTGTCCTCAAGTAAAACAGAAATTAAGAAATCCTAACTATACCACTGTCGTCGGTCTCTTGATTGCATTTAGCGAATGCAATAAGCCTTTAAACCCCTAGGTGTCCCTAGTGGACGAGTTGTAGTCTCGTGAGGGTTTCCCAGAGGTGTACCCGCAAAACCTTCTCCAACGTCAGAGCTTATCAGAGTCCCAATCATCCAAGGGGCTATGAATACATAGAGTTTCTGTATGCTAGTAATAAGAAGTTAGAAATGCCAAAGAACGCATTCTCATCCTTAAGAGTTGAGCGAGAAATAACCACACCATATGAAATAATTCGGGTTCGAGAGTGATCACAAGCCTCGACTTCTGCCTCACCAATAGGGTTTTATAATAATTGCACTCAAAAAAAGATCGCTTTTTTAGTCTCTCATGTGTGCAGGCAGGAATAAAGAGACAAATCCTGCACACGTTGAATGGTGGGAAGGAGAACCTTCCGATATAATTTCTGGAGACTCCACAGAATTGTGGAGAAAAAGAATATTTTTCTGATGATCTCTAAGAAAGGAAATTAAACATTAGCGAGGATGGGAGTATTCACTTACCTTCACATCCGATAGGAAATCAACACCACTTTCACAGCATCCATAGAAACGTATTCAATCTTCGGTCTTCGGAATCCAACTATTGATGATGAACTTCGTAAAACCTTGACAATTTCTAATTCTTCTCTTCAATTTCCTTGTTGCTTGGAATTTCTTCTTAAATTCTTCTTCTTTACCATGGTGTCTATTGAACAAAACTAATAAAACTACAATTATTGATTATTTATTATTATTATAAAAAGAGGGCCATTGAGGCATTTATTAAGAGAAAAACATAAGAGTAATTACAAAGATTTGGTTGGGAGTCGCGCAACAAGCTGCGACCCAACACCTTTCTGAATAATAATACCCAGCCTATGAAAAAGAGTACTGCCTAAATGGTTGTTAACATCATGATACGCCATGCAGTTCTTCAATCTCTTCAAGAAGTCAATAACATCATCTCCTAACTCAAAGTTGAAAATTCCAGGACACCAAAACTATACCCATGAGACGAACATAAATCTTCATAATTGTTACGCTTACGGGTAATGGTCGCAGCTATAGCATGCCCTGGAGTGAAACTACGGTTGCCCCCTTTAGAAAACGGACAAACACCGGTGACATCAAAGCAAATATCACGTCCATTTTCCCAATTATACACCATGATATCTGTCGGTTTAAGTGGAGTATGCCTGTCGGTTGTGTGACCAATCGACATTTCTTTCATCGCTGCCATACCTGCTTTGTAACACAGCTCGACAAAAAAGTCTCGTACCATATCATGACGATACTTCAAACCCACTGCACTTGCACAGTGAATAACATGATCGCCAAACTATTTGGCAATATGAACATACGCTATCATCATGGAAGAGAGGGATACCAAGTCTGTATTGAAGGACTACCCTGAATTGTCGCGGCCCCACTGCTTGGTTTAAGCCCTGGATGGGTATAGCTTTAAGATAGTCTTGCGCGTGAGCTTTCTTATTGCACTGCCAAAGAATGGAGTCCCTTTATGACATATCATAAGTGGTTGGTATCTTCTTCGTAATAGAATCAAAGTAACAATTCGCCAAGAGGTGCATGGTCTATGGGGAGAAGTTACTAATATCAAACGAATATGGAGACAAACCACATGATTGTATGTAGGTTCTCAGGGCGTCTTGAAAATGAGGGTCGGGATCATCTGAAGCCTGCAATAATTTGTTTTGGAGGTGCCTGGTTTGATAACACGAAGCAATATATCAATATTGGATGGTATCAGCCATCGTATATACTCCTAGACCTCTATATTTGATGGGTAGAGTCGAAATCCGTTGTTGGAACCGTCCAAAACCCGCGCCATCAGCTGCTATTATGTAACGCAGGAACTGTAGGAGGTGTTGATCAAACCTTTGTTGAGCAGTCTTCATAACCTGAGGTCGAGTTGTACGCATGGTAAGTACAACTTGGAAACTCCAGCACATCTAAGAAGAAGTAACAGTTATTATTATTATTATATCCGCTCCGAGCTCACCTAAGGTGGAAAACGCCAGCACACCAAACCCATTATTATTATTATTTAATTATTATTATTATTAATTTATTATATTATCGATAACGATTATTACATGAAATTAGTTGGAAGCCTAACAAGATAAGATCCAACGACATACTACTACATTAATTGAACATGTTGTTGTGCTAGCCTACCAGCGAGCCTCATGGGTAACCTAACCAAAGTAGCCGAAACGGATGGAGGGGGCTGAGATTGTGCCACAAGGGGGGCAAACTAACTCTACCTTCCATGTTAATTTCTGCAATATTATTATTATATTATTAGATAACGATTATTACATGAAACTAATTGGAATCCTAACAAGCTAAGCTCCAACGACATACCACTACATTAATTGAACAGGTTGTTGTGCTAGCCTACCAGCGAGCCTCATGGGTAACCTAGCCAAAGGAGCCGAAGCGGATTGGGGGGCTGAGATTGTGTCACAATGAGAGCAAACTAACTCTACATTCCATGTTAATTTATGGAATATTACGCCATTGGGGGCTCAAACCTGGGACCTCCTGGAACGCATGAAACTTTGGGGAATGAGGATGACCAGCTGAGCTGGGTGCCCGTTGATTTTTTTTTAATTATTATTATTATTATTATTTTTGGATTAAAACAAGAAAATATATAATAAAACTACTGAATCCATGGATGGAGGACTTTATCACTCAATTCTTCACAACCTGTATTGTCTTGATTTCATAAACTTCACTAATTCTTATCTTATTTTATTTTCTTAGCTCTCGTAAGATAAGTATTCAATATTGTATAACGAATTCTTCTCTTTGTACTATATCTTCTCTTTGAATAAGAATTTTCCTTTTCCTTGTATTGTTGCATGTTAACCTTGGACTATTTTAATCTTTATTCATAGAATCTGGCGTTGCTATGCTCGTTGATGATGGTGTGTTTCCATGGATCTGTTGATGTTGTCGAGAGAGAGAGAGAGAATGGTGCTAACTAAAAATCAAACTACAAGAAGGAGTTTTCATCTTTAGACGACATCCTCATGATTGACAAAATTAGCACTCGGGAGATCAAAAATAGTGCTGAAAGAGGTGTGAAGTTGGGTAGCTCACTATTCCTACCCGGAATTGACGTACGGTGACACACACTCTAAAAGGACTTTTTAGATAGTCACAAAAAAAAGGAAGGTCGGTGCCTCGCTTTATGTAAAAATAGGTGGTCTCCACTAAAGGTAATCACAACTCTAATACCAAATATCTTTGTTGCACCTAATTTGCCCACCGACATGGTTAAATCCAACTTTAACGCTTTAACAACTAAGAAACCCGATTGTGTTCTCCAGTTCTTCCAAGTTCAGTTATTTCGGTCAGACTCTCTATGTAAACATAGCTAGAAACATGCTAGTGACTCTAAAATCTCTACAAGATGGAGGTTTTATGCAAATATTTACAAAGATTTTAAAAAATTTATCTAAAAAAATAAAATGAAAAGGCTAAAAAATTTATATACACAACACTCCCCCATACCTAAATCTAACATTTTCCTCAATGCTTCAAAAGATGATGAGAATTTAAACAACATCATACCATTAGAACCATGCTGATTAGAGAAAAGGGAAGAGATTACTAGATGCAAACGAGAGAAATATCGGAGCTGCGTCATTCAAGACTAGAATCCAACAGGAATCAGCAGACGTCACATTGGATTAGCACACATATATACATGAAGATCTAGAAAATATAATTACCTACTAGATTATACGGGAAAAACTCACCATACACCAACAATCGAAAGAGTTGAGGATCAACCTAACAGACAGAATGTAAAGATTTTAGTAGCCTCTCACAATTATAATATGACAAAAATGCAAGCGAGGCTGCCAGACAAAATGAACTACCCCCAAACCTAGATTTTTCAACACATATACTTTTGGGCACAAAATCTAACAATTTCAGGGGTGCATCATGCACAAGATCTAGTTCAAAGTGAATTGTTTTAGGGACAGGCAGAGATACACATTTCAATTGTGGCTCCTTGAAGGTATTATACTTGGATGCAAAATAGTCCAAGAGGACTTTGGAGGCACACAGTTCCAATCCTAGATTAGGTCCTCTTAGAAAATTTGGCTTTACAATTTTGTTACAAACCAAATATAGGTTGGGTGCAAGATTAACAGTTTGTGACATGGGCAGGGAAGTAGGTACGTCTAAGTTGTTTTCATGTATATAATCATTAGTACCATTACACACTCTCCTAAAGCAATAAACAAGTATATCATGTTCATTTTCATTGAAAAATTAATCAAGCCCCAGTTCATAATCATCATCATCCAAAACCTTTGTGTCATTCATGAGAAAATAATAGGGAGCAACATACTGTGTTCTAGGCAGGGAATCAGATGCATTTAAGTTATATTCATTTTTAGGCTCAAAAATGTCACTATGCAGTCTAGTTTTTCCCGAGTCAGAAACAAATAGTTCTCTATCATGCTCACAATCATTGAACAAATCAGCAAACCCCAATTCAGTATCATCATCATCATTCATAACTGTAGTCTCATACATAGGCAAATCAAAAGAAACATCATACTGTGACCTAGGTAGGGAATCAGACACATCAAATATATTTCATACATAAGAACATTAGTGTCGACAGAAATTCATCCTTCCCTAAGTAAAATAAGAGTTGTGCATCATGCTCACTTTCACAAAACAGTTGTTCAAAACCCAAATCAGCACCAATATCATCCGGATTGCGATAAATATCAACATTAGAAGAAACAATGTAGGTCTCTACACTATGGTCTAGCATTTCAGAGTCATGTGACTTCAAAATTGAATCTTTAGGAAGAACTAGCTCTTCTAACATCATATCATCATCAGAGTAACATGCATATTCTTCCCTATCAACATATTTGGAGTCCTCAGTCCACTCGTTCACCTCTACATTAGGTTTATATTCAATATCAGTTATATGAGTAGGACTAGACACACTGTTCTCAAAATTTAATTCATTATAATTATCATAGTAAGAGGGATTTATATTGCAAGTATGCTTCGAGCAGGGATGATTATCTTGCATTTGATTGAAGCCAGCAGTATGATGTGTTCTGGACACCTAAAGGCATGCAAAACAAGGCAGTTTTCAACAGGATGGCCTAGGCTATTACACAAGGTACAAACATGGAGTTCAGGTTGGGTACATGACTTAGGGACATCAACATGTTCAATTATACATTTTTCTAGAGCTTCGACTCTCCTAGTCATGCAATTTATGTTTGTATCAAAGTCAAAATCAGACTCTAACTCACGGGGGTTACCCATATCATGTGATACTGTCCTGGTTTCCCTAATGGATTCCTATTGATAGGTTTTATCTGCAATCTCAGCTAAAAATTTCCATGCATCATCCACAGTTTTATCAATAAATTCATCATTACACAAAAATTCAATCATGGATCGAGAATTAAAGTCTAGTCCCTCATAAAGGATAACGACCAATCTCCACTTCTCAAAGCCATGGTGAGGGCATTCACTCAACAAATCATTAAACCGTTCAAAATACTGAAAAAAATCTCTCCATCTTGCTGGAAAAAACAAGCGATACTTTGACGGAGAGCAATGGTCCTATGATGTGGCAAGAATTTTCTAAAAATTAGATTTGTGAGTTGTTCCCAAGTGGTGATTGACTGCGGTTTCAAACTGTAAAACCATGTTTTAGCCCTTTCCTTTAAAGAAAATGTAAACAAAAGCAATTTCAGAGAGTCTTCGGACATATGATCAGGTTGTATAGTCCGGCAAATTTGTTCGAACTCTCTTACATGATGATATGGATCTTCAGAATCAACCCCTCGATATATCGGAAGAATTTGTATCATGCTTGCGTTCAATTCAAATGGGCCATCAGTCTGGGGTAAGACGATACATGATAATTAAGTTGTTATTTTGGGGTACATATACTCATAGAGACTATGGAGTATATTCATGATATCACCCATTGTCTCAAATTGGAAGGGTGTGTCAACTACTGGGAATGGGTTTCAAGCAGGCAGTCTTGATGAAGGATATCTAGACGATCAGTTTGGTCACATAACTCCTATCAAAGCCTAGGGGACACACCATTTAACATGTTTCAGAGGCCCAAAATAGCAAACTCAGGCCAGAGATGATGCTGATAGAAATGATAAACAGATTCAGAGATGCACACACACGTAGTATTTTTCTGAGGTCGAAAGAAACACAGTGAATCAACAATTTCAGCAAGCAAAAATGGCATTCGACTATCACAAAATCATGCTTATAGGATCCAAAGCTAGTTTTTGAAATTGTATACACATACTCAATATGTTGCAGAACTAGATAGTACCCAGTACAACATATTCAGCAGGTAAATATGTGACTCAGACGTCACATGTTCATGCAAAAAAACACTCTATGTGGCAAGGGTTTTGACACGCATCAGTAAGCACTAGTTCAGCAGACAAGCATAATATAGCATTCATACATTCATCAAAGCCAGAAAGTTTAGAAAGCGATACAGGATCGGGTGTAACCACGATGCTCAGGTTTTCTTCGATCCTTTTCCTTATCCTCCTTGTTGTTCGCAACAGTATTGCAGATACCGCGGGTACAGTACCGGGTGTGACCACGACAGACAAACGTGTTTTGCTCCTTTTTTTTCTGGTCTTGCACAACAATATGGAAGGTACCTGGTTTCTCAAGAAAAGATTTTAGTACCCAGAATTGTGCATGTAAAGCAATAGAAACACGGAAATTGGCTGTTTACCACTGGTAGTTAACAACTAGAATTGCGGGACAAGTGTTCTGAACTAACTGATGTATTAACTAAAAAATTATGTAATCACTAATTGGATGATCTGAGCATGATAGAATGGAGTTTAAACATCTGACGCTAATACAGACAAGCTACAAATAGGTAAGGTAATAGATAAAATGCAAGAATGAGTGAGATGATAATTTACAGGGAGATGATGATTACACTACCACAGGGTTACGTGAATGAGAACTAAACACAAAATGCAGTTACAGACATGAATGAGATACGAGAATGATAAGATGTATATATTACAGGGAATGAAAGTCTAAACTAACAATTAACCCAACAAAACTAGATTGTGCAAATGCTTAACCTACAAATACATATTACATGAGAACGCTTCAAAATCTAAGTTACGACAAAATACTTACAACTATTGAAATAATTTGAGTATACTGGAGGATCACAGATGCAATAACCTTACGGATGCATACAAATCAAACTAGATATTATATGAGACAATGATGCAGTTGCGAAAGTTAAAGCTACATCATGCTAGAAAGCTACATCAGGAGATGACTGAAAGCTTGAAATGGAACAAGACACTAAGTTACACTAGAAGACAATAATGCAGTTGATTGTGACAGATAGACTAAAAGAATGCAGACTGAAATGGAACCATTGAAATTAAAAGTTACAACCAATATACAGGTCTAAGATGCAGTTATCTATATGAAATAAAAATACACAGCAAGAGATACAAATTTGTAATGATATTATAACTATATGCAAGTGATTAAGACAGAAATTGAAAGAATCTTAGATAAATGCAGCCATGAGAATGCAGTGACTGAAAAATGAAAAGATGCAATTAACACTAACTACAGGATGCAGATTATATCACATATGGATTAATACAACTACGTTATAATAATAACAACAGAAGGACTAAAAAAATCTAACACATGTATACAACACAAACTGAAACCAGTAAAGTAAAGATGGAAACTTCAGCTACACCGCTACCGAGTCCCCGTCATCGGCACCAAAAACTTGGTAGGCTTAGAAACAATACCTACAATTACTAACTGCAAGTGCACAGTGCCAATATGCAACAGAAGGCAAGAACATGTCGATCCTCAGGGACAAGGAGGATGTAAATTGAAGCCAAAGTCTTACAACAACTGATTCAATCCAAACAGTAACAAAAAGGGGTTTTGTTTGCATCGATATGACAAAGTGATTAAGAGAGTTCTAAAGTAATAAACAAATGTGAAAACAAAGAGCACACTAAACAAGAAGATAACTACGGTGTTAGGGCAATCGAATCCACCGCTTAACCTATACTAATTCAATTCATTTTCAACACTACTCTTGTCCCTTGTATGGACACCGATGAACTTCTAGGCTCTGCCGACTATCCAGATAGCAGTGAAGATTCTAGTCTGCTGCACATCAAAGGGTGATTTCATGAGGATGGTTTAGTGTTACTAAGATAATTACCTAATCCTAGTATTAGTTATCCTCTCACAAAACAACTAACCGCAGATCTACTTAGATGATTAAACAATCCTGATATGGATATTGTAATCGCAACTAAGGTGTCCCTCCGAAGTACTAATTGTCTGATTAAAACACAACTAGTCAAAGGATCGAACAACAATCAGTTAAACATGATTTGCAGCACAATCAACATAGTGTTGTTATAAATACAATGGATACATGGCATACATTGTGAGAGAAAAATGCTGAAGTGCTCAGATTATATTTATCGAAAACATTATAGCACAAAAAGAACAATATCAAAATTTTAATTAAACTTAGCAATAGAGTAATGGTTTCATCTAAACCCTAACTATGAAATCATAACATCATGAAGATAATGAAATCAACCTAAACTACTGCTTGGTGCACCGGCTAATCCGGGCATGATTTTACATCACAACTTCTTCTCTATTTATACACAAATTCTCCTCAATCAATTTAATTCGATAATTAAAGAATACCCACTCACCAAAACGTGTTTTCTGACAGTTCCCTTCTCATCTCTGCAACTTAATTTTTCAGCTGTGAAGATAACTCAAATCTTATCTCTCTCAATCCTAGCTTCTAGGGTTACTGTTTTTGATAAGGAAGAAAATAAGATGGAGAGACATATAAATTAAGACTTTGATTGTGTTTATGGAGTGGTTGTGAGCAGAGATTGTCGGGCAGATATTGATGGTGTTGGTTTTGTGAAATGGATAAGAGGAAATGAATTTGGTATGGTTTTGATCGATTAGGGAAGAAAATGAGGAGGCTAGGGTGTTAGGAAATTACATCAACTTTGATGTATCGGGTATAGAAAACGGGTACAAGTCTTGGATGGCTTAAGCCCACATCTTCTTCAAAACAATTTCTTCTTCCAATCCCATTGTTAGCTTTAGTTTGCAAGCAGCTTGCGAATGAGTTGCAAGCGGCTTGCGGATGTTGCAAGCGGATTGCAGCTGCCCTTTGCGTGGTATTCTTCCACGTTTCTCATTGCCTTTACGCCTTTGGTCACCAAATTCCTGCTCTAATGGATTCTCAATTCATCCAAGCTTTGTTTAGTACCTAAAAACATAAAATTAATTAGTACAAGTGTTTATTCTTGAAAACAATGAAAACTCCGAATTTGGGATAAAATAGAGAGTCAGAGTAGAAAAGATGAGTTAAATGCCAGTAAAAAGATGTAGAAATATGCAATATTTGGCACTCATCACATGCCTTCAATATAAGACCTAATCATGTTCAGTTGTGGTCTTACAACCCCTTTCTTTTATTTAGGTTTCCGCACATTCATCTCATGTTATGTTTCTGTGGTTTATATTAGAACATAAACTAGTCATTCAAGTAACTGTTAGAGAATAGCTCGGTTGAACCCACCAACTGTTGGTATGTCAAGTTTGGTTGTCATATTTAGTGAATCAAAACTCATTTAAAGAGTCGCTTGATTATTTAATAGAGTCAACTTCGTATAGGTTAGCTAGAAAGTTACTAGGATATGAGACTTACAAGTATTATGTGAAGACTTGAAGAATGTGAATAAGTAAAGAGCCACATCGACGGCATCATCCTTCCTCTCAAGTTTAGTAATATTTGACTTGTACTGTTTCAATCCTAATGTATCTTTCAGGTCGTGCATATTGAAAACATAACTGCGAAGCTGTGAATGATTATACTCTAGTTAGACATAGTATTAAGGAATTACAATACGAAGTATAACGTCTATCTTTTTAACTTCGTATATAAGACATCGATATAATCGTATGAATGCTATTGTGATTATGTATGGGTATGGGTGAATATTCATCCTAGGAAACAATGTTTTACATTCTTTTAAAGGAAATACAATTCATAAACTTGTTTTGTAAATCGAAAGGGAAATCGCTAGGCTTATTGGTATTGTTTTCATTGCAAATCTTTGGATTACCAATATGTGTGTTTAGTATAACCGCTCATAACTTGTTTATGTATCATGGTAAAACTATTCACAATGCCTGACTTTTGTATTGGTATGACTTTTATTAGTGAAACCGATCTTAAGTAATCACCTGAGATGGTATGATCGATATGTTGTAATTGGTATGACCAACTCTAGACATTGGGGAACCGATCCTAGTAATAGGTGCAACATGGGTTGAACGGACGCTCCATTTTTTGATCCGTGTCCGCGTCCGAATCTCGTCGGACACAGGACGCTCGTTGGATGCCGACACGATGCGTGTCCGACGCACCAATATGCGCGTCCTGGGCGCGTCTTATTTGGACGCACCGATGACTCGAGTTTGAAACATTTTTTTTTCATTTCATTTAAACTTCTTCCTTTATTTTTACTATTATTAACTAAATGAAGAAAGACAAACATTTAGATCAATCATTAAATCTTTATTTTAGGGGTTTTGTAATTGGAAATGACATCACATATATGATAGGTTGGGAATATGTTGTTCTAAGAATGCATTTTGATTATGCCATGTGTTTAATAGTGATAATTGCTTGACATTCGGCGTGTATAAACAAATGATCTCTCTTTTTCTTTTGAAATTTATACACATGTATCATTATTTTCTAATATTTAGGATCACTTGACTTTGCTGTATAAATCCATAATTATATACATAAATAATATATAAGTAATATATATATATAGTGTTCGCGTCCTAGTTTTTTGAGAATTTTGTAGTGTCCGCGTCCGCATCTGTGCAACCCAGGGTGCAACCGATCACAAGTATGTGGAATTGATCCTTGTAAGAGGTACAACAAGTTTTAGTAATTGGTAACCGATCCTATGACTTGTGCATCCGATCACAAGTAAAATACCATAATAATGTGGTAAACGATCCTAGTACCTAGTCAACCAATTTTTGGAAATCTAGTGTGACCGATCCTAGTACCCACATGGAGGTAGAACCGAAGCCTTGTGTTTTGCTAGAACCGTGAAACCCATTAATGGTGATTTGATAGGATAATCAATCACATAGTTCTTGGAAGTCAGATGAACCAATTCTAAACTTGTTTGGAAGTGTGGCTAATCGGTTCCAAGATTGTAAATATGAAAAAGAATTTACAAATTAAAGATGTCAACATACTTTGAACATGTGCAGTAATTCTTATATTTTATTGTTCAAAGATATTCCTTAATAACTAAAGGAGAATCATGGATCGAAATAAAGGGAGAATCTTTTAATTAAGGTTTTTAGTTTTATATGCTTTTAATTTCCAGAAATTAAATGCATATCTTTAGAAAATAAAAATTGGTATTACTAATTGGAGATTTTCAACTGAGATTTCAGTCAATATTTGGACAGAGCATTTCCAGGAATTTTAAAAACCAAATTTGGAAATATATTGCATATCTTGAGAATATCTTCGGTTTTGGAAATTCCTTGGTGTCCAAACTTCCTTGGTCTATAAATATTGAAGTTTGCATTTCAAGCAAACTAATCCTCAGAGCCAACAAAACTACTTAATTGTGTTGCTACTGGTGGAGTCATCGA
The DNA here is from genome assembly GCF_003573695.1 of Papaver somniferum. Lineage (NCBI taxonomy): Eukaryota > Viridiplantae > Streptophyta > Magnoliopsida > Ranunculales > Papaveraceae > Papaver > Papaver somniferum. The sequence goes on from NC_039363.1 coordinate 44,886,295, forward strand.
TTCGGAGAAGAAAGTACCATAATTAGGCGAAATCTCTTGCAACCGCTCGTTTTAAATACTTCTTTGGAATTGGGAAGCTCTACGACTACCGTTGGTGGGAAACTAGATAATTGCAGTTTATTATTAGTTTTCCATTGATTTGATTGACTAACAGTTGTTGAAATTTGATTGCACCTAGTTTGTTTATGCTTGAGAATCTTCTCTGCTGATATAAGATTCACTTAAACTAGATCGGAGTATCGACGGGGATCTTTAGAAATGTTTGTAGATCTAAAGACGTCTTGTGATAATCCATCGTTAACAGACTCCGTTCTGTGTGTGATTGACCACAAGAGATTCAAGTTGTTTGTGTGCAGGTGTTTATTTAAGATCTAAGAAGATTTGAAGACAAAGAAGATTTCTTATTTGAGTTCTTAATATTTGGTGTGCACAAAACTTGATCGGCTGGGGATCCAACTATAATCTGTTTATCTTTGTGATAACCTTGATTGATTAGTTGAGTAGATCGGCATCAATACATTTATTTGTGATTAAGAGTATTGACTGCATAGTCTAAAAAATTACTTTGGTAGTTGTTAATAGATCGATCTAAGAACTTGACAAAGGAGTTTATTGGGATAAACGGAAGAGCCTTTTGTCAAACTCATATCACGTTGTTTGAAAAGAGTTGTTACCGAACAGATTTGTTATTCCTTTACTGTTTGGAATATGAACCAAAGGAATTGTTCCAAGTGCGTGACTTATTACAAGTTGGAGGCGCAGAGATACTGAGGGAACTAGGTGACCTATAGGTTTAGTTGCTTGGTATCAACTATACGAAGTTGGTTTTAATTTTTATATAGCGGCTTAATTATGAGAGTATTCAATTCTGGACAAGGTCCCAGGGTTTTCTGTATTTGCGGTTTCCTCGTTAACAAAATCTTGCCGTGTCTTTTAGTTTTATATTTCCGCAATTATAATTGTTTTATTATAATTAGAAGTAAAATACACAAACGTTTATTCATAATTACTTGATAGCAATCCTATTGTGTTTAGTTAAGTCTGAACCTATTATCAAGTAATTATACTTCGTTGTTGTATTGTCTCAATCTTGTATCCATAGTCAATCACGCAAGTTATCTTATTGTCATATTGTCTCGGTCTCGTATCCATAGACAATCACACGAAGTGTGACCGATTAGGTGTATTGTATTGACTCAGTCCATATGCAATCACTTTCGGAGAAAGGACTTATAGGTGGAAAAGTTTTAGATTTAGGTATATTTGGGTACCCTCGTCTTTTCAATTGGTATCATAGTGGGCAAACACAAAAAAATCTAACAATCTGTGTTTGATACGATCCAACCTATAAGAAAATGAATCTTATGAATGATTCAGTTAACGTACCACCAAGATTTAATGGGATGAATTACCCATTTTGGAAAGCTTCTATGAGAACCTTTCTTCAATCCCGAGATTTTAATACTTGGCTATTAATCGAAGACGGATATCAAATACCAAGAGTAGAATATCCAGAAGCAGAGTTTAAATGCTTAGCATTCTACAGTTATGAAGAAAGAGATCTTGCATAGCAGAACTCTGATGGTCTTAGTGCCATCATACACGCAGTAAGTGATGATCTCCTTCATTATATTCTGTCCTGTGAAACTTCTAAGGAGGCATGGGATACTTTTGAGACCGTATTTGAAGGAAATGATTCCGAGAAAGAAGCACGACTTCTGTCCCTTTCTTCTTAATGGGAATATCTTAAAATGGATGATAACGATACCTTTGAGGAGTTTAACTCTAAACTTTCTGAGATTGTCAATGCTTCTTTCTTACTTGGAAAGGTTATACCTGAAAGGAAATAGTATGCAAAATTCTCAGACCGTTACCATCCAGAAACGAGTCTAACAAACATGCCATAATAGAAGCAAATGATCTTTCTATACTTTCTCGAAGCTCTCTCATAGGAAAGTTAAAGATCTTTGATAAAGAAATTCTGCTGAAGAATCAAACTGAGAAACGTTGTCAAGAGGACAAGGTGCTTGACTCAACAATTGTGCTTCTTGAGTAACGAATTAATGAATTCTTATCTAATGATAAATATGTTCCTAATACACTATGTTTTTGTCATAAAAAGGATAGTGAATAAATCCAATGTTTCAAGTGCCGTAGATTCAGACATATGGCTAAACATTGTTCCAGCAGATGAGCTCAGAAGTGCAACAAGGCTTATGTCTTTACTCTTCATGATATTCCGGAGGAAGAACCCTATGAAGGAATATCTAACAGTAATGCACTTCTTTCCAACTCTAACAGTGATGAATCATGTGAGTCTAATCAACTCCAAAGAACTGTTTAGAAAAACTTGAGTTGGGAATTAAGGAAAATAAAAGGTTAAGCCTAGATCTTGAAAACCTTTTGAAATTCCTGTCAGATAAAACCCGAAAGGTGAAATCTGAGCAAGAAAAATTGGTTGACAAACCAAAAGGGTCAGAAACTAGTTGTTCTGATAATATACTAAGTTCTTCATGTAGAGGATATAACCACACTGCAATCTTCCATGGAAATAAATTTATCAAGGATCTTCACAAGGGGATAAATATTTTGAAGGCTGGTAAATTTATTAGATCTCAAAAAGAAATTGCAAACTCTTGCAATTACAAGAGGAAGAAAGAACATAAGGAAACACAGTCTATTGTGTTTATAAGTCATCCTAAGGATGTCTTTGTTACCTATGGTGAGAATAATTCTCATCTCAACACACACTGATTGTGTTGAAAAATGCATCCTCACCTGTTTCCAAAATTATGATTGTGAGGAAGCATAAATCTGGGCAGGATGTACATATTTGTTCCTTAAGTAAAAATAGTCTTAACCGATATCTTTTACTTTTGGGAAAATATATTCGGCATCCATAAACCAAATTTTCCATTGATTTTCTTCCATTGTATATATATATATATATATATATAGTGTTCTTGTCTGAAAGAACACTATATTGTGTCAATGGAAAATTCGGCAAAAGAAGGATTGTCTCTTGATGATTTAGCACTCTGTGCATCAGTTCTGACTGAAACTCATGATGTATCTCTGCATGATAATCCTCAAGATTCTCTAAGAAAACAGATTCTTATTGTTAGAAGTTGCATTAGACATCATGGGTTGATGATAAAGGATTGAAAAGAAGTACTAGCTGATCTTCATTCTCGACTGTTTGAGATGAACGAATCGTATATTTGGAAAGGAAATGCTCAGAAGAATTTGAATCCAGTTTTTGAAAGCAATCTTCACAAAACTTGAGATTAGAAAGACAATAGACATCAGTTTTTTATTTATTTCAATAATTGTATAAGGTCTATTTTGAATAAAAATATCTATTATTTAATGAATAAAATTATCATTTTATAATTTTTCTTGTGATAGTTTTTTCGATTACATAGCCTGTACTTGAATGCTTTATATTATTGCTATGTATGTTTATGGGATGTTTGATTTCGGTTTTTATAACCTTAATATTCAATCTCATACTGTGTGAACCCTTATGGTTTGGGTGACTTTTTGGTTTAGCAGGATTAAGTTCTAGCCCATGTTGGGAGGCTTTATCAAAGGATCATAAGGGGTTCTGATTGAAACTGATATGTGAAAAAGTCACAATATGTTGAATCCTTTTGGTTTAGCATAAAAGCATATGTGTTTCGTGGTTTCAACTTTTGCATCGCATTAGTTAAAACCGATTTTCAACCTTGCTCTGGTAAAGGTTGCTCTTTGTTGTTGTTCTTTTGTTTTGCGAGAGGATGACAACACAACAGGGGAGAGTTCTATGTGAACTTGCGCTTAATGAAATATCTTTGGGGGAGAAAAGGATGCGGAATTTGAGGTAACGAATTTTTTAGTTAATCGTTTTCCTGTTTAAGAAAAGCCTGATTTTATTGCATATATTTATTGGTTTTGCTTAAAAAAATTTCGGTACAATTGATGTTTATTCCATTATTTGTGTATGGATGTGTGTGTGATTCAATTATTTCCGGTTAAGAAAAATTATTGTTATCTTGCTTTATTTTTTGGTGTCAATTGTTTAGGTTTACAAAATTACGGTGCAATTGCGGTACTTTAATGTCTATATTTGTTTCAATTGCTTCCGGTTGAGGTAAATAATTATGCAAGTTGATTTATTTGGTTTGTATGAATTGTTTATGGATTAACAAAAGGGTTTCCGGGATTGTTTAGTCCAATTGGATTCTGGATAAGAGAAACTAAGTTAATTCTGATCTTAGTTAGACTTATCAAAGTGGAGGTTTCGGTTATTCAAGTCTAATCGAATGCCTTAAAAAGAAATGCTAGTTAACTAACCTAATACTTGTCTTGTTTAAAAGTGAAAGGTCTAAGTTATTATTTGAATAATTAGAACCTGATGAGAAAGATGAAGTTAATTCTGATCTTTATTTTGGTCTTATCGAACAAGCGATTGTATTTGTACGATCGGTTTAGCAAAAGAACTAAGGTTCTTAGTCAATTTTTAATTTTCTAAACTATTAGGGAAAATTGCTTCGGGCTATTGTTTCTTTGGTAACATATCAAAACAAAATTACTTTGTAGTTTCGATTTTGATATTGGTTATCTAAAATGGTGTGTGGAACCCTCGTGCTTAACTCTTATAGGTTTTGCAAGTCTTTTAAGATTTGTAAGATCCTTTCGGTTTGTCTTTTATTTGCTCGTACCTTTGTCATTTTGTGACAAAAAGGGGGGGAAATATATGGATTAAACAAGTGATTTGGTATCACTAAGGAAATGACAATGATGCTTAAACGTTATATCAAATGAAAGAGTAAAGCATAGAATAAGGGGGAGTAACATATCATATTGATACTTGTGGTTATCTTAACTGCAAAGAAAATAACAAAAACGTGCGGATTGAAAATATACCTATCTTACCTTTAGGGGGAAGTATTATCTTTGTTAGAGCATAGCTCGGTTGAACCCACCAAGCGTTGGTATGTCAAGTTTGGTTGTCATATTGTTAGAGTCAACTTTGTATAGGTTAGCTAGAAAGTTACTAGGATATAAGACTTACAAGTATTACGTGAAGACTTGAAGAATGTGAAGAAGTAAAGAGCTACATCGACGACATCATCCTTCCTCTTGAGGTTAGTAATATTTTACTTGAACTTTTTCATTCCTAACGTATCTTTCAAGTCGTGCATATTGAAAACATAACTGCGAAGCTGTGAATGATTATACTCTAGTTAGACAAAGTATTAAGCAATTACAATACGAAGTATAACGTCTATCTTTTGAACTTTGTATATAAGACATCGACATAATCATATGAATGCTATTGTGATTATGTATGGGTATGGGTGAAGATTTCGTCCTAGGAAACAATGTTTTACATTCGTTTAAAGGAAGTACAATTCATAAACTTGTTTTGTAAATCGAAAGGAAAATCACTAGGCTTATTGGTATTGTTATTCATTGCAAATATTTGGATTACCAATATGTGTGTTTAGTATAACCGCTCATAACTTGTTTATGTATCTTGGTAAAACTATTCACAATGCCTGACTTTTGTATTGGTATGACTTTTATTAGTGAAACCGATCTTAAGTAATCACCTGAGATGGTATGATCGATATGTTGTAATTGGTATGACCAACTCTAGACATTGGGGAACCGATCCTATAAAGAGGTGCAACCGATCACAAGTATGTGGAATCGATCATTGTAAGAGGTACAACAAGTCTTAGTAATTGGAAACCGATCTATGACTTATGCAACCGATCACAAGTAAAATACCATAATAATGTGGTAACCGATCCTAGTACCTAGTCAACCAATTTTTGGAAAGCTAGTGTGACCAATCCTAGTACCCACATGGAGGTAGAATCGAAGCCTTGTGTTTTGGTAGAACCGTGAAACCCATTAATGGTGATTTCATAGGATAATCAATCACATAGTTCTTGGAAGTCAGATAAACCAATTCTAAACTTGTTTGGAAGTGTGTCTAATCGGTTCCAAGATTATAAATATGAAAAAGGATTTACAAAGTAAAGATGTCGACATACTTTGAACATGTGCAGTAATTCTTATCTTTTATTGTTCAAAGATATTCCTTAATAACTAAAGGTGAAAAAGTGGGGGTATAACAACCTCATCCAATATTTCGCGTAGAAATATGTATGGACTAACTCCAATATACTTTCAAGAGAATCAACTAGACAGCCAGACTCAATCTTAAGAAAAGTATATCAAGGAGTTATATCTCAATTTCTTGATTTAATACTTACTCAAGCAAATCGCAATTTGCGAGTCTAATTGAATACAAGAGAAATCACTTAAACGGTACCAAAGACCAATGTTCAATGATCAATCAATTTCAATCAACAACCAAAGGTTGGTATTACCAATTGATCGATACAACGCACAACCTGTAATATTTAAATCATATAACAAAATATAATGCGAAAAAGAAATAACATAGATACCAGAAGTTTTGTTAACGAGGAAACCGAAAATGCAGAAAAACCCCGGGACCTAGTCCAGATTGAACAAACACTGTATTAAGCCGCTACAGACACTAGACTATTATAAACTAACTTCGGTCTGGACTGTAGTTGAACCCCAATCAAACTCACACTGATCCAAGGTATAGTTGTGCTACTTACATCTCTGATCCCAGCAGGATACTACGCACTTGATTCTCTTAGCTGATCTCACCCACAACTAAGAGTTGCTACGACCCAAAGTCGAAGACTTTAATAAACAAATCTATATCACACAAAAAAGTCTATTGAACAGATAAATCTTTCTCCCACAGAAATACCTACGAGTTTTGTTCTGTCTTTTGATAAATCAAGGTGAACAAGAACCAATTCGTATACCGGACTTATATTCCCGAAGAACAACCTAGAAATATCAATCACCTCACAGTAATCTTAATCGACCAGCGAAACAAGATATTGTGGAATCACAAACGATGAGACGAAGATGTTTGTGACTACTTTTCTATCTTGCCTATTAGGGAGATTAATCTTGAGCCAATTTTACAATTGTACTCAATACGATAGAAACAACAAGATCAGATCACGCAACTACAGAGAAAATAGTTGGGTATGGCTTCACAATCCCAATGAAGTCTTCAAGTCGTTAACCTACAGGGTCTCGATAGAAACCTAAAGTTAAAGGATAATCGACTCTAGCTTATACAAATAGTATCATACATGAGATGTGGGGGTTAGGTTTCCCAGTTGCTTGAGTTCTCCTTTATATAGTCTTCAAATCAGGGTTTGCAATCAATGCTACCTTGGTAACAAAGCATTCAATATTCACCATTAGATGAAAACCTGATTATATTCAAGCTAATCTTTCAACCGTTAGATCGAATCTTAGCTTGTTACACACAAATGAAATGCATGTTCATTTAGGTTTGTGTAACTGTACCCAAACGTGTATACCTAGTTGGTTCAACAGTAGTTAACCAAATGGTTAGCCATATGAGCACTTTCATATCAACCTTATCCATATTCACCATAACTAGTCAGAATGACTCAAATGAACTAGTTCGAGAGTTATTAAATTGCTTAGATCTTATAGAAGTATACAAGACACAATTGAAGCAAAATTGGTTTTGATTCACTCGAATCGATTCATGAACATTATAGCCACGGTTTAAAAATTGCATTCCTTATTATATAAATGTTTTAATTCATGAAAAAACCAATTTTAGAAAGTAACACACTTAAGTATGCGTACGGGTATGCGTGCTTAAGTAACCGGATTTGAGTTTGTTTTGGTTTTCAAACTTAGCAGAAATTCACGGACGTGAACTTTCCGCTGGTATGCGTACGGGTACGCATACTTAAGTAACCGGATTGAGTTGGTTTTGATTTCCATACTCAGTATAAATTCACGGTCGTGAACTTCCTCCAGTATGCGTATGGGTACGCATAGTTACCCAGTCTCCATCATCTATTTAGTACACACACAAGTATGCATACATTTGGTTCCTGGTTTTGGACTTATACACTAATGTGCGAACACACTATATGCTTATATACAAATATGGTTACATATCTAAACTCTTTATTTAAATTATTGAAACATTCTTAGAGGATGTTATATAGAGGTTATTCACATTCCATTTTTCATCAAAGCGATTTTCAAGAGATTGAAACAATCAACATGACTTTAGACACTTGTAAAGATGAACTTGGCCAAAGCGAAAGCTTACCAACACATATTTCGAGAAATAGATAAGCGAGATAATCTCGAATCGAAATAGCAAATGTGTATAATCGAAGTCTATATAGCAATACGACTTTTGTCTCAAGATAGGAGATAGAGTAGATAGACTTTTGAGTGATAGATAAGTTCAAGTATCCACATACCTTTTAGTCGATGAAGATCCACCAGTTCCTTGAGTAGTTCTTCGTCTTTGCATGATGAACGCCGTGGAGTCTAGAGATCACCTATACTTTCTATCCTAGTCCGAGACTTAGCTATAAGTAGACTATAAATCAAGACTTATAGTTTTGAAAACTAAACTTGACAAAAGAGCTTGAGATAGCAACGCTTGCGAGTTCGACCGAGCAGTGCTCTAACAAAAGGAGAATCCCGGATCGAAATAAATTGAGAATCTTTTAATTAAGGTTTTTAGTTTTATATGCTTTTAATTTCCAGCAATTAAATGCATATCTTTAGAAAATAAAAATTGGTAATGTGCATTTACTAATTGGAGATTTTCGACTGAGATTTCGGTCAATATTTGGACAGAGCATTTCCAGGAATTATGAAAAACGAATTTGGAAATATATTGCATATCATGAGAATATATTCAGTTTTGGAAATTCCTTGGTGTCCAAACTTACTTGGTCTATAAATATTGAAGTTTGTGTTTCGAGCAAACTAATCCTCAGAGCTGGCAAAACTACCTAGTTGTGTTGTTACTGGTGGAGCCGCTTATTCGGAGAGGAAAGTACCCTAATTAGGTGAAATCTCTTACGACCACTCGTTTTAAAGACTTCTTTGGGATTGGGAAGCTCTACGAGTACCGTTGGTAAGAAACTAGATAATTGCAGTTTATTATTGGTTTTCGATTGATTTGATTGACTAACGGTTGTTGAACTTTGATTGCACCTAGTTATTTTATGCTTGAGAATCTTCTCTTCTAATATAAGATTCACTCAAACTAGATCGGAGTATCAACGGGGATCTTTATAACTATTTGTAGATCTAAAGACATATTGTGATAATCCATCGTTAACAACCTCAGTTCTGTGTGTGATTGATCACAAGAGATTCAAGTTGTTTGTGTGCCGGTGTTTATTGAAGATCTAAGAAGATTTCAAGACAAAAAAGATTTCTTATTTGAGTTCATAAACTTTGGTGTGCACAAAACTTGATCGGTTGGGGATCCAAATATAATCGGTTTATCTTTGTGATAACCTTGATTGGTTAGTTGAGTAGATAGGCATCAATACATTTCTTTGTGATTAAGAGTATTGATTGCGTTGTCTAAACAATTACTTTGGTAGTTGTGAATAGATAGATCTAAGAACCTGACAAAGAAGTTTATTGGTATAAACAGAAAAGCCTTTTGTCAAACTCATATCACGTTGTTTGAAAAGATTTGTTACTGAACAAATTTGTTGTTCCTTTACTGTTTGGAATACGAACCAAAGGAATTGTTCCAAGTGCGTGACTTATTACAAGTTGGAGGCGCAGGGATACTGAGGGAACTAGGTGAACTATAGGTTTAGTTGCTTGGTCTCAACTATACGAAGTTGGTTTAGATTTTGTATAGCGGCTTAATTATGAGAGTATTCAATTCAGGACAAGGTCCCGGGGTTTTCTGCATTTGCGGTTTCCTCGTTAACAAAATCTTGATGTGTATTTTACTTTTCTATTTCCGTAATCATAATTGTTTTATTATAATTAGAAGTAAAATACACAAACGTTAATTCCTAATTAATTTATAGCAATCCTATTGTGTTTGGTTAAGTCCGAACCTATCAAGTAATCATACTTCGTTGTTGTATTGTCTCGATCTTGTATACATAGTCAATCACACAAGTTATCTTATTATCGTATTGTCTCGATATCATATCCATAGACGATCACAGGAAGTGTGAACCGATTAGTTGTATTGTCTCGACTCAGTCCATAGATAATCACTTTCGGAGAAAGGAGTTATAGGTGGAAAAGTTTTAAATTGAGGTATATTTGGATACCCTCGTCTTTTCAGTAACATATGAAATGACGAGGGTACCAAGTACACCACAATATTTTCGATATCAACCTATACGTCGGATACCTTGTGTGATCGTCTATGGAAAAAGTCGAGACAACAACAAGGTAATCACTTGATAATAGTTACAGTACGAGACCGATATTATAGGATCAATATCAAGTGTTTTGGATTAATGTACATTGTATTTCCTTTTAATTATAACTAAAACAAGAATTATAATTGTGGAAAGTAAAAGTAAAGACACAACAAGATTTTGTTAACGAGGAAATTGCAAATGCAGAAAAATCCCAGGGACCTAGTCCAGTTTTTAATACTCTCATAATTAAGCCGCTATACAAAGACAGTACCAACTTCGTATAGTTGAGATCAAACTACCCCTAGTTACATAGCTTCCTCAGTATCCCTGCGCCTACAACCAATCTGGCCAATGCACGTGAATCCTAAGATAGAGTCCACTATCTTAAGTTTCCTTAGTCTCTCTGAAGACTTTAAGCACTCAACCTTTTGGATCGTCTTCCAAACAGTAAAAGACTAATCTGTTTGGTAACCATTCTTCTATCTCAAGAAGTAAATCAGAGATATATGATGTTGAGTGTGACAAAGGATTTTCTTGATTAAAATAAGTTAAATCTCCTTTCTGAGGTTATATCTTCCAAGATATGGATTAAACAAGTTAACCAGATCAAGTCAAACAGAACTACCACATTCGGATACTGAAGAGTACACCAAATCATAGCTTTTCGATCTAAATATAACTTGTTAATAATCAGTCTATCAAATATAAACCAGATATAGTCGGATCCCAGCCAATCACGAAGATACTTAAGCAATAATAAAAATCTCCACGTCTCCAATCTTTAATAGTCTTTTGTACCTGCACAATAATAAACTTGATTCCTGACTTATGATCGACCACCCACAAAACGTAGTCTGTTAACAATGAACGATCACAAGTCACGTTAAGCTCTTGATCTTGTTTGAATGACCTTATATCAGAAGAGAAGGTTCTCAAGAATAAACAAAATAGGTGCATTCAAGAGTTAACAACCGCTAGTGTATAAAATCAATAATTGAAAACTAAAATAACAATGCGATTCCAGTTTCCCACCAAAGGTACTAGTAGATGCTTCTTGATCCCAAAGAAATCTTCAAACTAGCGGACATAAGAGATTTCGTCTAATTATGTTACTCCCATCTCCAAGATAGTATTACGAGAATACTATTAGTCGGCTACACCAGAAACATCAAAGATGAAATTTGCCTGGCTCATGATAAGTATGTAACAAGAACAAACTTCACTATTTATATACCAAGGTAGTTTGGGCACCAAGGAATTTCCATAGCCGAAGATATTCAAAAGATATGTAATAAAGCACCTAAATTCGGTTTTATGAATTCCAACCAATATCCAACTGTACAACCGAAATTTCAATGAATAATTCAATATTAGCTAGCAATTAACTAATATATATTTCCAGAGATATGTTTTGATTGCTGGCAAAACAAAACATATTAATTTCGAAAATCTCAAAAAGATTCTCTACTAATTTTGGTTTGGGATGTCACCTTGAGTATCAAGGAATATCTTTGAACAATTAAGAAATAAGATTACAGCACATGTTCAAATTACTCACTATGTCGACATCTTGAACTTTCCTATTTCTCAAACCAATTTTCCGCATCACACAAACCCTAAAATAGAAATCGGTTTTGCCTATTGGGACAGGTTCTACCATGATACCTAAATCAAGTTAGGATCGGTTCTACCTTGACTCCCGATATAGGTAGGGATCAGTTCTACCTTGACTCTTAACATAAACTAGGATCAATTCTACCTTGATTCCCTATATAGGTTAGGATCGGTCATACATAAGATCTTCAATGCAAACCGAGACCATAATCCTCTTGATTTTCTTTGGACTATGAAACAAGTTCATATATGTCTACTTCCTTGAAATTATGTAATCAAACATAGTTTTCTAGTAATAGAATCAAATCTATGTTCACTACAAAATCTAGTAACGAGTTACAAAGATTATGTTGATGCCGCAATTATGAAGTTCCAAAAGATAAGCGTTATACTTCGTAAACCAATATACCAATATAAAGCGCTTATTACTTATTGATATATTGTTCTTTGACTGTAATTACAACATGATGATCAAGTTTATTATACTAGAGTTTCACACGTATAATTTCGCATGTTATGTTTTCAATTAGAAACGACTTGAAAGAAAACTATATAGAAATTGAAACAATTCAAGTCATGTATTACTAACATCAAGTGGAAGTATAGTGTTATCGTCGTTGTCGATACGTCTTCGGAATCTTCAGGTATTCAGAGTAATACTTGTATGTCTTAACATTTCTATACTTCCAAGTCTAACCTAACGAAGTGGACTCTAGTAATCCAATCAAGCGACTTATGAGTTTTGATACTAAAATATGACTACCAACCTTGACATACCAACGCTTGGTGGGTTCAACCGAGCAGTGCTCTAACAACAACGATATACAACACTTGACCTGCATCCCTTTTTAAAGCCCTCTAGATATGCATCAAAAGCCAACCAGCAATGGCTAAATACTCCATCAGAATTGGTTCCAACAAATGCTATGCTATTTGGATTTTTTTAGCTTCGTCTACTTGCACACTTCAGGTCACCACTTTTACCCTTATTCGTCTTCTTTGCAGCTGCTTGTGTAGTACTACCATCCGCACTAGCTCTTTTCTGTGGTGCAACTCTAGGAGAAGTTCTTTGTGGTGGTTTGCTTACCACTGTCTTTGAAGATATGTAATTTAACACATGTGTAGAGTGTTGACTGTGCTGCTGACTCATATGCTCATGTGGTTGCTGACTATGCTGCTGACCCACCAACACATCATCCAAATCATCAAGATCGATATTTATAGGTCTATCCCTCTGATATTGTGTTGTAGGACCAACAACATCACCTTCTTCAACTTGAGATGAAACATATGGCTGTACACCTGCACCCACATCTAATTTTGTAGGATCTGTTTGACTCGTGAATAAATGTACTTCACGAATTCCTTCTTCTTGATCAGAATTTGTCCAAACTCTCAGCAAGTCTGGGTCATCCTCTATGTCCAAAAAAAATCCACCCCTTCTAAACCATGTAGACGGTCTCCCGTTCTAGCAATAAGACCAGCCATGCTCAAGAAGTCTCCATCAAAGTTCTTGTGACGCACTTCTTTACCATTCATGTAATAAAAGAAGTATAATCCCCCAATTGGTTGGTCAGGTGGCCAATTTCCACCATAATGAATTACAAGGTCCTTTAAACCATATTCTTTTCTACCACTACACACATATACATACACAAATTCAGTTTTTGAAAAAACAACAACATGCATAAATAATCAATGGATCAAACAGTTTCATCAAACATGCATAGAACTGTTGTTTACTTAGTCTAAATCTATCATGATCTTGACCATGATCATGAAACTCATGTCATAAAAACACAATATCAAGCAAAGCCTAACACAAAATCGACAAAATCATAACACTGAATTGAAAAAAATAACTTATAGTTTCTTACAATCAGGGAACTACATGTCTAAACCCCCATTTCGTCTGATCTTCAAAGACCCACTGTTATATGATCTTCTTGAAAATCTAGTTCTCTGGTAAGATTTGGGGGGAAATGGAAGTGATTTTGGGGAAACCCTCACTCTCTCTCTATATATCTCTCTCTGGAACTGTCTCTGAGAAGGAATAGTTGTGTTTCTCTCCCGCCTCTTGAGATGACCTAGTAGGTGAGATTAAGGCAGGTGTAACGATCTCAACCCACATCTTAAAAGATCAAATATACATTGTTCATCTATGGAAGGGTAGTTTGGTTTCAAAATGATAATATTTTTTTTGACACACGTGTGCACTATGCGTGCTATGCTAATAGCTCAGTTATGGCACAACCAGGTTATAGGAGGTTTTACCTATTTAAAATTAATAGGGGGTAATGCCAATTAACTATTCTTTTTTGAGAGGGTAACGCAAATTCCTCCTTGATCATTTGATGTTCTTTTAAACTACGTACAATAGAAACTAAGGATGCCAGATGCAGGTCTAATGTGAGACATTTTGCGGAGGATACTTTTGTTTCTTTTCAAGGAAGGTCTTATTTTTTAACTAACATTGAGCGGTTTGGCATTAATTATTAAATATTTCAAAAGGGATTGGGTGATCAATTTGCTTTTTAGCTTTTAAGGGTTAGTTTGCACATTTTGTTAATAAACTAATATTTGAAGCAAGAAAAAAAAATCATTGAGAAAAGAATCAAGTGTTTACATGGTTTATATCCTCTAGCAATTGAACATTGATATACTGGGAGGATATTGAATACAGACATCACTCATTCTCTCCATTCAGCTGACTTCGACAGTATATCAACTACCTTATTCATGTAATTTGGCACACGCATATATTGTTAGGAGTTAAAATTTCTAAAAATAAGACTTAATATCAATAACAAAGGTTTCGTGGTGTAGTTGGTTATCACGTCAGTCTAACACACCGAAGGAATCGCCCAAAAAAAATATCCATAACTAAATGCCGAAGTCTCCACTCTATAACGAAGACATCGTTATTAACCGCATCAACCACAATCTTTGAGTCTAGCTGAAGGTAGACATTCTCTAGCTAGTTGTAAGTCATTGGACCATCCGACTTCTTCCATTAGACCCTGCATTCTGATTAATCGGTACTTCATGAGTAAGCTAGATAGATGCATTTTGGTCCCTTGAAATCCCCTGCAAAATCATGTAAAATTAAACCAACCCCACCATTTTAGATAAGTTATAATAAGAACTACCACAGTTTATAGTAAGGATGCCACTAGAGGGAGGTATCCAGTGCAGATTATCTATATTCAATCGGGTTTCAGACAGTACGACTGTTTTAATCAGCCCAGTAATTATAACAGTTGACTGTTATCGATTGAGAGGAAACAACACGTCCTTGGAAGATTATCTCACATTTGCGAGTCCAGACATACTAAGCAACAATGACTCTGTGCACTAATATATTTTTCCTTCTGTAATTTGATTAGCAAACAACTCATCAAACTAGCTGCAGACCCATTCTTCAATATTCATATTCAGATTTTCCTACTAACCAAGAGTTGCAAACCAAACAAGTCTGGAGAGGTTACATTCCATCAGTAAGTGAGTGGCAGATTTTAGTTGAGTTGGGAAGTAGGGACAAGTAATATCCAAATCAGGGATAACATGATAAAGCTTGTCCCTTGTAAGAAGGATATTCTTGACGCACTTTCATAAAAATGGCTTAATTCTTGGTAACATGTTTAGTTTTCAAAGTTTCTTGTAAATCCTTTGCATTATTGAGCTAACAGTTGAAAGACCATATTTTTCTTCATGCATTTTCTGGTAGGTAAAGTCAACTGAACACTTTCCGCTTCTTTCTAGTAACCAGATAAACCCATCTTCACAACGTTGATGTATAGAAGTATTAAGAATAGATGTTGCAGTAGTAGCACCAATAGATAATTGGTTATAGATGTATTCCAGGTAAACGTATTTGGAGAAAAGAGTTGCCAGGCATAAGTATATTGATTCAGATTCACTGCATTCAGTTTTGGTGTAGGTGGTCCATGTAGATTTTGAATCCATATGTGCTAGAATATCAATATTGTTTGTCCATCACCCAAGCTCCAATAGCTATGTCTTTACTAATACTTCTCCATGAAAATGTGGTGTTTCCTTTCTGTTTAAGGGAAAAAAGATCACCATCAGGAAAATATTTAGCTTGCATAAACTTACTCCAAATTGAAGTATTTTTAGTGCATAATTTCCATGCAGATTTGGTTGAAAGTGCACCTATATATATGAAGGTCTCGGAAACACAATCCACTTTTCCCCTTTGTTTTAGAAGCCTTTTCAAAGAGATAAAATGTTTACCTGTATTATTTGCTTTATTTATCCATAAGGCATGTTGCGTGTTATTCATATCGCTATCTGACAGCTTAAAATTTATCATGTGATGTACACGGATTGCATTAGTCACGCTCTTCACTATAATTATACGTGCAACTTCTTACATATTGGTACCTTGCCACTTAGCCAGCTTATAAACCATTTTCTCATCTTACGATACTATATGTGTGTATATATATATATATAAAAAACAAAGAAAAGACCCCTTTTTGGTTGGTCAAAAAAAAACAAAAAAAGAATAGTCTAACCTTGATATTATTAATATGACCTTCAATGTCAACTACCACTATACATATGTATTTCACGTTAACAACGTACATTAAACCAATATTTACATTAACCTTGACGAAAATCTGGTGTGTATTTTGGATGACACTAAGTTTTTTAATTTTTTGATCTATTTTTGAAACAGATCAAAAAATTTAAAAACTTAATATCATCCAAATACACACCGGATTTTTGTATAATTTGTATATTTGAAAAGCTCTTTGAATTATCTAAGTAACGAGTATAAATAAGATTACAAAACTTTTATTTACGATTTTTTTTTATTGTAATCAAATTTGGTGTTTGAAAAGACGAGGGTATCCAAATACACCACAATCTTTTTATTTCAACCTATAAGTCCTCTACCGAACGTGATCGTCTATGGAAAGAGTAGAGACAATGCGACGATTCGGTTCACACTTCGTGTGATTGTCTATGGATACGAGATCGAGACAATCCAACAACGAGATAATTTGTGTGATTGACTATGGATACAAGATCGAGATAATACAGTGATAAAGTGTGTACTTGATAATAGGTTCGGTAATAACCAAACTCTATAGGATCACTATCAATTATTGCGGAGTTAACGTACAAGTGCAATTTACTTTAATTATAATAAAACAATTATAATGCGAAAAAGTAAAGTAAATGGCACAACAAGATTTTGTTAACGAGGAAACTGCAAATGCAGAAAATCCCGGGACCTCGTCCAGTTTTGAATACTCTCAGAATTAAGCCGCTATAGAAAATCTAATACCAACTTCATATAGTTGAGACCAAGAAGACTACCCCTAGCTACTTAGTTCCCTCAGTATCCCTGCGTCTTCGACTTCTAGAGTCACGCACGTGAATAGCAAGTCCTTTGGATCGCATTCCAAACATCAAAGGAATAATCTGTTTGGTGACCATTCTAATCAATCTTGCTACAAGATAATGATGAGTTACTGACAAAGGCTCTTATGTTTAATCTAATAAACTCCTTTGTCTAGTTAGATCAATCTAACTATAATTACCAAAATAGTCAAGTATAAATTCGCACTCAATCAACATAGATATCAAAGAGAAATATAGAGAATGTCGATCTCAAGCAACTAATCAATAAGATCTATCAAAGATAAAATGATTCTAGTTGGATCTCATCCGATCAAGGTTTGTGCACTAAATCCACATGATACGAAAACTAATAAGAATTCTTTTTCGTCTCCAAATCTTTTGTTGCCTTCAAATACCTGCACAACACCAATTGAATCTCTTATGATCAATCACGCACTGAACAGAGTCTGTTAACAATAGATTATCACAAGATGTCATTATATTTAACAACAGTTCTAAAGATCTCGTCGATACTTTGATCTAGTTTGAGTGAATCTTATATCATAAGACAAGATTATCAAGAATAAACAAACTAGATGCAATCAAAGTTTCAACAACCATTAGTCAATCAAATCAAATCAAAAACTAATAACACTGCAATTATCTAGTTTCCCACAACGGTACTCATTGGGCTTATTGATCCCAAAGAAGTCTTCAAACGAGTCGTAAGAGATCTCACCTAATTAGGATACTTTCCTCCGAATAGACGGCTCCAACAGAAAAATAAGAAATGAAGTTTGCTTGGCTTTTAGGATAGTTTGCTAGAAATGTAAACTTAAGTATTTATAGCCCAAGGATGTTTGGACACCAAGGAATTTCCAAAACCGAATATATTCTCAAGATATGTAATGAATGCCCAAATTCGGTTTTCCTAATTCCAATAAATGATTGTCAAATATTTTCGAAATCTCTCAATAGAAAATAGTAAATGCACATTACTGCTTTTTATTTTCTAGAGCTATGCATTAATTGCTGGTAATAAAAGCATATAAAACCAAAAACCTTAATTAAAAAATTCTTAATTTATTTCGGCACAGGATCACCTTGAGTACCAAGGAATATATTTGAACAATAAATGATAAGAGTTACTGCCCGTGTCCAAAGTATGTTGACATCTTTTCACTGCAAATCCTTATTTCATATCCACATGGATTTGCTTCTTGGAATCGGTTCTACCATACTTCCAAACAAGTTTAGAATTGGTTTACCAGTATTCGAAGACTACTATGTGATCGGTCATACCAAGTCACAATGGTTATGTTAGAGCACTGCTCTGTCGAACTCGCAAACGTTGTTATCTCAAGCTTGTTTGTCAAGTTTAGGTGTCAAAACTATAAGTCTTGATTTCTAGTTTACTTATAGTTATGTCTCAGATTAGGATATAATGTGTGAAGATCTACTAAGTGGAGCTTGGAGGAACTTCATCAATAAAAGGTATGTGGAGACTTGAACTCATCTATCACTCAGAAGTCTATTCTATTCTATTCTATTCTATCTCCTATTGAGACTAAGTCGTATAGCTATATAGACTTTCATATTACACACATTTTATATTTCACTGAGTTTAACTCGCTTATATCTTTCTCGAAATATGTGTTGGAAAGATTTTTTCTTTAACTACGTTCATCATTGTTCTTGATGAAATTCAAAATATGATCATGTGAAAATCGCCTTGTAACATTTTACTTGATTTGTGTGAGACAGTCATTTGATGTAAACTCGGAATGTTCGTATTGATCATTTGATCACTTGTAAACTGCTTGTAAGCTAATAGTTTGTGTGAAATAGATATTGCCATCTTCTAAGAATGTTTCAATGATTGAAATGGGAGTTGAGAACAATTAATCATTGTCTGTATATATCACAGTATGCATACCAGTGTGCAAACTGTTGTAAGAATGATTCAGGTCCGGGAACCAAGTATGCATACCCATATGCAAACAGTTTTAATTGTCAAAGTACGAGAACTAAGTTTGCGTGCTCGTTTGCAAACTGGTTCACCTGAATTTGGTCTGGAACGACAGTATGCGTACCCGTTTGTGAACTGTCGGAAAAGATCAAAGTCCGGAACTTAAGTTTGCGTACCCGTTTGCAAACTTATGTGGTTAAGTTCTAAAATCGGTTAAGTATGATTTCATACTCATGAACAAATACATTTATAAATTAAGGAATGCAATCTTTGCACACCGTGGCTAAAATGTTCATGAACTAATTCTTTTGAATCTATCTGATTTTACTTCAATTGTGTCTTGTATACTTCTATGAGAATATAAACAATTGAAAAAATATATGAGTAACACAGTTAGATTCATTTGATTATTATTTGATCTATAAGTGTTAAGATGAACATGGTTAATGCAAAAGTGTTCATATGGATAACTTCGGTTAACTATTATTGAGCCATCTCAATATACACGTTTAGATACGGTTACCCATATCTAAATGAAGGTATATTTCATTTGTGTGTAACAAACTAAGACCATCTAACGGTGAAGATATATTGCTTTGGTTTTAAGCAAACTTAGCTTGAATCTTAAATCGGGATTTCATCCAACGGTGAATATTGATTGCTTTGATTCAAAGTTATCAAACCCTATTTGAAGACTATATAAGGGAGAACTCTAGCAAATGGGAAACCTAATCTCCACACCTTCTGTGTGATACTAGTTGCGACTAGGGTCGATACTCCTTTTACCTAGGTTTTTCCTAAAACCATTATAGGTTAACGACTTAAATACTTAATTGGGATTCTGAAGCCAGACCCAACTATTTTCTCTGTAGTTGCGTGTTCTGATCTTACTTGTTATATCGTATTGAGTACTATCTTCTCTAAAACTTGCTCGAGATTTATCTCTGATATGTAAGATATAAAAAGTAATCACAAAGCTCTTCGTCTCATTCTTTGTGATTCCATAATAACTTGTTTTACTACCATATAGTTAAGTTATTGTGAGGTGACTGATATTTTTAGTGTGTTCTTCGGGAATATAAGACTGAATTATCAATTAGTTCATGTTCACCTTTATTTATCAAAAGACGAAACAAAACTTCGTAGGTATTTCCGTGGAAGACAAATTTATCTATCAGAATAGACTTCTCTATGGGAGACAGATTTGTTTATCAAGTCTTTGACTTTGGATCGTAACAACTCTTAGTTGTGGGTGAGATAATCTAAGGGAATCAAGTGCGTAGAGTCCTTTTGGGATTCAGAGGCGTAAGGAACGCGATTGTACCTTAATCGGTGTGATAATTGGTTAGGGCTCAACTAAATTCTAGTCCTAAGTTAACTTGTATTATGCTAGAGTATGCAGCGGCTTAATAAAGTGTGGTGTTCAAATATGGACTAGGTCTCGAGGTTTTTCTGCATTTGTGGTTTCCTCGTTAAAAAAACTTCTGGTGTATGTGTTATTTCTTTTCTGCATTATATTTTTTTATATAATTGAAATATCACAGGTTGTGCGTAGTTCAATCAATTGGTAAATCAAACCTTTGGTTGTTGATTGACACTTGAACATTGGTGTTTGGTACCGTTCAAGTTATTTATCATAATAATCATGGATTTCTATCTGTTTGATTTGCTGATTACATTGAGAAACAGAGAATAACTCTTGGAGATATTTCTTTGATTGAGTCTAACAGTCTAGTTGATTCTCTCGGAATTATATTGGAGTTAGTCCATACAGATTGCCTACCGAAATATTGGGTGTGGTTGTTAGACCCCCGCTTTTTCAGGTTAGTTGTGTTCGGTCCTTCCAAGTCACATACATGGGTTCAGATCGGTTATACCAATCACTAGGATCGATTCTACCTAAACATGGTATCTACTTGTGGTCGGTCACACCAGTCACTAGGATCGGTTACACCAATTACAAGGATCGGTTACACAAATCTTGTGATTGGTCACACCAATTATGAGGATCCATCACACCAATTACAAGGATCGATCATACCATCTCATGGTGATTACTTAGGATCGTTTACACCAATTACCAGGACCGGTCATACCAAATCATAAGTTTAGGTATTGTGATCGGTTATACCAAGATACATAACCTGAGTTAAGATCGGTTCTACCAACTCACACATATTGGTCATCAAAGAATATGCAATGAATAGCCAGACCAATATACCTATTGATTTCCATTTCGATTCACGAAACAAGTTCATGAATGTACTTCCTTTAAACAAATGTAAAACATTATTTCCTAGGATGAAATCTTCACCATAACCCATACACATAATCATAAAACTATATACAAGATTATGCCGATGTCATATCTACGAAGTTCAAAAGATAAGCGTTATACTTCGTAGTCTAATTTCTTAATACTATGACCATACTATTATGATCATGTCTCATCAGTAGAGTATTATGTACAATATGTGCAGTATATACAGCTTTGTAGTTATGTTTTCAATATAGCACGTATTGAAAGATACGTTAGGAATGAAAAAGTTCAAGTCAATATTACTAACCTCAAGTGGAAGGATGATACCGTAGTTGTAGTTCGTTACTTCTTCTCATTCTTCAGGTCTTCAGAGTAATACTTGTATGTCGCAACATTCCTAGTCTTTTTAGTCTAACCTAAACGAAGTTAACTGTAGTATATAATCAAGCGACTCTAAATGAGTTATGATACTAAAATATGACAACCAAACTTGACATACCGATTCTTGGTGATTTCAACCGAGCTATGCTCTAACAATGTTGTTAATAGAATCAAATTCAAGCATGTGTATCGTACATGTGGTCTCACTAGTTTAGGATTGAGAAAGGCACCCTTTTGAAGACCAAGATATTTTTCCTCACTTATATTCAGTTGTCTGACTAGAAGTATGTCGCTGATGTCTTAACAACAAAAATGGTGTGCTACGTTCAGCTCATGTCACTACACCATATTCAAGGATTTGTAACCAGAATTTGCAACATCTTAGCAGCTGTTGCGAATTTTCAGTTGAAAAAATTTCTCAACAGTTTGAACTGTTACTAAACTCGCAACTGTTTATTCCAGTTGCGATTTACAACATTTTGGGTTTTGACATGTGCCACTCGTGAGTGTGGCTGGGCACAGTTTAAACTGACTCGGTATTCAGCCCATTCAGCTAGAAAACTGACTCGGCTATCTCATATCTTATCGAGCAGACCGAACACCTCTCATTCTCTCTTCTCTCTTTCTCTCTTTTCTCTTTCTCTCTTTTATCTCAGTCGCAATGGAGTTTGTTGACTAATCATTCAAATACAAACCTACCTTATTCATCATTGTCCTACATATTTTCGATTGATAACACATATATAACTCTAACCCTAGATTTACTTCAATCAGATTTAAGGTTCCTTCTGCAGAAATTGAAAGTTAGGGTTTGAGGTTATGTTAACGTTCTGAGATGAATCGTGGTTTTTCTGCAAGAATTGAGATTGAATAGGTTTGTTGAGATTGATATAGGTGATTGGATTTGTGGAGTTTGAAAGTTAGGGTTGGATTTGAGATTGAAAGTTAGGGTTTGAGATTTGAAAGTTAGGGTTTGTTTTATCTCGAATTTGATTTCTAATGTGATAGTGATTTTGCAGAATGAGGATGAGGTAAGGAAGAAGAGGAACCCATTGTTCCCAATAAAAGAGGTCGAAAGGAACTCATATAACACTGTAAATTTTCTTCTTCTAATCGATGTTTTATTTTATATCTTCAAATGGCTAGTTGTTTTAAGTTGAAAAACATAATACATATTACGGCCAGGAGGTTTTCTGGATTGAATGTGAGCTGATTTTACAGTGTAGATGTATTAGATCATTCGCTGGTGCATAAGTATTAGCACAAGTATGGAATGAAATTGTTTTTATACGAAAAAGATTCATGATAAGAATGAACTAATTAAGATTGCAATTGATCTGCATAAGTATTTGTTATTCTATTAGGAGACCATCTTATATATGGAAGTGATCATAAACTAGGAAACCATGTATTTCCCTACAGTATTTAAACTAAAATACATGTAAGCTCGGTTAATATAAGGCCTCTGGCTCTGTTGATGCCGGATGGAAGTGGCGGTATGCTCTATGAAAGTTTTATAGTGTGCTTATTTCTGTGTTGTCTTACGCTCATAAATAAACTTGATAATTCATATAAAATCAATGCAGCTTGGATCCTCATAATAGGTAGTTGACAAGCATATACTATGATATGGATACAAGAGAAGAAAATGGAGAGAAATAAAACTAAAAATAAAATCCATGAACAATGATTAAGCGTGCCTTCATGAAATAGATGCTATTTTTTGCTTAGAGTGTAAGTTTGTAATCAACTATCTTTTAAGCTAGATTTAATTTGTGATTTGGATCGTATTCGACTTTTCATATGGTTAAGGTGAATAGCCTTTTCGACCCACATGATTATTGTTAGATCATCATAAATTACTGAAATGGCAGGAAACCTTGCATTAGGTGGGACTAGAAACAGAGGAAAGATGAATAGCTGCATAATATCTAGACAGCCGACGTTCATTTAAGTTACCAATAAATATTATATGCCTTGCGCAGTTACAGGTTTGAAACCTATCGAGATGAACCAAAAAATCAAGTTGGTTGCTTGTCATATGAGTTTTTCGTGATGGGAGCATAGTAATGACAGAGAATTACTGTTATTTTCCAGAGTGGGAAGGAGAGAACCTATTGAGATTGTATTTTAAAACTAGTAAACTAATGTCTGGAGTGATTTTTCTTTTCTCATATATGATAGAACTCAAAAATAAAATAAAATTGGTTGATGACTTTAATAGCCTCTGTTTTCATAGTCGAATGCCTGCTCTTGAGAGGATAAATACATAAATAGGGGTGGTTCCATGTGCAGGTGGTCGTTGCCTGAGAATAAAGGCGGCATGGAGGATGCTGGATCCAGATTGGTCAATGTTTGGATCAGGCAGATGCCAGATACCAAGTAAATGACAAGTGCTTGAGGTTTGTTGTTGCCTTGTTGGTTGTGATGTCAAGTATGAAGAAATATACAATTTTGTGATCTTCTATTTTGTGTAACACTCAGCATGTCTGCTATTCTGTTTCATATTCTAATTCCTCAACCAAATTGTAATTTGCATCTAAACTGCATGTTGTCCCCCATATGTATTGCAACTGCCCTGAGTATTTGGATATTAATAGTATGAAACCTACTTGTATTGACGGAGAAAGGAAGCTTGTGTTTTATTGATCTTTGTTCTGGTCCTTGGGATCTGAATAGGTAATGCTGGATTTCTTGTTATAGTATTTCTTATGTTTGTTAAGATACAATTGAATATACCTGTTTTTTCATGCTAAGTTCATTTGGGTTTTTCGTTGGGGTAGGGTGATAAGGAGTATCAGGAGTTGGTTCCGAAATTAAACCAGCCCGGAAGGATTCCTGATCAAGTGGCGTTCCTTGTGGTAAGATATCTTGCATAAACCCTATTTCTCTTCCAGTTAGTAATTATTTTGTAAAATTTTATGTATATACATATTTTCGGCAGATGAGTTTAAAGGGTTTATCTGGAGATGTTACATCTATTGATATCGTTCGACATGAGACGCTTCTGCAAGCTGTAAGTTCGTGAGTTGAATATTTCCTCGCAGTCTCGCTGGTTAGTGCAACTTATGATCGTCGTGATCACAGTTACATTGTATCAATAAGACACTACCCTGCTTCTGAGGTTATTCTTGGTAAGTTACTGACACTTCCAATCATATTCATATCTTGTATCTGATATTTAAGGTTCCTGTGTTTGGCCACTAGCTTCTGTTGTTTGACTATGTGATATTCAGTTGGGTTTTTGCAAGACTTGGATGGAGTTACCCTTGTGATATTTGGAGTCTTGGTTGTATCTTAATTGAGCTATGCTCGGTAGGTTTTCGTTTTGCTTCCACCTAGTATTTCAGTTTACATAATTTTTTGTGTGAAAAAGCTGAAACACATTGTTTTTGAAGGGAGAGACATTGTTTAAGACGCACGAGAACTTAGAGCACCTGGCCATGATGGAGAGGATATTGAGGTCAATACCAAGTCACATGTTGAAGAGAGTTGGATACGTGATTTCATCTTTTTAAGTTCTCTTGGTGGTTATTTTGAAAATGTTCCATCTGGTAACTTGTCCATTTCGTTGTCAAATATCATGCCGAGGAATATACAATTATACATAAACAAGGGAAGATTGAATTTCCCAGAGAGTGCGGTATCCAAGGAAATCATTAAAGTTGTTTCGAAGTTGCCACATTTACCGGTATGTTTGCTGAACTGTTGTGTTTAGGAAGTGGTATACCATATATTTGGTAGCCTAACATTATTTCAAACTCAAATTATAGAGTGATTTATAAGTCTTATTAATGTGCAGAACCTAGTGATCGGTTGATTTCCACTTGCTTATAATTTCTTCTATAATTTGCAGGGAGTCTTCTCTGATGGGTTGTTTGTCTGTTGAGATATATGGATAATTGTCATTTTTGAACTACTGCTATCCTTATTATCTATAGTTTTTTTTTTTGTTTTGTTTTATGGTTTTAATGTTGTCTCTGACCTCAGTCATATCCTAACTTTATCATTATCATCTTTGTTGGTGCAGGTTCAGGTTGGAAGATCACCAATTTATAAATTTGATGGGCTACTTGTTTGATGGGTTGTAAATCAAATGTGGAATGGTTAACCTTGTTGATCTTGCTGGGTCCAGGAGCTTCATAATGCTCAGTTATTGTTGACAGCAGAAATGAGTGAAAAACTCGAAAAGACTCAGGTAATTTACTATTGGAGTGGTTATGCTCGAAACTTTTTTTTTTTAATCTTTTTCTTTGCTGTACAAAAACTTATTGTATTTTCTGTTACTTTTCGCCTGCATAATAAACTCGAGAATGCTGAACATTCACTTTTCGATCTAGAACAGAGATATAGACAAGAAAATGCGACCATCAAAGAAAAAGAATTTTTGATCTCTAATCTCCTTCGAGCAGGTGAGCGAGAATCTATTTTTATTTCTTCAGTTAGCTTATTGTTGCATATGAGCAGCAGAGATTCCTATTTCTTCAGTACCCAAGAAAACATTGTTGTTGGATACTTAATATGGATTGCCTCTTCATATTCCCACCACACAACCTTTGTTTTGTGCATGCTTGATGTCTTTTGGCCTAGTAGTACCAGTACCCTTGGTTTATGCTTATTGTTATTGTTACATTCTTGGTTGAAGCCTGATGTTTGACCTGGTTGAATTGAAAATTTCCTTCCTAATTGTCTTCATTGTTATTTGGAATTGATTATCCTTCTGAATATTTTTCCAAGAATTGGAGAAGGAACACACTATGGAAGGTGTACTAGCAGCTGAAAGCTTTGTTTTTTTTCTTTTTCTTTTGAGTTTGTTGTTAAGTTCATTAATTAGGTAGTTTTGGTTCTAAAACAGGGGTAACTTGATTTTGTTGGATTAATTTGATTATGAATGAACAGGGTCAACTTCATTTTTGTACAGGGAATTCTAGTTTTGAACCGGTCAAAACCACTATTTTTTTGACGTTACAAAAAGTTTGCAATTGCATTGGGTTGTTGCGATATTCCAGTTTCGCAACAGTTAAAAACTGTTGCGACCGAAAATTCGCAACTGCTTATGAGCCGTTGCGAAAATTTGCAACATCGACTTTCGTAACAGAGCTAAACTTTTGCGACCCCACTTGAACTCATCTATCACTCAGAAGTCTATTCTATTCTATTCTATCTCCTATTGAGACTAAGTCGTATAACTATATAAACTTTCATAATATACACATTTTATATTTCAAGCTGAGTTTAACTCGCTTATATCTTTCTCGAAATATGTGTTGGATTTTTTTTTCTTGAACTACGTTCATCATTATTCTTGATGAAATTCAAAAGATGATCATGTAAAAATCGCCTTGTAACATCTTACTTGATTTGTGTGAGACAGTCATTTGATGTAGACTCGAAATGTTCGTATTGATCATTCGATCACTTGAAAACTGCTTGTAAGCTAATAGTTTGTGTGAAACAGATATTGCCATCTTCTAAGAATGTTTCAATGAATGAAATGGGAGTTGAGAATAATTAATCATTGTCTGGGTATATCACAGTATGCATACCAGTATGCAAACTGTTGTAAGAATGATTCAGGTCCGGGAACCAAGTATGCATACCCACATGCAAACGGTTTTAATTGTCAAAGTATGAGAACTAAGTTTGCGTACTCGTTTGCAAACTGTTTCACCTGAATTCGGTCTGGAACGACAGTATGCGTACCCGTTTGTGAACTGTCGGAAAAGATCAAAGTCCGGAACTTAAGTTTGCGTACCCGTTTGCAAACTTATATGGTTAAGTTCTAAAATTGGTTAAGTATGATTTCATACTCATGAACAAATACATTTATAAATTAAGGAATGCAATCTTTGCACACCGTGGCTAAAATGTTCATGAACTGATTCTTTTGAATCAATCCGATTTTGCTTCAATTGTGTCTCGTATACTTCTTTGAGAATATAAACAATTGAAAAACTCTATGAGTAATAAAGTTAGATTCATTTGATTATGATTTGATTTAGAAGTGTTAAGATGAACATGGTTAATACAAAAGTGTTCATATGTCTAACTTCGATTAATTATTATTGAGCCAACTCAATATACACGTTTAGGTACGGTTACCCATATCTAAATGAAGGTATATTTCATTTGTGTGTAACAAACTAAGACCATCTAACAGTGAAGAGATATTGCTTTGGTTTTAAGCAAACTTAGATTGAATCTTAAATCGGGATTTCATCCAACGGTGAATATTGATTGCTTTGATTCAAAGTTATCAAACCCTATTTGAAGACTATATAAGGGAGAACTCTAGCAAATGGGAAACCTAATCTCCACACCTTCTGTGTGATACTAGTTGCGACTAGGGTCGATACTCCTTTTACCTAGGTTTTTCCTAAAACCATTATAGGTTAACGACTTAAATACTTAATTGGGATTCTGAAGCCAGACCCAACTATTTTCTCTGTAGTTGCGTGTTCTGATCTTACTTGTTATATCGTATTGAGTACTATCTTCTCTAAAACTTGCTCGAGATTTATCTCTGATATGTAAGATATAAAAAGTAATCACAAAGCTCTTCGTCTCATTCTTTGTGATTCCATAATAACTTGTTTTACTACCATATAGTTAAGTTATTGTGAGGTGACTGATATTTTTAGTCTGTTCTTCGGGAATATAAGACTGAATTATCAATTAGTTCATGTTCACCTTTATTTATCAAAAGACGAAACAAAACTTCGTAGGTATTTCCGTGGAAGACAAATTTATCTATCAGAATAGACTTCTCTATGGGAGACAGATTTGTTTATCAAGTCTTTGACTTTGGATCGTAACAACTCTTAGTTGTGGGTGAGATAATCTAAGGGAATCAAGTGCGTAGAGTCCTGCTGGTATTCAGAGGTGTAAGGAACGCGATTGTACCTTAATCGGTGTGAGAATTGGTTAGGGCTCAACTAAATTCTCGTCCTAAGTTAACTTGTAGTATGCTAGAGTATGTAGCGGCTTAATAAAGTGTGGTGTTCAAATATGGACTAGGTCTCGAGGTTTTTCTGCATTTGTGGTTTCCTCGTTAAAAAAACTTCTGGTGTATGTGTTATTTCTTTTCTGCATTATATTTGTTTATATAATTGAAATATCACCGGGTTTGCATAATTCAATCAATTGGTAAATCCAACCTTTGGTTGTTGATTGACACTTGAATATTGGTGTGTGGTACCGTTCAAGTTGTTTCTCATAATAATCATGGATTTCTATCTGTTTGATTTGCTGATTACATTGAGAAACAGAGAATAACTCTTAGATATATTTCCTTGATTGAGTCTAACAGTCTAGTTGATTCTCTCGGAATTATATTGGAGTTAGTCCATACAGATTGCCTACCGAAATATTGGGTGTGGCTGTTAGACCCCCGCTTTTTCAGGTTAGTTGTGATCGGTCCTTTCAAGTCACATACATGGGTTCGGATCGGTTATACCAATCACTAGGATCGATTCTACCTAAACATGGTATCTACTTGTGGTCGGTCACACCAGTCACTAGGATCGGTTACACCAATTACAAGGATCGGTCACACAACTCTTGTGATCGGTCACACCAATTACGAGGATCCATCACACCAATTACA
The DNA here is from genome assembly GCF_003573695.1 of Papaver somniferum. NCBI lineage: Eukaryota > Viridiplantae > Streptophyta > Magnoliopsida > Ranunculales > Papaveraceae > Papaver > Papaver somniferum. Next base: position 44,915,805 of record NC_039363.1, read on the forward strand.
AGGATCGATCATACCATCTCATGGTGATTACTTAAGATCGTTTACACCAATTACCAGGACCGGTCATACCAAATCATAAGTTTAGGTATTGTGATCGATTATACCAAGATACATAACCTGAGTTAAGATCGGTTCTACCAACTCACACATGTTGGTCATCAAAGAATATGCAATGAATAGACAGCCCAATATACCTATTGATTTCCCTTTCGATTAACGAAACAAGTTCATGAATGTACTTCCTTTAAACAAATGTAAAACATTATTTCCTAGGATGAAATCTTCACCATAACCCATACACATAATCATAAAACTATATACAAGATTATGTCGATGTCATATCTACGAAGTTCAAAAGATAAGCGTTATACTTCGTAGTTTAATTTCTTAATATGACCATACTATTATGATCATGTCTCATCACTAGAGTATTATGTACAATATGTGCAGTATATACAGCTTTGCAGTTATTTTTTTAATATAGCACGTATTGAAAGATACGTTAGGAATGAAAAAGTTCAAGTCAATATTACTAACCTCAAGTGGAAGGATGATACCGTAGTTGTAGTTCTTTACTTCTTCTCATTCTTCAGGTCTTCAGAGTAATACTTGTATGTCGGAACATTCCTAGACTTTTTAGTCTAACCCAAACGAAGTTAACTGTAGTATTTAATCAAGCGACTCTAAATGAGTTCTGATACTAAAATATGACAACCAAACTTGACATACCAATTCTTGGTGAGTTCAACCGAGCTATCCTCTAACATTGTTGTTAATAGAATCAAATTCAAGCATATGTATCGTACATGTGGTCTCACTAGTTTAGGATTGAGAAAGGCACCCTTTTGAAGACCAAGATATTTTCCCTCACTTATATTCAGTTGTATGACTAGAAGTATGTCGCTGATGTCTTAACAACAAGAAGGATCCATTTTCTTACTGAAATACACAACAGATTTGTTAAAGTTAATTAGCTGACCAGAGCATTAGCTAAATTCTTGATTATAGGTGTAGAATACACCCTATTTATTATCTATTGATTATGCTTTCTTTGCTATTTTTCTTGTGAATTATGTATTTTACGTGTGTTTTTGAGTTATTAGGTACTCTGGAGTCGCACAGAGGAAAAAAAAGAATAAATCACCCAAATTGAGCCAAAAGGGCAAAAACGTCATTTCATGGGAGAATATTGTTAGGAGCCCTGTCAAGGTTAAGGGGAAACTCTATTTTGGAAGAATATGAAAGACAGGTAGCTGAGGTTAAGGGGTAACTACATGTTATAGGGCACCCATTCCGGGGGTGGATCTTATCTAATGGGGTGTCATCATCATACCCTAACCCTAAAATCGAGAGATGCTTTTCTTTCTCTCGTTCATTTCTGAAATTTCCACTGAAATTGAGAAACAAAAGTAAGCAGCTGCTGCTGAAACCAAGAGAGAAATTGGCATAGAGATTGCGAGATGACGAAGAAGATTAAAGAAAATGATTCTGCTGGTGGAGGTAGAAATTCAGATGAAGAAGCTCACAATTATGCTGAGAGAAACCAGTCAAGAAGATGCTGCCAAGAGATTGAAGAACTGATAAGCACGTAAGTGCGACACTATTATACCCACAATTATATTAACTAGATCTCGATATTTTCCTAATAATATTGTTTTAAGGTTTTTATAGGAGATACAAGCAATTCCATTCACCTGGAGAATAAATGGCTAAACTAGGAGCTAAACAACGTTTGCGAGAAAGATGTGTAACGTCACTCACGACACCGCCTCCTTGACTACATTTCTTCACGGCCCGGGAGTTATAAATTTTTCCTATGTAGACGAGCCCGGCCCACTAATGGCTGAAGAGAGATGAGAGACGTGGCTTGTTCCTCCACCACACCTTGTCTGTGGTATATTCCACCAAATCTCATTTCTTATGAAAACAAGAAAAAGAGAGTTTGCATTTCTTTCAAGCTGGTGGTGATCCTATCAGAGTAGATGAATCTGAGCATCTAGGTTAGGCAGAAATGTTGTGCTACGTTCAGCTGATGTTTACAAGGCTACTAGACCTGAGAGTATTGTTGTTCATCCAGACGATGTTGACAAGGCTACTAGACCTGCTGGAGTGGTCGTTATCCAACTGACTAACTCTGCAGTTGATGTGGACACACCAATGCTTGGAATGTCACACTCCGAGGAGGCCAAGTCCAACAGCTCTAAACTTATAGAGTCATTGTCAGAGGGAACCAAGCCTGACGAGTCTGACGAGCCATTGTCACAAGGGACCAAGCCTGACGAGTCACTTTCAGGGGGGACAATTCTAGTTGATTTGGATAAGGAGAATCCGAACTTGGATAAGAAAAATCTAGATTTTCTAATCTCCTACAACAACGAGAAAAGGTTAGCAGATGACTTGAAAGAATATGCTGAGATGGCTCAAGCCGAACTAGATATGACTTAGGCTAAGCTTCAAACTATGAGGGATCACATCCAAAAGAAGAACAAACAAGCTGAAGGTTCTGGCAAAGACGATGGGACAAATGCTACAACCAATGACGCTACTACTACCATCCAGTGCAAGAGCAACATCGTAGTGGAAGAAACTAGTAAACTTGAGTGGGGGGCTGCCAAAGATGAAGAAGATCGCCTGAAAAAGGAGCAAGCAGCGAAGAAGAAGGCCGAGCTTCTGGCAGGCAAGAAGGCCCCGAAGAAATCATCAAAAAAGAAGAACCAACAAGCTAAGGCTGTCCAAGAAGATGTCAAGGGTCCAACAATCCCTTCTGATAATTTGATTACTTAGTGTCTGTAGTTTGGTCTTGCAGGCCTGTCTGCTGTCTTTTTTCCTCTTCATTTTTTCTGAAGTAAGGCCGTCTCTCTGTAGGTCTGGCATCTTGTTTTTTCGCTTCATGTAGGCTCCTTTGCGTTTGGCTTTTGGATAAAGGCTAAAGAGACCTATCCCTTTGTGTTTGTGCTTTTTATTCAATCCATTCTTTGAACGAGTAAAAAAAAATACGTTCAGCTGATGTTTGGTTTAAATGAAGAATGAATTAGAGGGTTCTGTATGCAATCCAAGTTTGGATGGAAATTGTATCTCGTGGTAATCGATTGAAGAAGAAATTGGCTTGATTTGAGATGTGAATTAGGAACAGATTTTGTGGGTTTCATACTTATCTCATGGTGTTATTCGTGGTGGATATATGCGGATCTGCATACATGAACGGAGGTGGTTGAGTATCCACTGGAAGTAATGGGTTTGTGATAATCTTGGTGGTGTTCTGTGATTCAAATTGGAGTTTCTGCCATCGATTCGTGGATGTGTACTAGAAGTTTAAGCATTAGCAGATATGGGGTTTTCTTAATCTCATCCAAGATTAGGTCGATTGGTATATGTTCTTGAGAAAGAGAAGGTTCGATTGATGAATTTGTTAGCTTGGAATAGCAATGACAACAAATGTGTGAATATGGGGTTTTGAAATTAAATGTAATGGAAACAGTTCTTGAGATATGGGTGTTTGACTAAATGCAGAAAGGACTATGTTGTTGTGATGGTCATGGTTACGAAGAGAAGATGGAGGAAAGTCCCGTGTTCAATGGATTTTGGGGTTCAACGTTGATGGTTTTTATCACTCGTCTGAGTTCAAATCTCTTTTTCAGAAGTGAACATCATCAGTTCTTGAGGGTGCTGCTTGTGACTACTAACTTTCCCATAGTCTACATAATGTATACAACTCAGAGAATCAGATACTAAGTAGTATTGATACCTCTGTTGAACTGATAATGCTAAGTGATAAAAGATACCCAAGATCACGATAATAACAAAGAAAAACAATATGAAATAAATGCTACTAAATTATCATGATACAGAAGAGATTACGTGGTTTGACTTTTTTTCTACGTCCACGGGGTAATGAGTGATTGTTTATATTAAGTTGTGGTGATTACAAAGATCTTAAATTCTTCCCAAACTAATAGACAGAACTCAAGTTGAAGTAAATACTGGAGTTCTAAACATTAAAGAGGTATAAGCTTAAGACTAGATATTCTTCTCCTAGATATTGAATGCCCTTATTTTGTTAGTGAAGCTTGGTATTTATAGTCCCTTCGGTTCCAGATATATCTTTGATGTATTTGGGTCCATCGTCCCATGATATACCTTCTGTACAAATGGTACCTTCGTTCACCGCTTGCTCTCTCCAGTCGAACTCTGCCAGCTCAGCTAACCCACGTTCCTTCGGGAACTACCCAGCCTCAGTACAGATTGTACCTTCGTTCACCGCTTGTCTCCGTCATTCGGACTCTGCCACCTCATCTCTCTCTATGTGATTTAGTTTGGCATGTAGATAAGAGATGTATGCATTAAATGCTGATTGGATATGTCCTACTTTTTCATCTTAGCCGTCGAGGTATCCCTCCTTGGGATGGGATAAAGTAGATATGCGAAGGTGTCTTTTGTTACTCAGATTCCTCTGCGCAGAGAGGGCTACACAGTTATCCTGCATGCGACCACTGAAACCGTGACATGTTCTCCACAAAATATTGGTATTCACAGTTAGCCATTTTCTTTCATATTCTACCGTTTGGTAGGATTGGAAGAAAAACTTCCATAACGCGGTAATTTTTTGCACGTAGAGGTTGGGTGGTCCCCATGTGTCCTTTCATGCAATAACTTCCCCTTGAATTTCGGGACATCCAAATTTTTGGATTCTAGCCGCCTATAAGAAGAGAATAAAAGTAGGAATTTCATTAACTTCCCCCCTCTTCACGAATTGTCCTCTCCATCCCTTTCTCAGAGATTTTGTCTTTCTTACGCTTTCAACTGTTGGTCTTCCATCGACTCCCAAAAGCTCTTGCTCTTCAGCGTTCGAACATCATATACAGGTTAGTGATCTTTTTCTTCTTCTTTGGTCTTTTGAACCTTTACCTTGGACTCTCCTTGCTTTGATTTTTCTTGCTTGTTGAATGCCGTCGATGCTTTTGAATGCTTGCATGTATTGACTGTAGCCTTTATTGTATTCTTCATGTTGTTTGAAAAAATGGGTATTATCCCATTTATATCTTGTCATGGTCTTCACCATGATTACTCGGGTTTATGAACTCGATTATGATGTCTAATCGTGCCCCATTTTTCTCCATGGAGGGGTTTGATTGTTTCCTTTGGTTAGTTTAGTTAAACCCATGCCCAAAGTATTGTAATTTTTGCAAATTTTTGTCCGCCATTGTTGAAGGACTGTGTTTTCTGCTGGTGTTAGGGATTATGAGACTCCCGAAGAAGCTTGTGCGTAGAGATCCGAAGCCTAGATCGTCTACTGAGCCACCTCCACGTATGGATCATCCTGATGCTACGCCTTCTCCACCTCCTGAGGAGACTGAGATGCCTGCGAGAACTAAGATGGTTGTGGAATCTGAGGTGGATGCGGAACCTGAGGTTGAAGAGGTTGTTGTTGAGGATCTTCCTCCTCCTCCTCCTCATTATGAACTCCAAAGGTTGCAAATTCGTGACAAATATAGCTATACTAACTTGTCCTTGGCTGGGATCTTAAAGTCTTTCCGCCTGCATAAGTTTGACATTTCCTTTGTTGATGGCCCTGATGTTCTAACTGAATACCTGATCCGGAGCTTCCCTTATGATGAGAATAATTTGTTGATTAGTGTTGGCCAGTTGGCCGCAGGTATGTCTCTGCCTCTATTTAGTAGAAAGGATCCTTTCTACTATGTCTTGTCTACCAAGGATGATCCAGTGAACAAAACTCAGGTTCGAGGGGTCATGCAATACACCGGTAATTACTGGCGTGCCCTTTGTGAGTGTTGGTACCGTAGCAAAGGTAAGACTACTTTGAAGTCTTACGACCCTTTTGCTGCTGGGAGGTCTAAGCAAGAGGACTACACTCCTGCCAATTTCAATGCTACCTACGTTGATGCTATCCAAAAAAGCAATCTTCTCCCGTAGTGTGTTGGTCCACGTCGTATCCATGTTACTGCGAAGAAGATTAGGGAAGGTAACACCCTTCGTTTGCTGGAGGAGATTGACAATACTGGGTTGACTGTCATTCCCTATTCTGCTAAGCTTTTCTTGCGGAAGTATGATCGTATTCGTCTAGACCATGATGATCGTTGCACGCGTACTCCTCTTTGCATTGTGGGTCCCTGGGCTTATGGTTTTACTACCGCAGATCCCAGTGTCCGTCGTACAACTTCATCTCTACCTGCTAAGTATGATGGATATCAGCCTTGGGTCTTCAATCCTACTAATTCTCACGAGGTAACCTTCGTTTGTTGCGGAGGTTTTATATTTTTTCCTTAGCACCTTTGCTGCCTTTTGTTAAGTATTTTAGATGTTTCCTTTGTAGCATTGTTTATGGTGATTTTTAGATCAGGGCTAAATTTGTAAAACCTTGCATCTGATGTGCCGTCACTCCGTGAGGAAGCAGAGCCATGAGTGTCAACCTCTCCTCTGGAACGTTTATTGAGCCGTTCAATATACTTACATGAAATTTATCCAGACTGGCGCATGTAGCAACAATCCCAGGCATTCTGTAAATTTTGTCACCTTGCCTACACTCAATTAAATAAGTTTCTTTGAATGCGTTCCTGACTGAACCCTTAATATTGATATGGCATGACAATTTGTGTTCACTCGCAGCAAAGTAGCACGAATTTACAAATATCAAGGATAAGGTCTTTGCATAAGGTATTCAATCAGAAAACATGTTGCTCTCTGGCAACGAACTTAAAAGAACTCTGTGTCAACACATAGAATTCAATCAATTATCCTGACTAATTTGTAAAAGTTAGGGTTTTGCGTCTTGCGCGGTATATCAGACCTTGCTTGTCGAAATTAAGCCTAGGAAAACTAGGTAATTAATCCGTCATGGATTAGAAGATGCAAAATCTTGCCCAGAATCAGAAAACAAGGAGCGGCAGGATATGAGCAGCAACAAAGAGAGGCGTGGCCATGCCTTAGGCCAACCGACGCCATTTGACATTAGCCACGCCCCATCCTAAATCGGCCTATTTCCCTCGACAAATCAGGTCGCCTTAAACTCGCCACACGCACATAAGTTGTGGATGGTCCCATACTTGTCGGCCCTATTTCCCATCGACCAATCAGGTCGCACTAAACCTGCCACGTGCACCAAAAGGGTGGCCACGCCCATGCTTAGACAGCTCCCTGCTTTCACTGACCAATCAGGTTTCTCTAAACCTGCTACAACTTTAAAAAGGGTGGAAATTGTGTCAAAAGGTTACCCTACCAAGTTTTCTTCCCAAAACCATGCCAACATGTTGTCGACATGTCAAACATGCTAGGTGCACATGCCAAATGTCATACCAAACGCGCATGCCAGGCGCACATGCTAAACGACATGCCAAACATGCCAAACACATGCCGAACAACATGACAAACATACCAAAAGCATGCCAATCGCACACGCCAAATAGGCATGCCAAGTGCACATTCCAAACGTGCCACCTACCACATACTACATGCCATATACGCTAATTAGGGTTTCGACATGCCAAACCCTAATTTAGGCAAAGTTACCGCGCCAACCGAGCCAAACAATGTTCCACAGAACATGGGGTTCAATGTGGCCATTAAAAATGATGTTTCCATACCACGTTTGAATCTAACACCAGCGTGCCAAAAATCTAGCGGCCATGGCTACGCCAGGCGCCACTTGCACTATCGTGCCGCTGGCATGCACAAACTATGCCATCCATGCCGCAACGCCACTAGCATGCACTAAAGGCGCCACTGTGCCATTGTCAGGCGCCAACGGAAGGTTGCCAAAATGAACGGATACCCTTCCCCATGAGATGCAATCTCAGCCATCCAAGGTTGCCACCAAACTAACAGACTTGTGGCAACTTTTAGGCGACCAGCTGCCTAAATCCCGTGGCCATGGCTACGCCAGGCGCCACTTACACCATCATGCCGCTGGCATGCACAAACTATGCCAGCCATGCCGCAATGCCACTTGCATGCACTAAAGGCGCCACTGTGCCATTTTCAGGCGCCAACAGAAGGTAGCCATAATCAATGGCTACCCTTCTTCATGAGATGCAATCTCAACCATCCAAGTTCGCCACAAAACTGATAGACTTGTGGCAAGTTTCAGGCGGCCAGCCAAGACGAGTCTAATAGCATCACATGCTATTTTACTGCGAAAAGTCTCGTGATTTTGACTTGCCAAAGTGCTACATGTTTTCCACAAAGAACACTCGAGACATCAAACATGTCACAAACTGGGGGATACTCATCGGGGTATTGGTCTGGCGGTTTACAACGTGCGGCGTGCAATACGCCCGTTACAAGAAAGTGTCATGAAGAAGGACTGTTAGTAATGGCAAGAAGTAATGGTGTAAACGTTTCCTTCATCATGGAAGCATAAATTCTAACGTTACACGTTACTCCACTCTTCCACCACTCAATCGTTTCCACTTCCTACGAGGTCAGGGTACATTTCATTATGACTTGTATAAATAGGTTTCACCTATTTCCACCAAACAACAAGTTTTGGTTAGGAGAGTAACACAGTATCCAGAAATCACCTGATAACTTTTCATTCAGCTAGCCAGTTCTACTTTCTGACACAAGTCACAAACAACCACACTTTCAGAATCAACGATTATGGTCTATACACTTTCTCTGCTTCCCTCCCTAAGACCAACCCTTCTCCTTCACTTTGTGACCGAAGCAAGCTTGGAATGGCCATTTCTTGGTTAAGGCCAGATTTGTACAGATTGATCTCTCGAATCAAAAGTACTCTCGTGCAGTACATTGTTTAGGGTCTAGAGTCGTTTCTCATCCACACACACGAAATTACAAAAAACAACAGAAACCGTTTTCACCCTCAAACAATTGGCGACCACAGTAGGAGATTAAATCTCTCGGTTGAAAATTCAAACCCATTTTCAATTTCCTAAATTTCTCAGGATGGTTGATCTTAGGAATAATTCAGAAACCCTCAATCCCAATTTTACTTCTTCTAGCAACGAAATACTCCACGTGTTATCCCTGAATCCGTTCTTTCATTCAAAACCGTTGTCGAGGCTATGGAGTCTCGGTATTTAATAACTATTCATGATTTGACAAAAATCCTGAATGATATTGTCGAGAATCAAGCTACTATTGTCAAGATGCAGGACGGAATATTTACGCTTCTGAAAGCGCTCACGGATCAACTGTCAAAAGAACCAACACGTATTCATTCTGGAGGAAATGCTATCAACCATTCATTTTGGTTCAATGCTGATGGTGGTAGTCCTTTTTCCAAGATTCATATTCCTACTCATAGTGAGGAGGATGAAGCCTATGGTCACGTTGAATGGAAAGGTATCCACCAAGCTAACTTGTCTGCTCATGAAGATCAAAATATGTTTCCTCAAAATCAGAAAAAAGACTCGTGGGATTTATCACGTTCTCATCAGAGTCCTCGCAATGAAAAGGTGATTTCATTATGTACTTCCTTCCTGAAAAATATCAATTCCCATATCGCATCAGAAGCTGCTAAGATATCCGCTTCTGCTTTACTTAGTCGATCCGAACCATTCCAGAATGAAGAAGCTCGTAAAGACGTTCAGGTAAGCATGCGTCTTTCTAATAAAATATCCAACCTCCAGTCAATCGCTAATGAAGGAAGAAAGAGAAAAACTCCAGCAGCGGAACAACAACCCAAACGTGTGGCAACAACGCATCAGACGACTTCACCCCGGAAGGTCGCGACTAAGATTCCCGTTCAACAACAAGAAACTGGAGATGCTGCTCCAAACTTCCCGTTCATGATCGAGAAAGTAATCGAACTCCTGGAAGTATGGATTCCAGACGATGCCATCAAACTACCTCCTGTTAGGCGCCTACCAACTGAAGAACAAATGGCAAATCCCAAGTGTTGCCATACCACAGGTTCGTCAAACATCCTACCAGTGGATGCGATGCTCTGAAGCGCATCTTCCAAGAAAAGATAGATTCAGGGGAATTGCGCCTGGGGACTGGAGATCCTCCGTTTTTTCGCGGATCGGCATAAAGCTATTACACAGACAATAATGGACGACTGAGGACTTCTCGCGGCCAAGATTGCGTCACACAATAAACTCGGATTTGCAACCTGAAAATTCAGTTTTGTGGAGAGACCCCTAAGAGAATAAAGTATGTGGCCGTACCGTACGAGAGCAAAAAGGGAATAACCAACACCATTACGTTACATCCTCTACCACCAACACCAGCAACACCAGAAGCATCCCCTCTGACGTGACGCCTCTTATTACCAGATCCAGAGCCGCCGCTACTCCTAATATTTCTTAGAGCATGATTCCTCCAATCATCACCAGGGATGCCACCACCTCTTCGTCAGGATGCGAGACTAGAAGAGCCAGAGGAAACCTACCTTTCCCATTACCATTATCAATTTGATGGAGAGACATGAAGTTCTTGCCAAAACTCAGACGGACATGGCCACAACTCAGAAGGATCCTCTTCAACGTTTCGCTCCAGAAGCCGCTCCGCTTCAACGTTTCTCTCCAGGGGCCATTTCAATTTTTCACTCTAGAAACCGCTTCAACGTTCACTCCAGAAGTCGCCACTCCTCCCTGTCAAGGATCGTGATCACAACCAGACAAGGTTCGTAGTTTTGGCCACTTTTTGATCCATCTCTCCAAAGCTCGTGGTCATGGACAGTTTACTCGCTTACGCATCCAGCAAATCCCTTTGCTTCCATGGACGCCCATGCAATTTCAGCCAACCTATTTTGTTTCCACGATAATGTAGTCTCTTCGGATCACATCTACTGCCAAGAACTGCTGTTGCTCGTTTATTGATACCAGCCAGAGGTTTATCGTAACAACAACCACTACAAAGTTCAAGAGACACCGTCAACCCAAAAGTCATAGCCACGACAAGGTAATCTACTCTTCAAAGGTGTAGCATAAGGATATCATCACCTCTCTACCCAAAAGGCGTGTGCAACACTTTACGAGGCCCACGACGGATCCCAAGCCTACTCAGAGGAAACAATTTCAGTAACCAAAGAGAAGTGCGACTGGGGACTGCTCATCGCGGTCCATTCCCGACAACAATCAAGCATTCATGAGATAACTCCATAGACGCGGCTGAAACATTTTTCTTGAAGAGACAGAAGGATCCACGATTAACGACATAACTCTCCCACTTTTACCTCTTCGTTATCCAGAATTTTTCGTTTGTGAGATGATTCCAAGAATCCCAGCATCACATCCAGAAGAGTATAATAAGCTTGTATCAAATCCCATACGCATGGATTCAAGGCGATGTAATTAAAGTATGCTACAGTTGGGGACTGAAGCCTCCTTCAGGTTTAGAAGTTTGAACGCAGTCACCACCTTACCGGTGAATGCAGTAGAAGCACATATTCCACGAGAAAATAGACTCAAGATACTTACATATGGGGACTACCAACATGGGATGCTTTCACTCCCCTCAACCAGTTTATTTCTGATTTCAACATCATCACTGTCGAAGTTTTACGAGCCGCAAGAATTCCTCAACATGAAGCCGTACACGTGCATCAAAGACTCAAAAATCACACCACAGAGATACATTCACATATCCGGTCACGCCATTGGATCTAACAGAAGTATAACCGGGGACTGCTCACCGCATCCCATTCCATACAACAGTATAAGATTCAGAAGATGGTTCAAAGGATGTCGCTTGGAACGAAGACCTTGAAGACTTGATAGCAGCACATCGGCAATGGAACGCTCTAAGATCGTCTACTTCACCCAATGGCTCCAGAAAATTTCGGCCATGCAAGCATCCATAACATATCATCATCGCAATCATAAATTTCAGGCACCAGATAACCTAAAGTCAAGGGTGGACCAACAACACAACCACAATCTCCAAGATTAACCATGACATGATCATTGCCGAGCATATATTTCATCCATCCATCCCAAGAGTGAAATGGAGTTTGGTAAATTTTCAAATCTACTAGAGAGGTTTAATACTCATTCTTCTGGAGTCAGAACCTTATTACACATTCTGGATAAGATCGATGGTACTGTTGACTGGCTACATGCGCAAAATGGAAAACAACACCTACCTTGAGTTCTCCTGGCTCGCCTTGCTGGTGATTATAACTACTGGAGATTGCTTTGTTGCCGTTAATGCTTGCTCTATCACCGCTAAAAAATGACGAAGAGGAGCCGAACGCTGCAGACGAAAGCACGGAGTCGAACGAGCAACAAAAACAGAAGAGGGTCGATATCCCTTTTCATACGAACGGAGTTTCTAGAGTTTGAACAGAAGAAGGATTCCTCCTTGCTCCATGAACGGGAATAGATGACTGGGCGCATCACACTCATTCTCCATAGCCGAACAAGCCGTGTGCCAATATCTCTACTCCAGGAGCGAACCAGCAGGGCGCCAGCACGAGGAACACCAGCTGCTCAACCTGCAACGCTCTGTGGTCAGGCCAGCGCCAACGCTTCATGCCACCAGCACCCCGTGGTCAAGCCAACGCCAACGCTCCGAGCGCCAACATCAACAGTTCGTGGTCGAAGTTGCAGCACCATCAGCGCTCCGTGGTCGAAGTTGCAACACTATCATCACCACTCCGTGGTCGAAGTAGCAGCGCCATCCACCGTTCCACGGACTGAAGCCAAGTGCCATTTTCACCATTTCACAAACTGAATCCAAGTGCCATTTCCACCGTTCCACAAACCAGGAGCCATCAACACCATCTCCATCCTCCAGCTCCACGGTCGAGCCAAAGTTTAAACGACATCTCTACCCGTCCCGTGGTCAAGAAAACGACGCCATTTCCACCATCCCACGGAATGAAGCCATTTCCACCATTTCATGGACTGAAGACACTTCCACCATTCTGCGGACTGAATCCAGTTTCCACCTTTCCAAGTCAAGCACCATCTCTGCACGTTCTGTGACCTATCCAGCCAGTGCCCGATCTACGGACCAAGTTGCAATGCCATCTCTGCCGATCAGTATCCAAAGTTGCAGCACTGACGCCAACACTCTATGGCCAAGCCAGAATTACTCAAAGCCGTCGATGCAAGGATCACATATTCCTCCTGCCTCCTGCCAAAGGTTAGTCAATTTTTCCTGGCAATCTCTTCATGACCTTCCGTTTTGATTTTATCCTTGTCTATCACCACCTCATGCTTACCCCGTAACAATGCCACTGTTACGGGCTAAGGAGGGGACTTAATGTTGATGGTGGTTTCTAGATCAGGGCAAAATTTGTAAAACCTTGCATCTGATGTGCCGTCACTCTGTGAGGAAACAGAGCCATGAGTGTAAACCTCTCCTATGGCACGTTTATTGAGCCGTTCAATATAGCTACATGAAATTTATCCAGACTGGCGCATATAGCAACAATCCCAGGCATTATGTAAATTTTGGCACCTTGCCTACACTCAATTAATATAAGTTTCTTTGAATGCGTTCCCGACTGGACCCTTAATGTTGATATGGCATGAAAATTTGTGTTCACTCGCAGCAGAGTAGCACGAATTTCCAAATATCAAGGATAGGATCTTTGCATAAGGTATTCAATCAGAAAGCACGCTGCTCTCTGGCAAAGAACTTAAAAGAACTTCTTGTAAACACATAGAATTCAATCAATTATCCTGACTAATTTGCAAAAGTTAGGGTTTTGCGCCTTGCGCAATATATCATACATTTCTTGTCGAAATTAAGCCTAGGAAAACTAGGTAGTTAATCCGCCATGGATTAGCAGATGCAAAATCTTGCCCAGAATCAGAAAACAAGGAGCCACAGGATAGGAGCAGCAACAAAGAGAGGCGTGGCGATGCCTTAGGCCAACCTGCGCCACTTTCCATTGGCCACGCCCCATCCTAAACCAACCCTATTTCCCTCAACCAATCAGGTCGCCTTAAACTCGTCACACGCACATAAGTTGTGGTTGGGCCCATACTTTCCGGCCCTATTTCCCATCGACCAATCAGGTCGCACTAAACCTGCCAACCGCACCAAAAAGGTGGCCACACCCATGCTTAGCCGGCTCTCTGCTTTCATTGACCAATCAGGTTGCTCTAAACCTGCCACAGCTTTAAAAGGGGTAGAAATTGTGTCAAAAGGTTACCCTACCAAGTTGGCTTCCCAAAACCATGCCAACATGCTAACGACATGTCAAACATGCCAAAAACAAACATGCCAGGCGCACATGCCAAACGCACATGCCAAACGGCATGCCAAACGCGCATGCCAGGTGCACATGCCAAACGACATGCCAAACATACCAAAAGCATGCCAATCGCACACGCTAAATAGGCATGCCAAGTGCACATGCTAAACGTGCCACCTACCGCATACTACATGCCATATATGCTAATTAGGGTTTCGACATGCCAAACCCTAATTTAGGCAAAGTTGCCGCGCCAACCGAGCCAAACAATGTTCCACAGAACATGGGGATCAATGTTGCCATTAAAACTGATGTTACCACACCACGTTTGAATCTAACACCAACGTGCCAAAAATCCAGCGGCCATGGATACGCCAGGCGCCACTTGCACCATCGTGCCACTGGCATGCACAAACTATGCCATCCATGCCGCAACGCCACTAGCAGGCACTAAAGGCGCCACTGTGTCATTGTCAGGCGCCAAGGGAAGGTAGCCACAATGAACGGCTACCCTTCCCCATGATATGCAATCTCAGCCATCCAAGTTTGCCACCAAACTAACAGACTTGTGGCAACTTTTAGGCGACCAGCCGCCTAAATCCCGTGGACATGGCTACGCCATGCGCCACTTACACCATCATGCCGCTGGCATGCACAAACTGTGCTATCCATGCCGCAATGCCACTAGCATGCACTAAAATGCGCCAACAAAAGGTAGCCATAATCAATGGCTACCCTTCCTCATGAGATGTAATCTCAGCCATCCAAGTTCGCCACCAAACTGATAGACTTGTGGCAAGTTTCAGGCGGCTAGCCAAGACGAGTCTAATAGCATCACAAGCTATTTTCCTGCGGAAAGTCTCGTGATTTTAACTTGCCAAAGTGCTACATGTTTTCCACAAAGAACACTCGAGACATCAAACATGTTACAAACTGGGGGATACTCATCAGGGTATTGGTCTGGCGGTTTACAACGTGCGGCGTGCAATATGCTCGTTACAAGAAAGTGTCATGAATAATGGCGGTTAGTAATGACAAGAAGTAATGGTGTAAACGTTTCCTTCATCATGGAAGCATAAATTCTAACGTTACACGTTACTCCACTCTTCCACCACTCAATCGTTTCCACTTCCTACGAGATCAGGGTATGTTTTGTTATGACTTGTATAAATAGGTTTCACCTATTTCCACCAAACAACAAGTTTTGGTCAGGAGAGCAACACAGTATCCAGAAATCACTTGGTAGATTTTTATTCAGCTATCCAGTTCTACTTTCTGTTACAACTCACAAACAATCACACTTTCAGAATCAACGATTCTGGTCTCTACACTTTCTTCGCTTTCCTCCCTAAGACCAACCCTTCTCCTTCACTTTGTGACTGAAGCAAGCCTGGAACGACCATTTCTTGGTTTAGGCCATATTTATACAGATTGATCTCTCGAATCAAAAGTACTCCCGTGCAATACATTGTTTAGGGTCTAGACTCGTTTCTCATCCACACACACAAAATTACCAACAACAGCAGAAACCGTTTTCACCCTCAAACAAGCATGCTCCTGTTTCTTCCACTGGGACTGCTCCGGGCTCTGCTGGTAACTCCGTAGCTACCAGGACAAGGAAAAGGAGGGCTTCGATAGAAAAGACTAATCCAATACCTGCAGAGGCAAGGATTATAATCTTACCTTAGTGTTCATAGATTCCTTAGTGGAAAATCGGGGGTCTAACAACACCACCAATATTTCTCTTAGCAATCTGTATGGACAATCTCAAGTATACTTTTAACAGAATCACCAAGACTCAATCAATTAAAAGTACATCAACGAGTTTATATCTCCCTCTCTTGATTTGATTTCCTCAAATAGAAACTGCGAGTACTAATCAAATACAAGAAATATTTTGGATGGTACCAAAGACCAATATCCAAGGATCAATTAATGACAACCAACAACCAAAGGTTGGATTACTCTAATTTATGATCTAACACACAACCTTTATTATTTCAATTATAAAGATAAAACAATATAATGCAGAAACTGATATAACACAGACACCAGAAATTTTGTTAACGAGGAAACCGCAAATACAGAAAAACCTCGGGACCTAGTCCATATTAAAAACACACTGTATTAAGCCGCTACAAACATTAGCCTACTCCAAGCTAACTTCGGACTGGAATGTAGTTGAACCCCAATCAGTCTCCCACTGATCCAAGGTACAGTTGTACTCCCTACGCCTCTGATCTCAGCAGGATACTGCGCACTTGATTCCCTTAGCTGATCTCACCCACAACTAAGAGTTGCCATGACCCAAAATCGCAGGCTTTAACAATAAACAAATATGTCTCACAAAGACAAGTCTATCAAAGGATCAATCTGTCTCCCACAGAAAAATCCTAAAGTTTTTGTTCGGTCTTTTGATAATAATCAAGGTTAACAGGAACCAATTGATAATCCAGTCTTATATTCCCGAAGAACAACCTAGATAAATCAATCACCTCACAACAATCTTAATCGTATGGTAGCGAAACAAGATGTTGCGGAATCACAAACAATGAGACGAAGATGTTTGTGACTACTTTTTATATCTTGCCTATCGGAGATATTAATCTCAAGCCAATCAATCTGATTGTACTCGTACGATAGAAGATGCAAGATCAGATCACACAACTACGATAAAATTAGTATCGGTCTGGCTTCACAATCCCAATGAAGTCTTTAAGTTGTTAACCTGGTTTTAGAATAAGAAAACCAAAGGTTAAAGGAGAAATGACTCTAGCACGCTGATGAGTGCTAAAAAGTGCATATTTCTATATATTTTTCTTGGCATTTAACTCATCTTTTGTGCATTAATTCTACATTTTATCCCATATTCTGTGTTTTCGTTGTTTTCAAGAATAAATACTTTTCTTAATTAATTTTGCATTTTTAGGTACTAAATAAAGCCTGGTTAACGCACGGAGCGAAAAGAGCAAAGGAACGGCAAAGACTCTCGCTAGGAGGAAGCGAAGAATGATGTTTGCAAGAGCCGGATCAACGAGAAGTGGGCTTGAAGAGGAAGAATTGTTCTTAAAGAAGATATGGGCTTGGCATACCCAAGGCCCAAAACCCTTACCCAAATCCATTTCCATTATCCACACCCATTTCCATGAGAGCCGTCAGATTGGATCCATCTTGTCATCCAACGGTCGCCTCATCATTGTGCATCAAAATCCGAAGCTCCTGTCAAACACCATAGTACCTAACTCCATCTGAAGCCGTCAATTTTGTTGTATCTCATAATCCAAAGGTCGCCACATACCTCTCCATCGTAGCCGTTCGATTCAATCTATATGGGATCATCCAACGCTCTTTACTCGATGTTCATCAAAGTTCGCTATCCCTGCTTCACACCCTAGTCACCGAACCCTATTACCCAACCAAACGGACCCTTCTTCTCCATCGGGTTCTTCTTCTCATCTTCCCCAAACTGCAGAGAGCTGCTCCACAGTTCTGCAACTCCATCACCTCCACCAGCTACACCTTCTTCTCGAACCACACCACCACCACAACCACCCGACAACACCACGACATCTCTCTAGCCTAGACTTCTTTCCAAATTCACATCTCTGAACCCTAGGTGTGGGTTTGACAAGAAAGCTCGAGCTAGGGTTTCACCAACAGCGAGGAGAAGACAAAATTGAGGGCAGGAAAAGCTTCAGAAGAGCAGAGGGGACATACCCAAAGCATGGGTCGAGCTCAATTCAGGAAATTGGTGAGAGAATTTGATTTTCCCCAAAAAAATTAGGGTTTCGAATTAGGGTTTTGTATTTTGTTGTAAGCTATAAAAGGGAAGCTGTAGAGAATGCAAATGTTGTTCTTGGTTAGCCGAGAAACCCCCTAATTGGGTTAATTTAATTTGATTTCACTGTTAATTTTTAGGGTTCTTCTTTTGCAATTTTCATTCACTGTTTAGTAGTTTAAATGTTGTGTTGTTCCTGTTAATCATGTGTTGTTCCATCTGTTTTCTCATGTTCTGAGTTCACTGCTGAGGCTCAGATGAAGCTTTAGTGGACTGTTAGATAGTGGAATGCTAGGTTAGAGCCTTAGTGCAGTGTGTTGATTGAGCAATGGGAAGAGATTGATGCTCATAGTGCCTGTGATTGATTGTTCTGTCAAAAGACAGTCAATGCTAGGGGCAAACTAGTGAGAAAATTAGTTTTCCTCCCATTCTAGATGTATGCATAGGATTTTCAACTCAACCTAGGATCACATTGTTTGGCTAGGACACAAGGGTGGATTCAAAGCCTTAGCTTAACCCACATTTTGTTTTCACAGTCACTTGCAACTTAACTGTTTTTTTTTTGCACTTCACATTTTGCTGTGCACTGAAGTCAGTGCACTATCACCCCTGCCCTTGGCTTAGGCCTTGGTTCCATTGTTCTCTGCTTGTAGTTTCATTGTTCTGTCACCTTCTCATAATACTTTTGTGCTGTTTGCTTTTGCCATTGTAAATTTTCATCCTTTTGCCCTGTGTTGCTTCCATGTATATACCATTGTCACTTTTTCTTTGTACCTGTCATTGTAAATGCCATCCTTGGCCATGTGTGATTTAGTGCCCTGTCTGCCTAGAGCCTGTTTTACCTTGTCTGCCTACACAGCTCCTGCTCTCCCTTTCCCTGCTGAGCACCTGCCCTTTGCACTGCTGCTGCTACTACTTGCTGTTGCTGTTGCTGCTGCTGTGCACTGCTTCTGCTGCTGCTGTGCACTGCTTATGCTACTGCTGAAGCCCAGATTCATTACAAAATCCCACTGTGGACTTAATCAAAGCCCAGGTGAAAAGCTAAAGCCCAATTCACAGTCACTGTTAGCCCAAGGCCCAGTGCAATTCAAAAGACCAAAAGCCCATAAGTTCACAGTCAATCCAAAAGCCCACTGAGCCCAAAACCATTTCATTGTTACAAAAACCCACTAAGCCCAAAGCACAATTAGAAGCCCAATAGCAATTTAGATCCCAAATAGCTAGAAACTCCAAACACTCCCAATCTCTGTGGATCGACCCGTACTTGCACGAGCTACAACTGACGACCGTGCACTTGCGGTATTACTGTAGGCCCGCGTTTCATTTCGCTTAATTTTCACACATTTCCGGGCCCACCAAGTTTTTGGCGCCGCTGCCGGGGACTCGGTTTGTTTTTCTTGTAGTTTTCTTGGCTATTTTGCATTTCACTTCATCGCATT
This sequence comes from Papaver somniferum, assembly GCF_003573695.1. Classification (NCBI taxonomy): domain Eukaryota; kingdom Viridiplantae; phylum Streptophyta; class Magnoliopsida; order Ranunculales; family Papaveraceae; genus Papaver; species Papaver somniferum. The sequence goes on from NC_039363.1 coordinate 44,935,150, forward strand.
TGCATCTGCATTTGCTTCACTTCATTTGCTGTTGGACCTGCTGTTCTGAACCAGTTTTTCCTCTGCTGGGACGCCACCAAGGAAAAGAACCAAAGCCCAACTGGGTTTTTGCAACAATATCAGAGCAGCTGGGCTGTGCTTAAAAGGTAACCCATTTAAGAGAACCCGAATTGTGGGCTTCCAATTCTTAATTGTGGGCTTGTAATATTAAAGCCAATTTTTGGGCTTTTTATTTTCTGTTGGGTTTGTAATTAATTTTTGTGGGCTTGTTTGTTTAATTTTTGTGGGCTTGTTTGTTTAATTTGTGGGCTTGTTTTTAATTTTTGTGAGCTTGTTTAATTTGGACTTGTATTTTGTATTCTGGGTTTTTAAACCCCGCTGAGCTTGTAACCGATCATGCTAGGTTAACTCGTTAGTGGGCCGAGTACCCAAATTCTAGGCCGAGATTTTGGACTCAGTTTCACCAAACGTTTTCAAACCAACTGAGCCAAAGCAAACACAAAACCAACAGTGGGCTTGCTCCCATTCAAAAACCAAATTTTATTTTCTTTTTTTAAAAAAAAAAAAAAAAAACCAAATTTTACTTGCTCCCATTTTAACAACCAAATTTTTTCTTCTTTAACCCATTAAAACCAAACTTGCTCCCAAATTCTAAAAAACCAAAAAAAAAAAATGTCTCCCACCAAAACCAAATTTTTCCCAAAAATCCAAACCCTTTAAAAACCAAATTCTGAGCTTTGTACATTCTTTACTTAGCTTTTGAGCCAATCATGAATAGATCTTTTTCTACAGTTGGGGAGTACAACAAATCCCTTAGAGAACTTGCATATGGACAAACTTCACGTTATGAACCTTCCACGGACCATGATGTCAATAGTCATAGGAATTATTATGGACATTTTCAAAGTCCCGAGCCGCAATACATGAAAAAACAACCCAATATGAACTAATAAAGAATGTATTATATTTTATAAATAATGAACCCTAATGACTATTCATACATGCATCATTCATCGCAACGTGAAAATGAACATTCTGCTAGAGCCTCACTCACACAATCATCACTTATGGATCAATAGAAGCTCGAATCACAGCTTTAGAAATGCAATCACATGAGGAATCTGTCACATCTAATTTTCTTAGGCAACCTGAAATCTATGCATGTCCCGCATGTGGTAGTTTAGACCACCCTGTTGAGAATTGTCATATTTTGCATAATTTTAGGCAATCTAGAGAAAATCCAAGGTATGAAATGCCCATAAATTGTGAGAATGGTAGTCATTGGGACCATAATCAATCCTTTGAGGGTTGCGATCAATATTTTGTAAACCCTAATGACCATGCACACATGTACCATTCACCACAATTTGAACATGAAGAATTTGTACTCCCATGAATTTAGACTCCACCACAGAAGCTTTAAGACTCTGCAAGCAAGACTATGATAGATCTACATCACGAATTCATGCATATTTAGATCAGATTTTGCTTCACCTACAAAAGGAGGAAATTCATGAGGAAATGTATGTTGTCCCTAATGAAGTGTCTAGTCCCATTCATGTAAATAATGTTGAATATGAACCTAATTTAGAGGAACATGAATCGACTAATGACACCACCACTGTTAATGAGGACCAATATGCATGCTACCATGATGATGATTATGATGATTATGATGATATGTTAGAAGAACATGAAAATATTGTGGAACCTGTTGGTTCAAAAACATATGGCTTCTCGCCCTCGACCTTCATGCATGTTGTTCTTTCTAATACTCATTGTAATTCATATGATTTTGATATTGACATGGGATTCGTACAATTATTCTGTGAAGATGAGCATGACATAGGAATAGTTGAATCTTCTGTAGACACTAATATGCATGAAAATATATTTGATGTGTCTGATTCTCTACCTAGGTCACATTGTGATATTTCTCCTGATTTGCCGATGCATGAGAATGAATTGTTGATGATGTTGATGACTCTGATTGTGATCTTGCCAATTTGTTTGATGATTGTGAGCATGTTGTGACACTTGTAGAAGACTTAGGAGATGTTGATGTGATTATAATGATGTGCCTATCGTCCTACATAAGTCACAATCTGATGGCCTTCCCCCAACCTAGATTTGGTTTGTACCATATTGTCAAACCGACTTTTCTGAGAGTCCCTAATCTAGGTTTGGAACTGTGTGCTTCCCAAGTCCTCTTGGACTATTTTGCTTCTAAGTATAATACATTTGAGGAACCACAGTTGGAATTAGCATGTTTGCCCGTCCCTAGCACAGTTCATTTGAGCTAGACCTTGTGCATGATGAACCCCCAAAACTGCGAGATTTTGTTTCCAAAATTTTATCTGTAAAATCCAGGTTTGGGGGTAGCTCATTTTGTTTCACAGCTTCACTTGCATGCCTATCATATTATTATTGTGTGAAGCTGTTGAAACCTCTACACTTTGTCTTTTGGGTTGATCCTCAACTCTTTAGATTGTTAGTGTATGGTGAATTTTTGTATATAATCCAGTAGATAAAATTTCTTAAAAACCTTTTTGTTCCTTTTGTATATATTTTGCTAATCCAATATGATCTCGGCTGACATATGTTGGATTCTTGCCTTGAATAACGGAGTTCTAATATTGCTTTCGCCGAAATCGGGTATTCTCTTTCCTTTTTCTCTACTCAACATGATCCTCTTCATATGTTGTATTATAATTTTGTTCATATTTTGAAACATTGAGGACAATGTTTAGTTTAGGTTTGGGGGTGAAAAGTAGATACTTTGATATATGCCATAATTGAAAACAAGAACTCCTTCTTTTTGAAAAAAAAAATGAAAAATGAAAAAAATTAAAAAAAAAAAATTAAAAAATTGAAAAAAACATAAAAATGGAGCTCATTTACCTTGAAATGTTGACTCTTGTGCAAATATGTAATTATTAGGAGTCTTAGTCTAGATATTTAGGCACCCTGATTCTAGCACAATTCACATAGTGATAAGAAATTTGCACGCGCACGATCTATCAATACATGTATAGCCTCGATCTTCAAGGTGTTTGATAGGAAGTCACGATTGCCAATCACTTTAGAATACTGAACGAAACTTGACTAGATTGTTCTTTGGTTGGTTGGGATAGAAGGTGGAGGTTACATTAAGAAAGACAACCATCGAATTTAACTGGGTGCATCAAAAAGGGCTACCTCTTGCAAAGTGTCATGTAATCTTTTGTTTCCTTTTGTATATGTATCAAAAGTGTTTCTTCTTCTTCAAAAAAAAAAAAATAAAAAAAAATAAAAATATCAATCAAGTATTTGTCAATTCCATCCTCTCTTGTTCCAAAAATAAAAGAGAGTAGTCAATGTAAATAAGAGTCATGTAAAGAGTCATCTTTTGTGTTTTATTGTAATAAGCAAGGAAGGGTGTATGCCATTGATGTACAACGCGAGTAATTGTGAAATACCTCCTACTCATTCACAATTCTCGTAAAGTCCGGACAGCTAGCTAGATTTCGACCTTGGTTCTTAGCCTGAGAAACTATCTCTTGGTGATTAGTAGTCATAACATCCGATCTTTCTTTACACATGTGTAGATACACTTTACACTCTTATAACATGTCTTTATTTGTTATGAGTGCTAGGATTGTGCCTTAGATAGCTAGATTGACATCTCCATTTTGCTGTGAGCTTAAACTGACTTGCACATGTCACATTTGATGGAATCTGAGCTTATATTTTGACCTAGAACTTTGTAGGTACGTTCTAAGCAAACCTTCACGAGACTTCACTCGTCCACTAGGGACACTTAGTGGTTTAAAAGGCTTAGTGCATACGCTAAATGCATTCGAGAGACCAGCGACAGTGGTATAGGTAGGATTTCCTTAGTTTTGTTTTACTTGAGGACAAGTAAAATTCAGGTTTGGGGGTATTTGATGAGTGCTAAAAAGTGCATATTTCTATATATTTTTCTTGGCATTTAACTCATCTTTTGTGCATTAATTCTACATTTTATCCCATATTCTGTGTTTTCGTTGTTTTCAAGAATAAATACTTTTCTTAATTAATTTTGCATTTTTAGGTACTAAATAAAGCCTGGTTAACTCACGGAGCGAAAAGAGCAAAGGAACGGCAAAGACTCTCGCTAGGAGGAAGCGAAGAATGATGTTTGCAAGAGCCGGATCAACGAGAAGTGGGCTTGAAGAGGAAGAATTGTTCTTAAAGAAGATATGGGCTTGGCATACCCAAGGCCCAAAACCCTTACCCAAATCCATTTCCATTTTCCACACCCATTTCCATGAGAGCCGTCAGATTGGATCCATCTTGTCATCCAACGGTCGCCTCATCATTGTGCATCAAAATCCGAAGCTCCTGTCAAACACCATAGTACCTAACTCCATCTGAAGCCGTCAATTTTGTTGTATCTCATAATCCAACGGTCGCCACATACCTCTCCATCGTAGCCGTTCGATTCAATCTATATGGGATCATCCAACGCTCTTTACTCGATGTTCATCAAAGTTCGCTATCCCTGCTTCACACCCTAGTCACCGAACCCTATTACCCAACCAAACGGACCCTTCTTCTCCATCGGGTTCTTCTTCTCATCTTCCCCAAACTGCAGAGAGCTGCTCCACAGTTCTGCAACTCCATCACCTCCACCAGCTACACCTTCTTCTCGAACCACACCACCACCACAACTACCCGACAACACCACGACATCTCTCTAGCCTAGACTTCTTTCCAAATTCACATCTCTGAACCCTAGGTGTGGGTTTGACAAGAAAGCTCGAGCTAGGGTTTCACCAACAGCGAGGAGAAGACAAAATTGAGGGCAGGAAAAGCTTCAGAAGAGCAGAGGGGACATACCCAAAGCATGGGTCGAGCTCAACTCAGGAAATTGGTGAGAGAATTTGATTTTCCCCAAAAAAATTAGGGTTTCGAATTAGGGTTTTGTATTTTGTTGTAAGCTATAAAAGGGAAGCTGTAGAGAATGCAAATGTTGTTCTTGGTTAGCCGAGAAACCCCCTAATTGGGTTAATTTAATTTGATTTCACTGTTAATTTTTAGGGTTCTTCTTTTGCAATTTTCATTCACTGTTTAGTAGTTTAAATGTTGTGTTGTTCCTGTTAATCATGTGTTGTTCCATCTGTTTTCTCATGTTCTGAGTTCACTGCTGAGGCTCAGATGAAGCTTTAGTGGACTGTTAGATAGTGGAATGCTAGGTTAGAGCCTTAGTGCAGTGTGTTGATTGAGCAATGGGAAGAGATTGATGCTCATAGTGCCTGTGATTGATTGTTCTGTCAAAAGACAGTCAATGCTAGGGGCAAACTAGTGAGCAAATTAGTTTTCCTCCCATTCTAGATGTATGCATAGGATTTTCAACTCAACCTAGGATCACATTGTTTGGCTAGGACACAAGGGTGGATTCAAAGCCTTAGCTTAACCCACATTTTGTTTTCACAGTCACTTGCAACTCAACTGTTTTTTTTTTGCACTTCACATTTTGCTGTGCACTGAAGTCAGTGCACCGTCACCCCTGCCCTTGGCTTAGGCCTTGGTTCCATTGTTCTCTGCTTGTAGTTTCATTGTTCTGTCACCTTCTCATAATACTTTTGTGCTGTTTGCTTTTGCCATTGTAAATTTTCATCCTTTTGCCCTGTGTTGCTTCCATGTATATACCATTGTCACTTTTTCTTTGTACCTGTCATTGTAAATGCCATCCTTGGCCCTGTGTGATTTAGTGCCCTGTCTGCCTAGAGCCTGCTTTACCTTGTCTGCCTGCACAGCTCCTGCTCTCCCTTTCCCTGCTGAGCACCTGCCCTTTGCACTGCTGCTGCTACTACTTGCTGTTGCTGTTGCTGCTGCTGTGCACTGCTTCTGCTGCTGCTGTGCACTGCTTCTGCTACTGCTGAAGCCCAGATTCATTACAAAAGCCCACTGTGGACTTAATCAAAGCCCAAGTGAAAAGCTAAAGCCCAATTCACAGTCACTGTTAGCCCAAGGCCCAGTGCAATTCAAAAGACCAAAAGCCCATAAGTTCACAGTCAATCCAAAAGCCCACTGAGCCCAAAACCATTTCATTGTTACAAAAACCCACTAAGCCCAAAGCACAATTAGAAGCCCAATAGCAATTTAGAGCCCAAATAGCTAGAAACTCCAAACACTTCCAATCTCTGTGGATCGACCCGTACTTGCACGAGCTACAACTGACGACCGTGCACTTGCGGTATTACTGTAGGCCCGCGTTTCATTTCGCTTAATTTTTACACATTTCCGGGCCCACCACACGCAAACTAGTATCACATTTGAAGTGTGGGGATTAGTTTTGCAGGGTTGCTAGATATACCCTTATATAGTATTTTAAATCAGGGTTTCTCCTTGGTCACAAAGCAAACAATATCCACCGTTAGATGAAAACCTGATTTAGATTCAAGCTAATATTTCTCAACCGTTATATTGAAAACTTAGCTCGTTATACACAAATGAAATGCACGCTTCTAGGTTTGTTAACTGTACCCAAACGAGTACGTTGTTGGTTCAACAATAGTTAACAAAAAGGTTATCCATATGAGCATTTCATACCAACCATATTCTTCTTCACCATAACTAGTTCAAATGACTCAAATGAACTAGTTAGAGAGTTGTTCAATTGCAAGGAAATCTTATGTACTGCACAAGACATAATTGAAGTAAAGATGATTTGATTCACTTGAATCGGTTCATGAACTTTATAGTCACGGTTTGCAAATTACGTTCCTTAGTCTTTATAAGTTTAAGTTCAGAAATCATCTTCAGATATATAACCTTCTTAAGCTCGCACACTAGGTTCGCGGACTTAAGAAACCGGGCAGAGTATACAAACTCCAGCAGAAAATGTCGGTAAACACTTTCCGCCGGTTCGCGGATGCAGCTAGTTTGTCAACTCCAGCAAAATTTCTCGGGATGAGAAGTTCGGCAGTTCACGGACTGAGTTCGCAAACTTTGGTTCAAGGGATAGGACTGATGCACATATGTGTTTCCACAACAATACTTATGTCCATCATTGGTTATGTAATCTAAACTCTCATTCCAACCATTGAAACATTCTTAGAGGACGTTATGTAGTTGTTACACCATTTTTCTTCAAATCAATTTTCAAAGTGGTTGAAACATATCATGACTTACGTCGCTAGGTGAAGATAAACATGGTCGAAGCGAAACGCTTACCAACACATATTTCGAGATATAGATAGGAGAGGTATACTCGGCTCGAAATACCAAATGTGTATAATCTAAGTCTATATATAGCATACGACTTTTTGTCTTAAGAAGTAGGAGATAGAGTATATAGACTTTTGAGTGACAGATAAGTTCAAGTCTTCACATACCTTTTTGTCGAGAAGTTCCACTGGTTCCTTGAGTAGTTCTCCTTCTTGTATGATGAATCTCCATGAAGTCCTTGAGCTCAACTACACTTTCTATCCTAGTCCAAGGCTTAGCTATAGTAGACTAGAAATCAAGACTTATAGTTTTGATCACTAACATTGACAAACATGCTTGAGATAGCAACGTATGCGAGTTCGACCGAGCAATGCTCTAACAATCTCCCCCTTTGTCAATTTTAGTGAAAAAACTATCAATACATATGGAATACAAAAAAAATATAAAGAAACTTTAGTAGATTCTATTCCACATGTCTAATCTTCAACATTCCTCGAAATCTTCGTCACTTCCAAGTACTCCAATGATCCCAAAGGTTGTAAGTTTAACATCACCGTTATTGAAGATCCGTAGCTATAACAATGAGAAAGCATCGGTCTCGATCATTGTTATACAGTGTCATAGTATTATTACACAGTGTTAAATTCCAATTGTATCACAATTCAACAATAATACTATGGTGATATGTATCACTCCCCCTTAGTCAATACTCCATCTCACATGGAAACCACTCCCCCTTACACAATGATCTGAAAACCATATGTATTTATAGTGTGAACTATATATTAATTATCCCCCTTTTTGTCAATAAAATTGGCAAAGGTAAAAGAACGGGATCATAATGAAATTTCCGTAAGATACATTTCATGAATAAAAGAAAAAAATACATACCATCTATTTTAGATGCAATCATATAGACGAAGCTAATAACATTCATCAAGGAGTTTAAAGATACAAGATAACCCCTTTAAAATTCCACAGCCGCACACCCCTCAAAATATGACCGTTAAGCACAAGTTCAAAATAACTCTCCCCCATTTGATGTCATTCCCAAGGTAACAACAAGAGCGACCTTAATTTCAAAAGAAAAGAAGGATTTTTATTGGACACCAAAAACCATGAGAGTGATTTTCTATATCCAAAAACTCAATCAAATTAATCACAAGTAAACCTATGATTAATTTAATCGGAATACACAATCAAATTAAACACAAAAGTGATCAACTTAATTGATTATGCTCGACATAAGAGAACTTACGGAGTAAACGACTAACATAACCATTAGAAAATGAATAGGGTAGTCGTTCATATACTCAACATAATAGGAATCTTACGGAATATGAAAATACTCAACTAGATTAATTACAAGAGAACCCATAATTAATCTGATTGGAATACACAACCAAACTAGTTACAAAAGTAATCAATTTAATTGTCATTTGTTTTGCTCGACATAAAAAGACTTATGGAACAATAACTAAATAACTAAACAAGATGATTAATTTAGTTCAAGAATTCTTAACATAAATTACCTTACGGAACAACCAACAAAGCTAATCAAAAATTAATCAACTTGGTTGTATCTTGCTCAACATAAGACACATTACGGAGCCTCACAGTATTACATAAAATATAGATCAGTGAAGATCAATATTGTGGAATACACAAGGATTCATTCTATCTTCCATCACTATTTGCATAAAGATATTTAATAGACATAATCCTTGAACACAAAAGATTTTAACCTATCTTCCATCAAAGAATTGACAATATAGGCTTAACTTTTGTATTTGCCAAAAGTTCATTCCTTCTTTTGTCAACACATGCATATCGACATATAAAGGACTTCACTTTCGACAAGATATGGGACATCACAGTTCACGGACGTAAACATACATATCGCATAAAAATTGCAATATATAAAACCATAAAGATTAATACTGCAAAAATCATCTTCAAAACAAATTTAGAATTTAAACCAATAAATCTAAAAAACATGAATATGAAAACGTTGGACATAGCTATGTGTAATCACAATAATTGTTATTCCAAACTCTAGTAATCCTTCTCAAAAACAAGAATAAATTCTCATAAGAAGTTTCCTAGGCATCAAGACAAACTCGCAATGCACATATAAGATGATTTGTCCGTAGAGAGTAGAATCAATCTTTTTCGCTCGGATTTATACCAAGAATAGATACCAAAGGTGTACAAAAATATTTTCAAATAAGAACATACAAAGTCATTAACGACCATGCACCATAGTTCACATAAAATGATTGTGAACATTCAAGAATCCCATAATAATGCGTACTACTTCCCATTCTTGAACATCCTTCTTTTTTATTAACCAACAAAATTCTTATAAAACCTACAAATGATCTTAGAAGAGTAGTACTCCAAAAATCTAAGTGCCCAAGTCCAAGGGAATTGGAACAAGTGCGACGAAACGGAACAAAACACTCAAAACAAGAGAGGGGACAAATACAAATCTTAACTCATCCAAAATCAATAATTCTCATCTCCATTCTAAAGAGAATTCAAAGAGGAAGAGAATATAAAAAGAATGAGTTCATTCCGAGTTCGGATGAAGAAGTTACGGCCAAAACAAGTCGACCGAATATCGACGTCTACAGGCAAATATGCATACGGGTTTGCAAACGAATTTTCAAGTCCCCGAACTTAAACCCCTGGATTTTGATTTTACAAGATGGTAAGCATAACAGTTATGTGTACCATGTATTCCAAACATCCCAAGCTACTATTTTCAAACCTAAACGTTTAAGAACCTTAATCACAGATCAAGTTAGGTAGAAATGAAAAATAATCAAGGTACATGGATCATAAAAACACAAATCTTGCACAATTTTATAGACATACATTTTTAGAAGAATCCAGTCGAGTTCTACAGCCTTACCGAACATAATCTGTGTGCCCCAATTCTCATGCTTCCCTCACCGTATACATAATAGGGCATTCCTTGGTGAGAATGCACTTTCAACACTAACAAGTTGTGTTGAGGTGAACAATGTCTTTCTCACCATGACACCAAGAAAGAGTTTCTTTCCAACAACTCTTAAATCTTGTAGTGTTGAGAAACACCCAAGGAACTGTTTTTATAAGTCTATCAAAGAACTTCAAAAGAACCCAAAAAGATTGTGTTTTTCTTGTTTTCCAACTTATAAAAAATAGTTTCTGCAGATAGTTTTTAGTACTGCGAAGGGAAACTCTTTTGATAAAAAGAGATGTCCTAGATTCTTCATAAAAAAGACAATACTACTATCTTGATAGGAAGTATCAGGAATTGAGAAACGAATCAATTCATTCTTTGAGGTGATACACTCAGATGACTGAGATTTAAACTCCTCTTGTAATTCGTTTAGTTTATCACAACTAATTGGATTACGCAGAGGAGGAGCAATGCTCTCACTGATTAGTAAATCAATATCAACCTCAACATGAATATTACTCATCATAACTTGATTTAGCCTGTCAAGAGATTCTTGCTCTTTATGGAGGTATATCTCAACATCAAGAGATAAGCTCTCAAGCTTCTTTTCAAGCCATGAAAACATTTCAAGGGATTTTAAACCTGGTGGAGGTTTAGATAGAATTTCTTCTACAGATTTTATTAAATCAGTCATGGAAGAGAATTATGAAATCCCTGGATCTGGTGGTGCATTTATTGAGATAGCACTACTGTCCATAGAGTCAGATCGTTACAAACACAGACTTGTAAGGTCTTGAACGTGTTTGCCTGCTCTGCTACCAATTGAAAAAGTGGGGGTCTAACAACACCACCCAATATTTAGCTTAGCAATCTGTATGGACACACTCAAATATACTTTTAAGAGAATCAACAAGACTCAATCAATTAAAAGTACATCAACGAGTTTATATTTCTCTCTCTTGATTTGATTTCCTCAAACACAAACTGCGAGTACTAATCAAATACAAGGAATAACTTTGATGGTACCAAAGACCAATATCCAAGGATCAATCAATGACAGTCAACAACCAAAGGTTGGATTACTCTAATTGATGATCTAACGCACAACCTGTATTATTTCAATTATAAAGATAAAACAATATAATGTGGAAACTGAAATAACACAGACACCAGAAATTTTGTTAACGAGGAAACTGCAAATGCAGAAAAACCCCGGGACCTAGTCCATATTGAACACACACTGTATTAAGCCGCTACAGACACTAGCCTACTCCAAGCTAACTTCGGTCTAGATTGTAGTTGAATCCCAATCAGTCTCCCACTGACCCAAGGTACAGTTGTACTCCCTACACCTCTGATCCCAGCAGGATACTGCGCACTTGATTCCCTTAGTTGGTCTCACCCACAACTAAGAGTTGCTACGACCCAAAATAGTAGGCTTTAACAATAAACAAATCTGTCTCTCACAGAAAAGTTTATCAAAGGATCAATCTGCCTCCCACAGAAAAACCCTAAAGTTTTTGTTCCGTCTTTTGATAATAACCAAGGTGAACATGAACCAATTGATAATCCGGTCTTATATTCCCGAAGAACAGCCTAGATAAATCAATTACCTCACAACAATCTTAATCGTATGGTAGCGAAACAAGATGTTGTGGAATCACAAACAATGAGACGAAGATGTTTGTGACTACTTTTTATATTTTTCCTATCAGAGATATTAATCTCAAGCCAATCAATATGATTGTACTCGTACGATAGAAGATGCAAGATCAGATCATACAACTACGATAAAAGTAGTATCGATCTGGCTTCACAATCCCAATGAAGTCTTTAAGTCGTTAGCCTGGTTTTAGAAGAAGAAAACCAAAGGTTAAAGGAGAAACGACTCTAGAACGCAAACTAGTATCACACGTGAAGTGTGGGGATTAGTTTTGCAGAGTTGCTAGATGTCCCCTTATATAGTCTTTCAAATCAGGGTTTCGCCTTGGTCACAAAGCAAACAATATCCACCGTTAGATGAAAACCTGATTTAGATTCAAGCAAATATTTCTCAACCGTTAGATTGAAAACTTAGCTTGTTATACACAAATGAAATGCACGCTTCTAGGTTTGTTAACCGTACCCAAACGTGTACATTATTGGTTCAACAATACTTAACCAAAAGGTTAGCCATATGAGCATTTCATACCAACCATATTCTTCTTCACCATAACTAGTTCAAATGACTAAAATGAACTAGTTAAAGAGTTGTTCAATTGCAAAGAAATCTTATGTACTACACAAGACACAATTGAAGCAAAGATGATTTGATTCACCTGAATCGGTTCATGAACTTTATAGCCACGGTTTGAAAATTGCATTCCTTAGTCTTTATAAGTTTAAGTTCAGAAATCATCTTCAGATATATAACCTTCTTAAGTTCTCACACTAGGTTCGCGAACTTAAGCAACCGGGAAGAGTTTACAAACTCCAGCAGAAAATCTCGGCAAAGACTTTCCGCCCGTTCGCGGACTGGGTTCGCGGACGCAGCTAGTTTGTCAACTCCAGCAGAATTTCTCGGGATGAGAAGTTCGGCAGTTCGTGGACTGAGTTCGTGGACTTGGAAACAAGCCATTTTTCCGGTTTCTCTTGATCAAAAAATTTCGCAAACTTTGGTTCAAGGGATAGAACTTATGCACATATGTGTTTCCACAACAATACTTTGTTATGTAATCCAAACTCTCATTCCAACCATTGACACATTCTTAGAGGACGTTATATAGTTGTTACACCATTTCTCGTCAAATCAATTTTCAAAGTGATTGAAACATATCATGACTTACGTCACTAGGTAAAGATAAACATGGTCGAAGAGAAACGCTTACCAACATATATTTCGAGATATAGATAGAAGAGGTATACTCGGCTCGAAATACCAAATATAATCTAAGTCTATATATAGCATACGACTTTTTGTCTCAAGAAGTAGGAGATAAAGTAGATAGACTTTTGAGTGACAGATAAGTTCAAGTTTTCACATACCTTTTTGTCGAGAAGTTCCACCGGTTCCTTGAGTAGTTCTTCTTCTTGTATGATGAATCGCCATGAAGTCCTTGAGCTCAACTACACTTTCTATCCTAGTACGAGACTTATCTATAGTAGACTAGAAGTCAAGACTTATAGTTTTGATCACTAACATTGACAAACATGCTTGAGATAGCAGCGCATGCGAGTTCGACCGAGAAATGCTCTAACACTTAGTATTTTTCCCCTAATCCTTAGCTTGCGCATGTGTTCTTTTATAGTATTCCTATAATAAAGGCAAGTTGAAGGTTGTGATTGATGTTGAAGAATCCGATGATGATCCTAAGGCTGTTGGGGATGATCCGGATGAAGAATACATGGAGGATGTCGAGGATACTGCCCTTAGTCCCCACTTAGATGACATTGAGGAAGATTTTTCCAAAGATAGTCCTAGCCCTATCCGTGTTGGTTATGTTGAAGGTGATAACCTTCATGGTGATGACGGTTCTCCATTGATTAGCCAAGTTAGTACCCAAGTTGCAACTCCTAATCCGCTACCGAAGGTACCTGCATTTTCTGCTCCTAGTGATTTGCAGCCTGTTTCTTTGGCTATCACTAGTGTCTTGGTGATATCTTCCAAGAGTCTTCCATATTCTCCTGCCACTTTTTTTCCATTCGAGTGGTTAGTTTACGAAGGATGTAACTCCGGTTGTGAGGATTAGTAGTTCAGACTCTCAGCCGAAGAAGAAGGTTGTTATTTCACTTGCCATATTCTCCTTCAATGCTACGCCCACTTCTTTGGGGAGCGCTCAGTACGTCTCTACTTCCCTTGTTAGCAAGGTTGTTGGACCTCCACCTTCATCACCATATTGGGCCGTACTGGGTAATCTTCCTTATGCTGGTGACATGGACTTAGGTGGTACTCCTAGTCAAGCTTTTTCTTCGGTTCCCAGCCCGTCCACCATGTCGTCTCTTCATCGTGGTGAGGGTTCAGTACTTGTGCCCCATGCTCGCTCTCAAGCGACTGGTGGGGTTTTTACTGATCTTGAGAAGGGTAAGTTACATGAGAACTTGAGCCTTGGGAGCTCTGACGATGTTATCCTTGAGGCCATTCTTCGGGATTCAAAGGGACCTTTTTCTGCTGAGGTTGATCGTCGTCAGCTGACTGATTCTTTGGGACTTTTGTTTTTGCTTGCTTTTCACATCTTTTCTTCTTTTAATTATTTGTGTGAACTTCAAAATTATTCTTTTAATTATTGGTGTGAATTTCAAAAACATGAGTAGATAATTTTCTTATTGATTGGGGATGAATTCCTAGATCTTGACATGTTTTGAGTTTTGTTTTAAATCTACTTTGAAGTTTTCACATGATTATCGTTTGTTTTTACGATATTAATGTTTATGCTTGATTGATAGATCGTTTTGGTGGCCAACTAAATTGATCTAAAGCTAGTAAAAGTCAGGGGATAAGTAATCGTTTCTTGAATCTTTACACAAGTAGAAAACACGAGACCTTGCGGAGGGATCCGTGGAGAAATTGTGTGTGAAAACAACATTAACAAGTATACCTTGATCTAAGAGTCTAACTACTAATATCAACCTAATAAATTCATAAATCTTAATGCGTTTAATTAAGTTACATATTGAGTGATCTATTACTAGATGGTTTGGTAAATAGAATCCGGCAGTCGAGAACTTCCGTATTCGGCGATACAAGGAATTTAGGGATTAGCACTGATCTAGCTATTATACTTATAGTTGGTGATAATCTTTGACTAATAACAAGTGGATGAAAAATATAACTTGAATCATTGTTTTGCAATGAAGAATGATTCCTTCATCTAATCTATCTTATTAATTTCAACTTAAACTTTTGATTACTTTGTTTACTTTCTTTTTGCAAACTTAAAACAAGAAAACCCCCCTTTTTGTGACAACTAAACAACTAAAAACTCTTGCTCCTCGTGGGAACGAACTTGACTACACTATATTAGTTTTTAATTAGGTGAAAAATTATTCACTAATTTGTTATGGTTACAACACTCATTACTTGATTACCTGGAGCAATTTATTAGCTTGCGAGAGATTGGCTTTACAGAAGAGCAAGAAATCATATGCAAATAATAGATGATTGATATTTGGTAATGAATTTGAGATTTTCATTCTCGTGAGCTGGTGAGTTATTTCATAATGGTTCATAACCTTTGAGAAAACTTTTATGGCTAATATAAAGAGGTACAAAGATAATGAATCCCCTTGCCGAATGCCTCTTGTGGGTATAAAAGCTGCAGTTGGAGATCTATTGAGCATTATCTCAAATTTGAGAGGTAATGATACACTGAAGAATGAGGTGACAAAACTTTTCATTAAAACCAAACTTTCTTAAAACTTCAATCAAGAAACTCAAATCGAGTCTGTCGAATGCTTTCGACATATCCATTTTTAAAGCAAGATGGTCCGATCTTCCACTTTTTCTTTTCATAGGTTGAGTGATTTCTTGTACTAGAGAAATATTCTCTGATATCAATCTCCATGGAATATATGCATAGGTATGATGGTGTTTACCATACATTTTTTGAGTCTAAGAGCAATAATCTTTAAGATAAGCTTATAAGCCGTGTTACAAAGTTCAATTGGCCTGAAGCCTTCTGATTTATGAGGAGTTTGGTTTTTTGAAATCAGTGTTACTCTGGTTTGGTTCAAATTCTTGATCAAGAATCCCCAGTGAAAAAAAGATTTGATCATCTTACAAACATTGGCTTTCACTCTATGCCATTAGATTTGGTAGAACCCTGATGGAATTTCGTTTAAGCCCGGTGATGTCTAAGGATCCATAGAGAAAAGAGCACAGTGAACCTCCTCGTCAATTGGTATGGAAATTAGCTTTGAGTTATCTTCATCTGAAATAATGTGGGTATATGTTGCAGAAATTGATAAATGTCAACCGGATTTGAAGTAGAACTGGTCTTTGAAGTGAGTAGTGAGAAGTTTTTCGACCTTCTATATTGACACCACGATCCATCAAAATCTTTTAGAGAGTATATTATGTTCCCCTGTTTCCTTCGATTGGCCCTGATGTGAAAATATTTAGAGTTCTTGTCCATTTCATTGTAGAAGCAGTTTTTGACCTTTTGTCTGTCAGAATTAGCTTGAATATCATTCAACCCCTCAATTTATTTTTCAATTCTTAGGACTTCATTAGTATTGTTTTCATTAAAATCATAAGCTTGAAGTTGAGATAACTCTTCTTAAAGAACTGATATTTTATATTGTATGTTCCCATAAGACACCACGATCCGTCAAAAGCTTTTAGAGAGTATATTATGTTCCTCGGTTTCCTTTGTTTGTCCCTGATGTGAAAATATTTAGAGTTCTTGTCCATTTCATTGTAGAAGCAATTTTTGGCCTTTTGTCTGTCAGAATTAGCTTGAATATCATTCAAACCCTCAATTTCTTTTTCAATTATTAGGCCTTCATTAGTGTTGTTTTCATTAAAATCGGAAGCTTGAAGTTGATATAACTCTTCTTATAGAACTTAGATTTTAGATTGTATGTTCCAATAAGTCACTTTACTCCATTTAGAAAGACTATATCTTGCATTAGAGAGTCTATTAGTGAACGAAAGCTGCAGAGCCAGATACAATTTCATTTGAACAAAAATCATTTTGTAACCAATATTCAAAACTTTCCAGTTTATACATAAGGAAATATTATGACCATTCGAGAAGGATGGGAGCATGGTCTGAACTATTCAAGTTCAGGTGAGACAAAGTAGCATCTGGAAAATTAATGGACCATTCACTGTTGACTAATGCCCTATCCATCCTATATTTAACTTTACATGTTCCATGGCTATTACTGGTCCAAGTAAATGGGTGTAGATGGGGAAAAACGGTTTGCTGGTTTTCTAGGAAAGTGGAGAGTCGAGCGTGCTGCCGAGACTCCTCAACCGACAGAACTGCTGAACCTCACAAAGATGCACCGCTGCAAAGGGGGTGCTTAGATTTGGGAAATCAATCAGTATGACTCCGGCCTAAACCAAGACAACGGCCGTTCCAGAGTCAATTCGGTCGCAAAGAGGGAGATGGGTTGATCTGTAGGAGGGAAAATGAGAGTTGTGTGGGATCAGTGATGATCAAGGATTGTGGGTGTATTGAAGGTTTCTGCAATATTGCTGAACTGCTGAAGTTGAGTTCTGTGAATAAGTTTATATCGAGTTGTTGACGGATAATGATGATAATCGATGATTGATGATATCCTGATGTCCTCGATTAGACTTATTTATATTGCAAGAATGATGTACCACTGATCCCTGTAAGTGTGACGGTTTAATGAGTGAAAGAGTGGGAAAGTGGGAGATCTTGGTAAAGTCAGTTCCATGTCCTGCGGAGACTTCACTGATCGTGCACCCACTACTTTGCTAACTCCTTCAACCGTTTACACAACTTACACACATTTCTCGTTGTGGATGAATCCACGTGCCGTAGACCGCCATACCAAAACCCTGAGTGATATCCCCCAATTTGTGACGTGATTGATATTTCACGAATCGTGGAGTCTGCAAGGCATACGTGTATTAGTTAGTCAGTTGTTGACTGATTTAGACTGTGAGTCTAGTTTCGTTGAATCGAGCATAAGTGGTGAATGCTCAGTGATTCATGGATTGAACATGTAGTTCTCTGAGATGTCAATGAAAAACTGACTAGAGCGACTGAGCAAGTATTGCTCAACTTGACGAATTGCTGAATATTGAGAGTTTGTCGAGCAATTGAGCAAGTATTGCTCAATTCGACGAATTTGATAATTTTGGCATGCAACTGAGCAAGTGTTGCTCAATTCAACAAAATATTGAATATTGATAATTTGACGTGCAATTGAGAAAGTGTTTCTCAATTCGACAAACTACTGATGAATTACTGAACATTGATGGTTGGATCAATATTCGAGCAACTGAGCAAGTATTGCTCAATTCGACGAATTATTTACTGGTGCCGTGACCCAATAAAATATTAATCAAAAATATTTGTGAATTACCGAATATTATTAATTTGGATGTTGATTGCTGAATCAACATTATTTTGTGTTTGAACTTTCTCAGAATAGTGATTCATGGAGCGTTTGTTCGAGACCCTAATTTTATCAATCCTTCATCAATTGGTGAATTGATGAAAATTGTTCATGAGTGAGGAGGGACCAACCACATGGAATGATGAGCATCCATGGGTGCCCAGTGCTCGAGTGAGCACGCACCAGGGTTCTCAGTTTGGGAGTTGGTGAAAAAACGATGATTAAATGCAGGTTCATTATTTATTGAAATATTGCTAGATTCAACATTAGGTGATAAAACCTAGGTATGAGAGATGAGGACCGACCAAGAGAGCATGAGACCGACTCTTGGTGGTCATGGGACCAGTTGTTGGTCATTTGGAGAATCCTCCAGTTGGTTGGAGAGAGTTCGGGCCCACTGTGAGCAATTGAGCAAATTAGGTCAGAATTATGAAAACGTGTGGGACCGGCCTTGTGCAAGCCCTATGAATGACCCTGGTCGGTCATGAAGGCGTGCACATGTTTCCTTGGTGTACGTGTTTCCATACTGAGGGTTTCAGTATTTTCTGATGCGCGTTCGAGCAATATCGTGAATTTTCAGAAGAGTTTCATCTTGACTGAGAATTCTCGATTTTTGTTGGAATGAGCATGTATGCTCAATTCATCAATATTTTTAAAATATTAAAATAAAAGTGTTTTAATATTTAAAATTTCCATGAGAGGCTAGCCAGTCGTATGACTATGTTGGCTTTTGGTTTTTCGCGATTTGAGCAATATTTGAGAAAATATGGAGAAATCATAAATTTTGCTGAAACCCAGGAGTTTCGTGAATTGAGGAAAATAATAATTATGCAAGATTAGGATTGCAAGGTGTGGGACCGACCATGGCTAGGGCATGGCCGAGCCGGCTAGGTTGTTCGGTCCCACACACCTTTTTCTATTTTATTATCTTTCATGAATCCTTGAAGTTATGGAGAATCCATGAGTTTTTGTTGAAACGGAGGAGTTTCGTAAGATTAGGGAATAATAATTATGAAAGCTAAGGATTATGAGTGTGGGACCGACCACGGCTCGGGCATGGGCGGCCGGCTGGGTTGCCCGGTCCTGCACACCTCTCCTTATTTATAATATTATTTCGCGAATCCACGAAGTTATGGAGAATTCACGGGTTTTGCAAAAACATGGAAAGTTGCTAAAACCAAGGAGTTTTCGTGAGTTCACGAAATAACAAAAAATAAGGAAAATAATGGGAGAGGCACGGACCGACTATGGCTAGGGCAAGGCCGGACGACCGGCTGTTGGGCCCGGCCTTTGGCGTCTCTTATTATTTTATTAATATTTATTATTTTCTCCTGTTTTGCGAAGGATTCCTCATTATTTCATATTTTTGGACACTCGTTCCTGCATCCAGGTGCTCAGTCGTGCATCATTGTCGAGTATACTCACACCATCTTTGTGGGGCTTACTCAATGATGATCCAGATGCCCGGTTGTTGAGTATCTATTACTAATCTATGAATTCAGTGGAGAATAATCCATGAAACTGAGTAATAAAAATGAATAGTTGTTCATTATTAATTCGCAGGATCAGCTGTGGATTCGACTACGAATTCAGAATAATAAAACAAGCATTACCATCCTATGGGATCGTGGATTCGACCATAGAATCGGAGTAATTAAGATTATCTATTACCATTTCATGTGATCAGTGGATTCAATCATGAAATCGGAGTAATGAGATAGTACAGTTGTTTTATTGTCATTCTATGAGATCAAGCCGTGGATTCGACCATGGAATAGGAGCAATTGTTATTGCCACTCCATGGGATCAGGACGTGGATTCGACCATGGAATATGAGCAATTGTTATTGCTATTCCATAGGATCAGGCTGTGGATTCGACCACGGAATATGAGCAATAATAGATTATTCTGGGAATTAAGTAGTGAATGTTACGGCAGGATTAATCTATTGCAGAAAAGATATTAGCCAGTTAAAGCGTCACATCTATTCTGAATAGTGCATAGTCAGGGAGTCACGATGTTGTTTACGGCCTGAAGGCGTTAGTGTTCTCAATCTACGGAGAACCTCCTGAATCTATGCACAGTCTCTCCACATAATCAGGGAACGATGAGTGTCACCGACGCCCTGAAGGTGTCCGCCGCCCAACTATTCTTTTATGTAGAGGTGGGTCTCTCTCCTACAGTCAGGGAACAATGAGTATCACCGACGTCCTGATGGAGTTAAGCTCTCAATCTACAGAGAACCGCCCAAATACTTTATTCTGCATAGAGGTCACGACGAAATGCCACGGATCGAACGCTCAGCTGGTGGAGGCTTTTCGAAAACATATTCATCATGGATTCGTAAAATATGAATCGTTGCATGCCTGAAAGCCGTGTCAAAGATATGCCTCATGATTTTACGGTTTTTTCCTTTTGTTGAAAATACACCATCTACATTAAGTCCCCTGCTTAGTGAGGAACAGTCATGTTCCGCAAGCATTAAATGGTGATTTTCAGTCGACGAGATCAGTGGTTGAACTCGGTCTACAAAGGTATCGTCAGAATCCTCGGTTTGCTCCAACGGTGTCATGTACGAGCAAATGTTTGGGTGAGTACCCTGATGGTATGATAGAGTCTGATTCCGTGAGAACGGAGATGAAGCATCGCTGATTTGGTCTGTTGAAAGTACAGTTTTGGTCAGTTTAGCGTTTATGGGATCGGCCAAAAAAAGGGAATCCTTGTTTTAGGAACAGACGTTCGTTCGTTAATTTAAGAAACAAACAAAATAGACCTGAGTCTAATGACATAAAATTTTGTCTATGAGCTTTCATGAAAAATTTTATTTTTGAAAATATGCTCTTGTTTCAAAGACGGATGCTCGCACAAGGGAGCAAAATACATATTTTCAAATTTACGTGAGTTTCACGTTAAAAATATTTTCTGTAAAATCAATGTTTTGATTTTGAACAACTGTTGAAAGTAGAGAATCATACATGGTAAAATAATGTCTGAGTTTTCACAATTATAGAATGGACGTTTGTCCAATTTTGGAAAATCAGTGGATATTCACACAGTAAAATTTACGTGGGTTGTTTACGTTTTATAAAAATCAATTTATTATTTTTGAGCAATTGCTGAAAGCAAACAATTGTATAGGTGATGAAATAATGTATGTATGAGTTTGGTGATTTTATAGTGTATGCACACATGTAGAAAATCAGCGAATGTTCACATGAAAGGTTATGTGAACTATTCATAGTTTTGTGAAAAGTCAGTGTTGACTCTAGAATGATAAGTTTTGCTCGTCTTCGCAGGTTTGAAGGAGTGAGCAAGCTTTCGAAGTTTCGTGTCATCACTAAAGTCTAGTGAAATCGTAAAATAGGTAAGAGTTAGGGATTACCATTTTTGCAGACGCTGATCTGAGCATCTCTATTCCGTGATTCATTGTTTTGTTGAATCATGCGCTTTGTATGAATGATGCGTTGAATGTTATGCATCTGTCACAGCCACTTTACAAGAATGACTGACTCCCATGATGAAACTTTCAAAGACGACGTTTCCAGGGATGACATCTCTACGGATGAAACTTTAAGAAATGGTACTCCTGGGACCTCTGAGTGATGGTGAGAGATCCTTCATACCGAGTTGTACTTCTGGTTATTTTATTATATTTACCGCAGGATGATCGTATAGTGAAATCCCGGATCAATGTAGACTCCACGAAAATGGAAGAAAGTCTACAGGAGCGGAGAACCCAGAAGTAAGGACTACAAGAGGTTAGCAAATGACGTGCAGTCCCCAGCCGTTTCTTTGGTGAGTTTTTAGCGCTCCTTGTGTCATGAATTTGACCGTGCAATTAGGATCACGAGACAAAGGTTTGTTATTTATTTTCAGACTTTTGCTCCATCGACTGACGGTCTTCAAATTGTTCCTGGAAAAAATTCAGGAATCCAACACTGATGAAGAAGTCGATGTAAGTATCTTTTTTTTGCGCATCTCCTTGAATGAAATAACAATAATTGTTGTTGATGAATCCAGGAAGAAATCATTGTAGATAAGAAGCATGTTGATGAAGCGTGCTCTTCTTTGGGACATGGGAATATGGAGAATTCCCGAAATCCCGAACCGAATGGAGATAACGGCGTTGCCAATGGAGATCCCGGTATTGCGGAGCCTTCAAATGATTTAGAGACTCCCTTAGTAAGTATATCTCCTATAATTTCTTCATAGAAGTATGAAATTGTTGATTTGTGAATGAATGAATGAGAATCCATGTAAATTTATGGATAACTTTGCCGAAATACGTCACCAGAAAATTTCAGACTTCAGATTTTACTAGAAACGCTGTAGAATCCTCGTCCAAAGTCGTATTTTCGCGGTCTGCGTATGTAGCTTCAAGCCCAGAAAATTTCCAAGATTTGACATAGAATCTTTTTGAATTTTGAGCATTTTTAGGGCCTGAAAAAGGCGAAATAGTGAACTTCAGGAGACCTTCAGAACTTTTCCGGGTTGCATGTTGTCCGATGTTTTGGCCACATCTGTTAGCTCGTTCATTTGATTGCTATGAAATTTGGTATGTTGTATAAAACATCCATACGAAGAGGATGGTATATGACCCAACCTTAAATTCCTTACCAATTGCTCCCAGTTCGTCGTTTAATATAGGGCAGTGTAGAATCTCTTTAGATGAGCTTGTCTGAAAAACGTGTTTCATGGCTTCTACACTATTTGCTCATGTTTTAGATGCATAGTAAAGAACTTAGATGATGTTAGTTAACTTACATGATGTATTTTATTGTTGTGTTGGGTTTCCACGCTTGAATCATTCTAATCCCATGTAATCTTCACATTAGGTGCCAAATGCTGAAGTTAGGAATAATGGATCCAACAATGATGACTTGAGAAACCATGGAGCCGTTGATAATGAGACCTCCATCCATGTACCTCAAAGTCATGTAAAACTTGTTGTTGATGCAGTGGAGGTGACTGAAACTCCAATTGTGCGTGAGATGGTGGAACCCTAATCGAGAATGGAAGAAGCTGCTCCAACCGAAGTTGTTCCTATGATTGCTGACGTTGTTCCAGCGACTGAGAACCGGATAATAGTGCATGAGTATCCCAATGCAGGGACTGATTTTACTCCTCCATTTGGTGAGATACTCCCATATCACAGGTTTCTTTGTGGATTTAGCGTTCCCATTGGATATGCTGCTATGTACAAGAAACCGTGGAAGATGTATAGGCACATCGTCGTTACCAAGGATCCGGAGCATAGCTATTTCTTGACGAGGCAAGTAGAAGTCATCTTGCGTGTTATAAATGATATCCGTATCACAACTAGAAATACTGTCATCCGGGATGTACTCTTTGATTGGGAGTACAACTTGAAGAAAGCTGAAGAACTTGGCTTCAATCTGAAGTGGCTTCGTCAAAAGATTGATGCTATCAGGAAAGCAGTGGAAGATGACACTCCTTTCACCACCAGTGATGCCGTGTTGAAGAATATGGATGAAGCTACTGAGCTGACCAAGAAGCTGGAGGCGGAGAAAGCTGCTTTGCAAGTCTTGGAGGATGCAGAAAAGCAGAAATCTTATTTTGCTGACTTTCTTTAGTTTTCTTTTCATGATATCTTGAAGCTTGGACTTCTGAGAGATGCGAGGTTTTATTTTGGTTTTGGTTTCTTGATTGGTTTTGGATTGTGAAATCGATCGTCTTGACTAGTGGACCGTCAGTCCCCAGTATTTTGTTAAGTCCCTCCCTTTGGTTTTCCTTCTTTTGGTGAGACCTAGATAGAGGACCCAGGTAGAAAAATTGATGTAAAGACCTAGGTGGTCGAAGTTGGAGGTACCTTGATGAAGGATTTAGCGGAAGTACCTGGTGAACATCGATCGACTGTGGAGGTTATGAATCCCGTCTAAGAATTGATGCTCGCATGTTGTATGCTCTGGAAGCTGTAGGAACCTCATACGACGTCAGAATTCGATGCTTGACCCCAACTTTTGAAGCTAAGAGACTGAGTTATCACATGAGAAAAAAATCACTCAATTTGGAGTTGCAGAGGTCATCCAACTAAGCGTGCACATTTGTAATTTGTAATCCCGTACAAATTTTTCAGATGTCGTAGACCTGACGGTAAAAGCCATATCTTTCAGATCGTATGACCGATTGATCCGCCCTTTTGTATGTTGTACAAGAAACATAGTTGAACATCTTTTGTTGAGGAAGTATTGTCCCATTCCTCACCCATTGGTACGTTTTTGTAAACCCATGGCCTGGAGCATGTCGTATCTCACTTGTAGAGGCGACGAGAACACCTTGTAGAAGATTTTGGTTTTGTGCCCGTCTGCCGGGAAAGCTTTGGGAAGACGTTCATGTTAGCATGTTTTCATGTTTACACATCTTGATATGAATCATTAGGGCTTGAAGAAGTATGATCCATAGAGAATGGATAGTTGATGAAGACGGATGTTGCGCCCGAGAGTGATGTTGAGATTACAACTGGAAGTTCTCCATAAATTCTTGTTGATGTTGAGACCATGAATAAAGTTCCTCCACATGTTGATGCCGATACTATGATTGGAGTTGATACAGAGACCGAAGATCATAGTCTTTGCTCTTCCGTCCAGTGAGCATGCACGAACTAATTGGTGAGTTGAGCATTCCTAAGATGAAGGTGTATTAGGATTTCAACCCAAATCCTCTTGTTATGAATTTACTGTGAAGTGGCTTCGTCATGGAATCGATGTTGTCGCGCTGTAGATAGCAGCAACAGTCTTCATTCTGGATATGATTGGTGAAGAGAGGAAGTTCCCCAGTCGTGCAGGGGCTTTTGATGTAGAGAGGTTCCGTTTGACGACATTTCATGGAATCACATTAGGTTGCAATGACTTATTATGTGGATAAATTTTTTTGAAATATATTGAATTGATATTTCCAATAAAATCAAGTTCCCAGCGCATCCCTCATTCACTTAGCAGAGTTGAAGGAGTTTGTAGCATCCATTGATGAACGGTGTTGCATCTACTTCAGAAGTCTTATCATGGGATAGTGAAGGCTTATCGATTGTAATTCAGCTATACTTTGATCGTGTCGGTGTTGAACCGGTGTGTCACGTCGAGATATTGTGCTGAAGCTAGAGGCGTTATTATTAAAGGTGTACTCTTTGATTGGGAGTACAATTCGAAGGCTTCTTATGTGCTTGAGCGCTGAAGCGTAGAATGTCTTATGCTTGATCATCTCGGCTCCGTGTATCTTATGTCGACTCAGCATTCCGCTGTGAGGGATTCAACACTTGTGCAGACATCAGAGATTTCTGATTTTGTGGCACTTGTGGACATTCCTGCAAGTTTATGGAGAAATTTCCAAAGTGTTCTTTTGCCATGCTTCCGTCATCTCTCAGTGATGAATGTCACGGTGAGATGCTCGATTCGAAGCGGTGTCAAGTTGAACCACTTGGTAAAATATTGATGGAGTGAGATTACCCACTCATAACGTCTTGTAATAGCAGAGATGCTAGCTGAATTGAGTCCCCATGCTAGAATAACATGTGAGGGAATGAAAGACATAGACATGGAAGGAATGAGACTTGCCTGAATGCGAAACCTCTTGATGAATTTCTATGTATCTTTTGCAGGTTATTGTTTCAACCTCGTCAGAGTTCGAATTTCCTCCAAGTGCTCTGATGATGGAACGTCTGCCAAATCTTCTGGATCAGAACTTTCTTTGTTGGAGAGATGTGCAACAAAAGACGCTTTGTTTGTAGTCATGTTTTCAGCATGGGTCCATGCTATCGCGTCATATCTTATATTTTCCTGATTATGTGAAACTTGTTATATGTTCAGGTTGAACGTATTTTCACCTTGAGAGTGATATAGACATAAGTATCTCTGAGCGTTCCTTCATGGTCTCTGATTGAGATGGGTGCGTGAGTAGCTTCTTCTCGACTGATGCCTGTGACTCTGAGGGATTTCAGTGGAATGATGTTGATGGCGGTGTCAGCATTGACCAACATTCTTCTGAATTCATTTACTCTAAGATGGGCTGTGGTAAGAAGTACCCAGTCATGCATCTCCTTGTCTGTGGAGGGAGGTTCTGGAGGCACTTCTAGAATATGGTTCAAAGCCGTGAACATGTCTCCCTTTTGAGCCTTTGACAGATAAAGCAATTTTCACACATGCCTGACTGAACTGATTCTTTGACTGGTTATTCGGAGATTGTGAAAGTTTTGACTGGAAGTGGGTCTCTTTCTACTCTTTCAGTCCCCAAGTTAAGTTCCCCAGATCTGACTTTTTCCTTGAATATGCGCTTCAAGATCCTGTAGTCGCTGGTGGGATGATTGACGAACCTATGGAAACGGCAGTAGTAAGGGTTCTCCATTTCTTCTTCAGTTGATTCTTTTCTGACATACGGCAGCTTGATTGCACCATCCTGGATCCAGACATCCAGTAGTTCGATCACCTCTTCGATGGAGAAAGGGAAATCAGGTTCTGCTGGATCTGCATTTTGAGTTGGAGCTTGTGCATCCCGGATTTGACTACCCCTTTTTTGGTGATTTAGGATGAGCTAGAGAAGCGTGCTTGCGCTGTGATTCGACTTTCTGTTTGCTCCTTTCTGCAACAACATTTGTGGAAGGCTGGATATTGTACTGATTGTTGACTAGGCGACGGATGCGTCGAGATTCCTCGACCTTGCAGACTTTGCTCTTTCTAGTAACGCATTGCTGATCGCTTGGATGCTCCATGGAGTTCTGAGAAAGTATGGAATCGCAGATTCTCCAGCAAGGCTCTGTAGATTGGGATCATTCCGCTGTGTTCATGATCTCCTGGTGCCTCCATGAATCACGTTTCTCTTTCTAGTAACGCATTTCTGATCGCTTGGATGCTCCATGAAGTTCTCGAGCGTTCCCTGTTCCGTTGTATAGTGTGGACGTTGGGGAAGTGTAGCTCTTTGGGAGAGGAATTATTTGAGTAGCAACAGGATATGGAGTTTGATGACGGTGGACAGATGGTGTCTTGTGTTTTCCTCGATCCTCCATGAAGCGTTTCGTGTCCTTACGAGTGATGAAGCCTGCAGGTTTCTTTGTTGGCGGGTTATCTGCATCCTTGTGGAATTCATCATCATCTACTACATGGATCAGAATGACTTCAGGACCAGTGGCCGGAGATGTTTATTTGGATTTTCCTTTCTCCTGAGCTTTCCCTGACATCTTGTCAGTGGGAGTTTTGAGATAATGACACATCTCTTTCTGAGTGGTGGCCATGTCAATCTGATTTTTGGCGAGAGTCCCTTGCACCTTCATGAGATCATCTACGGTAAGTGGATTCTCCCTGACTTCCTCAGGACGTCGGACGAAGAGAGGTTGATTTTCACCACTATTGCTGTAAGCAGGAATGGTTTCTGGAATGCCACCGTTGTTGCTAGTGCTAGCGATGTTCGCGTTAGGATTTATAACTGAACCTGACCTAAGATTAACCATTTTGCGAAAATCTGAGATTACAACCGAGAGATTAATCTCCCACTGTGGTCGCCAATCTTTAGATGGGGAAAACGGTTTACTGGTTTTCTAGGAAAGTGGAGAGTCGAGCGTGCTGTCGAGACTCCTCAACCGAGAAAACTGCTGAACCTCACACAGATGCACCGCTGCAAAGGAGGTGCTTAGATTCGGGAAATCAATATGTATGACTCCGGCCTAAACCAAGACAATGGTCGTTCCAGAGTCAATTCAGTCGCAAAGAGGGAGATTCATTGATCTGTAGGAGGGAAGATGAGAGTTGATTGGGATCAGTGATGATCAAGGATTGTGGGTGTGTTGAAGGTTTCTGCAATATTGCTGAACTGCTGAAGTTGAGTTCTGTGAATAAGTTTATATCGAGTTGTTGACGGATAATGATGATAATCGATGATTGATGATATCCTAATGTCCTCGATTATATTTATTTATATTTCAAGAATGATGTACCACTTATCCCTGTAAGTGTGACGGTTTCTTGAGTGAAAGAGTGGAAAAGTAGGAGATCGTGGTAAAGTCAGTTCCATGTCATGCGGAGACTTGACTGATCGTGCACCCACTACTTTGCTAACTCCTTCAACCGTTTACACGACTTACACACATTTCTCGTTGTGGATGAATTCACGTGCCGTAGACCGCCAGACCAAAACCCTGAGTGATATCCCCCAATTTGTGACGTGATTGATATTTCACGAATCGTGGAGTCTGCAAGGCAGACGTGTATTAGTTAGTCAGTTGTTGACTGATTTAGACTGTGAGTCTAGTTTTGTTGAATCGAGCATAAGTGGTGAATGCTCAGTGATTCATGGATTGAACATGTAGTTCTCTGAGATGTCAATGAACTACTGACTAGAGCGACTGAGCAAGTATTGCTCAACTTGACGAATTTCTGAATATTGAGAGTTTGTCGAGCAATTGAGCAAGTATTGCTCAATTCAACGAATTTGATTATTTTGGCATGCAACTGAGCAAGTGTTTCTCAATTCAACAAAATACTGAATATTGATAATTTAACGTGCAATTGAGCAAGTGTTTCTCAATTCGACAAACTACTAATGAATTACTGAACATTGATGGTTGGATCAATATTCGAGCAACTGAGCAAGTATTGCTCAATTCGACGAATTATTTACTGGTGCCGTGACCCAATAAAATATTAATCAAAAATATTGGTGAATTACCGAATATTATTAATTTGGATGTTGATTGCTGAATCAACATTATTTTGTGTTTGAACTTTCTCAGAATAGTGATTCATGGAGCGTTTGTTCGAGACCCTAATTTTATCAATCCTTCATCAATTGGTGAATTGCTGAAAATTGTTCATGAGTGAGGAGGGACCAACCACATGGAATGATGAGCATCCATGGGTGCCCAGTGCTCGAGTGAGCACGCACCAGGGTTCTCAGTTTGAGAGTTGGTGAAAAAACGATTATTAAATGCAGGTTCATTATTTATTGAAATATTGCTAGATTCAACATTAGGTGATAAAACCTAGGTATGAGAGATGAGGACCGACCAAGAGAGCATGAGACTGACTCTTGGTGGTCATGGGACCAGTTGTTGGTCATTTGGAGAATCCTCCAGTTGGTTGGAGAGAGTTCGGGCCCACTATGAGCAATTGAGCAAATTAGGTCAGAATTATGAAAACGTGTGGGACCGTCCTTGTGAAAGCCCTATGAATGACCCTGGTCGGTCATGAAGGCGTGCACATGTTGCCTTGGTTTCCGTGTTTCCATACTGAGGGTTTCAGTATTTTCTGATGCGCGTTCGAGCAATATCGTGAATTTTCAGAAGAGTTTCATCTTGACTGAGAATTCTCGATTTCTGTTGGAATGAGCATGTATGCTCAATTCATCAATATTTTTAAAATATTAAAATAAAAGTGTTTTAATATTTAAAATTTCCATGAGAGGCTAGCCATTCGTATGACTATGTTGGCTTTTGGTTTTTCGTGATTTGAGCAATATTTGAAAAAATATGGAGAAATCATGAATTTTGCTCAAACCCAGGAGTTTCATGAATTGAGGAAAATAATAATTATGCAAGATTAGGGATTTCAAGGTGTGGGACCGACCATGGATAGGGCATAGACGGCCGACTAGGTTTTCCGGTCCCACGCACCTTTCCCTATTTTATTATTTTTCATGAATCCTTGAAGTTATGGAGAATCCTTGAAGTTATGGAGAATCCGTGAGTTTTTCTTGAAACGGAGGATTTTCGTGAGATTAGGGAATACTAATTATGAAAGCTAAGGATTGTGAGGTGTGGGACCGTTCGGGCATGGCAGGCCGGCTGGGTTGCCCGGTCCCGCACACCTCTCCATATTTTATAATATTATTTCGTGAATCCACGAAGTTATGTAGAATTCACGGGTTTTGCAAAAACAAGGAAAGTTTCTAAAACCAAGGATTTTTCGTGAGTTCACGAAATAAAAAAAATAAGGAAAATAATGGGAGAGGCACGGACCGACCATGGCTAGGGCACGGACGGCAGGCCGGCTGGTGGGCCCGGCCTTGGGCGTCTCTTATTATTTTATTAATATTTATTGTTTTCTCCTATTTTGCGAAGGATTCCTCATTATTTCATATTTTTGGACACTCGTTCGTGCATCCGGGTGCTCAGTCGTGCATCATTGTCGAGTACACTCGCACCATTTTTGTGGGGCTTACACAGTGATGTTCCAGATTCCCGGTTGTTGATTATCTATTACTAATCTATGAATTCAGTGGAGAATAATCCATGAAACTGAGTAATAAAAATGAATAGTTGTTCATTATTAATTCGCAGGATCAGCTGTGGATTCGACTACGAATTCAGAATAATAAAACATGCATTACCATCCTATGGGATCATAGATCTGACCATAGAATCGGAGTAATTAAGATTATCTATTACCATTTCATGAGATAAGTGGATTCGATCATGAAATCGGAGTAATGAGATAGCACAGTTGTTTTATTGCCATTCTATGAGATCAGGCCGTGGATTCGACCATGGAATATGAGCAATTATTATTGTCATTCCATGGGATAAAGCCGTGGATTCGACCATGGAATAAGAGCAATTGTTATTGCCATTCCATGGGATCAGGCCGTGGATTTGACCATGGAATAGGAGCAATAATAGATTATTCTGGGAATTCAGTAGTGAATGTCACGGTAGGATTAATCTATTGCAGAGAAGATATTAGCCAATTAAAGCGTCGCATCTATTCTCAATGGTGCATAGTCAGGGAGTCACGATGTTGTTTTCGACCTGAAGGAGCCAGTGTTCTCAATCTACGGAGAACCGCCTGAATCTATGCACAGTCTCTCCACATAATTAGGGAACGGTGAGTGTCACCGACGTCCTGAAGGCGTCCGCCGCCCAACTATTCTTCTATGTGGAGGTGGGTCTCTCTCCTGCAGTCAGGGAACAGTGAGTATCACCGACGTCGTGAAGGCGTTAAGCTCTCAATCTACGGAGAACCGCCCAAATACTTTATTCTGCATAGAGGTCACGACGAAATGCCAGGGATCAAACGCTCAGCTGGTGGAGGCTTTTCGAAAACATATTCATCATGGCTTCGTAAAATATGAATCGTTGCATGCCGAAAAGCCGTGTCGAAAACATGTCTCATGATTTTATGATTTTTTCCCTTTGTTGAAAATCCACCATCCACAATGGGTTACCGTGAAAACCCATATCTGTGAGATCAGAATCTCTAATAATGTTAAGAACGTCATTAGAATTATTAGTCGAAGCTGGGTTATTTCTTTCAGCTGAGTCCATAGTAATATTAAGATGGGAAAATTAGGCTAAGGCCCAACCCATGGATAACCCATAATATGAGGCCCTTAATTAAAACAAATTTAAATCTAGGCCCCGAGTTATTAAAGGACATCCATACCCTTTTATATATTGTCAATCCCATAATTAAATAAAATTTAAAATTTAAGCCCAAAATTATTAAATGTAGGCCCAAAATTATTAAAATACAGTGTGAATGTGTAAACATAAGTTACACATGCATATGGCATGTGTATCCAGAAGTTACACATCCTTATGCCATGTGTAATGCAAAGTTACACATCAAGAAAATAGACATCAAAAAGAACGCATACAAAAAATAAATGTAATACTTTAATATTCATTTATTATTTTCTTAGCATGTGTAACTAGAAGTTACACACGCATCTGTCTAGTTTAATTGAGAGTTACATATGCATCTATCTAGTGTAATTGAGAGTTACACATGCGTCTGATTTGTGCTTTTATGAAGTTTAAATCTTTGCCTTTCCTTCTTGTCTTCCTCCCTCCAAAATGCTTGCATATCTGCAACGAAATAAACATCCATGTATTAGGTTGGATGAACAAAAAGCAAAAAAAGAAAAAAAAATATTAGAACGAATTGTAAGGCAAAATTATAAAACAAAGATCACAGAAAATACACATGATAACCTATCTTAGCATGTGTAACTGGGAGTTACAAATGCATCCGTCATGTGTAATCATCAGTTACACATCCATATCGATGTGTATGCAGAAGTTACACATCCTCATGAGATCGGTTTCTTCACAACACAATAAAGAAACTTGAAAGCAAGTGAATGTATCTTGAGTCAGAACCTCATTCTGCATCCAGGTATGAGTAACAAGCTATAATATACGCAGAAAATGACAGAATAGGGTCAATGCATAAACAAATCATTATGTTTCCATACACTACTTTCACTATGGACTTGTTATGGACTTAAACTGGTTAACATATCTCCACTAGTTAGTCCTACATTTACTTAAACAAACCATTTCCACTACTTACCTATAGACAGAGATATATAGGGGCATCTGGATTTGCTCGCAGTAGCATTAACTTATCACCTCGATCATCATTGACAACAAGCCGCTCATTTTTATTGTTTCAGGAACAATTGCTCTAAATTCTCAATCACTAACTGAACCTGAATCATTCAAAGCACAAGTAACTACTTAGGTTTAATCATACACAATACTACTACTTGTGAAAGACCTACTAATTTGGTAACCAATTGTGTAAATACTATATGTAAGTAAAATATATGTAACCTGAAGTTACACATTCAATCGGCATGTGTAACTAGAAATTACACATCAAATTAGCTTGTGTAACTAGAAGTTACACATCTAATTAGCATGTGTATCTATAAGTTTCACATACTTTTGCATACCAATAAATACAAAAGGAAAATCAAACACAATCAGCTAAAATTCCCAATAAAAATTTAATAGATGTATTATGTTACAAATAGTCTCACAAGGTAGTAAATTCAGTGATTGTTAGAACAATCAATCTTAACTAATTAAACTACCGAATTGCACGCCATAATACTTTTAGTACTGCAATCAAGTAATCTAAAGAACACTGTCAGCTGTATTTTAATCTGATTTATTGACATAGCGCATACTACTGAGAAATGATGACAGAGTTAATCCATAAGTACAGGTCTAGCTAAGGGTTCAGTGCAGGCTGGAAGCCAAATAAACACTATGAATACTGAAAAGAAAAAAAAAATGTAAATTATTATGTATAACGTACCATATCCAGAGTGAAAACCCCTCAATCTGGCTTTTGTCATTCTCCGTGCATGATATGGAGAGTGAATGTGGTTTGGTTTGCAGCTGATGAATCCATCTTTAACCAACTTCCTAATGTGTTTCCCTGCACAAGACAACACAAAACCAATAAACTCAACAAAAAATAAGCATAACGTAGATAGAAACCAGTAGATCCGCATAGCATGTGCAACTAGCAGTTACACATTCGGTTAGCATGTGTAACTATAAGATACACATTCAATTAGCATGTGTAACTTGCAGATACACATGCATCTGAATTGTGTAACTAGGAGTTACACATGCATCATACTTATATATGTCAACATAAAATCAAAAATTCATACGATACATTAAGTGGTAAAGTAACTGAGTCCATAAGACCCTACATAATATACCAAAAAAAGTAATGTTCAGCTATTATCCATGTAGCAAAGCTTGCAATTTTCTATGCGGCTATGCCTCGTTTATAATAATGAACCTATATATCTTGGGGAAAAATGGTTACCATCAAAAAGTTCAGGTACTTGGGCAGAAGATCATCGAATCCATCTGAGATGAAGACACGTCTGACGTATAACTTCAAGTTGGACTTGTTAGCATTGTAGTAACTCCATACATCATGAGGAGCCTTTGGAGGAACAAAAAGAACAGCCTTGAACTCAACATCACCTTCATCACTAACTTGACTTGTTCCAATCAGACCAAACACCAAAAATCCTGCCAAATGAGCTATAATTCATGTCTCATGCTTAGGTATATGAACAAGCAAAGTATGAAATTTTTCTTCTGAGCCAGCTGACTCAAATCCAGAAATGAAAACAAACAAAGAATCCTGCCAAATGAGCTAATCAGTATTAAGAACAAGTAAGGTATGATCTCCTGAGAACAACAATTATTCCTTCTGATACAAGAAGGAACACATGATTTGACGTGTAAATAACACA
The DNA here is from genome assembly GCF_003573695.1 of Papaver somniferum. Classification (NCBI taxonomy): domain Eukaryota; kingdom Viridiplantae; phylum Streptophyta; class Magnoliopsida; order Ranunculales; family Papaveraceae; genus Papaver; species Papaver somniferum. The sequence goes on from NC_039363.1 coordinate 44,969,378, forward strand.
CAACCCAAGCTCAGCAAGACCACAGACAAAGCAAAACAACTAAGCATTTTTAAGGTTTAACGTCAAACTCTATATAAGAAGTTGCGTAGAGGAAGATAGAGATGAAGTATTGTACTGTCACTACGAGTTACACATGCATATAGATGTGTAACGGCTAGTTACACATGCTAATATGCATGTGTAACTAATGTTTACATATGCCATATGCATATGTAACTACTGATTACACATGCATTTTGTACTCAAACAAGAAAACACCCCAATAAAAAACTAAAATGCCCTCCTCATTTAATAAACTGAAACAATGAAATCATTAAGATGGACCATATTTTCAGTTCCAAAGAGAACAACATACTTTTTTTTAATCTGATTCACTACATGTCTAATAGCCATTCTAAATTTTGCGTAATGTGACTGTCTGACTGAGAGGAGGTAAACATTTACTTACTATCCAATGCGCACTCTTTCAGTTACACATATCAGTTTCCTAAACCAAAAAGATCTGTCAGACTATAATTAGTAGTAATATCTTACAAAACATGAACAAATCGAGAGGCTACTCTAAGATATGAATGCATTAAGTTCATATATTGTTAACAGACATCAACCTAAGCCTTATTATCTCAAATTAAAAATTAAAATCAATCCTAATAACTAACTTACCTGATTTCAATCCCTATTTTTTCACTTTACCTAGCCTGCAGATCCTCTACATACCAAATATTCACCGCAAGCAACACAAACAAGTTATTATATACAAATTGACATTGAAAACACCGCCATCAGCACCAATATTGGCTCCAAATCCTCATCTATAACCTGCACTTCCTCCACCACAACCTCCTAGAATCACAAACTTAATGGAACAGTTGAAACACTCTGCAATTCCACCACCACTGCTGAACATGACACCTCCACTTACTTCTCCACCACTCAACAGGTCAAAAATCCCCCACTAAAACCTGCATCTGCGCCACCACCACCACCTCCTCATACTCAGCATGGCTAGAAGCCAACAAGTATCATTTCCAGTAAAGGTTTCTTCCAACATAATCAAACTATGGTAGAAGATTAAACTGCCAGTAAAATTGAAAGCATAATTTCGATTAGATATATAGTTTGTGTCATGAAACTGCATCTGTTGTTATTGTTTAAACAATTGAAAATAAATTTCGTAAAATTATCTATCAAGAATAAAATGAAATTGAAAATTAAGAGTGGTTGAAATTAAAATTAAAACTATGGGTAATAGAGACGATGATTTGCTGATATCAAATCTCAAATCAGTTTATAGATCGGAGCTACAATTATATTTACGTCGATTTTGATGAAGAACAGATCTGAAATATTTGTTCAAAATTCTTCAAAAAAATTACATCAAAACAACCAGAGTGAGTAGATGTTGTAGATTAAAGATCCAAACTCTGATCAAGGATCAAACAACGAAATCGAGATTCGTTTTCATATTTTTTTCAAAACTTTTAAAATCAAACTTCAGAGATTTTGATTTCAACTCGAGATTGATAGATTAAAGCTCTTAATTAAATTAAAAAGGATATGAAAAGATTAAACTTACTTTGGTTCATTTTTCTAGATGTTTCTCTTCGATTGAATTGAATCGAGTTTCTTTATGCTCGGATTTAGGTTCGTATCATTTGGTTGATTCTTCTTCAGATCTTCTCATCATTGAAATCGCAAGAACACGAGTTGTTGGCGATGTTTAACTGTGTGAGAACTTGATTTCGAGAGAGAATAATTGTTTCAGATCTGGAAATGAAGAGAAACCATTTTTGCAGGAGATAAACTCGTCTGGAAGAGAGAGAGACGAAATCTGAAAATGAAAAGAATCTTCTGATATTCCTCTTGTTTATATACAAAAGGGTAGTGTTGTCATTATTAAAATCTCTAATAATTAATTATGGGCCAGATCCGAAGAAAATTTGATATTTTGGGCCTAGTAATATCATTTTCTTAAAGCATGGAGTTGATAGTGGATGATCCATTTAGTGGGGCTTCTATATATTGAACCCGTATAGTAGGGTGATTCTAGTATTTTTCACTATTAAGATCTCTTAATACTACCCAGGGTAGGGACACAGATCTACTAAGGTTTCTTATATAGGTCCATTGACTTGATTTTTCCGTTTTATAAGGCGTGACATACATGCAAGAAAGAAAACATTCCCCTTTGGTTGGGTCAGTTGCGACAATAGCATGTATCATTTTCTCAGAAGAACGCATTATATACATGGCAAAACCCTCTTTCCCAAGCAAAATAAGACCTCCAGTCAAACCAGTAGAGGGCACGTAATAGTTATTTGAGAGATTAAGGAGATTAGTGAGTCTCACCATTCTAGCACTATTGATTTTTCTTTTTGAAAGAAAAATGATATTAGGACAGCTAAGCTGATTAAGTTAATGGAGGCGGTCTCTAGTATCTCTTCCTAAAAAACCATGAAAGTTCCAGCTGCTAATGATTTTCATGTTACTACAGTATTGGTTGTAGAGTAGACAATTGGAATACTACTATAATACATAACTATGCATGGAATATAACAGTAGTTTTCAGAATTAATAAAGACAAGGAAGTTTAAATCATGCAGATAGATTGTAGAACAAGTAAATTATAGAATTTTGAAGTGAGAAATTACCAGAAAAGCAGGTGCGGCTTGATTCACAAGGGTAGTCTCCCTTGAATTAGAAGCATGGCTTACATTTTCATCCATTTCCATACCTTCAATTAGATCTAATTGACCAAAATTCACAATATGATCATCATTGTTTTCCAGGTTACCACCATGAGTGGCTAAAACAACTGTTCTCAATGAAGGAGTATTGTCATTTGAACCGGGGGCTTGGTTTCTATCACTCTTAGTATTCATATTTTCAATATCTTCGCTATCAATGTCTTCCACGATGCCAACCTTATCAGCTATCTCAACCCATTCATCATCTTGTTGCTTTTCTTTTTCTTATTCTTATAGTGGTCCTCATATTTTTCTATGGTCATAACTATGATTTTTAAAACTCTCCTACTTCCTCACAGATTTCATCGTTGCAATCAACAATATAGCACTAGTCACAGAGTTTATGAGGATGCTTAAACTAGTGGTATCTTATTCCACCATTGTCCTCTCTTGAGTGGGTTTGTAAGGTCCACCTCAATTCTCACACTAATCATATTACCATATTGGGTCTGTAGTTCTTTGGGTTGTTAAAAATTTTGTTTTCTAAATCTTCAATGGCTTCATCAACAACTGTAACATGATGATGTTCTGGGAGAAGGTTTTCAATTGCACGTTCTATTTTTGCTTTGTGTAGTTCGATTTTTGTGTACTATGCTTAGTACAAATGGATCAAATTACCATATTCTTAACTCTGCTTCTTAAGGAATGTAGCCTCTAAATTATGCTCTTCTCTTTCATTAATTTCAACTCAGCAAATGTTCTTACACACTAAATAGCAAAGCAAATGATTAAACCCTACAACCAACGGCTAAGCAGCGAACACGTTCCACTATCCGAATGGCTTACTACTAACCAATTAGAATGAAAGTTATAACTACACCACGCAAAGGACTAGAGGCATCCAGGCTTCAATAAGGACTCAGATGGACCATGACATTGCCTTCCCCTAAACAGTATCCTTGTCCTCAAGGATAAAATTGCGATAGTATGCTCTGATGGAAGATAGGTCTTCCCAAGTTGCATCTTCAGGTGATGAATTAGTCCACTGAATCAAGACTTGCCTCACTATCCTTTTGCCAATCAACATTGTTCTGAGTCGTAATACCTTCTCAGGTCGCATAATGATCTCCCCTTCATGATCTACAGCAGGTAAAGTGGGAGATGGAACATGTTGTTGACCAACATGTTTCTTTAATTGAGACACATGGAAGACTGGGTGAATTCTGGCTTGTGAAGGTAACTGCAACTTATAAGCCACATGGCCAATCTTCTGCAACACAGGAAATGGGCCATAATACTTATCAGCAAGCTTAAAATTCTTTCTCAGATCTGTTTGAGGGTGAAAACCGTTTCTGCTGATTTCGGTAATTTTGTGTGTTGTGGGTGAGAAACGAGTCTAAACCCTAAACAATGTACCGCAAGGGAGTACTTTGATTCGAGAGATCAATCTGTACAAATCCGGCCTAAACCAAGAAATGGTCGATCCAGACTTGCTTCGGTCACAAAGTGAAGGAGAAGGGTTGGTCTTAGGGAGGGAAGCGAAGAGAGTGTTGAGACCAGAATAGTTGATTCTGGAAGAGTAGTTGTTTGACGACTTGTATCAGAAAGTGAGACGCTAACAGGTTGGAAAGCTAGTAAGTGATTTCTGAGTGTGGTGTATTCTCCTCGCCAAAACTTGTGTTTGGTGGAAATAGGTGAGACCTATTTATACAAGTCGCAACGAAACGTACCCTGGTCTCGTAAGAAGTGGAAATGGTTGAGTAAATGGAAAAAAGCGGTAACGGGTAACGCCTGGAATCGATGTTTCCATAATGAAGGAAACGTTTCACCATTACTTCTTGTATTTACTAATCGCCTGACTCTTATGACATTTTCCTGTAACTGGAGTAGTGTACACCGCACGCTGTAAACCGCCAGACCAGTACCCTAATGAGCATCCCTCATTTTCTGACATGTTTTGATGTCTCGAGTGTTTTCGTGGAAAACGAGTAGCATGTTGCTACGTGTGGCAAGTTAATATTGAGAGGCTTGCCGGTTCAGTGTCGACCTTCGACGACCGAGATTTGCATTTCAAGAGGAAGGGTAGCCATTGATTATGGCTACCTTCTACTGGCATCTAGCGGAGTGGCTGCGGAATGGCTTGCACATGTTCTGGGCGTGGCCAATTAGGGTTTGGTGTCATGACCACGAATTAGCACCGTAGCCAAGAGATTGCCACAAGTCGTTTGGTGGAAAGATTGCGCGGCTGAGATCCGCATCTCAGGAGGAAGGGTAGTCGTTGATCGTTCTACCTTTCGTTTGGCAGCCAGCGGCATGGTTGCATGGCCGGCATGGCACGTGCATGCTCTTGGCGTGGCCAAATTAGGGTTTTGGCACCGTGGCCAATAATTGGAATTGGGCCAGATGTTTCCGTGTGTTTGGTGGCGAACTTGTACGGATGAGATTTACATCTCAGAAGGAAGGGTAGCCGTCGATTGTTGTAACCCTTCGTTTGGCAGCCAGCGGCATGGAGGCATGGCCTGCATGGCTTTGGCATGTTTTAGGCACGGCCAAATTAGGGTTTTGGCATAAACCGTGGAATTTGGCATTGGGTCAGAAGTTGCCATGCGTTTGGTGGCGAACCTGTACGGCTGAAATTTGCGTCTCAGAAGGAAGGGTAGCCGTCGATTGTTGCAACTATTTGTTTGGCAGCCAACGGCATGGAGGCATGGACGGCATGGCTTTGGCATGTTTTAGGCGCAGAAAAATTAGGGTTTTGACATAAACATTGGAATTTGGCATTGGTTCATAAGTTTCATGCTTTTGGTGGCGAACTTGTACGGCTGAGATTTGCGTCTCAGAAGGAAGGGTAACCGTCGATTGTTGCAACCCTTCGTTTGGCAGCCAGCGGCATGGAGGCATGGCCGGCATGGCTTTGGCATGTTTTAGGCGCGGCCAAATTAGGGTTTTAGTGTAAACCGTGGAATTTGACATTGGGCCAGAAGTTGCCAAGCGTTTGGTGTCGAACTTGGACGGATGAGATTTGGATCTTAGAAGGAAGGGTGGTCGTTGATTATTGCAACCCTTTGTTTGGTAGCCAGAGGCATGAAGGCATAGCCGGCATGGATTTGGCCTGGTTTAGGCGCGGCCAAGCTAGGGTTTTGGCATAGTTTTAGGCGCGGCCAAGATTAGTGTGTTGGCATAGTTTAGGTGCGGCCAAAGTTAGGGATTGGAATTGGGCCAAAAGTTGCCACGCTTTTGGTGGCAAACTTGGACGGCTGAGATTTGCATCTCAGAAGGACGGGTAACCGTTGATTGTTGCAAACCGTCGTTGGTAACCAGCGACATGGAGGCATGGACGGCATGGCTTTGGTGCGGAGGTATGGCTGGCATGGCATGTCATTGGCACTATGGTGCGGCTGGCATGGTTCGTATGTCTTTGGCGCGGAGATGTGGCTGGGATGGCATGTCATTGGCACAGTGGTGCGGTTGGCATTCCTTTGGCGCGGAGATGTGGCTGGCATGGCATGCCATTGGCACGGTGGTGCGGCTGGCATGCCTTTGGCACGGAGATGTGGCTGGCATGGCATGCCATTGGCACAGTGGTGCAGCTGGTATGGTTGGCATGCCTTTGGCGTGGAGATGTGGCTGGAATGGCATGCCATTGGAACGGTGGTGCGGCTCGCATGGTTGGCATGCCTTTGGCGCGGAGATGTGGCTGGCATGGTTGGCATTCCTTTGGTGCGGAGATGTGGCTGGAATGGCATGCCATTGGCACAATGGTGCGGCTGGCATGGTTGGCATGCCTTTAGCGTGGAGTTGTGGCTGGCATGGAATTCCATTGGCACGGTGGTGCGGCTAGCATGGTTGGCATGCCTTTGGCGCGGAGATGTGGCTGGCATGGCGGTGCGGCTGGCATGGTTGGCATTCCTTTGGCGCAGAGATATGGCTATTAGGGTTTAGCGTGTCGAAACCCTAGTTTAAAATATGTGGCACGCGTGATTGGCACGTTTGGCTAGCATGCGCGGCTGTCATGTGTAGAGATGATGCCAGTCACTACCAAGGGCTCTGCCCTGGAGCATGGCATTTACATAAAAAAAGAGGTACCCCGGTAATTTTACGCAGACATGTTGAATGGTTTATGAATGTGCTAGTGGCGACAATATTACTCAAATGTGACGTCACTGTTTGACTAAGGTTTTACAATTTTAACCCTAAACTAAAAACCACCATCAACATTAAGTCCCCTGCTTAGCTCGGAACAGGGGAATTGTTGCGAGGTAAGCATAAAATGGTGACAGACAAGGATAAAACAAAATGGCAAGTCATGAAAACATGGTCAGGAAGATCCGTCTAACCTTTTCGAGAGGTAAGGAGAATTCGTGATTCTTGTGTTGGTGGATTTGCATAGATTTTGCTCGTGGTGCTGCTAGCTAGGACGTGGAGTGGTTGGCGTTGCTGGCTTGGCTTGGAAAGAGATGGCATGATGTGGATTAAAACGGAGCCGCTGGCGTTGATCGGATTGGAATGGGAGCCGCAGGTATTGTGCGGCTTGGAATGGAGCCGCAGGCATTGTATTGGCTCGTAGTGGAGCCTCCAGCGTAGTATTGGCTTGTAACGGGGATGTTAGCGTAAACTTGGCATGGGCGCTGGCTTGGGCTTGGCATGGCGTGAGCGTTGGCATGGGCTTGGGCGCTGGCTTGGTGTGGCGTGGGTGCTGTCGTGGCACGGTCTGGGCGCTGACATGGCGAGGCGTTGGCGTGGCGCAGATTGTTGGCACCGTGAAGCTTGTTCTTGCGGGACCTATTTCCTTTTTCCATACCTAGATCAAATAGGAAATCCTTTCCTTATTCAAATTCCAAAAGTGTCACGCCTATAAAAGGGTTTGCTCTCTTTTTTATCTCGTATCTTTGTTCTCACGTCCTTGCGCTAGCGGTAGAGTAGTAGCAATAAAGCGGGCAAGCATACTCCAGGTATGTATTCCAACGTTTCTCTTTCAATCTCTTTTTTTTTTTACTGGTGCAAACCCTAGCCATAGGTGTATTTTCCATGAACTTGTAGAAATATTTCAGCATGAACATTGCAGTAATGTTAGCCACCTCAACTATTATGCAAAATAGGCATGCATGTGCATGTGACTGTCACCAATTTCTTTCCCGCGAAAACCTAGTTTTTAGGGTTTCCTCCTTTTCCTTGGGGTGACTGTGTGCATAGTTTCCGTGGTGGGGCGCGCTTTCTTTGTCGGGTGCGTACTTTCCGCTGCAAGGTACGACTTTGGCAAGGGGGGTGCTTTCCGTGGAAACGTAGGGTTTGTCAATCCCTATTTCTTCGGTTATGAGCGTTATGGATTGCAACTTAAGCAAATTGGTCCGCGTACAAAATGGATTCTTCGTTGTTGATAAAATAGTTTTCATGCACTTTGTGGTAACTTCTCTTCGTACCCCTTTCTTTGTTGTAGTTGAAAGCGTAAGCAGCTTAAGAAGGTTTCTTCAGGATGTCACCTGAGAAAATCCCTGCCGCGGCTTTGAAAAATATTGGCAGCTCTAAGCCAAACATGGATGATGAGTTTTTCACAACGTCCGCCATAGCTAGGAAAAATCATCCTAAGTTTGTGCCCGTCCTTCTGACCGGTTCAGAGGGTGAAGGAGACACCCAGTCGGTTCGACCAGGTTGTGTAATACGATTTTTCCTTCAGAGGCAAGAGTATCTGCTTCTTCCATTGACTTCAGAATCTGTCAGAGTCCGTTGTGTTTTTTCGACAAGTGGATGCAATTCATGATAAGTCAGGATTGTGTACAAGAAAACAAAACGCAAATCATTGGCGTTGTCATAGCTTCTGCGGCGCTTCAAATCAGGAAAGGTATCCCGAGCTTAGTTTCTTTCATCTCCCGATGGTGTCCAGACACTCACACGGCCATATACAGGTGGGTTGAAATGACTGTCTCTTTGGAAAGTGTGGATGTCTTGCTGAACCTTCCCATAACAGGGAATCTTGATATCACCTTGGATGAAGATGAAGAACAAATGCACGCTTCTCTCGTTGCAAAGTCAAAAGGCTTTGTCTGGAAGGAAAACGAGATGAGGTGTTTCTACATCTGGTGGGTGTCTCAATGGTTCCAAGATGAGTCGGAGCCAGATCAAAAGAATAGTATGCTTCATGTCGCGGAATTCTTAGTTCTTTGGTTATCAAGGGACATTTTTGACGACGGCTCTGGTAAGAAGGAAATAAGACAGAGTCTCATTAAGTTTGTCATTAGATTAGCGAAAGGTGTTGTTCTCCCCATTGGCGGCTTGTTTTTCGGTTCTCTGTACACACATTTGGATCATCTGGTTGCGGAAATGCGTGCTTCAAACGGCTACATGAAAGTGGACTCGTACGTCCATGTTGCTTTTCTTCAAGCGTTGTTGTGGGAGCATTTCGAGAAGTGCGCTCCCAAACAACTATCTTTACTTCCCGAGTCTTGGTGTGGTTCTAGGATACTTCGCTGGGTGAACAGGCGCCCAATATCTGGATCGAACCTGGTTGACTTCCTTGACGACTCCTACACAATCAAATTTCGTCCATGGGCTCTGGTGCATGGCTCCATAGTTCAAATAGACACTTTTTCCTCTGTTCCGAATACATCTTTGCTTTCTGAAAAGAATACGAGCATTGGGGAGGTTGTGTTCATGCGAAGTTGCACGCCTGGTTATGTACCGTATTTCTTTCGGGGATCTTGTCAGGCAGTCTCTTACAACATTGACAGCGCAGCTTGACATATGGGATTTGACCAAGGGGTCCCGCTCTCTCGTCAGTCGGCTGTTCAAGAAAACTTGTTGCCATCTTCTCTTGATGCTAGTGCTCTTGCGCCGTGTATAAGTCTTCCCTTCTTGCTCTCGGCACGAAATCCGACAACAACTTCTAAGTATAACATATTATGGCAGGACGAGTTCCTTGCCATTCATGGATTCATGAATGACGTAGTGAAGAATATCTGTGGTAAGCCTTCTGCTGAAACTTTAGCAAGACATCCATTGTTAAGGGATCCTTCCTCGCCCAAACGGAAATCTCCTAACATGGACACGGACAGTCCCCAAAAGAAAGAGCGAAGATCGAAAGATCGCGCGGGTGGTTTTCGGTCAGATTCAACGGCCCTTGTGACTTTCAGTTCTTCCAACGTTCGAGTATGTATTCTTTTTCTTGCCCACTCAGTCGGATTGCACAGTTCTTTCGTTATTGAAAATCTTTCCTTATTCCTTAACCAGGGCGTGAACGCCTTTGCCCAGCTTGCACGTAGTCAGAAAACGGCGTCTCTCGCAATAGAGGGTGGCAATGTTGAGCCTCAGAGAAGGGCGGCTCTCGTGGCAGAGGGTGACAATGCCGAGCCTTCTTGCGGTGAAGAAGAGCTCGAAAAGGAGGAAATCTCGGAATCTAGTGATGATGAAAATAGCTATTCCAACAGCAACGCTGAGTCTTCTTCTAGTCAGTCTGAAAGTGAATCAGTGAGTCTTCCACACATTCTTCTTCTTCCTTTATCTCTCTTTTTTTTTGAAAAATGTCTAAACCATGATATCGCATGGAGAACCCGCTCCTGAAGATAGCCCCGAGGCGGAAAACCGTGAAGATACAACTTTGTCTCCAGCCGTGGCAGCTGCGCCTGGCGACCCGGAAATGGAGGTCGATCAAGATGAAGATGTTGTTGCGGCTCAAGTAGCGGAGAGTGCTCCAGCGACCGCTGACGCCATTGTAGTTAGAAATCCCTTGCCAGTTGTCGGTTCGGTTGTGGGCGCCGTTTTCGCTCCTCCATACTTAGTTCTTTATCCAGATCACGTGTTGATCGACGGCTTCAGCGTGTCAGCCAAATACGAGACGTTATATACCAAGATACGGGAAAGGTATGGACACATCGCCACAACCAAAAAGGTTACTAGTTGGTTTGTGCTGGTCAAACGTGTGGAGGAAGCTTTATCTTCGATTGACGACATGTGCAAAGTGACTGTCCATACCGTTTCTGGGGACGTGGTATCAAGCTGGAAGTTCCATTGTGATGTGTGCTTAGACCACGGGCTCAACGTTCCCTAGTTTGTTGAAGGTTTATCCGAGATCGAAAAGTTGCATACCACGGCGGCTGAAGGCCCTTCCGCGGATGAGGTCACACAGCAGGAGGCGGAGATCAAAAGGTTGTCCACGGAGCTGAAGCTGAAATGGGCGGCTCTCGAAAGCACGAAAGAGGCTTTCTCTAAGAAGAGCAAGCCATTACTAGATGGTTTTCCTTGAATGTACTCCTGTCTTCTGAACTTCTTTATTTAGGATTATTGTTTTTTGAAAGGCGAACAAAGCGCCTGGTTCATGGTTCGATTTGAATTAATATATAATCGTCTCCTATGAGGGTTTTGGATTATTCTTTTGGAATGAATTGTTTTTTTTTTTAATAATAGTGTTGTTTTTGGTTATAACTATATGTGGCATAAATACCCCAGGAGAGTCATGGAGTTGTGAATGTTGTGTTGTCAGTAAAAAGTATGGGATGAAACATCGGGATAACATGGCAGTCGGTTTCCACTATCTATATGAAAATTCGAGGTAGTAGAACATGCAACTCGTCTGATTATACTTACTTGCTTTTTAGAGTCTCCCAAAAAAATGGATTTCCCGGATGTAAATATGTGTTTTTGTGGGCGGTGGCACCGTGATTGTGAAAAGTCCCCAGTCATTCCAGAGTCGTCTGATAACCGAGGCGGCGGCTAGTATACTTCCATCATCTCGATATCTGAGTTGAAAAGATGGAATCGGAAATCGGGAATTGATATTGTGACCGATAGATTAATCTCCCATTGTGGTCGCCAGTTGTTTGAGAGTGAGAACGGTTTCTGCTGATTTTTATAATTTCGTGTATTGTGGGTGATAAACGAGTCTAAACCCTAAACAATGTATTGCAAGGGAGTACTTTGATTCGAGAGATCAATCTGTACAAATCCGTCCTAAACCAAGAAATGGTCATTCCAGACTTGCTTCGGTCACAAAGTGAAGGATAAGGGTAGGTCTTAGGGAGGGAAGCGAAGAGAGTGTTGAGACCAGAATAGTTGTTTGACGACTTGTATCAGAAAGTGAGACGCTAGCAGGTTGGAAATATAGCAAGTGATTTATGAGTGTGGTGTATTCTCCTCACAAAAACTTGTGTTTGGTGGTGGACCCGGAAAAGCGTATAAAATTGAAGCGAAATGACACGGGCCTACAGTAATACCGCAAGTGCACGGTCGTCGGTTGTAGCTCGTGCAAGTACGGGTCGATCCACAGAGACTGGGTGTGTTTTGTAGTTTCTAGCTATTTTGGGTTCTAAATTGCTATTGGGCTTTTGAGTTAAGGTGATAACAATGGGCTATGGGCTTTGGTACCAATGAGTTTTGAGTACCAATGAAGTGAACTGATCCTTTGTACTCAAGTGGTCTGGGCTCAATATTCTTGAAGTGAACTGAGCCTTGGGCTCAGTTGGATGGGCCTCAGGTTAAGCTAGGCTTTTGGTTTACACCTGAACTTGGCCTTTCCTTGGAAATGAGATGAACTGAGCTTGGTAATGAAGTGGGCTTTGGTTGACTCAACAGTGTACTGGGCCTTTGGCCTTACAATGAGCTGGTCCTTTGCAAAACAGAATGCAATTAAGAGACAATGGCCAAGGCAGGGCAGTAAGCTAACAAGCCAAGACAATGGCTCTAATGAGGCAAAGGAAGCTAGAGAAGACAATGCTATTTACAATGCAATGCTATTTACAGTGAAATGAAAACAGAAAAGAAAAAGCAGCCCAGTTGCAGCAGCAGCAGCAAGGAAAAGAAAGCAGCAGCAGCAGCAGTACTGCACAGCAGGGGAAAGAAAGCAGTGCACAGCAGCAGCACAAGCAATGCAAGTAGTAGCAGCAGCAGAACAAGGAGTAGTTGAAGTAGCAGGAGCAAATGGCAAACAAAATGAAGGACAAGTGAAAGTAAAACAGTGGCAGTGAAGGAATGAGGAAAAGTGACAGTGCAATGAAACTAAACAAGAACAATGGAAGTAAACCAAGGCCTAAGCCAAGGGCAGGGGAGATGGTGAAGGTGAGATGGTGAGGGTGAGCCTAGGCATACTACTAGAGTGGGAAGAGAACCAGCTTGCTCACAGTCACTAGTGAGCACTAGTTTCTCCCCACTGCTCAATCAATCCAATGCTTCACAGGCTTTAGCCTAACATTCACACAAAACAGTAAACAAGAGTGATGAAAGAACACTAGGATGTTGAATCCACCATTAACCTAGGGGATATTCTAGTCACAGCTAAAATAGTTACCAAAGTACTAATTGTCTGATTAAAGTACAACTAGTCTAAGGGCTTAACAACATTGGACAAGAGCTGCACATGATGAAGACTATCTTATTGATTCATGGTTTCATCTAGTCCTAGCATTTGAGGTTTAGAACATACATAACAAGAACATTAGAGAACATGATACAAACATTACAGAAACATAACATAACAGGAATATGGGAGTGACAGCAGAGAACAAACATAACAAAACAGTGGAGTTCATAACAGGAACAACACATAACAACATCACAGTGACATAAAATGGAGAAAATCAAAACATTAAAATGGATAAACAGTGAACAGCAAAATGAACATTTAACAGAACTAAGTTCTGGACGCCGGCTATTCCAGGCATATCCTCTCACACACACCCTCCAGTTCTATTTATACCCAAAACATCAAATTAGGGTTATCACCCATTTTCCCAAAATCCCAAAATAAAACAGTACAATTAGGTTTACTGTTTTTCTAATGTCATGGGTCTAATTGAGCCCATTTCCCTACTCTAATCCTCTCCTGGTACGGTCCCAACATGAATTAGGGTTTCTAGAGAAACCCCCAAATTACAGAGAAATTAGGGTTAGTGATACTCACCCAAATCAAGGAAATTTCTTCCATGTAGTCTCGACCCATGCTTCCTCTGACCTTCCTGCTCTTCTCGGCTTCTTCAATTTCTGTCTCTAACCTCACCTATTTCATCAACTTCTAAACTAGGGTTGTCGGGTTGAGAAGTTGATGTAATAGATGGCTAGAGAAGAAGGGGACGTGATGGTGGTATCTGCTACGGTCGGGGAAGAAGTGATGGTGGTGGAGAAGGCGAGGTAGTGACAGTTTGCAGAGACATGGCATGGAGGTGGTGGTGGTTCTGCAACTGATTTTGGGAGAAGGGGAAGAAGCTCGACTGTTTTGGGAGAAAGGAAGTGTTTGTTTGGGTATAGGGTATCGGGTTCTACGGTGTGAAGCGGGGACATCAAGTGGTGATGTTTTGTGAGATGGGCCGTGGGATGTTAAAATGATGGATTGATCGGATGGCTCCAAGTGAAGAGACTGGTAGCGACCGTCGGATGCCTTGATATAACGAAGTTAACGGCGAAGATCGAGGTTAGGTGTTGTAGTGTTTAGCGGAAGTATCGATATTTGATGAGCATGCATAGGAGCGACCGTAGGATCTAAATGTGATCTAATCTGAAGGCTTGGAATTTAGGCACTATGGTGTCTTGCAGGGACTTCAGATTTTGATGAACGATGAAGAAGCGACCATTGGATGATGAGATGGATCCGATCTAACGGCTGAGAATGGAGGCGGGTATGGATATAGAAAATGGGTTTGGGTAAGGGTTTTGGGCCTTGGGTATGCCAAGCCCATATCTTCTTCAAGAACAATTCTTCCTTCTTGAGCCCATTCCTAGCTTTTTGGACGTGCGCTCCATTCTTTGCGGCTTCCTTGCGTAATTCCTCCCGGCTTTTCACTACTTTTCTGCTCTTTTCGCTCCGCGACTCATCCGAACTTCATTTATTACCTAAAAATGCAAAATTAAGTAAGAAAAATATTTATTCTTGAAAACAATGAAAATACAGAATATGGGTTAAAATGGAGAATTAATGCACAAAAGATGAGTTAATTGCCAACAAAAAGATATAGATATATACATTATTTGGCACTCATCAAATACCCCCAAACCTGAATTTTACTTGTCCTCAAGTAAAACAAAACTAAGGAAATCCTACCTATACCACTGTCGCTGGTTTCTCGAATGCATTTAGCATATGCACTAAGCCTTTTAAACCACTAAGTGTCCCTAGTGGACGAGTTGAAGTCTCGTGAAGGTTTGCTTAGAACGTACCTACAAAGTTCTAGGTCAAAATATAAGCTCAGATTCCATCAAATGTGACATGTGCAAGTCAGTTAAGCTCACAACAAAATGGAGATGTCAATCTAGCTATCGAAGGCACAATCCTAGCACTGATAACAAATAAGGACATGTGATAAGAGTGTAAAGTGTATCTACACATGTGTAAAGAAAGATCTGAAGTTATGACTACTAATCACCAAGAGATAGTTTCTCAGGCTAAGAACCAAGGTCGAAATCTAGCTAGCTGTCCGGACTTTACGAGAATTGTGAATGAGTTGGAGGTATTTCACAATTACTCGCGTTGTACATCAATGGCATACACCCTCCTTGCTTATTACAATGAAACAACAAAATGACTATTTACATGACTCTTATTTACATTGACTATTCTCTTTTTATTTTTGGAACAAGAGATGATGGAATTGATAAATACTTGATTTTTTTTTTGTATTTTTCTGATATATTTTTTTTCTCTTTTTTTTTTTTTGCAAAAGAAAACACTTTTGATACAAATACAAAAGGAAACAAAAGATTACATGACACTTTGCAAGAGGTAGCCCTTTTTGATGCACCCAGTTAAATTCGATGGTTGTCTTTCTTAATGTAACCTCCACCTTCTATCCCAACCAACCAAAGAACAAGCTAGTCAAGTTTCGTTCAGTATTCTAAAGTGATTGGCAATCGTAACTTCCTATCAAACACCTTGAAGATCGAGGCCATACATGTATTGGTAGATCGTGCGCGTGCAAATTTCTTATCACTATGTGAATTGTGCTAGAATCAGGGTGCCTAAATATCTAGACTAAGACTCCTAATAATTACATATTTGCACAAGAGTCAACATTTCAAGGTAAATGAGCTCCATTTTTTATGTTTTTTTCAATTTTTAATTTTTTATTTTGATATTTCAATTTTTTTTGGAATTTTTCAATTTTTTCAAAAAAAGAAGGAGTTCGTTTTCAATTATAGCATATTATCGTGGTATCTACTTTATACCCCCAAACCTAAACTAAACATTGTCCTCAATGTTTCAAAATATGGAAAGAATTAAAATGCAACATATGGAAAGGGACATGCTGAGTAGAGTAAAAGGAGAGAGAATACCCGATTTCGGCGAAAGCAGAATTAAAACTCCGTTATTCAAGGAAAAAATCCAACATATTTCAGCCGAGATCATATTGGATTAGCAAAATATATACAAAAGGAACAAAAGTTTTTTAAAATTTATCTACTTGATTATATACAAAAAATTCACCATACACCAAAAGTCTAAAGAGTTGAGGATCAACCCAAAAGAAAAAGTGTAGAGACATAGAAAGTTTCAAAACACTAAAATTGGACTTAAATGGGAGTGAGAGTGAAAAACCGAATGAATCACCCCTAAACCAAAATTTTTCAACAGGTTCACTTTTAAGCACAAAATCTAACAATTTTAGGGGTGCAGGATTCACAAGGTCTAACTGAAAATGGACTTTGTTCGGGATGGGCAAAGAAATGCATTCCAATTGTGGCTCTTTAAAAGTGTTATATTTTGAAGCAAAATAGTCCAAGAGGACTTGGGAGGCACACAGTTCCAATCCTAGATTGGGAATCTTCAGAAAAGTTGGTTTAAAATTTTTGTTACAAACCAAATCTAGGTTGGGTGGAAGGCCATAAGATTGTGACTTAGGTAGAAGAATAGGCATATCATTATCAATCAAATCAAAATCTCCTAACTCATCTACACATGTCACATCATGCTCACAATCATCAATCAAATTGACAAGATCACAATCAGAATCCTCAACATCATCAACAGATTGATTCTCGTGTATCGGCACATCAGGGGAAACATCACATGGAATACTAGAAGAAATATCATGCATTAAGGTCGGGGCAGAGAAGCCTAATGTATTTGAACCCAAAGGTTCCATAACATTTTTAGTATAGACAAGTTCTTCTAACATAACATCATAATCATCATCATCATCATGATAGGGATTTTGCAATCTAGGATAATTTTCAATCCTAAGGTCGGAGCTAT
Organism: Papaver somniferum; assembly: GCF_003573695.1. Classification (NCBI taxonomy): domain Eukaryota; kingdom Viridiplantae; phylum Streptophyta; class Magnoliopsida; order Ranunculales; family Papaveraceae; genus Papaver; species Papaver somniferum. The sequence continues at coordinate 44,986,232 of NC_039363.1, forward strand.
TACAAGAATAAAACTCTAATTCACGGGGGTGACTCATATCATGTGGTGTTGTTCCTGTTTCCCTAACGGATTCCCATTGATGGGTTTTCTCTGCAATCTCGGCTAAAAAATTCCATGCATCATCCACAGATTTATCAATAAACTCACCATTACACATAGACTCAACCATGGTTCGAGATTTAAAGTCTAGTCCCTCATAGAGGATGACGACAAGTCTCCACTTCTCAAATCCATGGTGCGGACATTCGCTCAACAAATTATTAAAACGTTCAAAATAGTGAAAAACAGTTTCCTCATCCAATTGGACAAAACAATTGATACTTTGACGAATAGCGATGGTCCTATGATGTGGAAAGAATTTTCTGAAAAATAGATCTGTGAGTTGGTCCCAAGTGTTGATTGATTGTGGTCTCAAACCGTAAAACCATGTTTTGGCCCTTTCCTTTAGAGAAAATGTGAACAAACGCAATTTCAGAGAGTCTTCGGACATATGATCAGGTTGCATAGTCCGACAAATTTGTTCAAACTCTCTTACATGAGTATAGGGGTTCTCAGAATCGAACCCTCGAAATATAGGAAGTATTTGTATCATGCTTGCATTTATTTTAAAAGGGGTATTTGTTTGAGGTAATACAATACATGATAATGGAATTTTTATTGTGGGATGCATGTATTCATGGAGAGCACTAGGTTGGCCCATATTGAAAAGACACAAAGCCCACTATTTGGTTTTAATGGGTTTGGATTTTTGGGAAAAATATTTGGTTTTAATGGGAGACATTTTTTGGTTTTTTTAAAATTTGGGAGCAAGTTTGGTTTTAATGGGATAAAGAAGAAAAAATTTGGTTGTTAAAATGGGAGCAAGTAAAATTTGGTTTTTGAATGGGAGAAAAGTTTTGGTTTTTGAAATTAGGAACAAAATTTTGTTTTGTTTTGTTTTGTTTTGTTTTGTTTTGTTTTTTTTTTTTTTTTTAAAAGAAAATAAAATTTGGTTTTTGAATGGGAGCAAGCCCACTGTTGGTTTTGTGTTTGCTTTGGCTCAGCTGGTTTGAAAACGTTTGGTGAAACTGAGTCCAAAATCTCGGCCTAGAATTTGGGTACTCGGCCCACTAACGAGTTAACCTAGCGTGATCGGTTACAAGCTCAGCTGGGTTTAAAAACCCAGAATACAAAATACCAGTCCAAATTAAACAAGCTCACAAAAATTAAATACAAGCCCACAAATTAAACAAACAAGCCCACAGAAATTAATTACAAACCCAACAGAAAATAAAAAGCCCAAAAATTGGCTTTAATATTACAAGCCCACAATTAAAAATTGGAAGCCCACAATTCGGGTTCTCTTAAATGGGTTACCTTTTAAGCACAGCCCAGCTGCTCTGATATTGTTGCAAAAACCCAGTTGGGCTTTGGTTCTTTTCCTTGGTGGCGTCCCAGCAGAGGAAAAACTGGTTCAGATCAGCAGGTCCAACAACAAATGAAGTGAAGCAGATGCAGATGCAAATGCTATGCAGTGAAATGCAAAAATAGCTAATAAAACTACAAGAAAAACACAGCACCAGTCCCCGGCAACGGCGCCAAAAACTTGGTGGACCCGGAAAAGCGTATAAAATTGAAGCGAAATGACACGGGCCTACAGTAATACCGCAAGTGCACGGTCGTCGGTTGTAGCTCGTGCAAGTACGGGTCGATCCACAGAGACTGGGTGTGTTTTGTAGTTTCTAGCTATTTTGGGTTCTAAATTGCTATTGGGCTTTTGAGTTAAGGTGATAACAATGGGCTATGGGCTTTGGTACCAATGAGTTTTGAGTACCAATGAAGTGAACTGATCCTTTGTACTCAAGTGGTCTGGGCTCAATATTCTTGAAGTGAACTGAGCCTTGGGCTCAGTTGGATGGGCCTCAGGTTAAGCTAGGCTTTTGGTTTACACCTGAACTTGGCCTTTCCTTGGAAATGAGATGAACTGAGCTTGGAAATGAAGTGGGCTTTGGTTGACTCAACAGTGGACTGGGCCTTTGGCCTTACAATGAGATGGTCCTTTGCAAAACAGAATGCAATTAAGAGACAATGGCCAAGGCAGGGCAGTAAGCTAACAAGCCAAGACAATGGCTCTAATGAGGCAAAGGAAGCTAGAGAAGACAATGCTATTTACAATGCAATGCTATTTACAGTGAAATGAAAACAGAAAAGAAAAAGCAGCCCAGTTGCAGCAGCAGCAGCAAGGAAAAGAAAGCAGCAGCAGCAGCAGTACTGCACAGCAGGGGAAAGAAAGCAGTGCACAGCAGCAGCACAAGCAATGCAAGTAGTAGCAGCAGCAAAACAAGGAGTAGTTGAAGTAGCAGGAGCAAATGGCAAACAAAATGAAGGACAAGTGAAAGTAAAACAGTGGCAGTGAAGGAATGAGGAAAAGTGACAGTGCAATGAAACTAAACAAGAACAATGGAAGTAAACCAAGGCCTAAGCCAAGGGCAGGGGAGATGGTGAAGGTGAGATGGTGAGGGTGAGCCTAGGCATACTACTAGAGTGGGAAGAGAACCAGCTTGCTCACAGTCACTAGTGAGCACTAGTTTCTCCCCACTGCTCAATCAATCCAATGCTTCACAGGCTTTAGCCTAACATTCACACAAAACAGTAAACAAGAGTGATGAAAGAACACTAGGATGTTGAATCCACCATTAACCTAGGGGATATTCTAGTCACAGCTAAAATAGTTACCAAAGTACTAATTGTCTGATTAAAGTACAACTAGTCTAAGGGCTTAACAACATTGTACAAGAGCTGCACATGATGAAGACTATCTTATTGATTCATGGTTTCATCTACTCCTAGCATTTGAGGTATAGAACATACATAACAAGAACATTAGAGAACATGATACAAACATTACAGAAACATAACATAACAGGAATATGGGAGTGACAGCAGAGAACAAACATAACAAAACAGTGGATTTCATAACAGGAACAACACATAACAACATCACAGTGACATAAAATGGAGAAAATCAAAACATTAAAATGGATAAACAGTGAACAGCAAAATGAACATTTAACAGAACTAAGTTCTGGACGCCGGCTATTCCAGGCATATCCTCTCACACACACCCTCCAGTTCTATTTATACCCAAAACATCAAATTAGGGTTATCACCCATTTTCCCAAAATCCCAAAATAAAACAGTACAATTAGGTTTACTGTTTTTCTAATGTCATGGGTCTAATTGAGCCCATTTCCCTACTCTAATCCTCTCCTGGTACGGTCCCAACATGAATTAGGGTTTCTAGAGAAACCCCCAAATTACAGAGAAATTAGGGTTAGTGATACTCACCCAAATCGAGGAAATTTCTTCCATGTAGTCTCGACCCATGCTTCCTCTGACCTTCCTGCTCTTCTCGGCTGCTTCAATTTCTGTCTCTAACCTCACCTATTTCATCAACTTCTAAACTAGGGTTGTGGGGTTGAGAAGTTGATGTAATAGATGGCTAGAGAAGAAGGGGACGTGATGGTGGTATCTGATACGGTCGGGGAAGAAGTGATGGTGGTGGAGAAGGAGAGGTAGTGACAGTTTGCAGAGACAGGGCATGGAGGTGGTGGTGGTTCTGCAACTGATTTTGGGAGAAGGGGAAGAAGCTCGACTGTTTTGGGAGAAAGGAAGTGTTTGTTTGGGTATAGGGTATCGGGTTCTACGGTGTGAAGCGGGGACATCAAGTGGTGATGTTTTGTGAGATGGGCCGTGGGATGTTAAAATGATGGATTGATCGGATGGCTCCAAGTGAAGAGACTGGTAGCGACCGTCGGATGCCTTGATATAACGAAGTTAACGGCGAAGATCGAGGTTAGGTGTTGTAGTGTTTAGCGGAAGTATCGATATTTGATGAACATGCATAGGAGCGACCGTAGGATCTAAATGTGATCTAATCTGAAGGCTTGGAATTTAGGCACTATGGTGTCTTGCAGGGACTTCAGATTTTGATGAACGATGAAGAAGCGACCATTGGATGATGAGATGGATCCGATCTAACGGCTGAGAATGGAGGCGGGTATGGATATAGAAAATGGGTTTGGGTAAGGGTTTTGGGCCTTGGGTATGCCAAGCCCATATCTTCTTCAAGAAAAATTCTTCCTTCTTGAGCCCATTCCTAGCTTTTTGGACGTGCGCCCCATTCTTTGCGGCTTCCTTGCGTAATTCCTCCCGGCTTTTCACTACTTTTCTGCTCTTTTCGCTCCGCGACTCATTCGAACTTCATTTATTACCTAAAAATGCAAAATTAAGTAAGAAAAATATTTATTCTTGAAAAAAATGAAAATACAGAATATGGGTTAAAATGGAGAATTAATGCACAAAAGATGAGTTAATTGCCAACAAAAAGATATAGATATATACATTATTTGGCACTCATCATTTGGTGGAAATAGATGAGACCTATTTATACAAGTCGCAACGAAACGTACCCTGGTCTAGTAAGAAGTGGAAACGGTTGAGTAAATGGAAGAAAGCGGTAACGGGTAACGCCTAGAATTGATTTTTTTCATAATGAAGGAAACGTTTCACCATTACTTCTTGTATTTACTAACCGCCTCACTCTTATGACACTTTCCTGCAACGGGCATAGTGTACGCCGCACGATGTAAACCGCCAGACCAGTATCCTGATAAGCATCCCCCAGTTTGTGACATGTTTTGATGTCTCGAGTGTTTTCGTGGGAAACGAGTAGCATGTTGCTACGTCTGGAAAGTTAAGATTGAGAGGCTTTCCGGTTCGGTGGAGACCTTCCACTGGCAGCTAGCGGAGTGGCTGCGGCATGGCTTGCGCATGTTCTGGGCGTGGCCAATTACGGTTTGGTATCGTGACCAAGAATTGGCACCGTAGCCAAGAGATTTCCATAAGTCTCTTAGTGGAAATCTTGTACGGCTGAGATCTGAATCTCAGGAGGAAGGCTAGCCGTTGATCATTGCTACCTTTCGTTTGGCAGCCAGCGACATGGTTGCATGGCCGGCATGGCTCGTGCATGCTCTTGGCGCGGCCAAATTAGGGTTTTGGCACCGTGGACAAGAATTGGAATAGGGCCAGAAGTTTCCATCCGTTTGGTGGCGAACTTGTACGGCCGAGATTTGCATCTCAGAAGGAAGGGTAGCCGTCGATTGTTGCAACCCTTCGTTTGGCAGCCAGCGGCATAGAGGCATGGCTGGCATGGCTTTTGCATGTTTTAGGCGCGGCCAAATTAGGGTTTTGGCATAAACCGTGGAATTTGGCATTGGGCCAGAAGTTTCCACCCGTTTGGTGGTGAACTTGTACGGCTGAGATTTGCGTCTCAGAAGGATGGATGGCCTTTGATTTTTGCAACCCTTTGTTTGGCATCCAGCGGCATGGAGGCATGGTCGGCATGGCTTTGGCATGTTTTAGGCGCGGCCAAATTAGGGTATTGGCATAAACCGTGGAATTTGGCATTTGGACATAAGTTGCCATGCGTTTGGTGGCGAACTTGTACGGTTGAGATTTGCGTCTCAGAAGGAAGGGTAACCGTCGATGGTTGCAACCCTTCGTTTGGAAGCCAGCGGCATGGAGGCATGGCCGGCATGGCTTTGGCATGTTTTAGGCGCGGCCAAGTTAGGGTTTTGGCATAACCGTGGAATTTGGCATTGGGCCAGAAGTTGCCACGCATTTGGTGGCGAACTTGGACGGCTGAGATTTGCATCTCAGAAGGAAGGGTGGTCATTGATTTTTGCAACCCTTCGTTTGGTATCCAGCGGCATGGAGGCATAGTCGGCATGGATTTGGCATGGTTTAGGCGCGGCCAAGCTAGCGTTTTGGCATAGTTTTAGGCGCGACCAAAATTAGGGTTTTGGCATAGTTTAGGCGCGGCCAAAATTACGGCTTGGCATTGGGACAAAAGTTGCCACGCATTTGGTGGCGAACTTGGATGGCTGAGATTTGCATCTCAAAAGGAAGGGTGGTCGTTGATTGTTGCAACTCTTTGTTTGGTAGCCAGCGGCACGGAGGCATGGACGGCATGGCTTTGTTGCGGAGGTATGACTGGCATGGCACTACATTGGCACTATGGTGCGGCTGGCATGGTTGGTATGCCTTTGGCGCAGAGATGTGGCTGGCATGGCATATCATTGGCACAGTGGTGCGGATGGCATGGTTGGCATGCCTTTGACGCGGAGATGTGGCTGGCATGGCATGCCGTTGGCACGGTGGTGCGGCTGGCATGGTTGGCATGCCTTTGGCGCGGAGATGTGGCTGGCATGTCATGCCATTGGCACGGTGGTGCGGCTGGAATAGTTGGCATGCCTTTGGCGCGGAGATGTGGATGGCATGGCATGCCATTGGCACGGTGGTGCGGCTGGCATGGTTGGCATTCCTTTGGCGTAGAGTTTTGGCTGGCATGGCATGTCATTGGCACGATGGTGCGGCTGGCATGCCTTTGGCGCGGAGATGTGGCTGGCATGGCATGCCATTGGCACGGTGGTGCATCTGGTATGGTTGGCATGCCTTTGGTGCGGAGATGTGGCTGTCATGGCATGCCATTGGCACGATGATGAGTCTGGCATGGTTGACATGCCTTTGGCGCGGAGATGTGGTTGGCATGGCATGCCATTGGCACGGTGGTGCGGCTGGCATGGTTGGCATGCCTTTGGCGCGGAGTTGTGGCTGGCATGGCATGCCATTGGCACGGTGGTGCGGATGGCATGGTTGGCATGCCTTTGGGCCGGAGATGTAGCTGGCATGGCATGCCATTGGCACGGTGGTGCGGCTATCATGGTTAGCATGCCTTTGGCGCCGAGATGTGGCTGGCATGGCATGCCATTGGCACGGTGGTGCGTCTAACATGGTTAGCATGCTTTTGGCGCGGAGATTTGGCTATTAGGATTTAGCGTGTCGAAACCCTAGTTTGAAATATGTGGCACGCGTGATTGACACGTTCGGCTAGCATGCGCGGCTGTTATGTGTAAAGATGATATCAGTCAGTACCAAGGGCTCTGCCGTGGAGCATGGCATTTACATAAAAAAAAGGTACTCCGATAATTTTACGCAGACATGTTGAATGGTTTAATAAATGTGCTAGTGGTGACATTATTACTCAAGTGTGACGTCACTGTTTGACTAAGGTTTTACGATTTTAACCCTAAATTAAAAACTACCGTCAACAAGAGCAACTGAAGCTTGTCTATAAGGCTGTAACTTTAAATAAACCATGTCACCCATAAGAAAAGCTCTGTCAGTTCTATATTTATCAGCAAATAACTTGATTCTTTCTTGAGCCTTGTGAAGGGATTCCTTGAGAATGTCAAACATAGCTTCTCTGGACTTCATGTATTTCTCAATAGCAGCTACTGAGGTTGTTGCAGTAGAAGGAAAAGCCATGTGAGGTGGTAAGTATCCATAAAATGCTTGAAAAGGGGACATCTTCAAACTAGTGTGATAGCTAGTATTATACCACCATTCAGCAAGTGAAATCCACTGACACCATTTGCTTGGTTTGTGACTATTAAGACATCTCAAATAAGTTTCCAAGTAGGAGTTAACTCTTTCAGATTGGCCATCAGTTTGGGGATGGTATATTGTACTGAGATTTAAGATGGTGCCCAATGATTTAAACAAGTCTTTCCAGAAGTTACTAGTAAAGACTTTATCTATGTCTGAAACAATGGATGCAGGCAATCCATGAAGCTTAAATACCTGATCCAAGAATGCTTTGTCCACAAAAGAAGCTGTGTATGGGTGTTGAAGGGCAATAAAATGGTTGTATTTAGTGAGCCTGTCAAAAACCACTAAGATAACACTTTTTTTGTCACTCATAGGAAGGCCTTCAATGAAGTCCATTGTAATATGTTGCCAGGCATGCTCTGGTACTGGAAGTGGCTGCAATAATCCAGATGGAAAGTGGTGCTCTCCTTTGTTCCTTTGGCAAGTATCACAAGCAGCTACAAAAAGAAGTATGTCCTATTTCATTTTAGGCCAGTAGAAGTAATTCTTTGCCCTGACATAAGTTTCCTTCATACCAGAGTGACCTCCTACAGCAGAAGAGTGCAATGTACTTAAAATGGAAGACCTTACTCCATTACTGGCACCCACATAGAATCTTGTTTTGTATCTCAAAATTTGTTCCTTATATGAATATGGAGGAGCTGATTCAGCTGAAAGAAGTAGTTGGGCAATGAGTTGTTGAGCCTTAGGGTCATCGATATAGATTTTCAGAAGTTCATACATCCAAGTTGGGTTAGACATAGATAAAGCAGTGCACTGAGCAAAATCATGAGGCCTTCTTGACAAGGCATCGTCCGCAACTATGTGTTCTTTACCTTTCTTATATCTAATTTCATAGTCAAAGCCTAAAAGCTTCGTTAGCCATCTTTGTTGTAACACTGTAGTAATTCTTTGTTCCAAAAAATACTTTAGACTTTGATGATCAGTGAGAATAATGAATTTATTGACTTGTAAGTAATGTCTCCACTTCTGAACAGCTTTAACAACAGCTAAGAATTATTTTTCATAAGTAGATAAGGCTCTTGCTCTTGGGCCCAATGCTGTGCTGAAAAGAGAAATGGGTCTTCCCTCCCAAGTCAAAACAACACCAATACAGTTGTTACTTTCACCACTCTCCACAGTGAATGGTTTTGAAAAATCTGGGAGTGCAAGAACTGGAGTGTTGGACATTTCAGCTTTCAGTTGTTCAAAGGCAATTGTAACAGCTGGAGTCTAAGTAAAGGAGTTCTTTCTCAAAAGATCAGCCAGAGGCTTACCAGTTGCTCCATAGTGCTTAACAAATTTTCTATAATACTCTATAAGTCCAAGAAAACCCCTCAATTTCTTTATGGAAGTAGGAAGTGGCCAATTCTGTATAGCTGATACTTTATTTGGATCAGCACAAACACCTTCTGAAGTAATAATGTGGCTCAAGTACTCCAACTAAGGTTGGCCAAAACAGCATTTGGACATTTTTGCATAGAGTTGGTGTTGTCTTAATAATGAAAAAATAATTTTCAAGTGTTCAATGTGCTCTTCCATGGAGGAACTATAGATTAGAATGTCATCAAAGAAAACCAAGACAAACTTCCTTAAATATGGTGTAAAAACTTCATTCATAAGCGCCTGAAAAGTTGCAGGTGCATTGGTTAGGCCAAATGGCATAACTTTAAATTCATAATTACCATGATGGGTCCTGAAGGCAGTCTTGAAGATGTCAGCAGTATTGACTAAAATCTGATGATAACCAACTCTCAAATCTATTTTAGAAAGAACCTTGAACCATTTTAATTCATCCAACAACTCATCCACAAGAAGATTTTGGAACTTGTCTTTAATAGTAATATTATTTAAATTTCTATAATCTACACAAAATCTCCAAGAACTATCTTTCTTTTTGACTAAGAGAATTGGAGATGCAAATGGGTTGTGGCTCTGTTGAATGACACCAGTAGAGATCATATCTTTAACAAGTTGTTAAACTACTCCTTTTTGGATGTATGGACACCTATAAGGTCTTGATTAATGATTTTTCGTAGGTTGTAGTAATGAGGTTCAAACTCTCGATTTGAAGGATAATTTTTTAGACTTAATAAAAAAAGATAAATATAAACAATAAAATATTAACAATGGTGAGAGGTACTGGGACTAATGATTCGACCAATCTTCATAAAATAGGGCTCAATGAATTATTCTCGACAATAATCGCTCAAAACATAAGTTATATGGACTCTTATTTTGCCAAAGTAGATTCTCAAAAAAATTGATTGTAAATGTTAAGCATGGAACATCAAATCACCTAAGCTAAGCATGACCCATCTAATCAAATAACACCCAATTTAATCGAATCATCTTTCAATTAATTTTTGATGCAAAAGTCTTAAAAAGAATTAATTAAATTACCCATGTATGAAGCTCGGCCTCCTCCGTCGTCCCAGTGTTGGGGTTTAACTCATCATAATAAAAATGCTCTCAAAATAATTATTTATGGCTCAAAAATGGTTCACAGTGATGAAATAAAGAGAAAATGATGAAAATCGGGTGTTTGCAACGTTTATAATTGTTGCAAACACCGTTACAAAGAACGATAAAAGAAAACTGTTGTTGTCTGCGTAGATGACTACGACCCACATGGCCTGGTCGTTGTCACTGTTGAAGAACGACGGTTTTTGGTTGTCTGTTCTTCGTGTTCTTCATCTTCATGAATGGCAGCAGCAGCAACAGAGAAAAATTGTGGATTCTTCCTCTGTAGCGCTCTCCTCTCTACTCCCAACTCTCGAAACCTTTCCTAATCGACCCAACATGCCTTTTTATACTCGACAGGCATTGAAATATTTCGAGTTAGCTCCATATAATTTCTCTTCAAAACTGGCAGATACGAGAATATTTTCTTTCTCTTCTTTGCGTCTTCTAAGCTGTCTTTCTTTTTTTATCCTGATTTGATAGGGACGAATTTTGTTGAGTAAAGAAGAAAATCTTGTCCCATGCAATACGCATCAAATCAAATATTCGATGAAATATTTCTTCTTTACTGCAGTTCCATGTTGAGCTCCGTTTCACTCGATCCAGCCCAATTCAGTTGATCCAATTGATTAAACTAACGCTGTTTTGCTCTACCAAGTCCAGCCCAAATGATTTACATTGTTGAATCTCTTTAAAACTGCCTGAGAGTTCGAATCCAAAATTCATGCAGACGTGAAAGAATTTCCCGCCAAATTCGGTTCAAATGGGGAAGAAACTGGTAGCCCCCTATCCATAGTAGGGGTGCGAATAGAAGATGCCTTGGGGGTGACCTGGGGTGACCCTTAGTAATTAGGTTACCCCTTATCCAAAAGCGAGAGTCCGAATAACACTTGTCCTCCGGGTGCCAAAATCAACTTTTCGAGCCGAATTTTCCAAAAATGTTTATTTCCTAAAAATACATAAAAACATAATATTAGTACAAAAATAGAGTTCCAACAATACGGACATTGAGGACAAATTAGACACAAAAATGTGTCTATCAGGTCTCTGATTAGGAGGTTGAGAATTAGGCTTTAAAGGAATGGAGTGGTCCAAATTTCTATAAGGTGGTAGTGAAGTTGGCTCAGCAAAGATTTCCTAATATTCCTTTAAAAGTGGTAGTAATTGTGAAGTAACATGAGGTGTAATAGATGAGGTGGTGACAGAAAATAAGTGGCCAATAAGGCCATGAGTATTTTTGGTGAATTTTTTTTTTACTGCTGAGCTGATTATCATGAGCAGAGAAGGCTTAGCATTAGTGCCAGTGAAGGTGATTTGTTGTCCATGATGCATAAAGGAGATACTAAGTTTATAAAGGTTAAAAACAACATCACCTAGTTTTCTGAGCCAATCAGCTCCAAGGACTATATCACAACCTCCAAGTAGCAGTAGTCTGAGATCTTCAGTGAATTTATGGTCTTGCATACTCCAAGAGTTGCTTGAGCAAGTGCCAGGATGACAGTTTTCTCACCATTGGCTATTGTAACTAGCATGTGAGGAATGGACTCTATCTTGCAGTTGAGTTTAACAGCTAATACAGAACCAATGAAGCTTGTAGTGCTTCCATTGTCAATGAGAATGGAAATGGAGTGCTTCTTTAAAAATCCAGGAATTCTGATGGTATCCCCTGTAATATTCCCAGTTAGAGCATGTAATGAGATCTCCATATCATATTCAACTGGTGAATCAACAACCTCCTCAAAAATTTCTTGTTCTGTGTCATTGTCTTGATTGTCAGTATGTTCTACTTGGACCATACATAATTTTTGTCTGCCTTTGCAGATGTGTCTACTGTTATAAACCTCATCACAGTTGTAACTGATAAGTGCATAATTCATATGATTTTGGTATCCATTCCATACTTGTTTTAGATATTATTTTTGCATGTATTCGTACTATTACTCTTGTTTTCTCTTATTTTCCTCTATTAGTTGAATCATACAAAAAGGAGATACAAAATGTTGAAAATATCTAGGAATAGAAGTATTCCAAGTATCCAAGTGCCCAAGTCCAACAGAAGTGGAAGAAGGGTGGCGAAAAGGAGCAAAACGCTCAAAATCAAGAGAAGGACCAAAGATCGATCTTAACTCATTCAAATTAAGGATTTATCATCATCATCTTGAAGATAATTGAAAGATAAAAAATAATTCAAAAAGAATGAGGTCATTCCGAGTTCGGGCGAAGAATTTTTGGCCAAAACAAGCTTTTATCGAATACCGAAGACGGTAAAGTATGCAAACTGGTACGCATACTTAAGTTTCGAAAATTTCTGATGGAATTTGAAGTATGCATACCGGTACGCATACTTAAGGAGTATAAAACGTGTATGCATACTTGTGAAGGCCTAAGGTCACGTTTGGGGTCTTTATGTCGTATTTTCGGGTCGGGTTCTTGAACAGAACTAAATACTTGACGGCCAAGCAATGTAAACCTATAAAAATATGTATTAGGCCTTTCACATATCATCGATAATCTCATATCACAAGTTATATATCAAAACCTAGGGTTTACCCCTTTAGGGGGAAACCACCATTATTCATTTTTATTTGTAATATGAGTAGCTAAATCCTTTGTTGATTAAGGATGAATTCAAAGTTCTAAGCGTGAATCATTATTAATAATACAAGTCTATTTGAGGTTTTAATCATCATCGTTTGTTTTTGTTATATATATGGTTTATGATTGATTCTTAGAGTGGTTTGGGTGCGCAACCAGATTAGTTTATTTATCATTCTATTGCTAGTAGAGAGTTGAGAGATCCGTAATTGTCGTGCATCTCCTACTGTTAGAGCACTGCTCGGTCGAACTCGCATGCGTTGCTATCTCAAGCATGTTTGTCAATGTTAGTGATCAAAACTATAAGTCTTGATTTCTAGTCTACTATAGCTAAGTCTCGGACTAGGATAGAAATTGTATTTGAGCTCAAGAACTCCATGGCGACCATCATACAAGACGAAGAACTACTCAAGGAACTGGTGGAACTTCATAGACTAAAAGGTATGGGGATACTTGAACTTATCTATCAGTCAAAAGTATATCTACTTTATCTCCTATCTTGAGACAAAAGTCGTTTTGCTATATATAGACTTTGATTATACACATTTGATATTTCGAGCCGAGTTTATCTCGTCTATCTATTTCTCGAAATATGTGTTGGTAAGCTTGCACTTTGGCCAAGTTCATCTTTACCTAGTGACGAAAGTCATGTTATGTTTCAATCACTTTGAAAATAGCTTTGACGAGAAATAGTTTGTGAATAACAACTATATAACGTCCTCTAAGAAGTTTCAATGATTAAAATGCGAGTTTATATTATATAACCATGTTGGATATAAGCATTGTGTGGAAACACATATATGTATAAATCCTTATTTCTTGAACCAAAGTATGTGTACTTTGTTGATCAGGAAAACCGGAACAAGATCTGTGAACTCAGTCCGCGAACTGGCGGAGTTTCTCATCCCGAGAATATCTGCTGGAGTTTGTGAACTCCTTCCGGGAACTTAAGTCCGCGAACTAAGTCTGCGAACTTGATTTGGTTATATCTAAAGACGATTATTTTTGAACTTATATTTATATAGACTAAGGAATGCAAATTGCAAACCGTGGCTATAAAGTTCATGAATCGATTCGAGTGAATCAAATCGTTTTTGCTCTGATTGTGTCTTGTATAGTTATATAAGATTTATACAATTGAACAACTCTCTAACTAGTTCATTTGAGTCATTTGAACTAGTTATGGTGAAGAAGAATATAGTTTATATGAAAGTGCTCATATGGCTAACCATTTGGTTAACTACTGTTGAACCAAAAAATGTACATGTTTGGGTACGGTTACACAAACCTAAAAACGTGCATTTCATTTGTGTGTAACAAGATAAGTTTTCGATCTAACGGTTGAAAGATATTAGCTTGAATCTAATCAGGTTTTCATCTAACGGTGAATATTGAATGCTTTGTAACTGAGCTAACGTTGATTGCAAACCCTGATTTGAAAGATTATATAAGGGAGAACTCTAGCAACTGTGAAACCTAATCCCCATACCTCCTGTGTGATACTAGTTGTATTAGCTAGAGTCTGTTCTCCTTTAACCTTAGATGTCTTCTTGTAAACCAGGTTAACGACTTAAAGACTTCATTGGGATTGTGAAGCCAGACCGATACTACTTTCTCGTAGTTGTGTGATCTGATCTTGCATATTCTATCGTGTTGAGTACAATCGTAAATTGAGATTGTTATCTCCGGTATGCAAGATATAAAAATAGTCAACACATCTTCGTCTCATCTTTTGTGATTCCACAATATCTTCTTTCGCCGCGTCGATTAAGATTATTGTGAGATGATTGATAATACTAGGCTGTTCTTCGGGAATATAAGTCCGGGTTATCAATTGGTTCTTGTTCACCTTGATTTAGCAAAAGACGGAACAAAAACTTTTAGGTATTTCTGTGGGAGACATATTTATTTATTATCGTGGACTTTTCTGTGTGATACAAATTTGTTTAATAAAGTCTTCGACTTTGGGTCATAGCAACTCTTAGTTGTGGGTGAGATCAGCTAAGGGAATCAAGTGCGTAGTATCCTGCTGGGATCAGATACGTAAGGAGCGCAACTGTACCTTGGATCAGTGTGAGATTGATTGGGGTTCAACTACAGTCCAGACCGAAGTTAGTTTGTAGTAGGATAGTGTCTGTAGCAGATTAATACAGTGTGTGTTCAATCTGGACTAGGTCCCGGGGGTTTTCTGTATTTGCGGTTTCCTCGTTAACAAAATTCTGGTGTCTGTGTTATTTTTTTTCCGCATTATATTTTGTTATATAATTGAAATATCACAGGTTGTCCGTTAGAATCAATCAATTGAAAATCCGACCTTTGGTTGTTGATTGAAACTGATTGATACTTGAATATTGGTCTTTGGTACCGTTCAAGTGATTTCTCTTGTATTCAATTAGACTCGCAGATTTCTATTTGCTTGAGTAAGAATTGAATCAAGAAAGAGAGATATAACTCTTTGATATACTTTATTAAGATTGAGTCTAGTTGATTCTCTTGAAAGTATATTTGAGTTAGTCCATACAGATTGCTAATCGAAATATTGGGTGTGGTTGTTGTACCCCCGCTTTTTCACCTACACAAGTAGAAAACATGAGACCTTACAGAGGGATTCTGTAAAGCAATCATGTGTGGAAACAACACCAGTAAGAGAACCGAGCGTACTAAGTTTAACTGCTGGGATCAAACCTAAATTCACAAACCCTAAAGCGTTGGATCGAGTTACACCTTGTAAGCGTACCCCAAGGCGGCTCAGTTGGATAGAATCCGGTGAATAAGCGTACCTGTTATCCGGTGATACAAGGAGTTTTGGGGATAGCTAAGCATACCTGTTATTCTGCGGTTGGTGATGAATGGTTCTAATGGAAGATAGATAAGTATTTCTAATCCTGTTAACGCTTGGTAACGGCGAAGGATTCCTTAATCATCTCTTTTATTTATTGTCTTTATATTTATCTGATAACCAAAACCCCCTTTGTATTTTACTTTATTTTGTTAATAAAAGTAACCTATCAATTACACAGCTTTCTGTGGGAACGATCTCTTACTACCGCTATATTACTAGTTAATTAGTGGGAAATATCTTTATTAATTTTTTATGCCTACGACATCCCATCAGTAATAGAGACCTTTGTCTCTTCTTTGACGCATTTTTTCCTGTCTAAGTCTTCTAATGATAGGTGATGAAGATTATTGTTTAAGGGGAGTGGGTGAGGAAGATTTGGGTGTTGTAGGAACTGACTTAGATGCAGAGGAAGAGGTAATGATAAAGTTATAAGAATAAAAGGGTCTAGTGGATGTGAAAGTAGTGGGTGTTTGTTTAGTTGGCTTATAGAGCAGCTGACACTTCTGTTCCTCCATTCTAGCTAAGGAAAATGCTTGACTGAGTGTACCAAGGTTGAATATATGCACAAAATTGCGAATTTCTTACTTGAGGCCACTGATGAAACTCATGATAAAGTACCTTTCATCTAAGGAGGGATTGTAATTAAGCATTAAGGCTTTAAGATATTCAAACAATTCATAATATTCTTCGACAGAGTTTAGTTGCATCAATTTTTTAAAAGAACCAATAAATTTTTTATCTACTGGATTTTCAAATCTAGCGCAAAGACCCTGAGAAAATTAATACCAAGACATAGGAGGGCGACCAACTTGAAAATTTAACAACCACTTATCTGCCTTACCATCAAGATAGATAGCTGCTATATCAACTTTTTGAAGTTCTTCAATGTTGTGAAGGAAAAAGTACCTATCACATTTTTGGATCCAGCCACAAGGGTTTTCGCCATCAAATCTGGGAAGATCTATTTTAGGAATTCGATTAAAGGTTGGGTTTGGATGATTTGGAGGAAAAGAGCCAAAATTAAGAGGATTTTCATGTATTGGACCACTGGAATGGCCACCTGATTCAGGAGCACCAGGTTGCCGGTTTTGAGGTGCAGATTTAAGAAACAATTCCATCTTCTCGTAAGACCTTTAACAGCATTTGAAGTTTCCTTGCAAAGCGTGGAAGTCTCTTTAATTTCTTTATAAAAACTCTTTAGACGATCATCTATATGTTGTCGATCTTTAGTGAAGAGGTCGTGAAGATCCTTCACAGATTTTGGATCGGAACCAACCATTGTAGAAAAAAATTTGAGATGGCTCTGATGCCAATTGTACTATGATTAGTACAAATGGATCAAATTACCAGATTCGTAACTCTGCTTCTTAAGGAATGCAGCCTATAAACTATACTCTTCTCTTTCATTAATTTCAACTCAGCAAATGTTCTTATACACTAAATAGCAAAGCAAATGATTAAACCCTACAGCCAACGGCTAAGTAGCAAACACGTGCCACTATCCGAATGGCTTACTACTAACCAATTAGAATGAAAGTTATTACTGCACCACGCAAAGGACTAGAGGCAGTCAGGCGCCCATAAGGACTCGGATAGGTCATGACATTCTCATATGGAATGAAAGTTTCATATACTTGCAGGGGAAAGAAATATCCTAGTACATTCCATGGATATTTCTTAATGATATCCTTCATGTCCTTTTTTGATGTGAACTTGAAGATATACAAATGGTTTCCTACAATTCTAGTTTTTTTTTAATACCTTTTCATATGATATTTAACTCTTCTTTGGTATCATCAGTTCAACTTCATCTGAGTTGATCATAAGCTTGCCAAATAAAGTGATGGACCAAGCATCCCCTGCTTCGTTAATGTTCTTGAGGAACCAATACCACCTCTAACAGGATTGATAATTGACTTTCCTAACTTAGCAACTTTCATTTGAGCATTGATGCTATTAATCTGGTTACTTGAAGATGTCTTCACAGCATCTAGGGATGAATATGGGGTACTAAGGTTTTGGAATATGTGATGTCTGAAGGATAACTTATGATATTTATTATAGGGAGAGAATGAGGAAAATCCAAAGTAATCATAACAATATAATTTTGTTTCATAAAATATTGTTCAGGAAAAACTGAAAAAAGAAATAATACTCCATCCGTCCTAAATTAACAGTCCTAATTACTAATTGATTTTGTCAAAATATTTAGAAAATTCTATAAAATATCACGACTAATCCTTGACTAGCCCTATTTAATGTTACATTATTACCAAAACTAAAATTATGTAAGAATAAGTAGAAGTTTTATTAGGAATTTTATATATACCCATAAATGTTTTTATATAAAATAGGAATGACGATAAATACAAAGATATTGAATAGATATATATGGTGATAATATTTAAGATTTTCATTATAAAAAATAAAGGGTATATTTGATATTTTAAGGGAAAAATATGTCTATAAACAGAGCGGAGAAATAAAAAAAGACAGACCAAAGTAGAAATTAGGACAGATAAAAAAAGACAGAGGGAATAATATATCTAACAAGATGATAATTAAAACTAATGCTTGATTCTCCTTCATTCTGACCCCACCAAAAGCTGGCATGGATAGATGTAGAGAGAGCATTGGAAAATAGAGCTTCCTCATTCACTCTAGCCCCACACCAAGTGATAAAATATTATATACACTCTTTTTACACCACGGAACTCACGAGCATCCACAATCTGTTCATTTCTCACTAGATATATAGTTCAAAAAAGGAGAAAAGGAATCCCAAGATGCTTTAATACATAACTTCCTAGTCCGGCGTGCAAACCGGTCTGTAAATTTATTCATAGCACGCATAATATACACAAGTTTAAAAACACTACTATTAGTAAGGAGACTACGACAATCAACAAGAAGGTCGCTACATCTCTATCCGGCCGAGTGACCGACTCCGTTAACAAAATATACCACTTGAAGGCAATCACTAACAAACAAAACTTTGGACAAGTTCAACTCCCTGGCTCAGGAAATAGCCAAAAAAAAAAAAAGAATCATGGCTTCGGCACAAACTGCATCAGGAGCTAGTCCAAAATCTGCACGAGAAAACTTTATTCCTCCTGCAACATCACATAAGACCATACCAACATCACTTTTATTCGTTCATCGATCATTACCATTTCATATCCCCATTTTCCCACTTCACCATCAACTATTAATCCGAAACTTCAGAAACTGAATGATGTTAAAATTGTTTCTCGAAATCAACTCCTCGGCGGTAGACAATCACGTCAATCACTCTTCAGGTATGCATCTTTTTTAAAATTTAGGGTTTTTTTCTTCAATTCAGTCAATGGTTACTGGCAATTGTTTCTCTCATTTTTTTTTATATTGTATCTGTGATTATTAGGGTTACCCCTGGAAGTTTAATTGGCCCTAATGTATCACATAATCCACACAAATTATTTGGATATAAAATTATCAGTTGGGATTATTGAACTTATGGGCATGTATTATTGCAGAAGATGAAGTGCAGCAATATGAGAAACAAGGAGATGTTGGTAACATATTTATGATACTCTTCAATTTGGTACATAAGGTACAAATCGACTACATTTGTCTACTGAAACTTTGTCTGTTTGATTTTCTTTTTCTAATGTCGTTTCTGAATTTGATTTTGCTTCACTTGCTTCTATATGATAATTTTCTAAGGCACAAATCGACTATGTTCTTCAAATTCCTGGATATATTATGCGAAACTCAACAAATGATTTCCAATGTAAGTTTGTCAAAGTTCATTTGCTTTCAGTTATTTATGGGTTTCAGGAAAGTAGAGGAACAGTTCAATTTAGAGCCGTATGTGTTTGTGAAAATGCTTAAGAAAATTTAAACATTAAATTCACATTAAATTTTCTTAAGCATTTTCACAAACACATACGGCTCTAAATTGAACTGTTCCTCTACTTTCCTGAAACCCATAAATAACTCTTCACAAACACTGAAGAGTTGTTACTGATGGCAACTAAATTGGTCACTCTGAGGTTTAGAGTTTTTTTTTAGGAGTTGAGAGATCAAGATTTAATTTTCATTTGGTTTGGTTTACAGTGAATTAACACGATCTTGCTTTACAGATTTGATAAGGACCTTAGCAGAATAAAGAATCTGTTATGGATTGATGTATTGGTTTATCTGATAGGCTGTGGCAGGTTGCGTAGGGCAAAGATATTTGATTAACGAGCGTGATAGAATCACTGGAAAGGTAATTTTCATGTTCGTAATATATTATGGTAAGTGTTTTGTTGGAATTAGGGTACAGAAAATTATAAGGGGGTCGCCAAAACTAGAGAAACCAATTGTTGTTGTATCAATGGTTATCATGTTGGAGAATAGAAGTGGGAAAGTGTCTATTAGTTCCATTTCTATTAAACACAAAATTAGCTGCACCGCAAACACGAATTTAGCTGCACCGACACGGGGTACAAATCCTGTTTCGCTTAGGCAGGGGTATGTTGCCATTAATGTACATCTGGCTAACATTTTATCACTTGGATTTGTCTTTTAGCTTCGAGAAAATGATTTCACAACTACAGTGATGATACAAAGAATCCCTTTAGTTAAGTCCGAACTCTTAGTTCCTTTATGTTTGGATTTCTACTTCGCTTGATCGATTAAATGTAGTTTGGTCAGGTATATGAAATACCTAATGTTTCTCTCAACTTTGTTGTTTGTTTGACATTCATTGTGTATACTAGCTTTATATTTGACAGTAGCTTATATAATTAAACAAACCGAAAAGCAATCATTTGTGACTTCCTTCTCGCATTTAATTCTCTGGATGTAATTTGATATCGGGGAAGGATCTGTTGACATAATTATAATGACATAATCCGTTGACATGGTTATCATTTTCTCTATCAAACCCAAGCGGCAATGAATTTAAAGTTAATATTTTGGCGACATATTCCCCGTAAAAAACTCTACATTCCTCCAAAAAATGAGAGAATTCCGAAATACGAAACTTCACCATCCACAAATTTTAATTTCAACCGTTAATCTTCAAAGGTCGATATTCAAAATGGTAGATGATGGTCTTATACATCTCGGAATGCTCTCATTTTTGGTGGGAGTATAAAGACTTATAATAAGAACATGTCATCAAAAAATTAGCCTCAAATTAATTGCTCGTTGGATTTGGTAGAGAAAATGGCGCTAAAATGTCAAGATTATGTCATTATAACCATGTCAACGGATCCTACCCCTTTGATATCATGCTTTCTTTGCTAAGTGTTAGTTTTTCTGATATCTTTCCGCTGATTTATACCACTTAAACAGGTTGAAATCGTACGTCAGAATTGATTTGGATAATGTGACCGCGTCCTGCTTACACTCTGGGAAGATGGCGAGGTTCTAAAAACATCATCTGAAGTTGGGTAATACTTTAGCTTTTCAGCTTATTGAAACCGAGAATGATTTGATGGAAGAAAGGGACTGACTGAAACAATGGAATTTGAGCAAGCACACTTAATCGAAGAGTTGAATATTCTGTGGAAGGAGAGTTCACAGTATGTATAATTACTGATGAATGGAGAATTCGTATC
Organism: Papaver somniferum; assembly: GCF_003573695.1. Lineage (NCBI taxonomy): Eukaryota > Viridiplantae > Streptophyta > Magnoliopsida > Ranunculales > Papaveraceae > Papaver > Papaver somniferum. The sequence continues at coordinate 45,007,193 of NC_039363.1, forward strand.
AGCATGAAAATTTATGTGAACCTTCATAGAGGGACCAACAAATTAAGAATCCAGCTCTATTTGATTGTATCCTGGCTGCGGAAGACAATGTTGCAGGTTTTTTCATCAATGTAAGTGAGAATGGACTTGAGGATGCTAAAACATTGATTAGGTTAAACTGGAGACAGCTAAAACAATTATGGACTTGCAAGATAACTTCACCACACTACAACAGGAACTCCAGGAGAGATTATGTCATACTGCGGAACCAAGTATGTGATTGGGAAATAGTATAGCTAGCAGAGAATAGGAAATAAAGGCATTGACTGAGAAAACGAAGAAAGATGCATACATAAAGAGTGAAATCTTGGAACTAACACCCTGCATTGCAGATGGTTGTAGATCCCTTGAGGATGCTTACCGATCAGGTAATGGAAAGAGAGTGAAGTTTGGAGTACTGGGCATGTTAAGATGGTTGGAAAATGTTCAGTTCATAGAAGCTATCAAGAAATCTGAAGAATAATGGAACAACACAAGCTAGGAACTTGAAATCAAAAGGGATTAACAGACATCAAAATGTAAAAAATAAATAAAAAAGTCACGAATATATACAAATATATGTTTATTTTGCGGTATGTATCCATACTTTTTTAATGAAAATCGACCAATATGATAACGAACATCCGATGAAAATAACATGTTCCCGGTGCGGAGCACGGGTTGCTATCTAGTATAGATGATGGATGGATGCATGATTTTCAAGTAATTAGAGCAAGTCTTATGGTGGAATCCTTCCATCTTCCACGCCACCTCAGCACTTGGAAGTGTGGATGAAAGCGCAAGTGTAATGGTGGAATAGTAGAAACGTTATTTTTAATGGAGTTAAAAAAACGCAATTAAGAATGGAGCTTTTTTTCAGCCGTTAGATTTCAACAACTCATTTTAAATCCACAGATTAAAAAAAACACAATTCTTAATTGCGTTTTTTTTTTTGCTTCATTCTTAATTGCGTTTAACGCTATTCTTATTAGCGTTCAGATGGATTCCACGAAACCGTGGAACCTTGCTTGGATTTTCTGTGGAAGACCCCAACTCGGAAGCCCCTAGACTTGACATTCCATGGTTTTTCCACACTTGAAATAGTTTGGATTTCACCATAAGACTTTCTCTTATGATGATAATTAAAATCATGAGAGTGAAACGGGAGGAGAATGAGACTTTGAATTTGAATCTGTGAATTGGTTTACTCAGAGGATGACTCATGGTGTCAAAAACTTGATCAGGAACATGGTAATGATGATCATATATTCAACGAGATCAGTATCGTGGTGTTGATTTACAAAACTGCTAATTCTGGAAAAACTATCAAATACAGTATTCTTGGATTAGACAATATAGTCGAAAGAGAGATGCAAAGGCCGAGAACAAGAGTCCTAAACTGGATACTGCCCGTACATGAATCAAGTAACCTGTAAAGAAATAATCAATAATCTATCAGGAGTAGGAAAATAGAAGAAAAAACCTATAACATTTAATAGACATGATTTAGAAGGCATCAAGTTGAACATAAAAAAAATAATCAAAATAATGAAACTTAGATCAAAAAATACAAACATGAAAACGAAGATGATAAAGACTATAATGAAATACTCCCTCCGTTCCTTTTTAATAGGTTGATTTTGTTTTTAGAGAAAAATTTAAGGAAATTAAAGTGGTCCTCATGACGCTTGTCAATAAAAAAAGTGAAGTGAAATGGTCCCCATGACACTTGTCAGCAAAAGAAGTAAAGTGAAATGATCCACATAACACTTGTCATCAAAAGAAGTTAAGAGAAAAGTGGTCCCAGAAAATGAAAGTAACATTTGACATTCCCAATTAGGAAACCAACCTTTTTTTTGAAACATTTATTTATATAAACCAGCCTATTAAAAAGGAACGGAGGGAGTAGATAAGAATCAAAGTGAACTTAATGAGACATCGGGGGAAATGATCAGGGAATCATAATACGATGATCAAGATTTACTGATTTGACTCATTTACTATCTCCCATGATAGGTGTCTAAAACACCTTGGTATTTATCTATTGTGTATGTTTTCTTTGCGCGTTTTTTTGTGAATTATGTATTTTATGTTTGCTTTTGAGTCTATTAGGTGATTTGGAGTCATTTGACAAAAAGAAAATAAAACTTGCTCAAATCCAGGATTTCTTCTCATCATCATGAAAGGAACGAAAAGACGAAGCTATCGGTGAAAGATTGAGGTCACTCCGACGTCATATGAGAAAGTTACGAGCAAAAGCATTGAGAAAGCTTGTCAGATCCTAGAACCGACAACACAATAATTATGCAGAAAACTACACCGTCGGTCTCCCAAAACTGACAGTTGAATGGAGGTGGGCCTTATTAAACGTTATGGGTGCCAAATCCATCCCAGTTCTATAACCTAGAAAACTAGGTCGAGAATCTCTCTTCCAGTTTACATCAGGCAAACCAATTTCGTACCCTAGCCGTGCCGATTGCAGACAAGAGTTAAGCTGGCTAGACAAGGATCGATGGGTGTGTAAAGATTATTGAAGCATTATATGGATTTGATAGAAATTGAAAATTGAGTTCTGAGGATCAGGAGAAAATTGAGTTGACTCGGTTTTTAAATCGGTGATTTTTTTTGTTGATCTTTTCTTGATTTCTTTGCATCTAATGCTTCAATAATCGTTTTATATTCTTTTCAGAGACTATTGTGATTCTAATTTAGAAGTTGATATCAAGTTTCTTACAAGTTTTTACGTTTTCCTTGTTCCAATTATATGTTTTTTTCTCTATTCCATGGCTTTATCTTTCATTTGTGATGAAAAACTAATCCTTTTGTTTTGTAGTACTTGTGTTGATCTCAGTAGTGTACCAGTTGTGGTCTTCAAGGGAGCAGTGGTGCGTTTTGTCTTGGTTCACGATTACTCATTGAGAACATTAGTGTTCTTTATATCTAAGATATGGACATGTTTAACTCCATTCAGGGCACAAAATCATTCTTTACAGTGGTTTTCTTAACTCTGATCCTACATTGGATGATCCATGAAGCAGTATGATTCACTCCCATCGTTTTGGCAATCAATCATCTGGTTTAATCAAGATTCAAACTCCAGGTAGTCTGTTGTTCGACCTCTATGGTTATAAGGGTATTTTTGGGAAAAACAAATAGTTCAAAGGCGTAGTTCTGGGAAGTACAAAAATTTGAATATCATATTCCTAAAATAAATCCTAAGATCCATGTAGTTTTCTGTCCACAGTTGTATATGAGAATATTAACAAATTATGATTACCTTGGAAGAATATTTTTTATTCCAAGAAACAGTCAACTAAACCCTAATTATATTCTCCTATATAAAGTCCGTCAATAGAATAAGTTTAATCATATGCTAAGGAAATTTTATCAAAAAAGAAAAAACTCTATCTCTTTGATATCAAAAATGGCGCAAAGTTCAAGGATTCAAATGGAAGCTCTCACAAAGCGTTTTCAAGTTATGGGTAATGCTCAAGTTAGTCGTGCTAGAGGACGCTTAATCACTGAAGAATAAATACATGATGTAGCTACCAAATCGCATAACAGCTTGATTGGGAAGATAATTTCTAAGGATGATATCGATTACGACAAGGTGCAGCGAGATGTGAACATCATTTGGAGAAGACATAAAAGGGTTGATATCCATATTATGGGTAGAAACCTATATGCTTTTAAATTTAAAGCTTCCGAAGAACTAAAATATGTTTTATCAAAAGCACCATGGATAATCCATGAACATCTAGTTGTGCTGAAAAATTATGATAATGCCATCCCGCTAGAAGAATATGAATTCAATCACCAAGTTTTCTCAGTCATGTTTAAAGGTCTTGCTTTGGAGAATGTACATGATGGTATTCTGGACAAGTTGTGTGCCGATATTTGGAGGAAAGTAGTTGAGGAAGGGACAAGAATATTTACTAAAAGAGGGAGGATCGTGTCTGCAAAAGTAGAAGTAGATATCAGACAACCATTAAAGAGAGGAAGTAGATATCAGACAACCATTGAAGAGAGGAAATTGGCTTCTTAATGCAGCTAAGCAGAAAATTTGGATTAGATATCATTTTGAAAAGCAACCAAGAAAGATATGTACCGAATGTTTCGTTATTGATCATAATGACGATTTGTGTGAAGAACGAGCTTGGAACATTTTCATTTTTGGATTGACTGATTCTGCCTTTGCAGAATATTATGCAAATCATGCACATATGGTGGAAGAGATGCATAATAATATGAAGAGTACTGCAGAAGCAAATGGGCCAGAAAATATGGAGCAAAATGGGCTTGATGGATCCGGAGTGGATGAGCTCGACTCGAGAAAGACAAAAAGGAGTAAAGATTCAGGTCTAGAGGATAATTACGTTCTTCTCGAAATGAACTCTCAGAACCCTAACTCAAACATCGCTGAAATTTCTCAATTGCCAGTTAATGGTAGAGGTGGTCATCCAGTGACTGAGAATAATGGCCATGGAGGTTATGATTTGAACATGGAAGATGTAGGTAATAGAGCCAGTAAACCAAGACTTCTAGCATATCATCTCCCTGCTATTGAATCAATCTCGAGTACTGCAAATCAGGTTTTTATCTATACCCAATATATTTTCTCAATATCGGATTACTCTATGTTTTTAAATTCACCCAATTTATATTTAACAATTAGATTTAATTTGGATAGAAAAATTACAACTAGGGCTACTGTTTTTTCAAATTTTAGAAACCCTGATAGTTTTTGTGGTGCTTGTTTTGATTACTATTTTGATTGCCTCTTTTTGCCTGAGATCCTTGAGGTTAACCATTTGAAAAATTCTGAGTGTACCTGGTATTCTGTGAATAGAATGAAGATTTTGGCTTGGAATGTCCAAGGGTTTGGAAACAAGCATACTAGGTATCATCTAAGAGACTTAGTAAGATCCAATGATCCTGATATTTTATTTTTAGCTGAGACCAAAAATAAGGATAACAAAATGAAGAGATATACTAAACAACTCAACTATCCCTATTATTGTTATGTTAATCCCATTGGTCTGTCTGGAGGGTTATTTTTGTTATGGAAAGATGGCATCATTCTAGATATTGTTTAGTATAATAAAAATTTCATTTTCTGTTCTATGCAATTTGATAATAGAAGTGGTAGAACTTTGTTAGTGTGTATGTATGGTGCCATAGATGAGGAAGGAATATCTAGACAATGGGACTACTTAACTAGACTCTCTGGTAGGTTTAATTGCCCTTGTGTTGTCATAGGGGATCTTAATTTCATTACTAGTAATGAGGAAAAACTAGGTGGTAATACTGTCTCACAAAATCAACTGAATATGGTCAATGATCATCTTGAATTTTCAGACCTAACTAGTATTAGGTTCATGGGAAACCCTTATACTTGGTCTAATAGGAGAGATAGTGTTGGCTTGATCTTAGAAAGGCTTGATAGAGGGCTAGGAAATCAGGAGTGGTTTAATCTTTTTCCTAATTGCATTGTGTATCATTTACTTGCTATAAGAAGTGACCATTGCCCCATTTTACTAGTCAGTACTAAGGAAGATAATCCTACTAAGAAACCTCTTAGGTTTAATAGACGTTGGATCATGCATAATACTTGTGGGGACATTATTAAAGCAAACTGGAAGACTTCGGAAAGAGGTTTCCATGTTTATTTACACTCTGGGTCCTTAAGAAATGTTAAGTATGTCCTTAGAGAGTGGACCAATAATATTTTTGGGAATATCCAATCCCAAATTTCTTATTTTCAGAACCAGTTGGAGTACCTGAATAGTAATATTGATACCCAGGTAAACCAAAATGAGATAAGAGAAACCGAGGCTAATTTGAATCATTGGTATGATGTCCAGCAAGATTATTATATGCAAAGAGCTAAAGAAAATGTTCTGAAATTTGATGATAGAAACACTAGATATTTCCATGATAAGGTTAATTTAGAAAGAAGAGGAACCAAATTGATACTTTACAAAATAAAATGGGAATTTGGTTGATAGATAGGAACTGTATAGCTGATGAATTGAGAAGCCATTTTTCTCATATTAGTAGCACTTCAAACCCTCTTAGCCCTGCCTTCCTTCTTCATAGAATTAATCCTTGCATATCTGATGAGGATAATGAGGCTCTAATTAGATGTCCCTCTCATGAGGAAATTAAGGAGATTTTTTGTCAGATGCAGCCTTGGACTTCCCCAGGCCAAGATGGGTATCCTCCATGTTTTTACCAACAAATGTGGGATGTTGTTGGTGAAGATACAGTTACAATGGTTCAAGATTTTTTCAATTCCAAAAATTTGTTGAAGAAGATTAATCATAGTTTTATTTTCTTAATACCTAAATCTAATTTCCCAGAACTTGCTTCTGATTTTAGGACAATTTGTTTAAGTAATGTGTCATATAAGATAATCTCTAAGATTTTAGCTTCTAGGCTTAAGAAAGTTATGGATAAATTCATAAGCCCATATCAGGATGCTTTTTTTATCTTCTGGACAGATTACTGATAATATAGTTCTTGCTCATGAATTGGTCAATCGTATGAGAAAGTGTAGGGATACTAAGAACGGTTTAATAGCTATAAAACTTGATATGTCAAAAGCTTTAGACAGAATTGAGTGGAAATTTCTGGATGATGTTCTTAGAAAACTAGGTTTTCATGAGTATTGGTGTAGAATGATATATGGATGTGTTTCCACAGTCTCCGCCTCTGTCTTGCTGAATGGTGCACCAAGTGAGTTGTTATATCCCACAAGGGGTCTTAGACAGGGAGATCCCTTGTCTCCTTACTTGTTTATTATATGTACGGAAACTTTTTCAAGATTACTAATAGATGGTGAGAACAATAATCTGTTGCAGGGTATCAAAGTGATTAGAGACAGTCTAGCAATAAGCCATCTATTTTTTGTTGATGGCTGTCTCATTTTCACTAAAGCTAATAATGCTAATGCTAGGCAAATAGAAAGTATTATTAAAGAATTTGGCACTTACTTAGGTCAGTCTATTAATTTTGACAAATCAGGTATTGCTTTTAACCCAAAACTTGATAATTCAATTAAGGTTAGCATTTCTGAATTGTTAAACAATAAGAAACTTGGAATTAGTGATAAGTACTTAGGGGTTCCCTTACTTATTCCGAGAAACAAAACTGAAACTTTTACCCATCTGGAAGATAAATTTCATAGTAGGTTAGCTGTTTGGAAAGGCAAGCATGTTAATCAACCAGCTAGGACTATTATGACACGGTCAGTTTTCGGCTCTCTAGCATCTCATCACTTAGTTGTCTTCCCTATGCCTAAAAAGTTGACAGATAGGCTAGATAGTATTCAAATGAACTTCTGGTGGAATAAAAGTAAGGAAAAAAAAGGGATATACCTTAAAAAGTTTGATAATGTAACAAAACCAAAAGTGCTAGGAGGCTTAGGTCTTAAAAAAACTGTTGATATGAATGTTGCTTTGTTTGTTAGACTTGCTTGGAGGATGCTTCATGAACCTGAGGCTCCTTGGGTTAAAATATAATAACATAAGTACTTTCATAACTCCAGTCCTTTGCACTGTATTTATGAAAATGGATCCTTCATTTGGAAAGGGATCTGTATGGGTCTACAAATTATAAGAGATCATTATTGTTGGGAAATAGGAGATGGGAAAAAGGTGTCTATTTGGGATGACATATGGGTTCCTGATTTGAACCAAAAAGTCAATGATAGGTTTATATCTAATAACATGGAAGTTGTGGATCAATTAATGTTGCATGATCAGAAAGTTTGGAACATATATATGCTAAATATATTGTTTGATGCTGATACTGTAGATAAAATCAAAAAGATTATAATCCCTAAGTCAGTGACTTATAAGTTACGGTGGATGACGAGGTGTCAACTCGCAAATAATATTTTCTACTTCTCTTTACACTAGCAAATAATATAATCAAAGCAGATTCTTCCCGAGGGAGGTATTGAGCAAAAGTCGTTATGCAAATACTCTTAGCAAAAATGATTTTGTGATTCAAAAATTCTGAATATTGTAAATTGTATTCAAATATGAGATGAGGTTGATTAAGGATTCATTCTAGACCACGGAATATAAACGAAAGTGACATGTAACTATGTTCTTCGCATTATCTCGTTACTAACAACCCTAGGATAATTAGTACGCTCAACTATCCCGTTATTATCTCCTAAGCTCATCGGACACAGAAGCGCTCGACTACCTGATTCTACTTATTCAAGTTACCTAGAGGGTACGCTTACCAGGTATGATTCAAACAAGTGCTCTAAGTTTTATGAGATAAGGTTGTTCCTAGTGATAAAATCAAAGGCTTGAATTACCTACTAGTGTTGATTTCTACATATGGGTACTCAACAAAGTCCCATCATCAATACCCATATATTTCTACTTGTGTTTAATTCTCTAGACAATTACGAGTCTAAGACAATCAAAACTAGCAATAAAATTGTGACTCAATGATTTAATTTCGAACTTAAAACAATTAAGAAACAATCCATAATCAATATTAGCATGGTAGAAATTGAGAAATAACAAAATAATTACGAGAAAATGAGCTTTTGCATATCAATTATGAGTTCATAATCCGGGATTTGAAATCGCCCTTAGTCAAAGATTGTTTTAGATAACCATAATAATGGAGTTGATCATAATATTATAGAAATAAAATAAAGAAGATGAAACAAAACCAAAGCAAACCCTAAGATATTCGGCTCTCTCCAAAACTCCAAGTAGAATACGTGATATAAAGTTGTAGAAGACTTTTCCTTTTGTAGCTCCTCTTGTTCCAATATTAGGTCTAGTCTTAAAAGATCCAATATATAGAAGTTCACCAAGCCCAAGTATGAGAAAAACCCATGCGAAAATCTTCCCAAAGGTGGTCACCAGAAAACTGGTGAAGGTGCCGGAAGTTGGCCGGAATTCGGCGAGAAAAGTATCTCAGGTGACTGTAAAAGTCCATCAAGTCACCGGTCAAACGAGTCATTATCGAGTCATATGGAGTCAGGTTCTAACTAGTCTGACTGGGCTTAGCATGAGTCGTTGTAGCTTTGCACAGTCTGTAATTCAGTCACGCACCATTATGGCGCTTCAGCCATCCAAACAGCTGCAATTCTTTTTCTTCCCTTCTTACACAGACATTCATTTAAACTTTGGATAACTCCTTCTGTCTTGTAAGCCACTTCGTTTGGCATTCTATGCAGCACACACTCCATTTCCTTCATTTATCTATATCTGCAGCTGAAGCCATCTCTTCTCAGTAGCATAAAAGATAGAAATGTACCTGCAATTCAACTTCCTCCTCTAACTGATAAACATTCTGATGAGGGCCAAATAGTGCATATTTCTACACCTTTTTATTGGCATTTAACTCATCTTTTGCGCTTAAAAATCATATATTATCCCAAATTTTGTATTTTCATTGTTTTCAAGAATAAATACTTTTACTGATTAATTTTGTGTTTTTAGGTACTAAATAAAGCTTGGATGAATTAAGGAGCCAAAAGAGCAGAGAATTGGTGACAACGGGAGAGAGACAACAAAGACTCGCGCTAAGAAGGCGGTGAAGAATATTGTTTGCACCTCATCCACAAGTGAAGAATGTTGCTTTCACGTCTCAAAACTAGGTGTGGGCTTGAGATATTAGCTTTGAAGAATATTTGGGCTTAGAAGAAGATCTTCCAAGAGATAAAATCCAAGAGCTAAGACCCAAACCCGTTTATATCCTGAGCCGTCAGATTTGATCTACCTACTAAGCATCCAACGACGTCTCCAACCGATTTATCAAATCTTGATACGCCTGCCTAACACCCTAGCTTCCTATATCCTTACCTTGTATGAGTAGAAACCAAACACTCCTCTCCATTTCGTTCTTATCTTCTCCAAGCTCTGCAAAACCATCAGTTCACTTTATCCCTCCATCACTTACATTACCGACCAACTCTGAAGCTCAGCCACCCTATCAGCCACTCTATGCTATCAATCAACCGCATAGTCCCTTTCTATCTCTATCTTACCTTTTCTCTTATCAAAAACAGTAACCCTAGAAGCTATGGTTGAGAGAGATAAGGCTAGGGTTATCTTCAATGGAAAAAGCAAACTTCAAATCAAGAGTGTAGGTCTGAATTGCAAAAGGGGTTTGTCGGAAATCTTATTTTGAGTGAGTGGCTATTCTCCAATTATCAAATTTAAGGGATTAAGTGAAACTGTGTATAAATAGGGATGAGATTGTGATGTAAAATTCATGCCCGGATTAGCCGGTGCACCAAGATGTATTTTATGTTTGTTACTGTCATGTTCTAAATTACTCTGCTAGGGTTGAGATGAAGCCCTAGCTTATTGCTTGTTATTCATGTTCTTGATAATAATCTTGTTGTACTTAAATGATTTAGAATAGAATTCCATCTTAGGGGCTTCAACACTTTACTTTCACAGTGTATGTCATGCATCCGTTGTAGTTAGAACAATCATGTGTTGTAGAACTGCAACTCATGCTTCATCACATATATTGACCTTTTGATTAGTTGTGTCTTAAACAGACAGTTAATTCTTAGAGAAGATACCTTAGTTGCGATTGGATCATTCATATCAAAGTGACCTTAGATACACAGAGTATTGACATCCCTCTTGTTATCAGTTATAAGGACAAGGTTAGTGTCATTAGGAGAATAACTAGTGTAAGTTAGTGGTGGACTCAACTGCCCTAGTGCCTTTTAATTTGCATTATTATTATCTATTTTGTGTTACATAACCAGCATCTGGCCGTATCGGCAACCCCCCCTTTGGTTACTCTTGTCTCGAATCAGTTTTAATAAGACCATAAGCTTCACGTTACACCCACCTTGTCCCTGAGGATCGACCTGTGCTTGCCCTGTGTTACATTAGGACACTGTGCACTTGCAGTTATTATTGTAGGTACTCTTTCTATAAACCTACCAAGTTTTTGGCGCCGCTGTCGGGGATTGAACCCGGGTCACCCGCGTGACAGGCGGGAATACTTACCACTATTACAAGTTTTTGGCGCCGCTGCCGGGGACTCGGTAGCGGTGTAGCTGATGTTTCTCGTTTCACTTTACTGGTTTTTCGTATAATTCTTGTATATATGTGTTAGATCATTGCATCATGTTGGTTAGTATAGTTGTAGTTTTGATTTTTGCATCTTCAGTTTACTAGTTTTCAGTTTAGGCTGTATATATGCTTGTTTAGATTTTACTTTTACTGTTAGAATATAACCTAGTTAGTTGCATTTCATATAAACTGCATCATTGTTTTCACCTGCAACTAGCTTTATTCTGTAATTTTATTTTGTAAACTTCATCCGTCTTTGCATCATCTTTTCAGACTACTTGCATTCTGTTTAGTTGCATTCTTTAGTTAAGCTGTATATTTGTTAAGTCTTCGGTTGTTTTTATCCCTGTTGGTTTATAGTTCTTTTCATAGATAATATTCTAGTTCACTTTCATTATTTCAGTAGTTGTATATATTCTAGTATAACTTAGCCTTTGTAGTTTTTCATGAAATTTGCATCTGTAAGATAAGCATCGGGGTAAGCAAGTATAGTTGTAATCATCTAGTTCAGCTAATCAATTACTCTTTTACAAGTTTTCATTCCCTGTAATATATCCACCCTATCATTCTCGCATCTCAGTTATGTCTGTAACTGCATTTCATGTTTAATTTCCATGTGCATAAGTCATGTAGCTGTATAAAGTAGCTTATAATCATTGTCATCCTATACAATATCAATCCATGTTAACACAATATAACCAACTTGTACATTGTTTCCTAACTTTGTACAAAGTTGAGTTTTTAATATTTTTAGAATTTCTTTTGTATTAGGAAATTGTCTTTAGTTAGGAAACTTGATTATCTTGGAGTCCAAGATATCTTGTATATAAATATGTATTGAGTTCTCATGTATTAAAACAAGTTAGTAATCAATATCAAAGTTTGTTTAAGTCTATTCTTCTCTCTACACGTTAGTTTCAATTTAGTTTCAATTTGGTATCAGCTTGGTTTCGATTCTCATAACCATGTCTGCGTCTTCAACTGTTTCATCTACACTTTCTTCTACAACTTCTACGGTTATCCCTCCCCTTGGACCTTCACAAAGTTCAACTATGGCTCCTGTTCAGTTTTCCCAACCTCATCATCTTATTACAGTTAAGCTAGATGACACCAACTATTCATTATGGCGAGCTCAATTTTTACCGTTTCTTCAAGTCCATGACCTCGATGGCCATGTTACAGGAGCAACTCCGTGTCCTGCTCTGACCCTTGATGATAAATCTCCTAATCCGGCGTTTACTTCTTGGACAAAACAAGATAAAATTCTTGTTAGTTGGTTATTTTCTTCTCTTTCTCCTATTGTATTCCGTCATATTCATCGTCTTACCACAGCTCAACAAATATGGACATCTCTTGAATCTCTTTATGCTTCTACGTCTGACGCTCAAGTTCATCACCTTCACTGTGAGCTCCACATGTTACGTATTGATAGTCTTGCAGCCGCAAATACCATTGTTACTGACAAAGAATTTCGTCATTGCCTCTTAGCCGGATTGGATACCACCTATGATGATATTGTGACCTCTTTAACCACCACGATGGGATCACTCTCTGTTGAAGATTTTCTTACCTTTCTCCTTACCTTTGAACTGCGTATTGATCAGCAGACAAAGCTGTCCAATTCACAGCCTGTAGCTAATGTTGCTGCCAATACTCGCCAGTACAATCCACGATTCTCTTCTGATCCTCCTGAAGCCTCCTCCTCTCGGTCCAACAATGTTTTTTCGTCTGGAAACCAACGAAGCCCAGCCCAGTTCAATTCTCAGAATTTCCAGCCTGCTCGTTCTGCCAACTCCCGTGGGCCTGCTTCTCCTGCTTACCAACGTGGGTGTGTGCAGTCTAGTTCTCCTTCCTCTCTTTGCTGTCAACTTTGTGGTCGTCCGAACCATGAGGCCCAGGATTGCTGGAACCGGTATGATAAAGCTTTTCGTCCCCCTCGACGTCAACCACCATCCTCTATCCCTCGGGCTTATGCTGCATCTGGACCTGGACTTCTGCCGTCACCTTCTTGGATACCTGATAGCGATGCTACGGATCATATAACCAATGATTTTTCTCGTCTTTAGTTCCCTACTGAGTATACTGGTCCTGATCAAATTCAGATGGGTAATGGTTCTTCTATACCAATTTCTAATATTGGTTCCTCTAGTTTAGGACCTACCAACCGTAAGTTGCAACTTCGTAATGTTCTCTTTGCACCTAAAATCTCTCATAATCTTTTGTCTATTTCTCGTTTCACCACTGATAATAATGCCCTATTTGAATTTCATCCAACTTTTTGTCTTGTGAAGGATCGATGTACCGGGAAGGTGCTTCTTCGCGGCATTAGGAAGGGTGGTCTCTATCAACTTGATGTCTCATCTCAATCTCCTCGAGATTGCATAGGTGAACGTGCCAGTTTACAAGCCTGGCATGCTAGGATGGGTCATCCAATGATGCGCACTTTTCGCAAAGTATTTCTCAGTTTTCTCTTCCCGTTTCCCACCAAACTATTATTTTTTGTTCCTTTTGCCATGAGTATAGGAGTCATAAATTACCTTTTCGCTCCAGTACAACAATTCATTTGAATCCATTAGATTTAATTCTCTCTGATGTGTGGGGACCATCTCATATTTTATCTAATGAAGGTTATCGATATTATGTCATATTCATTGATGCTTACAGTCGCTTTACTTGGATGTTTCCTATGTCTCAAAAGTCTTATGTTTTCTCCATCTTTTTTTTTGTTTCAAAAGCATGTTGAAAATCTTTTTAATCGTAAAATTAAGATTTTTCAATCTGATAATGCTGCCGAGTACCGTAAACTCACTTCACCCCTTCAAAAACTTGGTATTTTTCATCGTTTCTCTTGTCCTCATACTTCTGAACAAAATGGTTTGGTTGAACGTCGTCATCGTCATATTCGTGAAACAGGTCTTACCATTCTTAATATGGCTTCCATTCCATCCTCATATTGGTATGATTCTTTTTACACTGCTTTTTATCTAATGAATCGTGTCCCTTCAACTTCTGTCAATAATTCTTCTCCTTATGAAGTCCTTTTTGGTACTCCTCCTGATTACACATATCTTCGTGTTTTTGGTTGTCTTTGTTATCCTCACTTGCGTCCGTATCGATCTCGTAAAATGGATGCTTTGTCCTCCCCTTGTACTTTTATTGGCTATAGTCCATCTCATAAAGGCTATAAATGTCTTCATATTCCTACGGGTCGCATATATGTCAGTCGCCACGTCATCTTTGATGAGACTACTTTTCCCTTTGCTTCCGCGTCATCACCTTTGTCGGCGTCAACATCTTCTCAGGTAACTTCTTCTTCTATTCCTGTTATTTCCCATTTATTACCGTCATCTTCTGGTTTCAAATCTCAGCCGCTATTACAAACTGCCAATCATCAGCCGCCATTCTCAACTGTCAATCATCAGCCGCCATTACCAACTTTCAATTATCAGCTGCCATTATCAACTTCCAATCATCAGCCGTCTTCCAATCATCAGCTGTCCTCCAATCATCAGCCTTCTTCCAATCATCAGTTGTCCTTCAATCATCAGCCATCTTCCAATCATTAGTCGTCTTCCAGTCATCAGCCGTCCTCCAATCATCAACCGCCTTTAATCATTACTGATCATTTGATTCCACTGTCACCGAGTTCAATCATTGATAATTCCTTGCTTCCGCCGTCAACTTCACCTGCTGTTGTTTCTTTGCAACCGTATTCCTCCACAGCACCTGATCCGTCCACAGTTTCGTCTGTTCCTGTTCCTCCATCACACTCAATGGTTACACGTGCTAGAGATGGTATCTTTAAACCAAATTCAAGGTATGCTCTTGTATGTGACTCTTCTCTTGAACCAACTTGTATTTCTCAAGCTCATAAGGATCCTCTATGGCGTGCATCATCCGATGACGAGGTCAATGCCTTACTTCGAAATGGTACTTGGTCGTTGGTTCCCTATCATCCTTCTATGCATGTTATTGGTTGTAAGTGGGTTTTTCGGATTAAGCGTAATCCTGATGGTACAATTGCGCGTCGTAAGTCTCGTCTGGTTGCTAAAGGATATAATCAACAAGAAGGGATTGATTATTCTGAAACGTTTAGTCATGTTGTTAAACCGTGTACTATACGTCTTATTCTTACTCTGGCTTTGTCTTCCAAATGGTCTATTCGTCAACTTGATGTGCAGAATGCTTTTTTACATGGCAAACTCCAGGAAGATGTGTACATGAAACAGCCTCCAGGTTATGTTGATTCTCGTTATCTTACACATGTTTGCAAGTTACATCGTTCTCTTTATGGTCTTAAACAGGCTCCTCGTGCATGGTATCATCGGCTTAGCAATTTTTTATTGCAAATTGGCTTTGTTACTTCCAAGTGTGATTCCTCCTTGTTCATCTATAATGGGTCTTATGGAATTATCTACTTGTTGGTTTATGTGGATGATATCATCGTTACTGGCTCTAATTCTTCAGGTATTTCCTCTATTCTTACTCGTTTAAAACATGAATTTGCGATTAAAGATCTTGGTCAATTATCTTATTTTCTTGGAATTGAGGCAATTGGTACTTCCTCTGGGTTATTTCTTTCTCAACAACGTTATGCTCATGATCTTCTAATTCGAGCCAAAATGGATGGAGTCAAACCAATTACTACTCCACTAAGTACTTCTGGTGATATGTCTTCTGACCGTAGTACTTTATTAAAGGATGCTACTGAATATCGCAGTATTGTTGGAGCTTTGCAATATTTGACGTTTACTCGTCCAGATCTTGCGTTCGCAATCAATAAAGTTTGTCAATTTATGCATGCTCCTACGGATTTTCATTGGGGTTTAGTAAAGCGTATTCTTCGTTATCTTAAACATACAAGTACGTTTGGTATACTTCTTAAACCGTCACCCTCTTTACAACTGTCTTTCTGTGCGTATACTGATTCTGATTGGGCTGGTTCTCTTGATGATCGTCGTTCTACTAGTGGATATTGTGTTTATTTGGGAGGTAACATTATTTCTTGGAGTGCTCGTAAACAGAAAACAGTATCTCGTTCCAGTACTGAAGCCGAGTATCGAGGTCTTGCTATTGCTACTGCCGAAATTATGTGGATTCAATCACTTATTTCTGAACTTCGCATTTCTACACATTCTCCTCCGATTTTATGGTGTGACAATCTTGGTGCTACCTATCTCACAGTTAATCCTATTTTCCATGCTCGGACCAAACATATAGAGATTGATTATCACTTTGTTCGTGATCAAGTTGCTTCCAAACTTCTGGATGTTCGTTTTGTTTCTTCTAAAGATCAAATTGCGGACATTTTTACAAAACCACTTTCTAAAGATAGGTTTTCTCTTTTACGTTTCAAGCTTACGGTTCAAGATAACTCGTTACGCTTGCGGGAGGGTGTTAACACAATATAACCAACTTGTACATTGTTTCCTAACTTTGTACAAAGTTGAGTTTTTAATATTTTTAGAATTTCTTTTGTATTAGGAAATTGTCTTTAGTTAGGAAACTTGATTATCTTGGAGTCCAAGATATCTTGTATATAAACATGTATTGAGTTCTCATGTATTAAAACAAGTTAGTAATCAATATCAAAGTTTGTTTAAGTCTATTCTTCTCTCTACACGTTAGTTTCAATTTAGTTTCAATTATCCAAGCATCTTGCATTCACTACTTTTCCTTTTCCATTTGAAGCTTGTCCATATCTTTTGTTCCACTCATTCGCATAGTAGTATAAATTTATTTATTTTGCGCAGTAGCTTTGTAGTGTTTTAAAATTTTAACATTTCATTTTTAGTTTGTTACTGTAACTTTTAACATTTTCTAGTTCCAGTATAATCTATTCATAGCTTTTCCGTTCTATAGTAGCCATTCTTATTTCTCCACTTTCCACCTATAGTATAGTCTTTAGTTGAATATATACTAGATTAAGATTAATTGTTGTTTTGTCCTGTAGCTAAAGATATTACTCAGTGTATATACATGGTGCAAGTTTGTGTTAGCTTTTCTGTAGTTCCGTTAGTAGGCACTCTGTTCATAATTTGTTAATATTATCTGGTTTAGATTTTTCATTTTCTTTATTTGTTTCGTGCTTTCATGTCTTGGTACTGATAACATTTCTGGAGCGTAACAGGTAGTCTGCAATATTTTGTGCAAACCAAGAGAAGGGAATTGGAAGGAGGGATACAAAGCTGGCAGGAGGGATCCAAAGTTGTTGTACATCTAGTCCTGGTTCTGTACCGGCAGTCTTTCGCAACCTTTTGTGCAGACCAATAAAGGAAGGCAAGTCCGTTGTGCCGACTCTAGCCTGTTGGCAAAGTCGCAATCACCAATAGACCCAAGCAGAAATCAAGAAGGGAAAAGAAACTGATCAGACGGAGGTAAATCCCTTGAAAATCCATTTTGAGCTGAATGTTGCCTTTGGTTGCTATAGCTTGCATGGTTTGAAATTTGAAGTAGTACTGTACTCTATTTTTTGTTTTATAACAAGCACGAGATGGCCACTCGTTAGTTAAACTTTCCTGGTATTGCTACTTAAATTCAAATCCCATTTTTGGACTAGTTCTTAGTAACTGCAACAACCTTAGTGCCAATAATATATATACATTTTGTGGAAAATCCAAACTAGTCTTCAGCAGCTTCGTATGTTTTAGTAACCATGTACATTGTGGTTAGGATTGTTTGTTTGTTTTTCATTTTTTTCAGTGCAGCATTGTGTTTAGGAAACTAGTTATTTCATTTTATTTTCTTTACCAAAAAAAAAGAAGAAAAAGATCATGTCAGGATTTTGATCTGCAATTAGGGATGAGAACAAATTCATTAGAAACCTGTTTACGGGCATGCTGCATGTCATTAGCCTCCCACAGAGTCAATAGTTATAGGGATTGTCATGGCCATTTTCATAGTCCTGAGCCTCAACACATGGACCCTAATCACTATTCACACATGTATCATCCACCATTGAGTGAAAATGAACATTTTTGTAATGCCCAACTCACACAATCATCACTTTTAAAACAGTTAGAAGCTCAAATCACAGCTTTAAAAATGCAAATACATGAGAAATCTGTCGCATCTAGTTCACCAAAGCAATCTGAAATCTATACTTGTAACTTTTGTGGTAGCTTGGGTCATCCTGTTGAGAACTGCTATGTTTTGCATGATTTTAGGCAATCTAGAGAATACCATGAAAATCCAAGGTATGAAATGCCCACAGGTTATGACACTGGTAGTCATTGGAACCATAATCAACCTCTCGAAGGTTGCGATCAACATTTTATAGATCCTAATGACCATGCACACATGTATCATTCACCACAATGGGAAGTTGAACAATTTTGTACTCCCCCGACCTCTTGTAGGAAATCTGTGGAAGAAAATCACAAATTCATTGAACAAGACAATACTGAATTTGAATTGAATGCATTTCATAATAAACCATATAGCATTGCTTCGGAATTCCTTTCTGTAGTGACTCTCATGCTCAACCATGTATTGAATATCCATATGAAATGAGGATACCTACTATTGAAGACTCTCCTTCCATGAAAAAAATTAATGCATATTTAGATCAGATTTTGCTTCATGTACAAAAGGAGGGAAGGGAGGAATTTCATGATGAGATGTTTGTTATTCCTAATGAGGTAAATTTTGAAAATGGTGTTTATAGTCCTATTCATGAAACTAATATTGAACATGAACCTAATATAGAGGTAAATGATTGGACTAGAGACACTATAGTTTTGAATAGGGAATGGCATTCCTGTTATGATGATGATGTTATGTTAGAAGAACATGTTTATGCTGAAAATATTGTTGAACCTTTGGGTTCAGAAATATTATGCTTCTCTGCCTCGACATTAATGAATCATGTTTCTTCTAGTATTCCATATACATGTGATGTTGATACTGATCTGAAGCCTGTGGATTTATTCTGTGAAGATGAGCATGACTTAGGAAAGGTTGAATCTTCTGTTGCCACTAATGTTCCTATGCATGAAAATATAAGTGATGTGTCGGATTCCCTGCCTGGGTCCCAGCATGTTGTTTCTTCTGATTTGTCTATGCTTGAAACTAAAGTTTTAAATGATGTTGATGATACTGAACTTGGGTTTGATGAATTGTTCTTTGAATGTGAGCATGATTTACCTGTTTCTGACTTAGGGAGAGTGTGTGATGGTACTACTTATCTTACACATGAAAACAACTTAGATGTACCTACTGCCCTGCCCTGCCCTCTCACAGGCCAACTTAGATGTATATCTCTTCCTGTCTATGCCAATGTCCATTTCGAATTAGACCTTGTGCATGATGAACCCCTAAAACTATTAGATTTTGTGTCCATAAGCATATATGTTGAAAAATCTAGGCTTGGGGGTAACACATTTTGTCTGGAAGCCTCACTTGCATTTTTGTTCTATTATAATTGTGTAAGGCTACCAGAATTTCTGCATTCTGTCTTTTGGGTTGATCCCCAATTCTTTAGATTGTTAATGTATGGTTAATTCTCCCTGTATATATTCAAGTAGGTAATTTATAGATCTTCTTTTATATATGTGTACTGAATAATGAAGCCCTTATCTTGCTCTCCACGACATACCGGTAATCTCTTCCCTTTTATCTACTCAGCATAGTTCTCATGGTATAATTCTTATCATCTTTTGAAACATTGAGGAAAATGTTAGATTTAGGTGTGGGGGAGTGTTTTGCATATAGAGTTTTCAGTCTTTTCTTTTCCTTTTATATAAAATTGTTTAAAAAAAATTGCATAAAACCTCCAACTTTTAGACATCTTAGAGTTACTAGCATGCTTCTAGCTATGTTTGCATAGAGAGTCTGACCAAAATAACTAAACTTGGGAATACTGGAGAACACAATCGGGTTTCTTAGTTGTTAGAGCGTTAAAGTTGGATTTAACCATGTCGGTGGGCGAATTAGGTGCTGCAAAGATATTTGGTAGTAGAGTTGTCATCACCCTTAGTGGAGACTACCTATTTTTACATCAAGCGAGGCACCGACCTTCAATTTTTGTGACTATTTAAAAAGTCCTTTTAGAGTGTGTGTCACCGTACGTAAATTCCGGGTAAGAATGGTGAGCTACCCAACTTCGCACCACTTTCAGCACTATTTTCGATCTCTTGAGTGCTAATTTTGTCAATCATGAGGATAACGTCTAAAGATGAAAACTCCTTGTAGTTTTATTTGCAGTTAGCACCATTCTCTCTCTCGACAACATCAACAAATCCATAGAAACACATCATCAACTAGCAGAGCAACGTCAGAATACATGAAGAAAGTTGAAATAGTCCGAGGTTTACATGCAACAATCAAGGAAAAGTAAAAAGTTCTTATTCAAAGTGAAGATACAGTGCAAAGAGCAGAATTCTATGTACATTTGAAAAGGTATTTTACAAAAGCAAAGAAAACAGAAAAAGATGAGAATTAGTGAAGTTCATGAAATCAAGACAATATCAGGTTGTGAAGAATTAAATGATAAAGTCCTTAGTCCATGCTTTAGTATTTTTATTATTATTTTGTTATTTTCAGTTTGAATTAACCAAAAAAAAAAGAAAAAAAAAAAATATATATATATATATATATATATATATATTTATTACAGTTTGTTTTAGTTTTGTTTAATAAACACCATGGTAAAGAAGAATTTCAGAGGAAATTTCAAGCAACAAGGAAATTGAAGAGAAGAATTAGAAATTTTCAAGGTTCTACGAAGTTCAGAAGTTCATCATCAACAGTTGAAGACTGAAGACCGAAGATTGAAGACGTTTCTATGGATGCTGTGAGAGTGGTGTTGATTGCCGATCAAATGTGAAGGTAAGTAAGTACTCTCATCCTTTCTAATGATTGATTTCCTTTCTTAGAGATCATCAGAAAAAGATTATTTTTGTCCACAATTTTGTGGAGTCTCCAGAAATTATTTCGGAAGGTTTTCCTTCCCGCCATTCAACATGTGCAGGATTTCTCTCTTTATTCCTGCCTGCACACATGAGAGACTAAAAAAGCGGTCTTTTTGAGAGAAATTATCATAAAACCCTATTAGTGAGGCAGAAGTCGAGGCTTGTGATCGCTCTCGAACCCGAATTCTTTCATATGGTGTGGTTATTTCTCTCTTAACTCTTAAGGATGAGAATGCGTTCTTTTGGTATTTCTAACTTCGTGTTGCTAGCATGCAGAAACTCTATGTCCTCAAAGCTCCTTGGATTCTTAGGACTCTATTACGCTCTGAATTTGGAGAAGGTTTTGTGGGTTCACCTCTGGTAGGCCCTCACGAGACTACAACTCGTCCACTAGGGACACGTTGGGGTTTAAAGGCTTAGTGCATACGCTAAATGCATTCGATAGACCAGCGACAGTGGTATAGTTAGGATTTCCTACTTTCTGTTTCACTTGAGGACAAGTAAAATTCAGGTTTTGGGGTATTTGATGAGTGCCAAATAGTGCATATTTCTAAACCTTTTTATTGGCATTTAACTCATCTTTTGCGCTTTAAAATCATATATTATCCCAAATTCTGTATTTTCATTGTTTTCAAGAATAAACACTTTTACTAATTAATTTTGTGTTTTTAGGTACTAAATAAAGCTTGGATGAATTAAGTAGCCAAAAGAGCAGAGAATTGGTGACAACGGGAGAGAGACAACAAAGACTCGCGCTAAGAAAGCAGTGAAGAATATTGTTTGCACCTCATCCGCAAGTGAAGAATGTTGCTTTCACGTCTCAAAACTAGGTGTGGGATTGAGGTATTAGATTTGAAGAATATTTGGGCTTAGAATAAGATCTTCCAAGAGATAAAATCCAAGAGTTAAGACCCAAACCCGAGCCGTCAGATTTGATCTATCTACTAAGAATCCAACAACGTCTCCAACCAATGTATCAAATCTTGATACGCCTGCCTAACACCCTAACTTCCTATATCCTTCCCTTGTACGAGCAGAAACCAAACACTCCTCTCCATTTCGTTCTCAGCTTCTTCAAGCTCTGCAAAACCATCAGTTCACTTTATCCCTCCATCACTTCCATTACCGACCAACTCTGAAGCTCAGAAACCCTATCAGCCACTCTATGCTATCAATCAACCTCCTAGTCTCTTTCTATCTTCATCTTAGCTTCTCTCTTATCAAAAACAGTAACCCTAGAAGCTATGGTTGAGAGAGATAAGGCTAGGGTTATCTTCAATGGAAAAAGCAAACTTCAAATCAAGAGTGCAGGTCTGAATTGCAGAAGGGGTTTGTCGGAAATCATATTTTTAGTGAGTGGCTATTCTCCAATTATCAAATTTAAGGGATTGAGTGAAACCGTATATAAATAGGGAGGAGATTGTGATGTAAAATTCATGCCCGGATTATCCGGTGCACCAAGCTGTAGTTTATGTTTGTTATTATCATGTTCTAAATTACTCTGCTAGGGTTGAGATGAATCCCTATCTTATTGCTTGTTATTCATGCTCTTGATAATAATCTTGTTGTGATTAAATGATTTAGAATAGAATTTCATCTTAGGGGCTTCAACACTTTACTTTCACAGTGTATGTCATGCATTTGTTGTAGTTAGAACAATCATGTGTTGTAGAACTGCAGCTCATGCTTCATTACATATATTGACCTTTTGATTAGTTGTTCCTTAAACAGACAGTTACTGCTTAGGGAAGATACCTTAGTTGCGATTGGATCATTCATATCAAAGTGACCTTAGATATGCAGAGGATTGACACCCCTCTTGTTATCAGTTATAATGACAAGGTTAGTGTCATTAGGAGAATAACTGTATAAGTTAGTGGTGGAATCAACTGCCCTAGTGCCTTTTAATTTGTATTATTGTTATCTATTTTGTGTTACATAACCAACATCTAGGCGTATCGGCAACAAAACCCCCCCTTTTTGGTTACTTTTGTCTCGAATCAGTTTTGGTAAGACCATAAGCTTCACGTTACACCCACCTTGTCCCTGAGGATCGACCTGTGCTTGCCTTGTGTTACATTAGGATATTGTGCACTTGCAGTTATCATTGTAGGTACTCTTTCTATAAGCCTACCACCTTCTAAAGCTTCATCTATAATATGCATTGTCTCAGCACCACCAGCTTCATTCTTCCATTGCAGCATCAGCTCAACCCATGACAACAACAAAGCTAACACTTCTCAGCAAAACTGAGCACAACACAGCCAATCCTGACTGTATCTTCTCAGCTCAAGAGAGATCTCAATCCTCCAGTTTAATCTACTGCATCCCTTCTTTCCTAATTCATTCATCTAACCATCTTTTCCTAACTGCAGCTGCATCTGAAGCAAACCATCTAACCAGCTACAATGCATATCACTGCCAAATTCAACCACCTGCAACTCCATTACAACTACCACTATTTCCCTCAGCAACCTAACATTCCATTTCAACCATCAGTTCCATGTAAACACCATAAACTCAGTAACCAACTCATTCTGCTCCATTACAGATTATCAAATCCATCTTCTGCCATCCTTGTAACTCTCAACACCTCAAGCACCATCTTCAATTGCAGAAACACACACACAACACCATCATCTGCAACCTGAGCTTACAACTCATGATAGCATCAGAACATCATCATTTCATGGACAACACCTGCAATTCAGACCCATTTCAGCCTTCAAACTAGCATCACCAACGACTCATAATCCTAGTCATTGTGTTGCTCAACTCAAAACCTTTAGTTTTGCCTTTTTACTCCCATACATCCACCAACAGTGCAGACCTCCACCAGTGAACCATGTTCTCAACACCACCTGAGCTGCAAGCTCTAGCATTTCCACTTCAGTGCATCACCACCATATTCATCTTCAAAACCAGATCCAACACAAACCCATCATCTCAAAGTCTTCTTTTTCTTGATTCTAGGGTAACATATCACAAATTTCTCACCATCTCGTCCCTCCATCAAATTACCGAAATCCAAAATCGATTTGAACTATTATCATCTGCAAACAAACCCATCTACTGATTCATCATAAGCTCTCGATTTCTTCTTTAAATTCCCTCATCTATCAACACGGCCATAGCAGTATCTCATACCCTGTTTCTTGTTCTTAATAGAAATCACAAAACCCCTCATCAATTCCTCCACCAACAGAAGCTCTCGAATTAGCAGCATCATTTTCTCATCTCCCTGATTTCTCTGAATCTCTATCACCAACTCTGAGACAGCAACCATCAGCGCCTATGTTGCAATGCCAGTTCCTTCTTAGAATACAATTCCTTATTTAGAACAGTTACTTTAATTATTATAACCGATAATTAGTTTGCGTATTTTTCCTTAATTAGAATCGCTTGTTACACAAGCTAGTTTAGTTATAAATACTTAGAACTCGAGTTTGTTTAGGCATTCAATCAATATACAATTCTTTTTCTTTTAATCTTTACAATTCTGAGGTTTCTTACCCCAAATCAAAAGGGTTATTTCTTGATTTTCTTTAAGTTTTGAGTTACTCATCTCCTGGTTAGGTTTAGAACCCTAACATCTGGAACCAGAGCAGGTTCGGTTGTTCTCAAAAAGTTCAGATTTTTGTTTCTTCTCTTCTGCTGTTCATCATGACAATCACAGAAGAGGTTAATAAGATCACTACTACGATAAATACCCTAAACAGGACAGTTAATAAGTTTATGTGGGTTCTTGCTGATAATCATGAAGAGGAAGAACAATCTAAAACAACAACTATGGATTCCTTCCTTACTAAGCTACAGGAATCCAATACTGCCAATATGATTCTATTATTGGAATCTCATAAGAAGGATATAGCTACAATATTACAAGTATTCAAGCAGGAATCAACTACGCTTGCAGACACTATGGCCAGGAATACGACATCACTCCTCTTGGCTCGTTTTCCTCTTAATACACCTCCACCTGGTTTTATGGCTTCTTCTAGCAACAATGGTACACATGGAAACAATGGTGCGCTTGGTTCCACTGGTGATATTAACTTTACAGATAATATTTCTCCTCTTCGAGCAGCACCCATCAATTTGAAGTTCCCTACTTTTAATGGAAAAGATCCAGCATGATGGATTTTTCAAGCTGATCAATACTTCAATCTGCATAATATTGCTGAAGCTTACAAAATATCAATTGCTAATGCTCATTTAAGGGAGAAGCAAATGCTTGGTATAGATGGGTTCAAGGCAAGGTAAAAGACGCTACTTGATTGCAATTTTGTTCTCTTGTTTGTGATCGTTTTGCAGATAAAATGTTTGCCAATCCTCGTATGGCTTTATCCACAATATCTCAAACTGTTTCAGTACGTGAGCACATTGCAGAACTCGAACAAATTTTGAATTTTTTAACTGATTTACCTGAAGAGCATATTATTGATCTTTTTATTCGATCCTTAAAAACTGAGATTCGATCTATGGTTGAAGTGCTGGAGCCTCAAACTTTGTCAATGGCTTTCAAGAAAGATATTAAGCAAGAAGAAGTTTTAAAATCAAATTCTTCATTCTCCAAGACTTTTGATCTCCCAAATCCTTTCCGACAGATCCTTAATTCAACTGGTGAGCAACAACGAAGAAATATTATTCCTCCTGGAGCTAAACGATTAACGTTAAAAGAGCAACGTAAAAGAAGAGATCAAGGTCTTTGTTCAATTGTGATCAGTTCTACAAACCAGGTCATCTATGTGAAAATCCTAAACTACTTATTTTGGAAGGTGCCCCATAAGACTCTGAAGAAGATATTGAACTCATCAATGAGACACATGCAGCTGCCATTAATGAAACTAATGTTTCTTGTCCAAAAGAACCTGAAACTATTATTTCATTAAATTCTCTTTTAATTTATACTTTTCCCAACAAAATGAGAATTCAAGGGTTTATTAAAGGTCAGCTTATTATGTTTTTCATCATTTCTGGATCAACCCGTAATTTCTTACATCCAATAATTGCTCGGAGATGTTGGTTTGTTAATCAATCTGGTGGTACTTCTATCCGTGTAATGGTGGGTGATGGTGGATTTCTTGAGACTCAAGGATCATGTGAAAATATTCCGGTTAAGTTGCAAGACTATAGCTTCTCTACGGAATTTTCTCTCTTACCATTCAGAGGTTGTGATGCGGTTCTTGGGGTTCACTTTTTGAGAACTCTAGGAAATATTTGTTGGGATTTTTCAACACTACATATGCGCTCAGATGATCAGGATTATCTTCTTATTGGTAATAACTCAACATCAGTTATGTTGCTCGACAATATCTCAATGCAGAAACTCATTCATCGTGAACATCAGGGTATTATTCGACAATTGGTTTCTACCTATGATTCTCTCACAGCTACTTCTCAGGTACCTATTGAAATTTCAGAACTTCTATCTAGTTTTTTTGATATTTCTTGCACTCCTACTTCTTTACCACATTCAAGATCACATGATCATCATATTTCTCTACTGCCAAACACTACTCCAATTAATGTTAGGCCATATAGATGCCCACACTTTCAAAAAGAGGAAATTGAGAAAATTATGAAATAACTTCAAACAAAAGGGTTCATTAGACACTACTCTATCCCTTATTCTTCACCAGTATTATTAGTACGCAAGAACTTTGCGTATGTGTGTCGACTATCGAGCACTAAATAAGGTTATTGTGAAGGATAGATTTCCCATTCCTGTGGTTGATGAATTGATTGATGAGTTACATGGTAAAAAAGTTTTTACTAAGGTGGATATGCGTTTTGGATATCATCAAATAAGGGTTTATGATCCCGACATTGAAAAAACATCTTTCAGGACTCATGATGGCCATTACGAGTTTCTAGTAATGTCATTTGATTTATCTAATGCCCCTGCAACATTCCAGAGTTTAAGGAACGATATATTTCCCCCTTATCTTCGCAAGTTTGTTCTTGTCTTTATTGATGATATACTGATATACAACAATTCCATGACATAACATATTCAACATTTACAATTTGTATTTCAACTACTCAGGGCAAACAAGTTATTCCTCAAAGAATCTAAGTGTGATTTTGCTAAGTCATCAATTAGTTATCTTGGTCATATTGTTTCTGTTGATGGGGTTTCCGTAGAACCTGACAAGATTTCATCCATTACCAACTGGTCCATTCGTTCTACAATTAAAGATCTCAGAAGATTTTTGGGTTTAGCAGGATATTATCGCAAATTTGTGCATGACTATGGAAAAATTAGTGCTGCATTGACTAAACTTTTGAAGAAATATTCTTTTACTTGGAGTGATGAAGATACGCAAGCTTTCAACAAGTTAAAATTATCATTAACAACTATTCTTGTCTTAGCATTGCCAAATTTTTCTAAAGAATTTTATTTGGAATGTGATGCTTCTGGAAATGGTTTAGGAACAGTGCTAATGCAATGTGGTAAACCTATTGCATTTTATAACAAACCATTATCAGGAAAAAACTTGAATTTGCCAATCTATGATAAGGATATGTTAGCTATTGTTTCTTTAGTGCAAAAGTGGAGACCTTATTTACTTGGACGTCACTTTAATGTTTTTTGGAGCAAAAGTTATCTTCTATTGAGCAGCAAAAATGGTTATCTAAACTGATTGGCTATGACTATGAGATTATTTATCTAAGTGGATCTTCAAATACAGTTGCAGATGCAATTTCAAGATTAGCTGATACTCATTTATTGGCAATCACTGCTCCTGTGTTTAAGGGAATTCATGACATCATTGCCGAATGTCATCATGATGCTGAATTAAGTGCTCTTATAAACAAACTTCAACAGTCTACAAATGGAGAGTCCAAATATTCTTATACTGATGGTATTGTTCGCTATAAAGGGTGCATTTTGGTAGCACCTTCCTCTGCTTGGCGTAGTAAATTACTTCATGAGTTTCATTCTTCTCCTCTTGGTGGTCATTCTGGAGTTCTACGTACATTCAAAGGCCTACAGATCAATTTTCACTGGAAAGGTATGAAACAAACCATCAAAGAATTTATTAATCATCAATGTGATATTTTCCAACGCAATAAGTCAGAATCTCTAGTTCCTCCTAGACTTTTACAACCTCTACCAATACCTGAGGATGTCTGGTTAGATATTTATATGGACTTTATTGAAGGATTTCCCAAATCCAATATGAAAAACTCTATGATGGTTGTTGTCGATCGTTTAACTAAGTATGCTCATTTTATACCATTGTCACATCCTTATTCTGCAAGCACCATTCATGATGTTTTTGTGAAAGAAGTAGTTCGACTATACGGTATGCCCAAGACAATTACAAGTGATAGGGATCCAATATTCGTGAGCAATTTTTGGGAAGCTTACTTTGCATTACAATGCACACAGCTATGTAGAACTTCAGCATATCATCCACAAACTTATGGGCAGACATAAGTGACAAATAGAACACTGGAGTATTATTGGAGATGTTTTGCTGGAATTAAACCAAATGATTGGTCCAAATGGATTCCATGGGAAGAATGGTGGTAAAATATAAGTCATTACTCAGCAATCAAAATGAGTCCATTTGAAGCATTGTATAGTCACCCTTCTCCAAAAATCTCAGTTTATTTACCTGGCTCTACTATTGTCAATGATGTAGAACTCAATTTAAAAGCTAGAGATCATACTCTAAAACTTCTGAAATCTCATCTAGATGATGCTCAGACTCAGATGAAAACTTATGCATATTTTCATCGTACAGAGAGAACCTTTGAGGTTAATGATTTTGTTTGTCTTCGTCTGCAACCTTATAGACAAACAACGACAGCAAATCAGTCTTTCTCCAAGCTTTCATCAAAATTTTATGGTCCATTTCGAGTTTTGGAGAAGATTGGTTGTTGCTTATAAACTTGAATTACCAGATGCTAGTCGCATTCATGCAATGTTTCATGTTTCTCAATTAAAACTTAAGCTGGGATCTGCTACAACTATTTAACCAATTTTGCCTTCTGTTATTGACTATGATAAATGGGAACCAGATCTTATCTTGGAGTGCAAGATGTACAAAAAGGGAAGTTATGCTGGAACCAAATGGTTGGTGCAGTGGAAGAATCATTCAAAAGAAGATGCGACTTGGGAGGATGCTGATGAACTTATTACTCGTTTTCCTGCATTTCAGGATTGAGGACAAGCCATTCTTCAAGCGAGGTGGGATGTTGCAATGCCAGTTCCTTCTTAGAATACAATTTCTTATTTAGAACAATTACTTTAATTATTATAACCTATAATTAGTTTGCGTATTTTTCCTTAATTAGAATCGCTTGTTACACAAGCTAGTTTAGTTATAAATACTTTGAACTCGAGTTTGTTTAAGAATTCAATCAATATACAATTCTTTTTCTTTTAATCTTTGCTATTCTGAGGTTGCTTACCCCAAATCAAAAGGGTTATTTCTTGATTTTCTTTAAGTTTTGTGTCACTCATCTCTTAGTTAGGTTTAGAACCCTAACAGTCTCTCTCATTTCTCAAATTCAGGAAAAACAAATGATTAGAGAGAAGATAAACTTCTCTGACTTTTAGGGTTGCATAGGAGCGGAAAAAGACACAGGCACCCACTGATGGATACGGGCCACATGACGGCAACACATTAGCTCTTCTTTGAACCAGAGCTAGCGGCCCCTTTTCGTTGACTTGACTCCGCATAGCACTCGTCGTTGAACCCTTTCGCATGCCTTTCTACAAATGAATGCTTTCGCTCAACAACATCCATCTCTTACTTTTCAGATCCACTTCTTCTCTTCAATGTCTCTTCATCACTAAAGCTGTCATGCTTTTCAGACAGAATTTGCATCATTAAATCCGACATGATTTTTAGACAGAGATGAAGAAATAAAAGCAAATGATGAGAAATAATTCGCCTCCAACAGCAATTGTACATGAGATGATACTTTTACGTTGTTTCTTCTTTCTTTGTTTCAAATGACTCCAAAGTACCTAAACACTCAAAAGCAAACATAAGATACATAATTTACAAGAACACTTAGCAAAGAAAGCATAAACAATAGATAAATATCAAGGTGTTTTAGACACCTATCAGTGGACTCATACAAAAAATGGTATTTTCATTGTAAAATCTGCATACAGAGTGATTAATGATGCAGGTAATGATGTAGTGTACTGTGCTGAACAATTAAACTTCCCTTGGCTAAGATTTTGGAAAGCAAATTTTCCATCAAAAATTCTTCATTTTCTATGGAAATGTGTGCACAACTGTTTGCCTGTGAATTAAAGAATATCTAAGCATGCTCATAACATTGATGATCTTTGTCCTTTATGTAGATCTGTTCATGAAACTGTTGATCATTTACTCTTAAATTGTCCTATATCAAGAGAAATATGGGTAGCAGTTGAAAGTAACTTTGCAGGTTTGATTGGAGATAGAAATCTTAAAAACTGGATAGCTAGTTGGTTTACTGGAAATGTTAATATGAACCAGATAACTATTTCTGCAGGTATAATTTTATGAAATATCTAGAAAGCCAGATGTTCAACTGTTTTTGAAAATACTGACCTACAGGTTACCATAATAGTGAGCCAAATCCAAAAGGAGCAAACTAAATGGAATGAACACTTCAACAAACAAGCAGCTCATAATGCTAATCCGACAGTTTCTAGAACGGAAACCAGATGGGAAATTCCAAGAACTAGATATCATAAAATCAATTTTGATGCCTCATTCTTAAAAGTTGATAAATCTATTGGCATAAGACTAATTATGGTTGATGATGCAGGTAATGTCGCAGGAGCATGGAGCAAAAATGGAGTAGCTGCAGATGAGGAACAGGTTGAAGCATTGGTGGCATACGAAGCTATAAAATGTGCAAGACTTGCCAATATTCAACACTTGCACTTAGAGGGTGATTTTCTTAATGTAGTGAAGGCAATAAAAGGTGTAATAGGCACTCTAGTATGGACTAATAATGCCATCATTTTAGATTGGTTAGATTTTCTTAAAACATTTTCAAGTTGGGAGTGCACTCATGTGCCAAGGGATACCAATTCTGTGGCTGATACTCTTGCCAAAGATGGTAGAGGTACTAGAAATAATAGGTTCTGGGAAACTGAGTTTTCCTGTATGGCCAAGGGATCTCGTAACTGAGAAGCTTTGTACTCAAATTTCAAGTTAAAGTAATAAAAAAATTTCTTTCCTATTAAAAAAAAAAGTGTAGCGATGGGTTATGACAGTCAAGGAATAACTCGCGCTTCGATTTTGAAGAGCATATGAAAGAAATGAAAGTGCAGTTGCCTGTTAAAATTTGGGTTTCAGTTGATTCACCAAGAAATCATAAGAAGAGACTCAAAGTTTCTGCTATTAATTCATAGAAGATGGGTTTCTGTGTGTGATTAGAATGGTTGTGACTTTGGTTGTTTTTACAGGCAATTTCAGTCAAGGAAATGAGGAGGAAATAAATCTGGTGATGTTGTTTATTCAATGAATTTGTTCTAGATATGAAATTGAAGCTGTTACAGAGATGAACGAGTGCAGAATTGCAGCTGATGGAGTTCAGTTCAGGTGCAAATGCAGTTAGGAATTGAAGGTGGCAGCTGAAGTTGGAATTCTGAAGCAATGATGCTGGGGTTAGAGAATTTTCATGAGACAAGGATTGTGATTCAGGGATGGCTGAGTTTGTGTGAGCTTGAATGATGGTAGATGCATTCGGAGATCGAACTGGTGGTGATTATGGAATGGAAGGAAGGAAATGAAGATTGGGATCGAATTTGGGATGGATTTGAGTATATTTGCTGATGTCGATACTCATGGGAAATGAGAAATTAGAGATGGGTTTGATGGTAGTTTCTAGTGAGAAGTGGAGATGAAACTGAGGTTTCTATTCGAGTTGGTAATGGGTTTGAAACTGTCTTGAGAAGCTCAGGCAGAGATACTATAGGAGTTAGAATGGATGTTGGCTGAGTGGGTTGATTTGGAACAGGCGGGGTCTAGTGCAGGGGCGGAGCCAGCCCATTGCAAGGGATTGCACTTGCACCTCGTTCCCAGCTGGCTCCAAAGCCCATTTTAGGCCTTATAAGAAAACTTTTTTAAGAAAACAAGTCCATTTTTGCACTTTTGCACCCCCTAGAATTTTGGTTACACCCATGGTAATTTTTTGCACCCCTTCTTATGATTTTTGGCTCCGCCCCTGGTCTAGTGGTGTAGATAGGTTTTGATGCAGTTTGTATGGGTTTGTGGTAGCTGTGGACTCTAAGCTGATGTGTCGCAGTTGATGGTGAAGTAAGTTGTTGTTGCTGTTGATAGTTGGAAGTTCAGCTGGGTTGTGAGGAATGATATGTGTGTGCCGCAGGAACTGGGAATTGCAAAATAAGCTCGTGCAGCTGGATATTACAAGAATAATTAGAAAACTTTTCGTCCAAATTTTAAGTTAGCCAAACTTTAATACTAAAATTGTTTCTTCAATTAGGTTGTTTAGACATACTCTTATGATTTTATGTTTTCATTCTCTTATTATAAAACAGGTCATCTGCAGCATTATAATTGTGTTCTTCGGCATGTCATTTGAAGTAAGTCTTCAGATTTTTTTCTCTTTTTGAAACTACGACATAGGAAACGCAACTATTGGATTATTCAATTTTGATTCTATCTGAATTTCCGAAGTCAATAAAAATTTAAAATAGACAAATAATTTGATTTACTATTATTGATAGTGGTTTCAGGTCTTGGCTAGTCTATGGTTGACCAGAGAAAATACCATTTGGACTGATTGGTGAATCACTTTTGAGTTGAAGTTTCATTCGGAAATGAAGGATGCGATCCAGGTATTGAAAAGTATGTTGAAATCTATTGTAGACCTGATGTGCAAAATGCAAACGGAACAATTACAACTAAAATTCTTTGTAAACTGCTTGCGGGTATAGTCAAATAAAACAAGAATGCAGTTTTGATTAATCTTTCTTTTTTGTGCCTTACTGTATAATTTTGGTAGTAATAACTGTCAACTACGTATAGTTGTACCTTTTTTTTCTTCTTTTTCAATCTAAAACTTAAAATGAACATAGAGATGTGATATGAAACTCAAACCTAGGGAATTCTTGAACTAGGATATTGATGGAGTTGCGAGTGTTTTTGAAATTTCAAGTGGCTCCACGGACTTCTAGCATGGTTTTCATGGCATACGCATGAGGTATCTTTGTGACAAACTTAGTATTTCGGATCAAATTCTTAATTTTTACATTAAGATTTGCTGAAATTTTCAGTTTGAGCATCAATCAATTAAGAGAATCTCCATTTGAGCTTAATAATGTATCATCAAAAGAGATATTTATTTCTGAATACTCTCAACAAATTGGATAGCCTTCCCAATTTTGCTTCTTTCACAAAGGTATCCTTCCCTTTACAAAACAGGACGGTCATGAGAGACATATTAATGATGTAAATGTTGTTGATTTAAAATATTCAGGGTTCATTATGTGTATTTTTCGGGGATTTTTTTTTTAGTGGATTTTATATTTACGTAGCTATGATTCTTTCGCATTACCCCGTATTCGGATTGGGTCTACTGATGGTGAACATTTTATGGGTGGGGCTGCGATGAATCAACATAATGTTAACCCCTTGAGAGTTGTATTTGATATAAAAAAAAATTGGCAGTAAGACCTGAATGTATCCATAATCCGTAGTAATGGAGACTAAGTGGAGACGGAAAGTCTTAGTCACATCTTAGTCCCACATTGATTACTACCTCCTTATGATCCTAATATATAATGTGTGGATCCACTCCACTCACTTCTAATTGGTTTTGAGTTTGAATCCCACACACTTCTATCATATTACATACCATTTGCTACCTCTGTGCGCCACTAGCCTCGAGCTTCATAACGCCATCGTTATCCACCAATTACTAGCCTCGAGTAGCCTCGAGCTTCTTAGTGAAGAATCAGTCATCAATGAAAGAAACAAATCCATACTTATTGAATCGTCAAATAGAGCTTTTCATGCTGAATCATCACATCAAGCATTTGCTGCTTCTCATATGCCTAATTTTCTCTCATCTGGACAAGGATTTGGTGGTCGTTTTAATGGTTTTGGTGGTCGATTTGGTTTTGGTCGTGGTTGTGGTGGTAGATCATCCAATTTTTATCCAGGAAGCACTTCTACTTCATCTTTGTTAGAAAAAGGTCCTTCTACTGGTTCTTACTCTTCTTCACCTGCTGTTAGAGCTCCACCAGGATTTCCACCAACATCATCTTTACCACCACCTGGATTTCAATCTCCCATCAATTTACCTATTTTGGTTTGTCAAATTTGTGGTAAACATGGTCACAGTGCTCTAGAGTGCAGCAACAGACTCAACTTTGCATATCAAAGCTATCACAGTCCCCAACATCTTAGTGCCATATTAGCCTCTACAAATATTTTGGGCAACAATCCTTGGTATGCAAATACAGGTGCAAATAATCACATCATTGCTGATGATTCTGAGCTTCAAAATGCTACTACTTATGAAGGACTTGAAGAAATTCAAGCTGCCAATGGAGAAGGTATGAGTATTACTCACACAGGTTTCTCTTTGAAATCTACTCCAAATCATACTTTTAAACTTGATAACATACTTCTTGTTCCAAAGGCATCACAGAACCTTCTGTCAGTACACAAATTCACTTCAGATAATCATTGTTCAATAACATTTGATTCTTCTGGTTTTATTGTGAAGGACTTATTCACTGGGAAGATACTTTTGCAAGGCCCTCACAGTAATGGACTATATCCACATCAGTTCATTTACAATGATACCTTAAATAAAGAACTCTCTGGTGTTTCAAATATCTCCACTGATGTATGACACAAGAGACTTGCTCATCCCTCTTACCAAACCATGAAGCTAGTTTACAGTTCATTGCATTTACCAAATGTGCTTAAGTCACCTATATTTTGTAGTGATTGTCAATTAGGCAGAAGCCACAAATTACCATTTACCATGTCTTCTCATTGTAGTTCAAAACCACTTGAGTTGTTACACTTTGATTTGTGGGGTCCTAGTCCTGTAAAATATATTTCTAGATACAGCTATTATGTCAATATAATTGATGATTACTCTAAGTTTTGCTGGATTTATCCTTTGTCTACAAAGTCTGACTTCAGAAAAGTTTTCTATCAGTTCAAAACTTATGTGGAAAAACATTTGCAGCATCCTATTCTTACAGTTAGAACTGATGGTGGAGGAGAATTTCTACATACTGAACTTACCTCAAATCTAGTTAACTGTGGTATTAATCATGAAATTTCATGCCCACACATTCCTGAGAAAAATTGAGTAGCTGAATCTAAACACATGCATTTGGTAGATATTGGCAGAACTTATCTTATTCAATCAGGTATTTCAGCTAAATTTTAGTTTGAAGCTTTCTCTACAGCCAACTACACAATTAACAGACTGCCTACAAAGTCCATTGGATTTAAATCTCCATATGAAGTTTTGTTTTATAAAGCTCCAGATTACACCTTTCTAAGAGCTTTTGGATGTCTCTGTTTCCCTTGGTTGAGACCCTACACCACCAACAAACTTCAACCTAGAAGCATTTCTTATATTTTTATTGGATACAGTAATTATCATAAGGGATATAGATGTCTTGAAGTTACTACTGGTAAGGTATATGTCTCAAGACATGTCACTTTTCAAGAAGACATTTTTCCTCTCAGAGTTTCTTCAGCATTGTCACATTCTTCTACATCAGCTGATCTTACTTCATTAAATGTGGATGAAGTGTCTTCAATAAATACTACTGCAGTTGGTACTACTTCATTAAATACTACTACAAATAGTCTTGCTTCATCAACAATTATTGCCATTCCTTCATCTAATGTTACTAAGGTTGGTATTGCATCATTAAATGCTCCTGAAGTTGCTTCAACTGGTACTTTGACAACTGCTACAATTCCTTCATTTAATGCCACTAATGTTGACAGTGCATCACCAAATGGTACTGAAGTTGATGTTAACACTCATTCAATGACTACAAGGGCCAAAGCAGGTATTTTTAAACCTAAAGTTTACTCTACCAAATATACTTTATCTGCTTCCCTTCAAGCTCAGAGATTAATAGTCCCAACCTGTGTTAGTCAAGCTCAAAAATCTCCTCCTTGGAGACATTCTCTAGTTGAAGAGTACAATGTCTTACAATTAGCAGGTACATGGACTAAAGTTCCTCCACATTCCTCTCAGAATTTGGTAGGATGCAAATGGGTTTTTAGAATCAATCAAAATCCATATGGTAGCATTGCTAACATAAATCCAGATTAATTTCTAAGGATTCCATGAGCAGGAGGGTATTGATTATACAGAGACTTTTAGCCCTGTAGCTAAACCAACAACCATTAGGGTTATTCTTGCTCTTGCTGTTAACTTCATCTGGTCCATTACTCTGCTTGATGTGAGTAATGCTTTTCTGCATGGTGACATAGTTGAAGAAGTCTATATGCAGCAATATCCTGGATTTATTGATGCAGATCATCCACACTATGTTTGCAAACTTCATAAGTCCATTTATGGCCTTAAACAGGCTCTTAGGTCCTGGTATGAAAAATTAATGCATGTTTTGCAATCTTATAACTTCAAGCTCTCAGCAGCAGACTCCTCTCTGTTTGTGCAAAAGAAAGGCTCAAGAATTACAATTGTTCTCATCTATGTGGATGATATTCTCATTTCCTTAGTCTCCACTTAGTCTCCATTACGTAGTGTTTTCAAATTTTAAATTTGAGCTTTAAATTTTGACAAAACTCTCCTATTACAAATAATAACAGTATATATTAGGAATTTGGTGAAGAACATGACAAAGAATCAAGAAATAAACACATTTGAACATCACAGTGAGATCACAAAGGAAGTGTTCCCTCTTGAAAAATCTGATTAGTAAAAACGAGCATTACGATGAAAGCAATCAAGGAAGCTGAAAAATATAACATAGCTGGTAATTTTCTCTCAAGAATCAAGATGGTCTTCTATGTGAATATTTCTCTTTGTACGTTGATCAACTCTTGAAGGCACATGCAGATGGGAAATCAATCTCATGACCGACAGCTCAGGTATTAGTCTATCGCTACTACTGTTACTATCATGTTGTTTTTGCCACCAAATAATCGTTTCCTTTTATTCTTTGTTTTGTACTTAATTACAGGTGTTTTTGGGTTTGTCTGGCTTCCCTGATCCATGGCAGAAGACCTACTCATTCTAGAATGATAACATTTCCCATGCTTTTTACCTGATGATGGGTTGTTTATGTTACGTAAGCTCAATACCCTTTCAAGTTTCCTGTCAATTTAAAATTTTGAACACCTTCATTTGTTTGTCTGAAAGCTTTTAGTTTGTGTACATATCTTTGATATAAAGTCATGAAAAACTTAAAAATGGTATTGCTAAGTTGATAATATGCTTTCAAGGAAAATACAAATTTTCACTTTGGTTGGAGAAACTGCTTTTGGTTTCCCAATTCATTGTTTAAACGATTAAATAAGTGCAAGTATCTTGACATTCCTTAAGTTATGAAACCAGATCAAACCACTCCTTGCCTTGGAATTATTAATTATTTAGAGGTCAAGAATATTTGGATATTAAGTTGTTACATGCCAACATCATTGTGAATGGATCAAACTCCGTACATCGGAAATGATAGCCCACGCACTGACAGTGTAGAGGATAGCTCAAAGTTAGTTATGAAAACTTAGCTTCGGCTCATTGTTTCAGACAGTAAACTAATTTCGAACCGAAACCAAATCATACTATATTCCCGGTGCGAAGTACGGGTTATTATCTAGTTCATATATATAGCTAGTTAATGATTTTTCATCGAGCGATAATCCTTGAACACAAGTAGCATAAATATGGTTATACCTTATAGTGATATATTCTTGTAATCATATGTGAAACATGACCCATGTTCGAATTGTTTGCGCAATGTATTTCAATTGCATTGATTAGCCTAATATCATGAATATCAA
The DNA here is from genome assembly GCF_003573695.1 of Papaver somniferum. Lineage (NCBI taxonomy): Eukaryota > Viridiplantae > Streptophyta > Magnoliopsida > Ranunculales > Papaveraceae > Papaver > Papaver somniferum. The sequence continues at coordinate 45,045,203 of NC_039363.1, forward strand.
TGCTTCATAGGAATTGAACTTGATTAGCACAAGGCGTTAGGTTATTCTCTTGGTAGAATTCATATTGCATCGTTTTGCATGTATGTGTGATGAAATCAAAAATTAACGGGATATTATTTCAACTAGGTATCGTAGGACTTTTGAATGAGAGATTAAATATCAATTATAGTTATTGATATAAGAACATGTTTGTGAATGAAGATGAAATCCGTGACCAATACTTTCACATATTTTTGATTTGCTTGTTTTTACCTTGTTTTATTTTAGTTTATAAAAATCAGAAGATCTCCCCCTTATTTTATTTAGAAAACCGAAACATATTGACAACCCAAGTCCTCTATGTGGGAACAATACTTTCTTGCCCTTGTTATATTATACATTTTTAGTAGTGAGAAAGTAATTTATTTTTGACGTATACGACAGCGATCACCCGATTTGCAGGGCTTTCTGTTTTACTGAATTGAGTCCTTATGTGTTATGCTATTCTTACATCCTTCCTAAAAATATTTTATTTACGGTCCCATTCAAGATTTAAATCCTAAAGCTCAGATATTTGGAATGACTTGTCCCTCCTTCGATATTTTCCCCACTTAGCCACTCGGTTATCCTCCAATATAGATATTATTATAGTTATATGACTTAGCTAAAAAAAAGTGAGACATTTTACAAAAAGTTGTGATAGAGTTAGATGTTGTAGCACAAAAGTCTTAGACCCGTAGAAAGCAGAATTCTATGATCCAGAAGAAAAGAAGTAAAGTATCCATTTGTAAGGGGATTGTGCAAATGTCCTTTCTATTTTGAATGGCAAGTTAGAGTCAGCAAAAGGTATAATAAGAAACATTACCATTGATTATTTGAATATCTTATACTGGCCGGATTGGGGTATATATGATAATTTGGGAGCTAGGGAATATCTGAATATCTTATACTGGTCGGATTGGGATATATATGGTTGATTGGATGTCGTGGGCTCAACAAATTAATCAAGATATTTCCCACTAATTAACTAGTAATATAGCGGTAGTAAGAGATCCTTCCCACAGAGAGCTGTGTAATTGATAGGTTATTTGTATCAGCAAAATAAATAAATAACAAAAAGGGGGGATTGGTTTTAAGATAAATAAAAAGACAATAAAGAAGAAAAGAGATGATTAAGGAATCCTTCGCTGTTACCAAGCGATAACATGATTAGAATACTTATCTATCTTTCGTTAGAACCATTCATCACCAACCGCAGAATAACATCTAGCTCAGTGCTATCCCCAAAACTCATTTTACCACGGATATGGAAGCTCTCCAATATCAGATTATATCCAACCGAACCACCAAGTAGTAGCTCAGTCAAGGTGTAATCCAATCTAACGCTTTTAGCTTTGTGAATTAGATTAATCCCAGTAGTTAAACTCTTAGCTCAAGATTTACTTGTTAGTGTTGTTTTTACACACGATTGATCCACAGAATCTCTCTGTAAGGTATCGCGATTTCTACTTGTTTAGAGAGTTATTCGACGATTACTTATCTCCTAACTTCTACTAGCAGTAGAACGATCAATAGATCAATCTAGCGTCCACTCCAAATCAATCTAAGAATCACTCATAAATCCTATATATGGTAAAAGAAAACGATGATGATAAAAACTCTTAATATATTTGTACTAATAATAAAGCTTCATTCTTAAAACATTGAATTCATCCTTAATCAACAAAGGATTTAGCTACTCATATTACAAAGAAGATGAATAATGGTGGTTTCCCCCTAAAAGGGTAAATCCTAGGTTTAAGATGTAGAAATAAACCCTAGATTATGATATGAGATGTATGGTGAAAGGATTAATACCTATTTATATAAGTTTACATTGTTTTGCCTTCAAGTACGCTTGTCAGTTCCGGAAATCGACCTAAAAAGTAGTAAATAAAGACCCTAAAAATAGTTCGGGAATTTTGGCCTTCATGGTTTGCTGAAAAAGCGGGGGTCTAACAATCTCACCCAATATTTCGATTAGCAATCTGTATGGACAAACTCCAATATACTTTTATGAGAATCAACTAGATAGTTAGAGTCAATCAATAGAAAATTATATCAAAGAATTTTATATCTCTATCTCTTGATTTAATTCTTACTCAAGCAAATCTGCGAGTCTTGATTAAATACAAGACATATAAACTTGGATGGTACCAAAGACCAATATCCAAGGATCAATCAATTTCCAATCAACAACCAAAGGTTGGATTTCACAGTTGATCGATACAACGCACAACCTGTGATATTTCAATTATATAACAAAATATAATGCGGAATAGAAATAACACAGACACCAGAAATTTTGTTAACGAGGAAACCGCAAATACAGAAAAACCCCGGGACCTAGTCCAGATTGAACACCACATTTTATTAAGCTGTTATAGACACTAGCCTACTACAAACTAACTTCGGTCTGGACTGTAGTTGAACCCTAATCAATATCACACTGATTTAGGGTACAATTGTGATCCTTACGTCTCTGATCCCAATGGGATACTACACACTTGATTCCCTTAGCTGATCCCACCCACAACTAAGAGTTGCTATGACCCAAAGTCGAAGACTTGATAGACAAATCTGTCTTACATAGAATAGTCTATATAATTGAATAAATCTGTCTCCCACAGAAATACCCAAGAGTTTTTGTTCCGTATTTTGATAAATCAAAGTGAACATGAACTAATTGATAAACCGGTCTTATATTCCCGAAGAACAGCCCAGTATTATCAATCACCTCACAATAATCTAAATAGTATGGTAGCGAATCTAGATATTGTGGAATCACAAACGATGAGATGGAGATGTTTGTGATTTATTTTTATCTTGCCCTATCGGAGATATAATCTCAAGCCAATTATTCAATTGAACTCGTACGATAGAAAATGGCAAGATCAAATCGCTTAACTACAAGAAAAGTAGTTTCGTCTGGCTTCACAGTCCTAATGAAGTCTTTCAGTCGTTAACCTACAGGGTCTCGAGAAGAAACCTAATTTAAAGGATAATCGACTCTAGCAAACCAACTAGTATCACACATGAGGTGTGGGGATTAGTTTTTCTAGATGCTAGATGTCTCCTTTATATAGTTTTCAAATCAGGGTTTGCAATCTAATTTACCTTGGTAACAAAGCATTCAATATTCACTGTTAGATGAAAAACCTGATTCAACCAAGCTAATATCTTTCAACCGTTAGATCGAAACTTAGCTTGTCACACACACAAATGAAATGCATTCATTTAGGTTTGAGTAACCGTACCTAAACGTGTACATTTAGTTGGTTCACAAATAGTTAACCAATGGTTATCCATATGAGCACTTTCATATTAACCGTATTCATCTTTCTCATAACTAGTTCAAATGACTCATAAGAACTAGTTGAAGAGTTGTTCAATTGCTTAGGTTTTTATTCATAGACACAATTGAAACAAAATCGGTTTAATCCACTTGAATCAATTTATCAACAATATAGACACGGTTTGCAAAGATTTCATTCCTTATAATTTATTGTTTTAAATTCATGAACTACCGATTTGAGATATCACTAGTTTGAGTATGCGTACCTTAGCTACCGGATTTGAGTTTACAAACTCAGCAGAAATTTTCGGTTCGAAAACTTCCGTGGGTATGCGTAGGGGTACGCGTACCTAAGGTGACAGGTTTACTAGTTTGCAAACTTACAAACTCCAGCAGAAATTTTCGGTATGAAAACTTCTGTGGGTACGCGTACTCAACCTGTCTCCTTCACCAATACCGCATGCACACATATGCACGCACTTGGATTCCGGTACATGGATTTATACACTAATGTGCGAACACACTATATATGCTTATATCCATAGATGGTAATCTCAACTCTACATTTCAATCATTGAAACATTCTTCTATAATGTTATAACAATCGTTATTCACGACTATCATCATCAAAGCTTACCAACACATATTTCGAGAAAAAGATAGGCGAGTAAGCTCGGCTCGAAATAGTAAATGTGTATGTATGAAAACTATAATACTTAAACGACTTTGTCTCAAGGGTAGGAGATAGAATAGACTTTTGAGTGATAGATAAGTTCTAGTCTCCACATACCTTTTAGTCGGATGAAGTTCCACCGGTTCCTCGAGTAGTTCTTCGTCTTCGTAAGATGATCGCCATGGAGTCTGGAGCTTCAACTACACTTCACTATCCTAGACCGAGACTTAGTCATAATTAAACTAGAAATCAAGACATATAGTTTTGATCACCAATATTGACAAACATGCTTGAGATAGCAACGCATGCGAGTTCGACCGAGCAATGCTCTAACAATCTCGCCCTTTGTCAATTTTAGTGGCAAATCTATCAATATATATGGATTACAAAATAGATAAAAACTTTGTAGCTTCTCGTCCACATGCTTGATCTCCTTGATGCTTCAACATTACTCGAAATCTTCGTCACTTCCAAGTACTCCAATGATTCCAAAGGTTGTAAGTTTAGCATCATCGTTGTTGAAGTTCCATAGCCATAACAATGAGAAAAAAAATGCTCTCGATCATTGTTATACAATGTCATAGTATTATTACACAGCATCAAAGTTCTCATATCACAACTTCGACAACAATACTATGGTGATATGTATCACTCCCCCTTAGTCAATACTTCGTTTCAACACAAAAACCACTCCCCCTTACATAATGATCCATAAAACACGTAAACCATATGTATTTGTAGTGTGAACTACATATTAATTCTCCACCTTTTTGTCAATAAAATTTGCAAAGGTACGAAAACGGGATCTTAATGAAATTCTTATGGAGACACTTCAAGTCCAAAGAAAAGTACATATCAACTTTGTTTTGATGCAATCATAAATCCGAAGCTAAATGCATTCATCACGGAGTTTATAAAGATACAAGATAACTCCTCAAATATTCCACATCCGAACTCCCCACAAAGATATGGAAATTAAGCGCAAGTTCAAAAGAACTTTCCCCCATTTGATGTCATTCCCGAAATAACAATAAGAGCGACCTTACTTTTACAAGAAAAAGAAGGATTTCAAGAAGACACTAAGATACTTAGAAGATACATCTACTTAGAAACAAATGTGGAAAACTTTACAACTCAAGTAGTTACAAACTCGATTGCCCTGAGGATCTAAATAAGAGCAGGGGAAAGAGTTATGGAAGACTAATGAACTAGAAGGACACCAATAGACTTCCGTAGGTTTTGAAACGTAGCAGTATCTAATAGTTTGGTGAGAATATCAGCCAAATGTTGTTCCGAGGGCACAAATTCCATATTAATGATACCATTTTCATAAAAATCTCGAATAAAATGATACCTTATGCCAATGTGCTTAGTCCTTGAGTTCTCAACTAGATTTTCTGTTATGCAAATTGCAATGGTGTTGTCGCATAAGATTCTCATTTTTCCAGTGTTGGTTCCATAATCAGCAAGAATTTGTTTCATCCATAGAAGTCGAGTACAACATGAACCTGCAGCGATGTATTCTGCTTCACATGTTGAGAGGGATTGTGAATTTTGTTTCTTGCTATGCCAAGCTACGAGATTCAATCCTACATAATAGAAACCCCCTGATGTACTTTTTCTATCTTCCACACATCCTGCCCAATCTGCATCTGAATAGGCAGTAAGATCAGTGTTAGTATCAAAAGTGTATGAGAGACCATACCCTGAAGTGTGATTAATATATCATATGATCCTTTTTGCAGCTGCAAGATGAGACTCCTTTGGATTTGCCTGAAACCTAGCACAATAACCAACACTAAAAGCAATATCAGGTCGAGTAGCCGTGAGATATAAAAGGCTTCCAATGATTGATCAATAAAGTTTTTGATCTACATTTACACCTTTATCTCGATGCAGTTTACCAGTTGTGAGCATAGGAGTTAGTTTAGGAGTAGACTTATCAAGACCGAATCTTGAAACAAGATCTCTTGCATATTTCTCTTGAGATAAGTAAATTACATCCCTGTGTTGTTGAATTTGTAAACCCAGAAATAATTTTCATTCACCAAGATTGCTCATTTCAAACTCCTTTCCAAGAGACACTTGAAACTATTTTGCAAGTTTCTCCGATGTCGATCCATAGATGATGTCATCTACGTAAACTTGAGCAATCACAACATCTTTTCCACTCCACTTGGTAAACAATGTTTTATTAGCTCCTCCTCTCGAAAACCTTTCCCAAGAAGAGATGAGGTCAGTTTTTCGAACCAGGCACGAGGTGCTTGTTTCAACCCATACAGTTCCTTATTAAGTTTAAGGATGTGATCTGGGAAATAAAGGTTTTCAAATCCATTAGGTTGAGCTACATAAACTTATTCATTTAAGGTTCCGTTTAGAAAAGCGGATTTGATGTCCATTTGAAATAGCTTTATCTTAAGAAAACAAGCATGAGCTAATAATAATTTGATGGACTCAAGGCGTGCCACATGAGCGAAGGTTTCATCAAAGTCGATTCCTTCGATTTGTGAATATCCTTGAGCGACAAGTCTTACTTTTTTCTGACAATAGTGCCAAACTCATCAGACTTGTTCTTAAATATCCATTTGGTGCCAACAATGTTGATATTTGGAGGAAAAGGTACAAGCTTACATACATCTTGTGTTTCAAATTTATTTAAATCTTCATGCATTGTATTCACCCATAAGGGATCACTAAGAGCTTCATCAATATTCCTTGGTTCTACTTGTGAAAGATAACAACCAAACCTGCACAAATTTTGAAGTTGTCCTCTAGTCTTTGCAGTAGAATCTCTTCCTCCAATAATACTGTTGGGATCATGGTTTCTTTGAACCCAGAGGTGCCGTTGAGGGACACGTTCTTGTTCAACAGGCACAGTCTGATCAGTGTTTTTCTCCTCGTCACTAGAAAGATCGGGATCAATGACAGTAGGCACAAATTCAACTGAATCCGGAACTTCTTTGACTTTCTCAGTTGTCTTGGTTAGAGGCAATTCAGCAGGAGAAAAATTGTGATGAAATTCGCTAATATCATCAATGATAACGTTAGCGGATTCCATCATTACTTGGGTTCGGAGATTAAATACTCGAAAACCACGACTATCAAATGCATACCCCAAAAAGATACCTTCATCACTTTTAGTATCAAATTTCTCTCTCTTTTCTCGATCTTTCAGGATGTAGCACTTACTTCCGAACACTCTAAGAAAGTGTAAGTTGGGTTTTCTACCATACCACAACCCATATGGAGTGTTTAAGGTTTTAAACTGTAGATAGACACGATTGATCAAGTAACATGCCGTGAAGACATCTTCTCCCCAAAATCTTAGAGGTAAGTTGTTGTTATGGAGCATAACCCTGGCGATTTCCTGAATATTCCTATTCTTTCTTTTAGAAACTCCATTGGCTTAAGGAGTAATAGGTGGTGAGTATTGTTTAATAATCCCCAGTTTGTCACAGAATTCAAATACTTTGGTGTCCTTGAATTCAGTGCCACGGTCGCTTCTAATTTTCTTTAGTTTGCGACTTTGTTCATTCTGGATTCTATTAACAATAATCTTAAATTCACCAAGGGTTTCACTATTATGAGATAGGAAAGCTACCCAAGTGAATCTGGTGTAGTCGTCTACTGAAAAAGCGGGGGTCTAACAACGACACTCAATATTTCGCTTAGCAATCTGTATGGAAAAACTCTAATATACTTTCTAGAGAATCAACTAGACAGTCAGACTCAATCTAGATAAAATTATATCAAAGAGTTATAATATCTCTCTTTCTCGATTCAATTCTTACTCAAGTAAAATAGAAATCTTCAAGTCTAATTGAACACAAGAGAAAACACTTGAACGGTACCAAAGACCAATGTTCAAGTATCAATCAATCTCAATCAACAACCAAAGGTCGGATTTTCAATTGATTGATTCTAATGCACAACCTGTGATATATAAATTATATAACAAAATATAATGCGTAATAGAAATAACACAGACACCATAATTTTGTTAACGAGGAAACCGCAAATGCAGAAAAACCCCGGGACCTAGTCCAGATTGAACACACACTGTATTAAGCCGCTACAGACACTAGCCTACTCCAAGCTAATTTCGGACTGAACTGTAGTTGAACCCCAATCAGTCTCCCACTGATCCAATGTACAGTTGTACATCCTACGCCTCTGATCCCAGCAGGATACTGCGCACTTAATTCCCTTAGTTAATCTCACCCACAACTAAGAGTTGCTACGACCCAAAGTCTAAGACTTGACAATAAACAAATCTGTCTCACACAGACAAGTCTATCAAAGGATCAATCTGTCTCCCACGGATAAACCCTAAAAGGTTTTGTTCCGTCTTTTGATAATAATCAAGGTGAACATGAACCAATTGATAATTCGGTCTTATATTCCCGAAGAACATCCTAGAGTTATCAATCACCTCACAACAATCTTAATCATATGGTAGCGAAACAAGATGTTGCGGAATCACAAACAATGAGACGAAGATGTTTGTGATTACTTTTTATATCTTGTCTATCAGAGATATCAATCTCAAGCCAATCAATCTGATTGTACTCGTACGATAGAAGATGCAATATCAGATCACACAACTATGATACCAATGAAGTCTTTAAGTCGTTAACCTGGTTTTAGAAGAATAAAACCAAAGGTTAAAGGAGAACCGACTCTAGTATGCAAACTAGTATCACATGTGAGGTGTGGTTATTAGTTTTTCACAGATACTAGAGTTCCGCTTATATAGTCTTTCAAATCAGGGTTTGCAATTAAGTTACCTTGGTAACAAAGCAATCAATATCCACCATTAGATGAAAAACTGATTTAGATTCAAGCTAATATTTCTCAACTGTTAGATCGAAAACTTAGCTTGTTACACACACTTGACAATGCACGCTTCTAGGTTTGTTAACCGTACCCAAACGTATGCACTTGTTGGTTCAACAATAGTTAACCAAAAGGTTAGCCATATGAGCATTCCAGATCAACCACGTTCTTCTTCACCATAACTAGTTCAAATGATTTCAAATGAACTAGTTAGAGAGTTGTTCAATTGCAAGGAAATCTCATGTACTACACAAGACACAATTGAAGCAAAAATGATTTGATTCACTTGAATCAGTTCATGAACTTTTATAGCCACGATTTGCAAACTGCATTCCTTAGTCTTTTTAAGTTTAAGTTCAGAAATCATCTTCATATATATAACCTGTAAGTATCCTCAAGCTCGTCAACCCTATCAGACTAGTCAAGAGACGAATTAGTCGATTATAACTCGATTAGTTTAATTTACGAACGTTAATTATTAGAAATTAATCTAACAACGATCTAGATACGAAACTAGTATCGTTGGATAGGTCTCGAAAAGTTATGCAGAATAGACTACTCGAACGGGTCATTCGGATGACGTACGAAGAATATATCTTCAGAATCATGTGAAGGGTAAAATAGTTATTTTGTGATTTAGCAAACCCGGCTTCCCTAATCCTTTTGAAGAGTGTCCCATTAACCAACTTTGTTCTTATCTACCCAACCGAGAGGATAACCTCGCTCTTATTCTCTTTTCTTCTTCTTATCCTTTCTTATTCTTTCTCGTTCTCTTCTTTTCTTCTTTTCACTGTTCTTATTTTCTGGCGAAATTGAGAAATCAAAACAGAAGATTTGTGATCAGTAGAAGGTGGAGAAGATCTTGGGATAGTTTATGATGATGTTGTGGTTGTTTGTAGTTGATTCATATTTCGAGAGAAGAGGTGAATTAGAGAAAAAAAACTAGGGTTTCTGGAAATGGAACCGAATGAGGATTTTTGTAAGTCTGAGAAAGAAATTAAGTATGTGGTGATGGGTATGATGAGTTGAGAGTTATGAAGAGAATTTTTCAGTTGATTCTATAATTTCAGTGAAGAAATTAGGGTTTATGCATGTTGTATTTGAGTTCGAATTGAGCAAAGAATTAGATGGAACTATAAGATGGGTTTGCTTAATTGAAAGGTTTGATTGATGTCTTGAGATTGAATTTCATATTGAAGATAGTTAAGGTTCAGGTGTTCTTTCCCAAATTGGAATTAGGTTTGAGTATAATTGATGATGAATTAGAGTAATAGATAGACGAAGCACAAGGGGGTAGTCGGTTGAATTGATGTTGTGTAGTTGTTTTAGAGGATAATCAAAGAGTAAGGATTTTCCTGTGAGTTGATGATGATTTGGTTAGAATTGATTATTGGTTGAGAACTGGTGTTGCTGATTGATGTAGTGCAAGATATGGCAGAATCCTACTTGGAAGGAAGGGATCGACGAAAGAATATCCGTTAGCCATGTATGAATATTTTCCTATTTGTTATTTTGTTAGGAAATAAGAGATATCTTGCAAGTATTGGCATGATATTATATTTAGTAGGATTTCCTCTTTATTAGCATTAATCATAAGAGATATTGACATATTCCATAAGGCCTATATATGGCCACGTCTGTAAGGAAGAAAGGGCAGATTTTGAATAAAAGAAAACTCTTCCTTTGAGAAGTTTTATACATTGTGTGATTTCTAGTACTAAAATTCTACACCACTGATGAAGGACAGGGATCGATTATGTCAATAAGATCATGTTGGAGATATTATTGGTGCTGATTCAGATGTTGAATCAAACTCTGGAAGTGTGGGAAAGTTGTAAATGAGAGGTCTAGAATTACAGTTGCAGATTGGTGATATTGGGGTTTGAGTTATGATGATGATTTCTCAGTAGTCTTGAGATGTGTTGGTGAACCAGAATCAAAGTGAGAAGCAGGATTACAACTCAATTGCTTGAGCATCACAGATTGAAGGTAATTATCATTTTAAGATAACTTTGTAAAGTTGTACTTTCTGATTGTAGTGTGTATGACTCTAATGACTGAGATTGAAATACTTATTTGAGACTGTAATCAAATTGAAGTTGTAGGTTAGGTTTATATGACGAATTACAGTTGAGGAATATATGTTTGAACTGTGGAAATTGTTGGTGTGGATGCAGATTGTTTTGGTGTTGAGCTAAGCTGAACTGTTAGTGGTATTGGTATTGTCTGTGATGTTGAAGCTGCAGGGGAAATTAGCGAATAGTGGAGGTGCAGAGTTATTGAGGTGTGTGTGTAGAACTGGAGTTATAGATGGAAGCAATAATGAAGCTTTGATTGAACTGTTGTATGGAATTGAGATAGAGATAGAGTAGATGGTTATAGTTTTGAAGATGAAATTCAGGGTATGAATGAAGTTATAATGATTGCAGTGAATGGGAGTTATCTAAAAATGAGATTAAGGTAAGAGACATGTGCTGCTAGTTGAGCATATTTAGAATGGATGAATGTTTGTGGATGCAGAGGGACAGTATTGTCTGAGTTGAATCCTAAATATACAATTACAGGGATTGTGATTAGTATATGTAAAGTGATTTGGGAGAAAGAGAGTAGTTGTAATGTTGCTTAGCAGTTGATAAGCACGAAAGTGCGACGCATTATAACCCATACATACATTAGCGAGGACTCATTATTTCTCTAATAAATTTGTTTTAGTTGTTTTTGGAAGAATAAGCTCTTGTGGAGAATTGGCTCGAAAAAATGTTATTTGCACCCAAAGGACACGTGTTATTCGGACTCTCACTGTTAGTTAGGGGCACCTAAATTACTAAGGGGTATCCACATGCTATTCACACCCCATCAGCGGTTAGGGGGACACCATCTTCTTCCACGTTTGAATTTAACCTTTTGGCATGAAAACTTGGTTTCACATGGCAGATTAGGGTTTGGCTTTTGAAGGTACCTTAGGGAGATTCAATCGCTGAAACTCCTTGGATAAGCCTGTTTTGGCTAAACAGGCTAGGTATAAGTGTTGTATTTAACCAGAATTGGCTGGATACTCCTTGGATAAGCCTGTTTTGGCTAAACAGGCTAGGTATAATTGTTGTATTTAACCAGAATTGGCTGGATAATCCGGTTAATGCAAAACAGGGGAGGTGGTAGTTCACGGGAAGAATGGTGCTTTCTGCAAGAGTTTTAATCGGAGATTCAGTCACGGGTTTTGTTTGGTTTGGTCCCCTTAGGACTGAACATGGTTAGTAAGTCCAACAGAATCGATCAAATAGGGACAGTTCATCGAGCTTGGCTTAACAGGAGAAGAACGTATTTTGCGTGAATTCCAGGGAAGAATTAAGACGAGCTTAGCTGGAGGATTACATGGGATTGAACTCATAACGACCTATTCGACCAAAACAGGCTTGGTAATGGGCATCGTTTCGAATAAAAAGGATCTGAGTAACGGATTGAAGAAACATGGGAGTAAACTTACGGTTGAAATATTATGGGGATCTCCTGAGCTATTTACGGTAATTGCGTGTAACCTGAGTGTGCTGCAATGAGTCTGTTACGTGTTTGGACGATGAATCAACGTGTTGAATGGAGTTAGGCAGCTGTATAGGTGTGAGAAGATAAAACAGGAAAGAAAATATTCTCAAGGAGATATTCTTTACTGCCGCATAAATGGATAATTGTATGGAGTTATAAAGAGATTTTTTGGTGATGTTGGCTATATAAAGGGTTTACGGGACTCAGACAAGTATCACAGAGAGTTTGGGAGATTATAGAGCATCACAGAGTCGAGAAAATCAAATTCCAGAAATATTTTTCTGCTGCTGCTCATCTGAAGAACCCGAAGAACGGACCATCCAAGACAGTCGTTTTTCAACAGTGGAAACGACACACAGCCGTGGGTCGAGAATCAGCGACAGTACAGTTCTATCGTTCTTTTCTGTTTGTAACACATATAACTGTTACAAACCCGGTTATCATTGTTTCTTCCATTTCATCATTTGTAAACACCATTTGAGCAATGAAATCAACTTTTGAGCGCGTTTTCCTAATGATGAGCTAACCCAATTCTTGAGGCGGCGGAGGAAGCCATTCTCTCAAGAATTATGTGGTAATATTTATTTTATAAATTTATGCAATATTTTTATATAATCAATTGCATTGATAAAAAAATAAACTAAATGATTCTTATTAATCAAATGTGTTTTCTCTTGATGATGCATGCTTAGTTAATCAAATGTGTTTTCTCTTGATGATGCATGCTTAGTTTTAGACTCTTGATGCGTTATACTTGCGACTAACATTTGATATTTTGGGAATCTGATTTTGGCAATACTTTAGAAATCAATTGTTTAAATTGCATGATTTAAATTAATTTAGAACCACATAAGTATTGATGAATGGTGAAATCCTAACTCCAGCCTATCCATAATTTTCACAACATATCAACATTTATTTGCTTTATTTTCTTTGCTTTAAAATTAAGTCTAAAATTTATTGCTTTCACAAGTCTCAACGAACTTTTTACTACAACTCAATTGAAAATCAGATCATTTTGGCGCCGCCGACGCGGATTTGTTTTTAGATTAATTTTTAGGTTTATTTTTTTTTATTTTGTACAGTATTTTCAAAAAAAAAAAATAGATTTCTTTCTTCTTTTTATGCGTTTCTTTTTTTATTTCTTTTCAGGAACATTTTGAGGATAATGACTTTTTCTGGGGATACGTCATCTAAGATGACGTTGGCGGAATATAAACGTAGAATGTCAAATTATCAGGAAACCTCGTCTGAGATGACGCTTGCTGAATATAAGCGTAGGCAACGGTATGGAGTTTTTGATCCAAGTGAAGAATCTCCTCTAGAGATATATGAGAAGTATTATAAACACACACCACTTAATTTGGACTTAAGATTGAGAATTCTGGAATGTAAAAAATTATTTAATGATGATAATGATCAGTCTTGTAGTGACTCTCTGGTCGAGAAAGAATTTTCAGATGACCCTGTGAATGATTTTGTAGATGATTTGTCTAATTTATTAGAAGAATCTATCTCGCAAGATAATTCACTCAACTTAGAGGTTGTTTCTAGACCCCTAGACCTCCAAAAGTTGCCTAATTTAGGGTTAGAATTGTGTGCTTCTAAAGTGTTGTTATATTACTTTGCATCTAAGTACCGAAAGGACTTTCCTATTCCTGATATCGTGCATGAACCAATTGAAAATTTCCCAGTCCCAATAATATCCCCATATTATGTTCTTTGCACACTTCCTTGTGTTGTAAAAACTTGGTTTGGAGGTAAGTCTCTGTTTTTTATAGTTTCAGTGTCTCCGTATCGTGATAACATAAGTGTGAAGCTGTCATTTGTAAATGTTTTATTTTGGATTGGTCCCCAAATTTTCAGGTTGTTAGTTTATGGGGATCCTTTTTGTATATTCCAGTAGGTGTATTTTTTTTATATTTTTATATTTTCGTTTACTTTTTGCATTTTCCATCTTAATATTAGCGTTGGATGACTCAATTACATTGAGGAGAATGTAATGTTTAAGTGTGGAGGAGAGGTTAACTTTTTACTTTATTTTTCAGGAAATTTCTTGCAAATCATGACCAGCTGTGTAGCGGGCATGTTCTTTTTCTTGCATGTTATGACCAGCTGTGTAGCGGGTTTAAAAAAAAAATGAAAAAAAAACTAATAATAATTTGACTGTTACGGTTATGACCAGCTGTGTAGCGGGTCTTTTTTTTCTTGCATTATATGACCAGTTGTATAGCGGGTCTAAAAATATATATTTATAATAATAAAAAAAATTATGACCAGTTGTGTAGCGGGTCTTCTCTCTCTCTTATTTTATGATCAGCTGTGTAGCGGGTCAATGTTCTGTTTTGCTCGAAGACTAGCAAAATTTAAGTGTGGGGGAATTTAATAAGCACGAAAGTGCGACGCATTTTAACCCATAAATACATTAGCGAGGACTCATTATTTCTCTAATAAATTTGTTTTAGTTGTTTTTGGAAGAATAAGCTCTTGTGGAGAATTGGCTCGAAAAAATGTTATTTGCACCCAAAGGACACGTGTTATTAGGACTCTCACTGTTGGTTAAGGGGCACCTAAATTACTAAGGGGTACCCACATGATATTCACACCCCATCAACGGTTAGGGGGACACTATCTTCTTCCACCTTTAAATTTAACCTTTTGGCGGGAAAACTTGGTTTCACAGGGCAGATTAGGGTTTGGCTTTTGAAGGTACTTTAGGGAGATTCAATCGCTGAAACTCCTTGGATAAGCCTGTTTTGGCTATACATGCTAGGTATAAGTGTTGTATTTAACCAGAATTGGCTGGATAATCCGTTTAATGCAAAACAGGGGAGGTGGTAGTTCACGGGAAGAATGGTGCTTTCTGCAAGAGTTTTAACCGGAGATTAAGTCACGGGTTTTGTTTGGTTTGGTCCCCTTAAGACTGAACATGGTTAGTAAGTCCAACAGAATCGATCAAATAGGGCCAGTTCATCGAGCTTGGATTAACAGGGGAAGAACGTATTCTGCGTGAATTCCAGGGAAGAATTAAGACGAGCTTAGTTGGAGGATTACATGGGATTGGACTCATACCGACCTGTTCGACCAAAAAAGGCTTGGTAATGGGCATCGTTTCGAATAAAAAGGATCTGAGTAACAGATTTAAGAAACGTGGGAGTAAACTTATGGTTGAAATATTCTGGGCATCTCCCAAGCTATTTACGGTAATTGCGTGTAACCTGAGTGTGCTGCAACGAATCTGTTACGTGTTTGGATGATGAATCAACGTGTTGAATGGAGTTAGGCAGCTGTAGAGGCGTGAGAAGATAAACAGGGAAGAAAATATTACCAAGGAGATATTATTTACTGCCGCATAAATGGAGAATTGTATGGAGTTATGAAGAGATTTCTTAGTGATGTTGGCTATATAAAGGGTTTACGGGACTCAGACAAGGATCACGGAGAGTTTGGGTGATTATAGAGCATCACAGAGTCGAGAAAATCAAATTCCAGAAATATTTTTCTACTGCTGCTCATTCGAAGAACGCGAAGAACGGACCATCCAAGACAGTCGTTTTTCAACAGTGGAAACGACACACAGTCGTGGCACAGTTCTATCGTTCTTTTCTGTTTGTAACACATATAACTGTTACAAACCCGGTTATCATTGTTTCTCCCATTTCATCATTTGTAAACACCATTTGAGCAATGAAATCAAATTTTGAGCGTGTTTCCCTAATGATGAGCTAAACCCAATTCTTGGGGCGACGGAGGAAGCCATTCTCTCAAGAATTATGTGGTAATATTTATTTTATAAATATATGCAATATTTTTATATAATTAATTGCATTGATAAAAAATAAATTAAATGATTCTTATTAATCAAATGTGTTTTCTCTTGATGATGCATGCTTAGTTTTAGACTCTTGATGCGTTATACTTGCGACTTACATTTTATATTTTGGGAATCTGAATTTGACAATATTTTAGAATCGAATCAATTGTTTAAATTGCATGATTTAAATTAATTTAGAACCACATTAGTGTTGATGAATGGTGAAATCCTAACTCCAGCCTCTCCATAATTTTCACAACATATCAACATTTATTTGCTTTATTTTCTTTGCTTTAAAATTAAGTCTAAAATCTATTGCTTTCACAAGTCTCAACGAAATTTTTACTACAACTCAATTGAAAATCAGATCATTTTGGCGCCGCCGACGCGGATTTGTTTTTAGATTATTTTTTAGGTTTATTTTTTTATTTTGTAAAGTATTTTCAAAAAAAAAGTTTTTTTTTTTTTGCCTTTTTATGCGTTTCTTTTTGTATTTCTTTTCATGGACATTTTGAGGATAATGACTTCTTCTGGGGATACGTCATCTAAGATGACGTTGGCGGAATATAAACTTAGAAAGTCAAATTATCGGGAAACCTCGTCTGAGATGACGCTTGCTGAATATAAGCGTAGGCAACGGTATGGAGTTTTTGATCCACATGTGGTAAGTGAAGAATCTCCTCTAGAGATATATGAGAAGTATTATAAACACACACCACTTAGTTTGGACTTAAGATTGAGAATTCTGGAATGTAAAAAATTATTTAATGATGATAATGATCAGTCTTGTAGTGACTCTCTGGTCGAGACAGAATTTTCAGATGACCCTGTGAATGATTGTGTAGATGATTTGTCTAATTTATTAGAAGAATCTATCTCGCAAGATAATTCACTCAACTTAGAGGTTGTTTCTAGACCCCTAGACCTCCAAAAGTTGCCTAATTTAGGGTTAGAATTGTGTGCTTCTAAAGTGTTGTTATATTACTTTGCATCTAAGTACCGAAAGGACTTTCCTATTCCTGATATCGTGCATGAACCAATTGAAAATTTCCCAGTCCCAATAATATCCCCATATTATGTTCTTTGCACACTTCCTTGTGTTGTAAAAACTTGGTTTGGAGGTAAGTCTCTTTTTTTTATAGTTTCAGTGTCTCCGCATCGTGATAACATAAGTGTGAAGCTGTCATTTGTAAATGTTTTATTTTGGATTGGTCCCCAAATTTTCAGGTTGTTAGTTTATGGGGATCCTTTTTGTATATTCCAGTAGGTGTATTTTTTTTTTATATTTTTATATTTTCGTTTACTTTTTGCATTTCCCATCTTAATATTAGCGTTGGATGACTCAATTACATTGAGGAGAATGTAATGTTTAAGTGTGGAGGAGAGGTTAACTTTTTACTTTATTTTTCAGGAAATTTCTTGCAAATCATGACCAGCTGTGTAGCGGGCATGTTCCTTTTTCTTGCATGTTATGACCAGCTGTGTAGTGGGTTTAAAAAAAATGAAAAAAAAAAACTAATAATAATTTGACTGTTACGGTTACGACCAGCTGTGTAGCGGGTCTTTTCTTTTTTCTTGCATTATATGACCAGTTGTATAGCGGGTCTAAAAATATATATTTATAATAATAAAAAAAAATTATGACCAGTTGTGTAGCGGGTCTTCTCTCTCTCTTATTTTATGATCAGCTGTGTAGCGGGTCAATGTTCTGTTTTGCTCGAAGACTAGCAAAATTTAAGTGTGGGGGAATTTGATAAGCACGAAAGTGCGACGCATTTTAACCCATAAATACATTAGCGAGGACTCATTATTTCTCTAATAAATTTTTTTTAGTTGTTTTTGGAAGAATAAGCTCTTGTGGAGAATTGGCTCGAAAAAATGTTATTTGCACCCAAAGGACACGTGTTATTAGGACTCTCACTGTTGGTTAAGGGGCACCTAAATTACTAAGGGGTACCCACATGATATTCACACCCCATCAACGGTTAGGGGGACACTATCTTCTTCCACCTTTAAATTTAACCTTTTGGCGGGAAAACTTGGTTTCACAGGGCAGATTAGGGTTTGGCTTTTGAAGGTACTTTAGGGAGATTCAATCGCTGAAACTCCTTGGATAAGCCTGTTTTGGCTATACATGCTAGGTATAAGTGTTGTATTTAACCAGAATTGGCTGGATAATCCGTTTAATGCAAAACAGGGGAGGTGGTAGTTCACGGGAAGAATGGTGCTTTCTGCAAGAGTTTTAACCGGAGATTAAGTCACGGGTTTTGTTTGGTTTGGTCCCCTTAAGACTGAACATGGTTAGTAAGTCCAACAGAATCGATCAAATAGGGCCAGTTCATCGAGCTTGGATTAACAGGGGAAGAACGTATTCTGCGTGAATTCCAGGGAAGAATTAAGACGAGCTTAGTTGGAGGATTACATGGGATTGGACTCATACCGACCTGTTCGACCAAAAAAGGCTTGGTAATGGGCATCGTTTCGAATAAAAAGGATCTGAGTAACAGATTTAAGAAACGTGGGAGTAAACTTATGGTTGAAATATTCTGGGCATCTCCCAAGCTATTTACGGTAATTGCGTGTAACCTGAGTGTGCTGCAACGAATCTGTTACGTGTTTGGATGATGAATCAACGTGTTGAATGGAGTTAGGCAGCTGTAGAGGCGTGAGAAGATAAACAGGGAAGAAAATATTACCAAGGAGATATTATTTACTGCCGCATAAATGGAGAATTGTATGGAGTTATGAAGAGATTTCTTAGTGATGTTGGCTATATAAAGGGTTTACGGGACTCAGACAAGGATCACGGAGAGTTTGGGTGATTATAGAGCATCACAGAGTCGAGAAAATCAAATTCCAGAAATATTTTTCTACTGCTGCTCATTCGAAGAACGCGAAGAACGGACCATCCAAGACAGTCGTTTTTCAACAGTGGAAACGACACACAGTCGTGGCACAGTTCTATCGTTCTTTTCTGTTTGTAACACATATAACTGTTACAAACCCGGTTATCATTGTTTCTCCCATTTCATCATTTGTAAACACCATTTGAGCAATGAAATCAAATTTTGAGCGTGTTTCCCTAATGATGAGCTAAACCCAATTCTTGGGGCGACGGAGGAAGCCATTCTCTCAAGAATTATGTGGTAATATTTATTTTATAAATATATGCAATATTTTTATATAATTAATTGCATTGATAAAAAATAAATTAAATGATTCTTATTAATCAAATGTGTTTTCTCTTGATGATGCATGCTTAGTTTTAGACTCTTGATGCGTTATACTTGCGACTTACATTTTATATTTTGGGAATCTGAATTTGACAATATTTTAGAATCGAATCAATTGTTTAAATTGCATGATTTAAATTAATTTAGAACCACATTAGTGTTGATGAATGGTGAAATCCTAACTCCAGCCTCTCCATAATTTTCACAACATATCAACATTTATTTGCTTTATTTTCTTTGCTTTAAAATTAAGTCTAAAATCTATTGCTTTCACAAGTCTCAACGAAATTTTTACTACAACTCAATTGAAAATCAGATCATTTTGGCGCCGCCGACGCGGATTTGTTTTTAGATTATTTTTTAGGTTTATTTTTTTATTTTGTAAAGTATTTTCAAAAAAAAAGTTTTTTTTTTTTTGCCTTTTTATGCGTTTCTTTTTGTATTTCTTTTCATGGACATTTTGAGGATAATGACTTCTTCTGGGGATACGTCATCTAAGATGACGTTGGCGGAATATAAACTTAGAAAGTCAAATTATCGGGAAACCTCGTCTGAGATGACGCTTGCTGAATATAAGCGTAGGCAACGGTATGGAGTTTTTGATCCACATGTGGTAAGTGAAGAATCTCCTCTAGAGATATATGAGAAGTATTATAAACACACACCACTTAGTTTGGACTTAAGATTGAGAATTCTGGAATGTAAAAAATTATTTAATGATGATAATGATCAGTCTTGTAGTGACTCTCTGGTCGAGACAGAATTTTCAGATGACCCTGTGAATGATTGTGTAGATGATTTGTCTAATTTATTAGAAGAATCTATCTCGCAAGATAATTCACTCAACTTAGAGGTTGTTTCTAGACCCCTAGACCTCCAAAAGTTGCCTAATTTAGGGTTAGAATTGTGTGCTTCTAAAGTGTTGTTATATTACTTTGCATCTAAGTACCGAAAGGACTTTCCTATTCCTGATATCGTGCATGAACCAATTGAAAATTTCCCAGTCCCAATAATATCCCCATATTATGTTCTTTGCACACTTCCTTGTGTTGTAAAAACTTGGTTTGGAGGTAAGTCTCTTTTTTTTATAGTTTCAGTGTCTCCGCATCGTGATAACATAAGTGTGAAGCTGTCATTTGTAAATGTTTTATTTTGGATTGGTCCCCAAATTTTCAGGTTGTTAGTTTATGGGGATCCTTTTTGTATATTCCAGTAGGTGTATTTTTTTTATATTTTTATATTTTCGTTTACTTTTTGCATTTTCCATCTTAATATTAGCGTTGGATGACTCAATTACATTGAGGAGAATGTAATGTTTAAGTGTGGAGGAGAGGTTAACTTTTTACTTTATTTTTCAGGAAATTTCTTGCAAATCATGACCAGCTGTGTAGCGGGCATGTTCTTTTTTCTTGCATGTTATGACCAGCTGTGTAGCGGGTTTAAAAAAAAAATGAAAAAAAAACTAATAATAATTTGATTGTTACGGTTATGACCAGCTGTGTAGCGGGTCTTTTCTTTTTTCTTGCATTATATGACCAGTTGTATAGCGGGTCTAAAAATATATATTTATAATAATAAAAAAAAATTATGACCAGTTGTGTAGCGGGTCTTCTCTCTCTCTTATTTTATGATCAGCTGTGTAGCGGGTCAATGTTCTGTTTTGCTCGAAGACTAGCAAAATTTAAGTGTGGGGGAATTTAATAAGCACGAAAGTGCGACGCATTTTAACCCATAAATACATTAGCGAGGACTCATTATTTCTCGAATAAATTTGTTTTAGTTGTTTTTGGAAGAATAAGCTCTTGTGGAGAATTGGCTCGAAAAAATGTTATTTGCACCCAAAGGACACGTGTTATTAGGACTCTCACTGTTGGTTAAGGGGCACCTAAATTACTAAGGGGTACCCACATGATATTCACACCCCATCAACGGTTAGGGGGACACTATCTTCTTCCACCTTTAAATTTAACCTTTTGGCGGGAAAACTTGGTTTCACAGGGCAGATTAGGGTTTGGCTTTTGAAGGTACTTTAGGGAGATTCAATCGCTGAAACTCCTTGGATAAGCCTGTTTTGGCTATACATGCTAGGTATAAGTGTTGTATTTAACCAGAATTGGCTGGATAATCCGTTTAATGCAAAACAGGGGAGGTGGTAGTTCACGGGAAGAATGGTGCTTTCTGCAAGAGTTTTAACCGGAGATTAAGTCACGGGTTTTGTTTGGTTTGGTCCCCTTAAGACTGAACATGGTTAGTAAGTCCAACAGAATCGATCAAATAGGGCCAGTTCATCGAGCTTGGATTAACAGGGGAAGAACGTATTCTGCGTGAATTCCAGGGAAGAATTAAGACGAGCTTAGTTGGAGGATTACATGGGATTGGACTCATACCGACCTGTTCGACCAAAAAAGGCTTGGTAATGGGCATCGTTTCGAATAAAAAGGATCTGAGTAACAGATTTAAGAAACGTGGGAGTAAACTTATGGTTGAAATATTCTGGGCATCTCCCAAGCTATTTACGGTAATTGCGTGTAACCTGAGTGTGCTGCAACGAATCTGTTACGTGTTTGGATGATGAATCAACGTGTTGAATGGAGTTAGGCAGCTGTAGAGGCGTGAGAAGATAAACAGGGAAGAAAATATTACCAAGGAGATATTATTTACTGCCGCATAAATGGAGAATTGTATGGAGTTATGAAGAGATTTCTTAGTGATGTTGGCTATATAAAGGGTTTACGGGACTCAGACAAGGATCACGGAGAGTTTGGGTGATTATAGAGCATCACAGAGTCGAGAAAATCAAATTCCAGAAATATTTTTCTACTGCTGCTCATTCGAAGAACGCGAAGAACGGACCATCCAAGACAGTCGTTTTTCAACAGTGGAAACGACACACAGTCGTGGCACAGTTCTATCGTTCTTTTCTGTTTGTAACACATATAACTGTTACAAACCCGGTTATCATTGTTTCTCCCATTTCATCATTTGTAAACACCATTTGAGCAATGAAATCAAATTTTGAGCGTGTTTCCCTAATGATGAGCTAAACCCAATTCTTGGGGCGACGGAGGAAGCCATTCTCTCAAGAATTATGTGGTAATATTTATTTTATAAATATATGCAATATTTTTATATAATTAATTGCATTGATAAAAAATAAATTAAATGATTCTTATTAATCAAATGTGTTTTCTCTTGATGATGCATGCTTAGTTTTAGACTCTTGATGCGTTATACTTGCGACTTACATTTTATATTTTGGGAATCTGAATTTGACAATATTTTAGAATCGAATCAATTGTTTAAATTGCATGATTTAAATTAATTTAGAACCACATTAGTGTTGATGAATGGTGAAATCCTAACTCCAGCCTCTCCATAATTTTCACAACATATCAACATTTATTTGCTTTATTTTCTTTGCTTTAAAATTAAGTCTAAAATCTATTGCTTTCACAAGTCTCAACGAAATTTTTACTACAACTCAATTGAAAATCAGATCATTTTGGCGCCGCCGACGCGGATTTGTTTTTAGATTATTTTTTAGGTTTATTTTTTTATTTTGTAAAGTATTTTCAAAAAAAAGTTTTTTTTTTTTGCCTTTTTATGCGTTTCTTTTTGTATTTCTTTTCATGGACATTTTGAGGATAATGACTTCTTCTGGGGATACGTCATCTAAGATGACGTTGGCGGAATATAAACTTAGAAAGTCAAATTATCGGGAAACCTCGTCTGAGATGACGCTTGCTGAATATAAGCGTAGGCAACGGTATGGAGTTTTTGATCCACATGTGGTAAGTGAAGAATCTCCTCTAGAGATATATGAGAAGTATTATAAACACACACCACTTAGTTTGGACTTAAGATTGAGAATTCTGGAATGTAAAAAATTATTTAATGATGATAATGATCAGTCTTGTAGCGACTCTCTGGTCGAGACAGAATTTTCAGATGACCCTGTGAATGATTGTGTAGATGATTTGTCTAATTTATTAGAAGAATCTATCTCGCAAGATAATTCACTCAACTTAGAGGTTGTTTCTAGACCCCTAGACCTCCAAAAGTTGCCTAATTTAGGGTTAGAATTGTGTGCTTCTAAAGTGTTGTTATATTACTTTGCATCTAAGTACCGAAAGGACTTTCCTATTCCTGATATCGTGCATGAACCAATTGAAAATTTCCCAGTCCCAATAATATCCCCATATTATGTTCTTTGCACACTTCCTTGTGTTGTAAAAACTTGGTTTGGAGGTAAGTCTCTTTTTTTTATAGTTTCAGTGTCTCCGCATCGTGATAACATAAGTGTGAAGCTGTCATTTGTAAATGTTTTATTTTGGATTGGTCCCCAAATTTTCAGGTTGTTAGTTTATGGGGATCCTTTTTGTATATTCCAGTAGGTGTATTTTTTTTTTATATTTTTATATTTTCGTTTACTTTTTGCATTTCCCATCTTAATATTAGCGTTGGATGACTCAATTACATTGAGGAGAATGTAATGTTTAAGTGTGGAGGAGAGGTTAACTTTTTACTTTATTTTTCAGGAAATTTCTTGCAAATCATGACCAGCTGTGTAGCGGGCATGTTCCTTTTTCTTGCATGTTATGACCAGCTGTGTAGCGGGTTTAAAAAAAAAATGAAAAAAAAAAAAAAAACTAATAATAATTTGACTGTTACGGTTACGACCAGCTGTGTAGCGGGTCTTTTCTTTTTTCTTGCATTATATGACCAGTTGTATAGCGGGTCTAAAAATATATATTTATAATAATAAAAAAAAATTATGACCAGTTGTGTAGCGGGTCTTCTCTCTCTCTTATTTTATGATCAGCTGTGTAGCGGGTCAATGTTCTGTTTTGCTCGAAGACTAGCAAAATTTAAGTGTGGGGGAATTTGATAAGCACGAAAGTGCGACGCATTTTAACCCATAAATACATTAGCGAGGACTCATTATTTCTCTAATAAATTTTTTTTAGTTGTTTTTGGAAGAATAAGCTCTTGTGGAGAATTGGCTCGAAAAAATGTTATTTGCACCCAAAGGACACGTGTTATTAGGACTCTCACTGTTGGTTAAGGGGCACCTAAATTACTAAGGGGTACCCACATGCTATTCACACCCCATCAGCGGTTAGGGGGACACTATCTTCTTCCACCTTTGAATTTAACCTTTTGGCGGGAAAACTTGGTTTCACAGGGCAGATTAGGGTTTAGCTTTTGAAGGTACTTTAGGGAGATTCAATCGCTGAAACTCCTTGAATAAGCCTGTTTTGGCTATACATGCTAGGTATAAGTGTTGTATTTAACCAGAATTGGCTGGATAATCCGTTTAATGCAAAACAGGGGAGGTGTTAGTTCACGGGAAGAATGGTGCTTTCTGCAAGAGTTTTAACCGGAGATTCAGTCACGGGTTTTGTTTGGTTTGGTCCCCTTAAGACTGAACATGGTTAGTAAGTCCAACAGAATCGATCAAATAGGGCCAGTTCATCGAGCTTGGATTAACAGGGGAAGAACGTATTCTGCGTGAATTCCAGGGAAGAATTAAGACGAGCTTAGCTGGAGGATTACATGGGATTGGACTCATACCGACCTGTTCGACCAAAAAAGGCTTGGTAATGGGCATCGTTTCGAATAAAAAGGATCTGAGTAACAGATTGAAGAAACGTGGGAGTAAACTTATGGTTGAAATATTCTGGGCATCTCCCAAGCTATTTACGGTAATTGCGTGTAACCTGAGTGTGCTGCAACGAATCTGTTACGTGTTTGGATGATGAATCAACGTGTTGAATGGAGTTAGGCAGCTGTAGAGGCGTGAGAAGATAAACAGGGAAGAAAATATTACCAAGGAGATATTATTTACTGCCGCATAAATGGAGAATTGTATGGAGTTATGAAGAGATTTCTTAGTGATGTTGGCTATATAAAGGGTTTACGGGACTCAGACAAGGATCACGGAGAGTTTGGGTGATTATAGAGCATCACAGAGTCGAGAAAATCAAATTCCAGAAATATTTTTCTACTGCTGCTCATTTGAAGAACGCGAAGAACGGACCATCCAAGACAGTCGTTTTTCAACAGTGGAAACGACACACAGTCGTGGGTCGAGAATCAGCGACAATACAGTTCTATCGTTCTTTTCTGTTTGTAACACATATAACTGTTACAAACCCGGTTATCATTGTTTCTCCCATTTCATCATTTGTAAACACCATTTGAGCAATGAAATCAAATTTTGAGCGTGTTTCCCTAATGATGAGCTAAACCCAATTCTTGGGGCGACGGAGGAAGCCATTCTCTCAAGAATTATGTGGTAATATTTATTTTATAAATATATGCAATATTTTTATATAATTAATTGCATTGATAAAAAATAAATTAAATGATTCTTATTAATCAAATGTGTTTTCTCTTGATGATGCATGCTTAGTTTTAGACTCTTGATGCGTTATACTTGCGACTTACATTTTATATTTTGGGAATCTGAATTTGACAATATTTTAGAATCGAATCAATTGTTTAAATTGCATGATTTAAATTAATTTAGAACCACATTAGTGTTGATGAATGGTGAAATCCTAACTCCAGCCTCTCCATAATTTTCACAACATATCAACATTTATTTGCTTTATTTTCTTTGCTTTAAAATTAAGTCTAAAATCTATTGCTTTCACAAGTCTCAACGAAATTTTTACTACAACTCAATTGAAAATCAGATCATTTTGGCGCCGCCGACGCGGATTTGTTTTTAGATTATTTTTTAGGTTTATTTTTTTATTTTGTAAAGTATTTTCAAAAAAAAAGTTTTTTTTTTTTTGCCTTTTTATGCGTTTCTTTTTGTATTTCTTTTCATGGACATTTTGAGGATAATGACTTCTTCTGGGGATACGTCATCTAAGATGACGTTGGCGGAATATAAACTTAGAAAGTCAAATTATCGGGAAACCTCGTCTGAGATGACGCTTGCTGAATATAAGCGTAGGCAACGGTATGGAGTTTTTGATCCACATGTGGTAAGTGAAGAATCTCCTCTAGAGATATATGAGAAGTATTATAAACACACACCACTTAGTTTGGACTTAAGATTGAGAATTCTGGAATGTAAAAAATTATTTAATGATGATAATGATCAGTCTTGTAGTGACTCTCTGGTCGAGACAGAATTTTCAGATGACCCTGTGAATGATTGTGTAGATGATTTGTCTAATTTATTAGAAGAATCTATCTCGCAAGATAATTCACTCAACTTAGAGGTTGTTTCTAGACCCCTAGACCTCCAAAAGTTGCCTAATTTAGGGTTAGAATTGTGTGCTTCTAAAGTGTTGTTATATTACTTTGCATCTAAGTACCGAAAGGACTTTCCTATTCCTGATATCGTGCATGAACCAATTGAAAATTTCCCAGTCCCAATAATATCCCCATATTATGTTCTTTGCACACTTCCTTGTGTTGTAAAAACTTGGTTTGGAGGTAAGTCTCTTTTTTTTATAGTTTCAGTGTCTCCGCATCGTGATAACATAAGTGTGAAGCTGTCATTTGTAAATGTTTTATTTTGGATTGGTCCCCAAATTTTCAGGTTGTTAGTTTATGGGGATCCTTTTTGTATATTCCAGTAGGTGTATTTTTTTTTTATATTTTTATATTTTCGTTTACTTTTTGCATTTCCCATCTTAATATTAGCGTTGGATGACTCAATTACATTGAGGAGAATGTAATGTTTAAGTGTGGAGGAGAGGTTAACTTTTTACTTTATTTTTCAGGAAATTTCTTGCAAATCATGACCAGCTGTGTAGCGGGCATGTTCCTTTTTCTTGCATGTTATGACCAGCTGTGTAGTGGGTTTAAAAAAAATGAAAAAAAAAAACTAATAATAATTTGACTGTTACGGTTACGACCAGCTGTGTAGCGGGTCTTTTCTTTTTTCTTGCATTATATGACCAGTTGTATAGCGGGTCTAAAAATATATATTTATAATAATAAAAAAAAAATTATGACCAGTTGTGTAGCGGGTCTTCTCTCTCTCTTATTTTATGATCAGCTGTGTAGCGGGTCAATGTTCTGTTTTGCTCGAAGACTAGCAAAATTTAAGTGTGGGGGAATTTGATAAGC
Organism: Papaver somniferum; assembly: GCF_003573695.1. Lineage (NCBI taxonomy): Eukaryota > Viridiplantae > Streptophyta > Magnoliopsida > Ranunculales > Papaveraceae > Papaver > Papaver somniferum. Next base: position 45,072,706 of record NC_039363.1, read on the forward strand.
ACGAAAGTGCGACACATTTTAACCCATAAATACATTAGCGAGGACTCATTATTTCTCTAATAAATTTGTTTTAGTTGTTTTTGGAAGAATAAGCTCTTGTGGAGAATTGGCTCGAAAAAATGTTATTTGCGCCCAAAGGACACGTGTTATTAGGACTATCACTGTTGGTTAAGGGGCACCTAAATTACTAAGGGGTACCCACATGCTATTCACACCCCATCAGCGGTTAGGGGGACACTATCTTCTTCCACCTTTGAATTTAACCTTTTGGCGGGAAAACTTGGTTTCACAGGGCAGATTAGGGTTTGGCTTTTGAAGGTACTTTAGGGAGATTCAATCGCTGAAACTCCTTGGATAAGCCTGTTTTGGCTATACATGCTAGGTATAAGTGTTGTATTTAACCAGAATTGGCTGGATAATCCGGTTAATGCAAAACAGGGGAGGTGGTAGTTCACGGGAAGAATGGTGCTTTCTGCAAGAGTTTTAACCGGAGATTCAGTCACGGGTTTTGTTTGGTTTGGTCCCCTTAAGACTGAACATGGTTAGTAAGTCCAACAGAATCGATCAAATAGGGCCAGTTCATCGAGCTTGGATTAACAGGGGAAGAACGTATTCTGCGTGAATTCCAGGGAAGAATTAAGACGAGCTTAGCTGGAGGATTACATGGGATTGGACTCATACCGACCTGTTCTACCAAAAAAGGCTTGGTAATGGGCATCGTTTCGAATAAAAAGGATCTGAGTAACAGATTGAAGAAACGTGGGAGTAAACTTATGGTTGAAATATTCTGGGCATCTCCCAAGCTATTTACGGTAATTGCGTGTAACCTGAGTGTGCTGCAACGAATCTGTTACGTGTTTGGATGATGAATCAACGTGTTGAATGGAGTTAGGAAGCTGTAGAGGCGTGAGAAGATAAACAGGGAAGAAAATATTCCCAAGGAGATATTATTTACTGCCGCATAAATGGAGAATTGTATGGAGTTATGAAGAGATTTCTTAGTGATGTTGGCTATATAAAGGGTTTACGGGACTCAGACAAGGATCACGGAGAGTTTGGGTGATTATAGAGCATCACAGAGTCGAGAAAATCAAATTCCAGAAATATTTTTCTGCTGCTGCTCATCTAAAGAACGCGAAGAACGGACCATCCAAGACAGTCGTTTTTCAACAGTGGAAACGACACACAGTCGTGGGTCGAGAATCAGCGACAATACAGTTCTGTCGTTCTTTTCTGTTTGTAACACATATAACTGTTACAAACCCGGTTATCATTGTTTCTCCCATTTCATCATTTGTAAACACCATTTGAGCAATGAAATCAAATTTTGAGCGTGTTTTCCTAATGATGAGCTAAACCCAATTCTTGGGGCGACGGAGGAAGCCATTCTCTCAAGAATTATGTGGTAATATTTATTTTATAAATATATGCAATATTTTTATATAATTAATTGCATTGATAAAAAATAAATTAAATGATTCTTATTAATCAAATGTGTTTTCTCTTGATGATGCATGCTTAGTTTTAGACTCTTGATGCGTTATACTTGCGACTTACATTTGATATTTTGGGAATCTGAATTTGACAATATTTTAGAATCGAATCAATTGTTTAAATTGCATGATTTAAATTAATTTAGAACCACATTAGTATTGATGAATGGTGAAATCCTAACTCCAGCCTCTCCATAATTTTCACAACATATCAACATTTATTTGCTTTATTTTCTTTGCTTTAAAATTAAGTCTAAAATCTATTGCTTTCACAAGTCTCAACGAACTTTTTACTACAACTCAATTGATAACCAGATCATTTTGGCGCCGCCGACGCGGATTTGTTTTTAGATTAATTTTTAGGTTTATTTTTTTTATTTTGTAAAGTATTTTCAAAAAAAAAAGTTTTTTTTTTTTGCCTTTTTATGCGTTTCTTTTTGTATTTCTTTTCATGGACATTTTGAGGATAATGACTTCTTCTGGGGATACGTCATCTAAGATGACGTTGGCGGAATATAAACTTAGAAAGTCAAATTATCAGGAAACCTCGTCTGAGATGACGCTTGCTGAATATAAGCGTAGGCAACGGTATGGAGTTTTTGATCCACATGTGGTAAGTGAAGAATCTCCTCTAGAGGTATATGAGAAGTATTATAAACACACACCACTTAGTTTGGACTTAATATTGAGAATTCTGGAATGTAAAAAATTATTTAATGATGATAATGATCAGTCTTGTAGTGACTCTCTGGTCGAGACAGAATTTTCAGATGACCCTGTGAATGATTGTGTAGATGATTTGTCTAATTTATTAGAAGAATCTATCTCGCAAGATAATTCACTCAACTTAGAGGTTGTTTCTAGACCCCTAGACCTCCAAAAGTTGCCTAATTTAGGGTTAGAATTGTGTGCTTCTAAAGTGTTGTTAGATTACTTTGCATCTAAGACCGAGAGGACTTGCCTATTCCTGATATCGTGCATGAACCAATTGAAAATTTCCCAGTCCCAATAATATCCCCATATTATGTTCTTTGCACACTTCCTTGTGTTGTAAAAACTTGGTTTGGAGGTAAGTCTCTGTTTATTATAGTTTCAGTGTCTCCGCATCGTGATAACATAAGTGTGAAGCTGTCATTTGTAAATGTTTTATTTTGGATTGGTCCCCAAATTTTCAGGTTGTTAGTTTATGGGGATCCTTTTTGTATATTCCAGTAGGTGTATTTTTTTTATATTTTTATATTTTCGTTTACTTTTTGCATTTCCCATCTTAATATTAGCGTTGGATGACTCAATTACATTGAGGAGAATGTAATGTTTAAGTGTGGAGGAGAGGTTAACTTTTTACTTTATTTTTCAGGAAATTTCTTGCAAATCATGACCAGCTGTGTAGCGGGCATGTTCCTTTTTCTTGCATGTTATGACCAGCTGTGTAGCGGGTTTAAAAAAAAATGAAAAAAAAAAAAAAAAACTAATAATAATTTGACTGTTACGGTTACGACCAGCTGTGTAGCGGGTCTTTTCTTTTTTCTTGCATTATATGACCAGTTGTATAGCGGGTCTAAAAATATATATTTATAATAATAAAAAAAAATTATGACCAGTTGTGTAGCGGGTCTTCTCTCTCTCTTATTTTATGATCAGCTGTGTAGCGGGTCAATGTTCTGTTTTGCTCGAAGACTAGCAAAATTTAAGTGTGGGGGAATTTGATAAGCACGAAAGTGCGACGCATTTTAACCCATAAATACATTAGCGAGGACTCATTATTTCTCTAATAAATTTGTTTTAGTTGTTTTTGGAAGAATAAGCTCTTGTGGAGAATTGGCTCGAAAAAATGTTATTTGCGCCCAAAGGACACGTGTTATTAGGACTATCACTGTTGGTTAAGGGGCACCTAAATTACTAAGGGGTACCCACATGCTATTCACACCCCATCAGCGGTTAGGGGGACACTATCTTCTTCCACCTTTGAATTTAACCTTTTGGCGGGAAAACTTGGTTTCACAGGGCAGATTAGGGTTTGGCTTTTGAAGGTACTTTAGGGAGATTCAATCGCTGAAACTCCTTGGATAAGCTTGTTTTGGCTATACATGCTAGGTATAAGTGTTGTATTTAACCAGAATTGGCTGGATAATCCGGTTAATGCAAAACAGGGGAGGTGGTAGTTCACGGGAAGAATGGTGCTTTCTGCAAGAGTTTTAACCGGAGATTCAGTCACGGGTTTTGTTTGGTTTGGTTCCCTTAAGACTGAACATGGTTAGTAAGTCCAACAAAATCGATCAAATAGGGCCAGTTCATCGAGCTTGGATTAACAGGGGAAGAACGTATTCTGCGTGAATTCCAGGGAAGAATTAAGACGAGCTTAGCTGGAGGATTACATGGGATTGGACTCATACCGACCTGTTCGACCAAAAAAGGCTTGGTAATGGGCATCGTTTCGAATAAAAAGGATCTGAGTAACAGATTGAAGAAACGTGGGAGTAAACTTATGGTTGAAATATTCTGGGCATCTCCCAAGCTATTTACGGTAATTGCGTGTAACCTGAGTGTGCTGCAACGAATCTGTTACGTGTTTGGATGATGATACAACGTGTTGAATGGAGTTAGGCAGCTGTAGAGGCGTGAGAAGATAAACAGGGAAGAAAACATTCCCAAGGAGATATTATTTACTGCCGCATAAATGGAGAATTGTATGGAGTTATGAAGAGATTTCTTAGTGATGTTGGCTATATAAAGGGTTTAGGGACTCAGACAAGGATCACAGAGAGTTTGGGTGATTATAGAGCATCACAGAGTCGAGAAAATAAGAAAAAAATTATGACCAGCTGTGTAGCGGGTCTTCTCTCTCTCTTATTTTATGATCAGCTGTGTAGCGGGTCAATGTTCTGTTTTGCTCGAGGACTAGCAAAATGTAAGTGTGGGGGAATTTGATAAGCACGAAAGTGCGACGTATTTTAACCCATAAATACATTAGCGAGGACTCATTATTCTCTAATAAATTTGTTTTAGTTGTTTTTGGAAGAATAAGGTCTTGTGGAGAATTGGCTCGAAAAAAATGTTATTTGCACCCAAAGGACACATGTTATTTGGACTCTCACTGCTGGTTAAGGGGCACCTAAATTACTAAGGGGTACCCACATGCTATTCACACCCCATCAGCGGTTAGGGGGGCACTATCTTCTTCCACGTTTAAATTTAACCTTTTGGCGGGAAAACTTGGTTTCACAGGGCAGATTAGGGTTTGGCTTTTGAAGGTACTTTAGGGAGATTCAATCGCTGAAACTCCTTGGATAAGCCTGTTTTGGCTAAACAGGCTAGGTATAATTGTTGTATTTATCCAGAATTGGCTGGATAATCCGGTTAATGAAAAACAGGGGAGGTGGTAGTTCACGGGAAGAATGGTGCTTTCTGCAAGAGTTTTAACCGGAGATTCATTCACGGGTTTTGTTTGGTTTGGTCCCCTTAAGACTGAACATGGTTAGTAAGTCCAACAGAATCGATCAAATAGGGCCAGTTCATCGAGCTTGGATTAACATGGGAAGAACGTATTCTGCGTGAATTCCAGGGAAGAATTAAGACGAGCTTAGCTGGAGGATTACATGGGATTGGACTCATACCGACCTGTTCGACCAAAACAGGCTTGGTAATGGGCATCGTTTCGAATAAAAAGGATCAGAATAACGGATTGAAGAAACGTGGGAGTAAACTTACGGTTGAAATATTATGGGGATCTCCCGAGCTATTTACGGTAATTGCGTGTAACCTGAGTGTGCTGCAACAAATCTGTTACGTGTTTGGATGATGAGTCAACGTGTTGAATGGAGTTAGGAAGCTGTAGAGGCGTGAGAAGATAAAACAGGGAAGAAAATATTCCCAAGGAGATATTCTTTACTGCCGCATAAATGGAGAATTGTATAGAGTTATGAAGAGATTTCTTGGTGATGTTGGCTATATAAAGGGTTTACGGGGCTCAGACAAGGATCATCGAGAGTTGGGGAGAAGAACAGAGGATTGCAGAGCAGATTTCTCTGCTGCTGCAGAGAAGAAGAAGAAGAAGAAGAAGAATAACATTTGACGCCTATTGACTGTTGCAGAGAACTGTCGTTTATTAACAGTACGCGCAACAGTCAGTTTGGCACACTTGTTTTGAATTTGCAACAGTTTCTTGTAGCGGTGACTTCTGTAACGCAAATACAGCGTTGCAGATTCATTGTATTATTAGTTTTCTTCAACAAAAACACCATTTGAGCTATGAATTATATTTCTGAGAGCGTTTTCATCATGAGAAGCTAAACCCCAACACTGGGTCGACAGAGGAAGCCGAACTTCATACATGGGTGAATTTATTTTATTCTTTTATGACTTTTGCACTTATTTTAAATTGATTTATGGTTCGAATAAATTAGTTATTATTTTATTTGATGGGTCATGCTTGCTTAAATGTTTGATGTCCCTTGCTTACGATTTATAACTAATATTTTGAGAATCTACCTTGGCAAAAATAAGAGTCCATGTCTTTATGTATTGAGCTATAATTGCTGAAGAATGAATAACTGAACCTTGTGATATGAATTCGGTGGAATCCTAGTCCCAGTAGCTCTCTTTTATTATCTTCGTTAAACCTTTAAATTTAGTCTTCACAAATCTTAGAGTTCGAATCTTTTACTACTACAACGAATTAAAAACCAGATCAACAGTGGCCTTAATGGAAGCCTTCTACTTCAGATCAAGGTAAACTCAGTTTATTGTTGTAATTGAGTTATGAAGTTTATTTAAGATAAATGTTTGAGTTATTATTGTTTTGTATTTGATTTGAAGTTGAATTGTTAAACCAGAAGTTGAGAATATAAGATTAGAGTTGAAGTTTATATGTAATAGAAAGTTTAGTTTAGACTTTAGCCTATTAGTCATCCTAGTCAAATAACTGACTGAATTAATATTAGTTGACTCATTAGTCTGTCCGAGTTAACTCAGTGACCGGACCAGACCCTGACTTGTTGATCTTGACCATTGACCCTGGACTTTGACTTGACCTTGACCATTGACTTACATAGACCGCTAGTTGACCTGTGACCGTTAATGACCATTAGTTGACTCAGGTGGACTATACCTTAGTTAATGGGCCTGTTTAGAGAACTTGGGCTTAGTACCTTGTATTCTTAGTTTGGTATTTTGGACCCTTTACTATGCGAATTAGCATTTGGTTCCTTCTACAAAGTTGTGGATATTCATAAGACTTAGCTAATAGACTATAAAACCAACCTAATTGAATTAGTAAACTATAGACATACTAAAGTAAGAGAATGGAAAGGTGTAGAAACATAATGGGTTTAGAACCATTAAATAGTTCACTAAACTTATAATTAGAGAATTGTATGATATTATGTTATGAGCCTTGTATGAGCCTTTTTGCTTAAACTCTTAGACACTTTGTATGATTAACAGATAGTCTGTATTAACAACGATCGATTCAAAGGACGAACCAGTGGATCGTGGATCTCGAGGTAGGCGTGGCTTGTCATCAAAAGAGGTGGGAATACTTTTAACTCTTTTGAAACCATTGTTTGTTTCTTTTACAAAAGCTTATGTTTAACAAACTCATGCATTGTCAGTTTATGCGTTTCATGCATTTTTTTAGTTTGTATTATGATTGTTCTATTGATTCTTTCAATCTTTCCATGAATTGGAAAGGGTCTGTAATGTTTTGTTGTCAATATGAATTGTTATGGGAAATGATAATTTCCACGTGTGGTATATAGGATGCGCTCCTTCACTTTTATATCTACATGAATTCAGCTTTTATTGCTTAGAGTGGGTCACCATGGTCTTGGTGATATCAATAGCTAATGAGTGTGGTTAGCACGAATATTATATATTTTTTGAAGAAGGAGTTTGTCCATATACATTGTTTGTACATTTCCAGTGACTTCGTCACTTTGATGTTTTGGAAAACATGAATTGTTTTCCAAATCTTGCTCATGATTTCTTTAAAGTTAAATGTTATTCCTGCTGGGCACCCCTTTTAGGGATGATGTGCTCACCCTTTCCCACTTTCAATTTCAGAGACAGATCAGAGTTGCGCAGCGAAAGCTTCGTCAGTTGACTAACTTCTGTTATATTTATTATGTTGTATATTTTGTTTGTAAACCAAATGACTATTATATATGTATCCTTTGAGATAAGTTATTGTATATATACGTTTCTGAGTAGGGCTAGTTTTGGGTTCAGTTTTTATAGCAGATTTCTTAATTGAATGTTTATGTATTTGTTTTAGATTTTTGGTGCCTCTTTATATAGTTAATCTCTTGGATTAGTCAGCTGCTAGCTTTGGGGACGCTACATAACCTTCTCAAGTTCGCAGACTAGGTTCGCGGACTTAAGTTACCGGCAGAGTTTACAAACTCTAGCAAAATTTCTCGGGTATGAGAACTTCGCCGGTTAGCGGACTGGGTTCGCGGACTTATTTTCACGCAAGTAATTTGTCAACTCCAGCAGAAATTCTCGGGTTTGAGAACTTCGGCAGTTCGCGTACTTGTCTCACGCTATTCTTTCGGTTCTCTTGATCAACAAATTTCGCAAACTTTGGTTCAAGGAATAAGACTTATACATCAATGCTTTTCCACAACAATGTTTATGTCCACCATTGGTTATGTAATCTAAACTCTCATTTCAATCATTGAAACATTCTTCGAGGACGTTATATAGTTGCTACACCATTTCTCATCAAAGCAATTTTCAAGATGATTGAAACATATCATGACTTTCGTCACATGGTAAAGATAAACTTGGTTAAAGAGAAAAGCTTACCAACTCATATTTCGAGATATAGATAGGCGAGGTATACTCGGCTCGAAATACCAAATGTGTATAATCAAAGTCTATATATATAGCATACGACTTATTGTCTCAAAGAGTAGGAGATAGAGTAGATAGAATTTTGAGTGGTAGATAGTTCAAGTCTTCACATAACTTTTTGTCGAGAAGTTCCACCAGTTCCTTGAGTATTTCTTCTACTTGTATGATGAATCGCCATGAAGTCCTTGATCTCAACTACACTTTCTATCCTAGTCCGAGACTTAGCTATAATAGACTAGAAATCAAGACTTATAGTTTTGATCACTAACATTGACAAACATGCTTGAGATAGCAACGCATGCGAGTTCGATCGAGCAATGCTCTAACATCTACCATAACTAAAGCATACTTCTTTCCACCAACAGTAGTTTGTTGAATTGGTCTGAAGAGATCCATATGAATTAAATCAAGTGGAGCCTTAGTGAGAGTATCTCGAGATGACTTATGGTGAACTTTCGTTTTTTTACCCTTTTGACAGGCACCACATACACCATCAATCTTTTGCATTGATTTTGGGAACGCCTCTAACAAGTTCTTTGTTAATGATCTTAGTTAAGAGACGATAATTGATGTGACCAAAACGCTCATGCCAAATATGTGTAGATTCCACCTTGGTCAAATTGCAACAATTGGTAAACTGAGTATCAAGGAGATAACAGTTATTTTTACCACGAGTTCCTTGAAAAATTACTTTTCCAGTTTTTTCTACAATGTCACATCCATTTGCATTGAAGATAACTCTATGACCTTTGTCACAAATTTAACTAATAGAAAGAAGATTTGCAGTCATACCTTTAACGTATACTACATGATGGATTTCTGGAACACCGGGAAGCTTGATCGTACCCTTCTTGATAATATAGAAACAACTCCCATCTCTGAAAGTAACTGGTCCTCCTTCAAAGTCGCTTGTGGAGATAAACCACGAAAGGTCATATGTCGGCTACAACCACTGTCAAGAAACCATTGGAAGGGTGATATTGATTTCAAGGCAAAATCTCATATACTAACACTACTTTTCTGTTTAGAATTTCTTGTTAGTACTGTGCGCCTTTTTAGATAAGCAGACAGTTGTTCAGCTTTCTTGTGAAGATTGCTCACAACTTTTATACTTTTCTGAAAACGTGTACATGTATGTTGATTGTGATTGTGAAACTCACAGAACATACAAGGGCCAACATCAAAAATCTTATTCGAGAAGTTCTTTCTTCTATCAAGTTTCTCAAAGTATAAACTTTGTTTAACACTTGACTTAATATGATCCTTTAGAGAGGAATCAAACGAGTTATTCATCATCACTGAAGTAAGATCACGGTTGATCCGGATTTGTTCATCCAACTTCCTTTAGAGAATAACAAGGATTTTAGAACATTCCCTAAGATTGTGGTTTACTCCTGGTGAAGCGTTTATAGAGACTTTACTTTCCATCTAGTCAGATCGCCACAAACACAGACTTTTGAGGTCTTGAGCGTGTTTGCCTGCTCTAATACCAATTGAAAAAGCGGGGGTCTAACAACCTCACCCAATATTTCGATTAGCAATTTGTATGAAAAAGCTCCAATATACTTTTATGAGAATCAACTAGACAGTTAGAATCAATCAATAGAAAAGTATATCAAATAGTTTTGTATCGTTATCTCTTGATTTAATTCTTACTCAAGAAAATCTGCGAGTCTTGATTAAATACAAGAGATATAAACTTGGATGGTACCAAATACCAATATCCAAATATCAATAAATTTCGAATCAACAACCAAAGGTTGGATTTCACAATTGATATATACAACGCACAACCTGTGATATTTCAATTATATAACAAAATATAAATAACACAGACACCAGAAATTTTGTTAACGAGGAAACCGCAAATGCAGAAAAACCCCGGGACCTAGTCCAGATTGAATACCACATTGTATTAAGCGGCTACAGACACTAGCCTACTACAAACTAACTTCGGTCTAGACTGTAGTTGAACCCTAATTAATCTCACACTGATTCAAGGTACAATTGCGCTCCTTACGTCTCTGATCCCAGTAGGATAACGCACTTGATTCCCTTAGATGATCTCACCCATAACTAAGAGTTTCTATGACCCAAAGTCGAAGACTTGATAGACAAATATGTCTCACATAGAATAGTCTATAGAATTGAATAAATATGTCTCCCACAGAAATACCCAAGAGTTTTTGTTCCGTCTTTTAATAAATCAAAGTGAATAAGATCTAATTGATAAATCAGTCTTATATTCCCGAAGAACAGTGTAGTATTATCAATCACCTCACAATAATCTAAATCGTATGGCAGCGAAACTAGATATTGTGGAATCACAAATGATGAGATGAAGATGTTTGTGAATTCTTTTTATCTTGCCCTATCAGAGATATAATCTCAAGCCAATTATTCAATTGAACTCGTACGATATAAAATTGCATGATCAGATCGCTCAACTACAAGAAAAGTAGCTTCGCCTGGCTTCACAATCCCAATGAAGTCTTTCATTCGTTAACCTACAGGGTCTCGAGAATAAACCTAAGGTTAAAGGAGAATAGACTCTAGCAACTAGTATCACACAGGAGGTGTGGGGATTAGTTTTTCCAGATGTTAGATATCTCCTTTATATAGTTTTCAAATCAGGGTCTGCAATCTAAGTTACCTTGGTAACAAAGCATTCAATATTCACCGTTAGATGAAAAACCTGATTCAACCAAGCTAATATCTTTCAACCATTAGATCGAAACTTAGCTTGTCACACACAAAAATGAAACGCATTCATTTAGGTTTGAGTAACCATACCTAAACGTGTACACTTAGTTGGTTCACAAATAGTTAACCAATGGTTAGCCATATGAGCACTTTCATATTAACTGTATTTATCTTTCTCATAACTAGTTCAAATGACTCATAAGAACTAGTTGAATAGTTGTTCAATTTCTTAGGTCTTTATTCGTAGATACAATTGAAACAAAATTGGTTTGATCCACTTGAAACAATCCATGAACAATATAGCCACGGTTTGCAAAGATTGCATTCCTTATAATTTTTTGTTTTAAGTTCATGAACTACCGAGTTGAGATATCATCATTTTGAGTATGCGTACCTTAGCTACCGGATTTGAGTTTACAAACTCAGCAGAAATTTTCGGTTCGAAAAATTCTGTGGGTACGCGTAACTAAGGTGACTGGTTTACTAGTTTGCAAACTTACAAACTCCAGCAGAAAGTTTCGGTATGAAAACTTCCGTGGGTACGCGTATTCAACCTGTCTCCTTCACCAATACCTCATGCACACATATGCACATACTTGGCTTCCGGTACATGGATTTATACACTAATGTGCGAACACACTATATATGCTTATATCCATAGATGGTAATCTCAACTCTACATTTCAATCATTGAAACATTCTTCTATAATGTTATAACAATCGTTATTCACGACTATCATCATCAAAGCTATTTTCAAGATTGAAACGTCATCATAACTTACGTCACGGGTAAAGATGAAAATGGTTAAAGCGAAAGCTTACCAACACATATTTCGAGAAAAAGATAGGCGAATAAACTCGGCTCGAAATAGCAAATGTGTATGTATGAAAACTATTATACTTAAATGACTTTGTCTCAAGAGTAGGATGTAGAATAGACTTTTGAGTGATAGATAAGTTAAAGTCTCCACATACCTTTTAGTCGGATGAAGTTCCACCGGTTCCTAGAGTAGTTCTTCGTCTTCGTAAGATGATCGCCATGGAGTCTGGAGCTTCAACTACACTTCACTATCCTAGACCGATACTTAGTCATAAGTAAACTAGAAATCAAGACATATAGTTTTGATCACTAATATTGACAAACATGCTTGAGATAGCGACGCATGCGAGTTCGACCGAGCAATTCTCTAACATTTACGAACCCCGTTTGCGAACGAAATACTTGTATAAAATCCAGGGAATATCGTTTGCATACCAAGTTTGTGAACTGGAATTTCAGTTACTCCCGTTTGCGATCCCAGTTTGTGAACTGGCTTGTCTTCGGTATTCGATAAAACTTTTTTTGGTCGTAACTTCGTCGTCCAAACTCGGAATGACCTCATTCTTTTCGCATTCTTTTTCTCTTTCGTTTCTCTTAAAGATGGTGATAAGAAATCCTGAATTTGAATGAGTTAATCTTGGTATTTGTCCCGTCTCTTGATTTTGAGCGGTTTGCTCCTTTTTGTCGCACTTCTTCCACTTCTCTTGTACTTGGTCACTTGGATACTTGGAATACTTCTCTTTTTAGCTCTTTTCAGCACTTTCTAGCCCCTTTTTGGATAATTCACCTAATATAGGCAAATAAGAGAAAACAACAGTAATAATACGAATACATGCAAGAATAATAGCTAAAACAAGTATGAAATGTACACTAAAATCATGTGAATTATGCACTTATTTATGGTCATTTGGAAGTAGAATACATAGCCTCTAAGCCATATAATTTTAGTACTGGCTAATTCCCCCTTATTTAATTAAAACTAATCTACTAATTAGTTAAATTAATTTGGTTAATGCAAATCAGTTAAATAAAGTTATGGGTTATTATTTATTTATTTTTATTTAACTTATGAACTTTGTTGGAAGATTTATTTAAAAGAAAATGTAACAAAAATGAGTTACTCTTATCAAACACTTCTCAAAATGGAATTGTACACGATTTTGTTGGTTTAGTTCTTTTAAATGACTGAAGGAGTTCAGGCTTTCAGAATTCAATCCATCAAAATTCGTCATGCTAGACTTAAAAAAAACATGCCGACAACCAATAGTTGGTAATAAAACAAAATGACAACTTTTAATAGTGACCGTCAAATATCATCATTGTTATTTGTTAGAGCATTGCTCATTCGAACTCAGAAGTTTTTCATCTCAATCTTGTTGCCAATGTTAGTTGCACAAAACCATATGTTGATTTCTAGTCTACTAAAGTCAAGTCTCGGACTAGGAATAGAGTATGGTAGTTGAGTATCAGACATCACTGAATAACCCTCGAAATTTGAAGACTGAAAAACAAACAAAAAAAATCTGCGAGAACTTTATCAACAAAGAGTTATGTGAAGACTGACATATCCTATTTACTCACAACATTTACCATTTTATCTTATGATACTATATCGTATGATTTTAGTAGATTTTGTTAGAGCACTGCTTAGTCGAACTCACAAGTTTTGCTATCTCAAGCTTATTGTCAATGTTAGATGCACAAAACTATATATTAACTTTTGGTCTACTAAAGTCAAGTCTCGAACTAGTATTAGAGTATGGTAGTTGAGTATCATACATCACGGAATAACCCTCAAAGATTGAAGACTGAAGATAAAACGAAGATATTTGCGATAACTTCATCAACAAAGAGGTATGTGAAGACTGAACCATCCTATTTACTCACCTAATTTACCATTCTATCTTATGAGACTATGTTGTAAGAAGAAGTCTCAAGTCAAGCTTGTCTTGATAAATCTCTCGAAATATGATTCAATCAATGGATGTTCTTAGATCCTTAACAATCTTGGTTAAGAACGATTTATTGTTCATGAACTATTTTTGTTTCAAGTTAATTATGGGATATCCCATAGTTTATCCCACAGATCATATCCAACAATGGGTAGGACCGTAATTCTAACACTTGGGTCACTAGTAGGATGACTTTGAAAAATGGGAACTCATCCCTCCTTACACAGGACGAATCGTGGGATATAACCCGCAGTAAGTCTATCATATTCGATTAATTAGATCATGCCCAACGATGTTTATATATGTATATTAAGGGGAGATGAAAATAAAACAGATTTATTAATTTCCAAACATATGATTCGATAGGAGCATCTCCAACAATGAGTGTAAACTTCTTACGTGGGTCTTTGTAAGACCTTTATTTAGGATTTACGCATATAGTAAATATATGACTCAATAGTTAATAAATTATCTCCAGTAGTATATGATTTAACCCTTAGAATAACTAATGTATTATTAATGCGTTGAAGGGGTACGTTATACCCCCATGACACTTGAGAGTTCCATGTAATAATTGTTAAAGCACTGCTCGCACTACACCATTTTAAGGTATTAGCAACTCAGATTAGCAACAACACTGGTGCCGTTGCCAATTCCCGTTGATAATTTTCGCAACGGCAGTCTGATGTTGCTAATTTTGCAACCACAAAATTTCAGTTGCGAATAGCAACTGCTGGGTGTTCAAGCATGCGAAATGGGCGTGTGGTAGGGAACACTAAGAGTAGTTTTTATGCCCAAGTCAAACTTCGATCAAGTATTCTGCTCTTTTTTTTCCACCCATCAACCATATCTACCCTATATCCAATGCCTCAGTTTTCCTTCTCATTTTTTCTCTGCCACGGAACTCATCTCTTTTTCATCTCCTCTCCATAGAACTGAAGCCCCGATGAACTTCCAGGGGGTTAGTCGTGGGAGAGTTTGAGAGATTTTAATGTATTTAGGTTTTCTCCTGTTAGTCATGAGGGAGTTTGAGGGAGTCTCTCCAAATCCCCGTTAGTCGTGGGGAAGTTTAGAGGAGTCTCCTAAACTCCCTAGAAAACACCTGTTAGTCGTTGGGGAGTTTAAAAAAAGCTCTTGAACTCCCTGTTAGTCAAAAAACCCTACAATACTAGGGAGTTGGTTGCTTTGGGGAGTTCGAAGGAGTTTTTAGTGTATTTTGGTCTCACAACAAATCTCTCAAAAGAGTAGAGATTTGGGAGGAGTTTGAGAATGTATAGCTTGAAAAGGGTCTCAGTGATTTTCTAATTTTGTTGTACTGTTACAGTAATCGAGCTAAGCGAGTATTTTCCTCTGCACCAATTACTAAGCGATATAGTTTAATATCTCTTAAGACAGCTGACGGGATCAACATTTTGATTCAAGGCCTTATCTCGTTCTCAGGGAAATGGGTTTTCTCCAGAGGTTGTTACTACTACTACTGTGTCTTTATTCTTCTTAGATATAGTTATGCCTTTTTGATTTGTCTTGTCTCATGTTGAAATGGAGTAATTTTAGTTTGTGCATATAAATTGTTCTGCAAATGACTAAATGCGTAAGCTTCGTAAACAAAAAAAATCCATATGAGTTATGCTTTTTAGGTTACAAGTGATGTTATGGATTACAACCTGCATTATTTCAGTCCTTTTTCGGTTATTAGTTTATTGCGAACAAATGCATTGGCAAGTCAATTTTGGTCCTTGTTGAGGAATTTAGTATTATCTATTGATGGATACCTACACTATGAGCAGGTTTGCAGTCGTTTCATTGTGGGGTTTCCATTTGGCTGGGAGGATGTTGCTGATCAATGCTTGGACCAACATCTGCTGGTGATGGTGCTCCAATCTTCCTTTCCTGAGTCAAAAGAAGTGCCGACTTCTCTTTCCAACAAGAAGACGTTCACTAACATGAAAAGTGAAGAACCGGAAGATCTTAGTTGCAGTTATGATACTGGTATGGATGAAGTTGTAAAAGATGCTCCAGTATCTACAAATTCTGATGTGAAAAATGCTGATCCAGGCCACTGTTGATGTTCCAGTAGGCATCCTGAGAGTACAAAGTTGGCTAAAGCCAAAGGTGGAGTTAAAAAAGGTAAAGTAGGTCGGAAGAAGAAGAAGGGAACAAATTCATGTTCTATTTCTGGGTCTGCTGGCTATGGAGTTGTACAAGTACATCTCAAAGAGGATATAGGTCATGTTTTTGAAGGAAAACTGGAAAGATCTGTGTCAGAAATGCCCATTGCAGCCAGTCATAGTGTGCAAGAAAGATCTGGAAGTTGCAATTCTAGCACAACCAGGACAACGACTATCTCACTCTCCTTCGCTGCAGTTTCCTGCTATTCCAGTCCTTGAATTTCTCCTTCTTGCTGCGACACCGACACACACAATCAGCTCCAGCCCCCATATCTCAGCACACAGCATTGCTGCATTCCATTGTTCTCTGTTAAGCTTCATTCCATCATCGCCAACATCGAACTCATTTCAGTCCCTGGTTTCGCACCACCACCACCATCACCAGTACCATTTAGTTCAAGCAACAGCATCTCAATTCTTTCCATGATGTAACTATAACCACCTGCAAGTCAGGTTCAATACCAGACTCGTCTCTGCTTTAATCAGTTAGCATCCATTCCCTTCCGTCAACACTCATACCCATTTCATACAACTGTAGCTCAATTCCATTCTAGACCTTGTTCACCATTGCCATGATCAGCTGCACATTCACCATCTCATTCTCTATAGTTGATTCCGCCTTACCTGACTGTCACCACCAATACCCACAGCCATCTCTGGCAGCAATATCAAACTGCAGCACCATCTACACTGACTCTCACAATACTCCTGCTCTTGACTGCAATCCCAGTTCAACATCAAGCTTAATACCGCCACCAACTGATCAAACATTCAACACACATTCCATTTCCAGCTCATCCTACCAGTTCAGACTTGCAATCTCCCATGGCCTCACTGCAACTTCACTTCCATACCCGCTTCAGTTCGTCGCCATACTGCATCTCCATTATCTCAGGTCATCACCAAACTCATCAATCGAACCCATTTGTTATCTCAGTACATTCCCTCTTCAGACACAACCACAGACTCAAGCTTTCAATAGCTGTGCTGTGAACAGAACAGCCTACTTCCCTGCAATGCACAGACTCAACACATCTGCAATCTCCATAACCAGCTGCTGCAAAAACACCAACTTTTCTTCCCTGCAACCTCAGACAACTCCCATCTCAGTCCATTCCTTTCTTAGCCAACCGCAAACGCACAACTGCAAGGCACAGGTTCAGCTCGTTACAATCCACCAACTTCAGACCAATACCACAGGTTTAGCTCCATAATTTCTACAGCATTCCTTCCCTCGACATCATCATTTCAAATTCTTCTTAACGGCACCAACACTGCCTGAATTCAACCAACAGTACCTTCAGCTTCTTATTTTCTTTGTTGCTTCTTGTATCTTCTTTTCCCTACAAATGAAACTAGAGCACTGGGAAAACCCATCTATGTTTTATGCACCCATTCCAACCTAGTAATGAAATAGAAGTAGAGAAAATGACGGCAGCTGCTTGTGAAGATGATCATAAAAACCCGTCACTGAAATTGAGCTCAGCTCCCTTTTATTGTTTCTTAAAAGAGAATGAGTTAGGAGTGAACTCTCTCAAACTCCCCCAAACTCCCTCTAATAAACTCTCTCAAACTCCTTACACTCCCTCAAACTCCCTGAACTCAAAAACACCAAACTCTCTCAAACTCCCTACACTTTCTCAAACTCTCTTAAAATTCCTGAGATTTAAAATACACTCAACTCCCCTGAAATCACTCGAGGACTAACCCCCTCTTCATCTCTTTCATCTCTTTCAATCTGTACCCACTAAAATCAACAACCAGGGTACTTAAAACCCTAAGAAGACGATCCCACTTCGTGCTTCTCTTTCGCCTCCGCCTTCTCACTTTCTTCTTCTTATCTTTCTCCTCTCCCTTGTCACTTTTTTCTGATTTACTTTCGAGAATCATAAATCATCAACATCATCATTTACTCTTTGGAGAACCCACCACCATCAGCAGCACGATCAACAACATCATCTTCTCACGATTTCTTTCTCTCTCTCAACCGAAGACTCTGACTCTTCCAACAGAGGAGGTAATAATCAGATATTGTTTTGGATTTTTTTCTCCCGATTTATCTGATTCCTATTTTATTTTTTTTGTGATTGATGGGTGATACTTGTTTTTGTATGATTTATTTGATTCATGATCATCAAGTTCTACTATGACTACGGATCTAGGTTTTTCATAGATTTAAAAAAAAAATTGTTTCACTAGTTTCTAAGGTGGTTCTGGAATTAAAGTTTCGATTGGTTTTAATTTCTAATGGCTTAATTTGTTTTTACCAAACTCAAATTAGTGTTAATACCAAAAAAATTTTACCGAAAAGTGAAAGCTATAATTCCAATTGTTAGTGTTAATACCATTTGAGGTAGTGATGTTGTAATCTGAACTTCATTTTTTGTTTTACAGACAATGTCATAGTTCCTTTTCATGGGTTTGGTTTTAATTTCAGTTTGTGAGTCAAGGTTTGAGTTGTTATTGTATTTCTTCACATCTGGCTGCAAAGTTTGCTATATTTTTGGGGTATTTATAAGTAGATTCAACCATTTTGATCTGAGATTTACATGGTCCATTTCCATTTGGATTTTTTTTTTTGATGTATCTTTCTAGAATGTTGGACATCTCTGTTTATAAGTGTTTTTCAGGTACTGGGAGAAGCAGTCCAAAACAGAAGTAATAAGAAAATTATATTGAGAAAAAAAGAAGGGCGAAAAACAAATGTTCTTTGAGATGCTTACAGATTACCTGGTTCTTTGAGATGTTCTTTGAGATGAAAAAAAGCAGATATCTCCCCCTCTCTTTCTTTATAAGATTGATTACAATACACTCTGTATTAGTAATTGATAAACACTTTTTTTGTTTTTTCAGTTTTGTTAAAATTTGCAATGGGTAATTTAGTAGTATGGCTTGCAGCAATAAGGCAGCGCATCAAGAAAGATGTAGATGAAGTTAATATTTCTAAACCCTATCACTGAATCTCAAACTCAGCCTTGTTTAGTTTGCTGTTGAATACAACATGTTTGTAAAAATGCTTAACAAGTATTTTGTCCTCTATGTCTTGACTCTTAGTTTTTTTTTAAGTATGCGGTATGTTTAGATATCTTAAAATCAGTAGCATTTGTAGGTGGTGTGATTGAACAATGTAGACCTTAATTGTAAGAGGGAGGCGGTTCCCATGCTGAGGTATAAGAGCCAACGAAGAGGTACTATTTCCTCCCCTCTTATTTATATCATGATTTAGCCTCCAAAGTATGAGCTGATAATGATTCTCCCTAGAAGGTATAACTTGTTTCGTGAACGTTGATTATTTGAGTTATGTAATTCTGGATTTGTTGTGTTTATTAATATGGTATAAATGGGTACTACAGATGGGAGATTCCACTATGGAGGTTATTGATGAAAACCTGGAAGCCCAACGACGATTTCAACGTGATGTTTGTTTGTTCAATTCGATCTCTCTACTGGCTCTGTGATTAGGCATCTATGTTTTTTTGTAAGTTATAGAAACACAATAGCACAAGTGAATGATGTGGTTCGCTGCCTGGATTTTCTTTTTGTCTAGTTCATTTTAAAATTGTTCGTTAATTTTAACCAGGAAAGCTAGAGCAAGCAATTGAGCATCTTACAGAGGCAATTATGCTGAACCCAACATCTCCAATTATATATGCAACTAGAGGTAATTTGCGTTTTTAACTTGTGTTCTAAATCCTGTTACTTTATGCATCTGTTGGACATAAAAAATAACCTGGTATAATTTTATTTTATTTTTAAATTTTTAAAGGAAGAGCCTTTTACAGCTGAAAAAATTGAAGAAATCATACAAGAAAATCTAGTTCTTCATCTTCACTGGATGTGTATAAGACCACAAAACACTTCAAATTGTTCCAGGTGACTCCTCGTTTCATATCCTACTATGCCATATGCATAGTACATTGCATATTTTAGTAGACATTCAATCCTTTAATTGTGCGGAATTGTTTATGGACATTCTAGTTTTCTAGGTCTTAATTAGTTCTATATTAAAAAAGGGATAACATTGGATTCCCTATTAACAAAATTATTTTCCTCTTTTTTTTTGTTTTCTTGTTGTCACCTTACAACGGTAACTATGGTGATTCTGTGATACTTGTAACTTTGAAAGAATTTCATCGCAGACAGGTTATATGACATTCATAAATAAGCAGCACTACTTGGGCTATTGGTTAACCCCATACTCTTCTGATGGTCTGTTCTTTTATCATTAACTAACGTAACATTATTGTTGGCTGCAAACATAAAATAATCGAAATCTAGGGCTTAATCTTTTGTTTCTGACCTTAGTACTGAAACATCAAGTTGGTTATTATGCAGGTATTTGGTCTTAAGTCATAAAGCAGTACTCTGGTGATATTTTAGAAGCAGTTGAAATCTTTTCTGAGGAGATTGGTTAAGCAAGCGAAGTCTGGTGATACTTCTGGTGATATTTAGTCTTTCTTTCCCTGTTTTTATAAACAGGTTACCCATCCATTTATAAACATCAACATAGATCGAATATTGTATGTCAGTCACAACATACATAAGTTTACTTGTGTACATTTGTTTCAATTGAAGAATCCTTTCTTTAATAATAATATTATCTAGTGGTGATTCTCAACTACATTTGTATCAGTTTTGTATTGCCATTGTAGTTTGTATATCTGTGTGGATGTTGAATATGGTGAATTAGGTAATTGCAGGGGGGAAAATGTGGGGGCAATGAATTTTGACTAGGTCAATAAAAAGAGACTTGACATTTTTTTTGTGGTTGCAAACAATTAGCAACTTCAGTCTTCTGTTTCTAAATTAGAACCATAACCAATAAATTAGAACCAGAACCAACAGTATCTAGTTCCGGATAAGGGTATTCCTGTAATTAGAAACAAGTTAGCAACAACAAGTTGTTGTTGCTAATAAAAAAATTCGCAAAACCAAGCGTTGTTCCAAATGTCCGTTGCTGACCGAGATTCGCAACAAAGCTTATGCCGTTGCTAAAAATTGCGACACCGTGTTTAGCAACAGCGAAAGCCTGTTTGCGACCCTGTTTAGAAACAGCTATAATAGGTTGCTAATACCTTAAAATGGTGTAGTGTCGGTCGAACTTGCATGCGTTGCTATCTCAAGCATGTTTGCCAATGTTAGTGATCAAAACTATAAGTCTTGATTTCTAGCCTATTTATAGATGTCTCGGATTAGGATATAGATTGTGTAGTTGAGCTTAGTGTTCACTGCGTTCATCATTTGAATATGAAGAACTACTAAGGGGAGCTTGTGGAACTTCATCGGCAAAAAGTATATGGAGACTTCTATCACTTGGAATGTCTATTTCTACTCTATCTCCTATATTGAGACATAAGTCGTATTACGATATAGTTTTCTATATACACATTTGAGATTTCGAGCTGAGTTTAACTCGCTTACATATTTCTCGAAATATGTGTTGGCAAGCTTTCGCTTCGACCAAGTTCATCTTATATCATGTGAAAATTTCCGAGTAACATCTTACATGGTTTGTGTGATACAATCATTTGGTGTTGTCTTGGAATGTTTCGCAATGATTATTTCAATAACTTGAAAATTGATTTGATGCTAATAGTGTGTGAAAACGGCTATTCTCATCCTCTAAGAAAGTTTCAGTGATTGAAATAAGGGTTTAGAACACTTAACCATTATTGAATATGTCATGTTTTGCACTCTTGCACATATGTAATTCATGTCCGGGAACCATAGTATGCGGACTCGTTTGCATACCTGTTGGTTTGAGAAATCCGGGAACCTAAGTATGCTCAGACGTTTGCATACTGGCGTACAGGTTCATGTCCGAAAATTTCTGCTGGGATTTGAAGTTTGCGTACCCGTTTGCGTACTGCGTAACTCAATCTTAGTCCGGGTATTTCAAGTATGCGTACTCGTTTGCATACTTGAAGGTTAAAGTTCTAAAATCGGTTTTAAACATGAACATAACCATTTATAATAAGGAATGCAATCTTTGCAAATCATGGCTATAATGTTCATGATTGATTCGAGTGAATCAAACCGATTTTGCATCAATTGCGTTCTTGTATAATTCTATGAGAATATAGCAATTGAAAAACTCTTTAACTAGTTTCACTTGAGTCATTTGAACTAGTTATGGTTAAGATGAATAAGGTTGATATGAGAGTAATCATATGGCTAACCTCGGGTTAACTATTTGTGAACCAACATGGTGTACACGTTTAGGCACGGTTACATAAACCTAAATGTGGGTACATTTCATTCGTGTGTAATAAGCTAAGTTTGATCTAACGGTTGAAAGATATTAGCTTGGTTGAATCAGGTTTTTCATCTAACAGTGAATATTGAATGCTTTGTTACCAAGGTAACTTGGATTGCAAACCCCGATTTGAAAACTATATAAAGGAGAACTCTAGCAACTGGGAAACCTAATCCCCACACCTCATGTGTGTTACTAGTTGCATAAATAGTGTCGATTCTCCTTTAACCTTAGGTTTCTATCGAGACCCTATAAGTTAACGACTTCAAAGACTTCATTGGGATTGTGAAACCAGACTCAACTATCTTCTTTGTAGTTGCGTGTTCTGATCTTGCCCGATTCTATCGTATTGAGTACGATTGAAATAATTGATTCGAGATTAATTTCTCTGATAGGCAAGACAAAAGTAATCACAAACATCTTCGTCTCATCGTTTGTGATTCCACAATATCTTGTTTCACTAGTCGATTAAGATTATTGTGAGGTGATTGATAATACTAGGTTGTTCTTCGGAAATATAAGTCCGGTTTATCAATTGGTTCTTGTTCACCTGGATTTATCAAAATACGGAACAAAAACTCTTGGGTATTTCTGTGGGAGACATATTTATTCAGTCTATAGACTTTCTGTGTGAGACAGATTTGTTTATCAAGTCTTCGACTTTAGGTCGTAGCAAATCTTGGTTGTGGGTGAGATCAACTAAGGGAATCAAGTGCGTAGTATCCTGCTGGGATCAGAGATGTAAGGAACGCAACTGTACCTTGAATCAGTGTGAGATTGATTAGGGTTCAAATACAGTCCAGTTCGAAGCTAATTGGTAGTAGGATAGAGTTTGTAGCTGCTTAATACAGTGTGGTGTTCAATTTGGACTAGGTCCCGGGGTTTTTCTGCATTTGCGGTTTCATTGTTAACAAAATTTTGGTGTATGTGTTATTTCTTTCCCGCATTATATTTTGTTATATAATTGAAATATTACAGGTTGTGCGTTAAGATCAATCAATTAGAATATCCAACCTTTGGTTGTTGATTTACATTGATTGACACTTGAACATTGGTATTTGGTACTGTTCAAGTAACTCCTCTTATATTCAATCGGGCTCACAGATTTCTATTTGCTGATTGCGGATTGAATTAAGAGTTAGAGATATTAAACTCTTTGATATACTTTACTCTAGATTGAGTCTGACTGTCTAGTTGATTCTCTAGAAAGTGTATTGGAGTAAGTCCTCTCAGATTGCCAAACGAATTGTTGGGTGTGGTTGTTAGACCCCCCACATTTTCAATAATTACATGAGATTCATTTCGTCCATACAGTTCGTCTTTTCTAATGTTTACAGAGAAGGAAATGGTTGTGCTGATACTCTATATAAGTCGAAGACATCGACTTTCAGAAGAGGTACCGAGGGTTCCAAATTCGAACTTCTTCGGAAAGTGCTAAGAGTAGATGATGCTCTGAGTCCCCAAGGCTTCCATGAAAGAACTTAGAATGAAGACAGAAAAGTATAGGATACAACTGAAAATATTACTTCCAGTGGTCTTTAACAAACCCACATCTTCCACCTAGCTTCTTGTGAAAGAAACAGTGTACGGGAGGTGAAAGAGGAGATCCTGATATGAACAACCAAGACCGAGAACATGAACGACACAAGAGGAACTCTTAGGAAGAACATACTTCAATGATGCACCATATGCACTTCTTAAGATCATATAACTTAATCCTCCATTTTTCAATCTGATCCATCTAATCGAAGATATTTCTCCTTCATTTTGGGTAGGAGAAATGTGCATCTTTCTGTATAGTACAAAGATTTTTATAGGATCAATTGTTGAATTACTGGGTTCGTACTCTGGCCTGAGAGTTATCTGACTCAATCTCTCACACGGCCTATTACTCTTACTGAACCCACAATAAAATAAACTTTTCTTAGACAATTAGACCCTCCTCCTTGCATTGGCCCCTCCTTATATTTCTTAAGCTTACAGGTACTTGTTGTTCAAGAGATAAAACAAGAATTCACTTCCGTTAAGGCGAATAATCCAACCATCACTTATTGTAGTTTTTTTAGACAGCCAATTCTGAAGCGGATAACACACATTTCACTTAGCAGATGTACCAGGTTAGCCTCCTGCTCAGTCAAGTCCCGGCGTGTAGGTTTACTTTCAGTCTCGCATACGCTTAAAAAAAAAAATTACTGAAAAATATGACATGGAGGTGAATCCAAAGGTGTCGTTAAGACTTTCTTTAACATTTTCGCATTTATTATCTCATCCCTCCTAATCCGTAGAACCTAACTATTCGAGATGAAATCACGTATATCATGAAAAAGTAATATTTTCATCCTTCGGTAAAGATGCTCTAAGATTTTTGGAATCCACTATTATACACACTCTCGTAAAAAATGTGAATTAGATACATTCATCTCATTGAAATGTCACGTGCACACTCTATAACGAGTATTTGACAACATCCGATGTAGATTTTCTAATATTAAAACTCTCAAAATTAATGAAAATTGATGACTTCGGTTTGGATGCCAGAGTGTTATTGGCTTATAGCTACTATCATCCATTCTCATTTTGCCACCTAAGCACAGCTTTTGGTTATCCAACAATCCATCGTTGAAAATACTTTGGTAAGAATATCCAAAATCCCACTGGAATCAATACTTTTAATAAACCCAAACATCATTGGAAATGCTCTCGGTAGGATGAGGGAAATGTGAGCTATTTTCATTAACCTTTACATATAGAAAACAGCACAGATCCTCCTCCGAAGGATATAATCCAGTATATCCAGTGTTGCGGTTTTATTGCGCGACGTGGCATTATATTATTGATTGGTTTGATTTCTAGAAGCTCAGTTATATGGACCGTTGTGGAAGATAACCAAAAGAAGTTATTAGTCAACTCGTAAACTTGAACCCTGAGTGAGTGAGCTCGCTATCTCTTTCCTGTCTCTCTGCCTCACTCATCCTTAAAGAGTTTAAGATGGCAAGCTTAGGTTGCTGTTCTTCCCTTTCTCTCACAAGGTAAAACCTAATAGAGTTTAGAACTTGCTCATATTTCTCTCTTTGTTCTTGGAGTACATTGTATTCAATTATTTTGTTTAACATTTCATAAATATCTCCGGATTGTTATAAATTAGAAAATTAAGTAATTCATTTCGGGAAAAGGATAATTTTTAATTTTGAGTAGCTTAGCAAAGGAAAATCGCAATACACCAAATTCCCAACTACCTGAACTGGAAACTCAATCAACACCATAATTTACTCTAGTTATAACATGTGTGCTTTGGGATGATAGATTGAGTGTGTCTGAATTGTAGGACATCTCAGTTGAACTTCAGTAATAACCACAAAAGAATTATGACCTGCAAACCACTCCGCAAGAGAAATGTGGAAATTAGAGCTGAAGTTAATTATGTGAGCAGCGACGAGGCCAAAGAACTTGTATCTGCAGAGGGGTATGTGGTTTTGGATGTACGGGACAGTTCTCAATATGATCGAGCACATATTAAATCATGTTATCACGTGCCTCTTTTTATCGAAGACAAGGACAATGATCCAGGTATGCATACGATGACTTGGTAGAGGTTCACTTTTAGTATATGAGCCACTTTTGTGGTATTTTGTCTATATACTGTACTGCAATTGTGTCTTGATCAGCTTTTTGGGAGAAACTTTTGTAACAGATCTAAAAGCATCTTACACAGTAAATTTTGTCTAAGAACTAGTAGCTGTAACAAGTTTCTTGTTGCAATGGGTTTGAAATATTACAGGTACGATTGTGAAAAGGACTGTGCACAACAACTTTTCAGGGTTGTTCTTTGGCATACCATTCACTAAGCGTAACACAGAATTTGTGAAGTCTGTTAGAAGTCAGTTTTCGCCAGATAGTAAATTGTTACTAGTCTGCCAAGAAGGATTGAGGTGCATTACATCCTTTGCTAGTCTTTTCTTTGGTTATAAGATTTTAAATGATAATAAATGTGAAGTTCGAAAAATGATACCAAATGGACATGGACCAAATAAGTTTATGTACGGAAGAAAGAAAAAAAAACGAACTCGGTGGAAAATGAACAAAATCTATTGGCAACCGACAAGATTAACCTTCAAAATTTGTCTGGTCTAGGCAAAGTATGTTTCTTAGTCTGATTATATTTCTGAGGACCAACTTTTGAAGTTCTGCTGTCGAGACGGTTTGTCTGTGACGACCCAAATAGAGTTGGCTATGCTTTGTGTTAATTGATGTCTACCTCCACTTCAGTTGGTTTTTATTCCTTGGTAAATGTAACTGCAACATGCTAATGAACTATTACAGCATATTATATCTGGTCTAGGAGAATGTGGTGTAGCTTTTTTGAATTTTTCATTTGAAAGATTTATGTTGTTTTGTTTTCAATTGAAGGTCTTCTGCAGCTGCTAATGAACTGGAAAAAGCAGGGTTTGAAAACATATCTTGTATAACCTCTGGGCTTCAGTCAGTAAAGCCAGGCAAGATTCCTCACTTATATCGTCAGACTGATACTAGTCTCGTTCATGTCATCATCTATATCTGTAAAATGATTGAAAGAGATGATTAGGAAATTTAAGTGGTGATATAGATGAAAATTTTAGGGAACTGAGGGGACTGCTTATCAGCTGTGGTAGTGGATCATTTGAGCCATTGGCAGCAATGTTTTAAGTTCTACGATAACAGTATATACAAATCCAATACGAGATTTTGTGTTCTCTTTGTATAGTTTTTTCCTTTTCAAATACAGTAGTGGAAACCAAGGACCTTCTCAATTTTCCTTGCAGGAACATTTGAATCAGTTGGTTCAGCTGAGCTGCAAAATGCAGGCAAGGCTGGACTGGTAACCGTTCAGGGCAAGATCTCAGCTGTACTTGGCACAGTTCTCATTTGTAAGTATTGTTCTTTCCATAAATATTTTATTTTCCCAAGTGCGCTCAGCTAAGCAGTTTTCTGCTATATCCTCTTTTTGACAGGCGCATATCTTTTCATAACCTTCTTCCCGGATCAAGCAGAGAAAATACTTCAGATGGTCCCAGGAAGCTAGTTATAATAGTTGGGAATACTTAAAGTCCCTGAATTCAACTAAACAGTGTTGAATGGCTGTTTGAAGCAAAAGATACCATGGAGTACAAAAGGGAAGTAGTTGAATTTCAACAGCATCTTAAATAGGTAAAGTAAAATAATCTCAGACACAACGTTAAATAAACCAAAACTCCTGATTTCGAAGTTCACTGAACTGGATGCACACATACATTTGCAGCTTTAATATCAACTGAAGTATGTGATGACTCCTTTTCGAATTTATAGGGAGAAATTGTCGCCTTCTAGTGCCTACAGTGACTGAGCACAGGCACAAGTGTAAAGATGAATTAGATAATGCTTCTTTTCTTGGGTTCTTATCCTGCTGCTTTTTACTCACAAGTGATATATATCCGACTATGCAGAACGAGGTCACTACCAGTTTTCATGGTTGAGCATGCAGTGTCAGGAAACTGAAGGGTTTGTTTACACCAAGCACTTTGGATTCAAACTTTGGGAGCAAATTTTCTGCTGAGAAACTGTATATTGTGTTATTAGCATGTAGTCATCATGTCCGTATTGTTAAATGGTATCTAATTAAAGTTGGTAGAGTTGTCGTGGGTTAAACTACAAAGTTAAAAAGAACCATGGAAGAATCAAGCAACTTCCGCAACTAGCTCATCTCCTTCAGAGAGTAGTCCACCGATAGAGGAGTTTAAAGAGGCATTTTAACGAGGTACCCAGACAAGTATTCCGACCACTGGTTAAACACATCTCCAGTATTTGGAATCACATTCACGGGACTTGATGGAGCAACTCTTCCCAAACAAATGTATACTGGTATAATTCTCTTTGGTATGGCCAAAAAAGACCCCCCCATAACAGATGCTTCTCATGTTTAGCATGACAAGTAGTGAGATACTGACTTATTGCTGACAGAATATATATATATATATATATATATAATCAAACTTTTACGGTTTTACCTTCCTTCGAGTGCTATGTTCTTTTCAATTCAATGTTATACATGGTAACATCTTTAAAAATCTCCGAAAAATGAACATAAAAAAAAAACAACAATGAACCCTAAGTACAGATTAATGTAACAAAACACACCATTTCTGATGGATACATAGAATGAATGGTGCAAAATTACACCATAGATGAGATTGATGATCTTCTGATTCTACATGTCTAACAATTACAAAAGCAAAACATACAAAAACAAAGAGATGGGGAACCAGATTTCTTAATTTACAACCTCGTGGAGAGCTTGATCAGTCCGATGTAAAAATAGCACAACTTTAATCACCGTGTAAGCAATAGAGCTGGCGGATATTTCCTGAAGCTGCAACATCAAAACAACTAGGTCAAACTGCTTTTTCTAATTCTGGTGTACAGCATCCAACAACTAAGATCAAAGGATTCTAATTCTGGTGTACAGCACCCAACAACTAAGATCAAAGGAAGGACAAAACAAGTTGTTAGTCAAAGCTTGATTATAACTTGCCAGAACAGGCTTCATGGTCCAAAGATAAACTACAACCACAATAGTAAGCAACAGAAACACCATATAATGCGCAGATGCTATGGCTAGCAGAGGCCCGGTTTAAATATTCGGGGTAAAGACGGGAGATCCTCCAATGGCAGAAGAACAACCAATCAACTTGACAACAAGCTGGTATCACCTGGCTTTCACCAGCATAGAAGAACATGCCTTCAAATAGGGGACTTATACATGGCAAGCTGATCAGCCAACTCAACTTGGAACATATTTTAATCACATATTATCTAAATTACCTTGAGGGAGCAAGGAACGGATATACACTTACTCTAATTAATTCCATAGCAAGAAAAATATATAAAAGAATACATGCAAAGCAGAAACGAGCCTACCATACAGCCAATCCTTAAAATATACGTGGAGAGCACATGATAATTCCCGTTTTCGATTCTCTTCAAGTTGAATATCTCGTAAAGCCTGTCTGATCTCCTCTAGACCCTGATGCTGAACAAAATAGTATACCTCAGCACAAAACATCCAGAGACAATTATAAAGAACCACCAGTATGAAATATGGACACGAAAAATGCTGGAGAATACAGAATAACTGAGTGAATAACTTAAACTAAGGCGGCGCTTGGTCCTCGAGGTATCACAAGTTCACAACCACAATGGTAGGTGAGGAACGTGCATTTTTAATTCGTAAATGGTATTCTCAAACCCAGCCTAGATGATGCTCA
This sequence comes from Papaver somniferum, assembly GCF_003573695.1. NCBI lineage: Eukaryota > Viridiplantae > Streptophyta > Magnoliopsida > Ranunculales > Papaveraceae > Papaver > Papaver somniferum. The sequence goes on from NC_039363.1 coordinate 45,102,227, forward strand.
TGACCGTCAGGTATGTGAAGCTTTATTTCCCCCGTACCTTCCCTATTCTTCAATCTTTTCAATCACAAAACAGCCCCACATCCCAATTTTTTTCTCCACATCTCCTGTTCTCTCGACACTATACAGCAGGTTTTCTATTTGTCTCCCTCACATACAAATAGTGGACAGGTTGTAATGCTACACAAACTCTAGATTGGCCAAATTGGTTTGGGGGTTTCATTTCCCTGGCAGACGAAATCCCTTTCGACAACAAATTCAAAGGTGCCAAACAACGCCTAAAGAGCCACGCAGTCAATCACAGGTTGCACCCATTGGTAAAATATAAGCAACTTTTTAACATACATTTTTTTTCTGAGATGCCATGTACATATCAGGCAATGCAAATGGATTTTGTTTCGTCGGGTTCGGTGTTTCACTGCCATACCAGTTAGGAATCTGTACATCAGAATAGAAAACCAAAAAAGTTACAAATCAAAGCAATTAGGTATGCAATAAAGTATCACGACTAAAATAAAATCTATCATGACCGAACTAGACTTCCTAACTCGTAAGTTCTGAGAACAGAGGAAGTTCAGCTACAAACACCTGTAATTTGATAAAGGAAAAAACTACCACACAAAGAAGAAATGGAATCATACTACAGAGCTTGAAACATATTAAGACAAAACTGAGATAGCAACGTACCACGAAGTTGGTAAAATGATCAGGATTTAGGCATGTAGCAGACTCAGCTTGAACATCAGAGACCCCTGCAGGATGAGATAATGAATCGTGTGGATCCACCACACCCAGAACAAGTGGTTCATTCCATTTGTTTATAGTTGTATCAACACCAACTTGGCTCAGGTGCTCTTGCAGCTGCGAATAGAAAGTATTGTATGGGGCCACCTGATGAAAGAAAGACAAAATAATTCTGAACAGTTTTCTAGACTGAGTGGGATGAAAATGAATCCATGATGTCTATCAACAATATTTTCTATAGATTAGAAGGAGTTTATGGAATTATAAGAAGGTTTAGAGCAACAGGCTTCACCTGCAACTTATGATTATCCCCAAGAAATAGTGGCCGCTGATTTACTCCTACATAGAACACGCACTCACGACAATTGGCAATGGTTATCCGTTTAGTTGCAGTGATCACTTGAAGTCGTTCACAGTGCTCCACACGAACGGCCTTGAGTAAAACATAGAATCCATATAAGTCAAAACATAATCAACATTCAACCGGAACCCACAAGATACCATGAAAAATTAACCTACAGGAACATAGTTATACAGATGAATATACTTGATCAAGTGTCACTAATCTGTTGTATGATAAATCATATACCAACTATTCTTCACTCCATATTAATGACATTTGAGCAAACTTCTCTCAAATGCAAGAACAGTTAGGCGATTCAACAAAATAATCCTGACATTTCTAGACCTATCACCAGCTTCTTTTAGGAGCACTAAAATGGATGATAACTGTGTAGGCGAAAAACATTTAGATGCTATGTCCCAGACACAAACTTCAACCTAAATGGGAAGATAGATTGGGTACAACAGCTAAAACAAAATCCTTCACATGTAAAATGAGCCTCTTCTGACATCAGGAGAACTGAAACAAAAGAGACATCCAAAGAGGCTGCTCATCCAGAAAAGTAGGGTCAGTAATCTCATACATCAATAAAAAGAAGTTGGATCACTGTGTGTTAGACAGTTTCACCCCTCCAACCAACTTAATATGAGCCTCTCCCAGACCAGTGGGTATTTCATGTGGCAGGGTTCCCCTCACGAGTCCACAGAGAGACAAGAGGTTTATGGAAGGAAAGAACCATTGTTTCTGAGAACTGTATGGTGAAAGAGTGGTTCCACAAATGTAGTCACCTGTCCCTGGCAGTATCAAAAACTCTCTCCTTTTAGGCTTTAACTTTCTGTTTCCACACAAATTCCAAACATTCAATAACTGAAGAGTTTCTCGTGGGGCATTTGAAAACCTAACTAAAACAGGAAACCTATATCTGTTAATAGATGTGATCCATACATACATATAATAATGCACAAACCCATCAGTTATTAGTCCTCTAGTTTAGAATAACAAAGCCGGGATCTGGATGCTGAGATGGGTGGGAAAAATGAGAAGTCAATGCACAAGGTTACTAAAAAAATACCTCAACAAGTGAGCAACACGAAGAGGGTTTGATAACACAATATTCAGTAAAAGAAGTCTTATAAAAACGAAATATGATAAGACGGACTGGAAGAAAAGAAACAAATATGGATTTTCACTTCTTTGGTTGGACGGCTGACTGACTACAGCCATCAGAGACCAACAATGACACAAGTTATGATAGACAGAACATTCTACCTGACATACAATGCGAAGATTTGAAAGATCAAGAAGATGCAACAATCATGCATAGATGAGTTATATTATAGTCAAATGAAGCAGCAAAAACATCATTGATTTCTCAGGTTTAAGCAACAAGTCAATTAAACCAACTGATGCTGCTTCTGTCAATTTGACATATTACTCTCATACCGCCTTGAACAGACAAAATTAAGTAATAGAAAGTTCACTTAGTTTCTCAACTTGCTCATAAATTTAAATAGGTAAAAAGACTCCTGATAAGATTAAAAACCACATTAAATGAACATACCTACAAGGAAAATTAAAACGCTAACATTTCTAAGAAACGCACTGCTGCAAGATAACCAAATATCTATCAGTAAAAATAACAGAAGTCTTGACACATACTTTCCCAATAGCTCCAAAAACTATAGTTGCATCTGAACATCCGTACACAGTTGCATATTTTAACGGTGCTAATATGTAGACCACTGCGTCCTGACAATTAAGAACCTGCAAGAAGGAAATGTACTTCAGAACTATTGAGTTTACAGACTCTTAAGATGATCAAACAAAGAATTTTCTTGCTAAAGAGGTTACCGGAATACCTATTATAAAAGTGACCTTGCAACGGAAGTGATGAGGGTAGTTGCCAAATTCAACCAGAATAACTATCAAACTGGATATGCTTCTAAACTTGATCGTACATGAGATAGATAAAGATAACATAAAATTCCATGGTGCATAGTCCAGAGTAATTATACTGTTTGATTATCTAGTGTTACTCTTGACAAATACATGGTATGGTTCACAAAGTGTCAGGATTCTCTCTTTTTTTGAGCGGCTTATGGACTGACTGTATGAATTTCACCCGTATAGATCTTCCTAGGCCTAGTCAAGATGCTCACGAACTTGACCACAACAGGAAGTTTCAGTTATCAACTTATCAAGCCTATAGCTTGTAAATAGTATAAGCGTTCTGAATAAGTATAAGTATTCAGAACAATTTGTAATCCAAGGGAATTTAATGCAAAAAATAATTGGCAGGTGTTCCAGTCAAATAAATGGTAGAATAGGTCTGTGAAAGCACGTATACCCATCCACGTCCTATTTTTATCAGAAACTATCAAATTATACTGATTTGTTTGTTTTCTTCGTACCCTACAAATCTGGAAGAGAAAAAAACAGCTCAGTTGCATGTGTTCACCCTAAAGTAATGTTGAATTGTTTTCAAGTTTCAACCAACATGACCAAATAAACTCTGACTAGGTATGTACTAAAATGGATGAAAACTAGCATTGGCTAAGGTTGACACAAACGGAAAACTAACCGTCAAAATACAAAAAGACAACAAAGTCAAAATTATCTGTGTATTTTTGGTAATTTCGGAACATCAAGGCATAACAAAATCTTGAACAATTCCAAACTGATGAAGAAGGGAACAGCAAGTATAAAACATATAACAGCGTCTGTCCTTTTTAAGACTCCGTTTTTAGGTTGTATCTTCGAGTTAAAATCATGTCAATTTTTGCCCAAAATAATTATGTTCACAGTAACTACTGACATCTGGAATAGTCTAAGAATCGGAGTTTTTAACATGATATGACATCACCCTCAATGTCTAAGAAAAGAAATGAGCGCAACTATATTCTGCCAAAGCTAGCAGTCACAAAATCCAAGTAATCTATGGCCATTATCAGCTTCGACTAAAACTAGCTAAAAAAAGCATAACGAACCTCCAAACATAGCAGCTAGTCTTACATAACTAACAAATGCTATAACCCTCACCTTTACAGAAGATCCCTTAAGATCAGATGCTTGCTTTACCACTGAAGTTTTGGAGATACCCTCTACAAAACTCTGACTACCTTCACTCAACCCCTTGCATGAAATGGGACCTGAGTCAGCCATAGGGATATCCTGATCAGCGGCCACAGTTGACCCGCCTTCTTTTGAACTAATTTTGTGTTCTAATGCAGCTTCAATATTTTGTAGGATCCAATCATGAACTTGTCCTGCAGGAACAGGAATGGCAGGCATGTCTGGATCTGAATTTGCAAAAAACGGAGCAGCCTGACTCAATGGAATTCTGTTAGATCCCTTTTCCCCGAACTGAATAAGAAATCCTAAATGCTCAAACCGTTCTAAGGTCAAGACCTGCAGAATGGAGCAAATGTAGAGATGTATATCATCTTCGAGAGAAAGCTTGAAGACATGCATATTTCTGCATAATAACACAGTGATTGTTCAACCTACAGAGGAAAGGAAAATGTTCTCCAATCAATGTGAACCTTTCTTGATAAGCATGCACAGAACTATGCTCTAACATACTAATTTCAGCATACATAAGAGATAGTTAAATACAATGTTCAAAGAATTTCAAAAATAAGTAGTACATGCTTGTATAATTAAAATGCTGTTTCACAGCAATGCAGAAGAGTTTGGTCAGAATTGGCAAAGTTGGTTCTTCACCTAATTTGATTTGAAGTTAAATAAGTAGTACATGCTTGTATAATTAAAATGCTGTTTCACAGCAATGCAGAAGAGTTTGGTCAGAATTGGCAAAGTTGGTTCTTCACCTAATTTGATTTGAAGTTGTCAATTTTACAAAAAACTTGAACTATTATTATTAGTTACATTATAATGTCATCTACTATTATTAGATTAGATACATTATAAGAACGATTGACGGTCCTCTGGATTCACTGAACGGCTGAACAAGAACAACTGGGCAAATGAATGCAGGTTTAAAGTTGAGTGTCTGCAAAAGAATAGTTAAACGAATGAAGATCTCATATTGCCATGATGTCATATGATTTTGATAAACTATTAAATCCGTCACAAATTTGATTGTTCCTCCATTTTATACAGAAAACTCTATGATGCTATAATATGACCACTAACAAAACCCTGCCCTAAAGACGTGAAAGGTAGAATTCGCCGAACTAAAATCGAGTGAAGAAACAAAAAATTGATAATACGGATATACTAACCAGGGATTCCTCATCTTCCCCATCCACTGAGTCCGCCAATAGAGAAAGTATGTTAGCCAGGTGCTTCTGTAAATACGATAACTGATGGGACTCCTCATCAGCCTGGGACGGCATAAACCGACGGCTGTTGCTGCGCATAAGCTACAACTCAATGGCACACACACAGTACACATAAGAATAACCAAACAAATACAACAGTATCTCCAACTTGTAAAACACAACATATACAGCATATTTTTGGATTATACGGTTAGCTTTGTAATAAAATATAGCCCAGTAACATACTAATATTAAGATGATGAGACTTCTTTTTGACGAAACTAGAGCATGCTTCAATCAGAGGTAGAGGCCATCAAAACAAAAAGAAGCCAACACGGGAATAGTGAAAGACAGTTTACAGCTCCAATGTAGTAGAATGGGCTTCGCCTTACTACCTTTTTGCTATTTTTTCAGAAATTAGTGCGAGAAACACCCCCACAGTGTATTTGAATTTTTGAAACTAGACATCTGTATACTATGGAACCCAAAGAACGGCAGATAAGACTACATAATCATAACGCCTCTCAACCCTAACTAGGTGTTTTTTTGAAAGAAGTGTGTGTGATTTCAAGTTCTCAACCAAGCATCAATTATCTACGAAATCCTCACTAATTTGATCAGTTGAGAAGTCAAAATTTTCTCAAAAGAGAATTAACAAAATCCACACCGCAATAAAATCAAAATGAGATAATTAGTACCTGCAATGGAGATAGAAACGAAACGAAACCATCAAATGCAGATGTTGAAGGCCAAACATCAGATACGGAAGCGGAATCTTTATGAGTTCTTGGAAGAAGCTTTTTGTAAGATTGAATGTAGAGAAATAAAATGAGATGATAAACATCAGCAGTTAGAGCATTTGATTGAGTGGCGATGGGATCAAAATCAGATGAAGGGAGTACAGAAGCAAGTGTCTGAATAACAAGATGAGCATAATCGGTCGAGATATTAAGGACTTGAGAAATGCCATCAGCATCAATACGATACGAAGATGTAGATGCTTTTTCAACGAGTTTATCTTTGAGTGGACCTAGGGTTACAGTTCCATCTGAGAAGATGAGTTTTGGAATTGGAAGAAGTCCATACTCGAATGGTTCTCTTCTAACTCGAACAAATATTTCTTCTTTTACAGAAGAAGACAGTGATGGTGGCTCAGCTTCTTCGTTCATCTCTGGCTTCTGAGGAGAGAGAAAAATGATATCACAAGAACAGATCTCTTCTGACTCTGCTGTATGGAGGAAATGAGAGAGTGATGAAGGCAAACCAAAGCAGAAGAAGAAAAGGAAAAGGTGGGCTGAGATGCATGTGCCCAACTGAGTGGAGAAAAATTAGTAAATACTTTATGGACAACGTTCCCCATGGTCGACTTTGTTAATGATGCCTCATGGTCTTTCAATCTAGCATTCAATGCTACTTGGTCATTACAATGATCCCATCATGAGTTCGTAATCGGAAACAATAATCATTGTTAAGATTTTATACAATCCGGATTTTTTTTGAAGCATGTATATTATATAAAAAAGAAACTAAATTGTGATCATACGTGGGAATGTGATTCCCATAGAGTTACTTGAGAGGATCTGGTTAAGAAAACGAGGGTTTGCTTGGTCTTCTATTGTGGTTGAGTTTTCCAGTTTGGCTACCATCTGCTGCACAGTTTGCTAGACCGTCTGCTGATTAGTTTCCTTTTCTATAATTTTGTTGAATAGCGCAGCACGAAATTTGTCGCATTTTTATTTATTTTCTGCAATCATTTCTGCAAAATATCAAGGTGCTTCTATCGGGGTTTTAATATAGCGCATGAGATTCTACGAATCCGTCTCAAATAACATTTTAGTCCATTGTCTTACCGTCGTAGTTCTGGATGCTATCACGGTTGCCCATGTCTTTGCAGATAGCGTAGTAGTTAATCCTAGAGGTTGCGTAAGAGTCATCACAGTTTGTGCTTCGAATCCCTGCAAATGAAACCTGCTCCCGCCATACCTGGATGGGCCCTAGCCGCCCCATCAGTGTTTATTTTAAACCAATCTGGTGTTGGAGTGGACCAGCCTACTTGGATGGTTGTTGTTGTCCTGGTGATGCTTGTTGTAGTCCTGGGAGGTGGTTCCCCGGGGAGAACTGGTGGCGAAATCTTTTTTGCACATTCAAATTCTTGTTGTTATGCTAAAGATCGCGCCATGATATTTTCATTAGTAGATTGTGTTTATTTGAACACGAGTTCATTTTTGGTCGTCCAGATTGACCAAAGTAGAAAGCAGAAAGATGTAATAGAAGAGACAGGTCCAGGTGAATGAAGTACATGTGAGATGCTTGTTTGAGGATTTAAGGGAATTGGTTGGTTGTTACCTTGGGGTTGGTTTCTTGATAAGCGATTGGAAAGGCCTGTCCACGCAGCCATTGCCACCAGGCAGTGAATAAGCATGTGTTCAGCTGTTTCTAGTTCGGAGTTGCATCGGGGAAAATATTGGAGCTGGTGAGGTTGATGTGATGTAACATTGAGAAGGTTGGTAATCCTTCGTTAATAACTTTCCACAAGAAAGGATGAATTTTGGGTGGGCATGGTAGGATCCATAAAAAAATTGGTTATTGGTAGGGTGTTTAGGTGTGAGTGGACAGATTATTTTATCTAGGGGGATATCAATTGGAAGGTTGATATTTATAATGTGTTGGATTGCATTAGGTGGAAAGTTGTTTAGTTGATCATGTCTCCAGTTACGGGAAAGAGGGTCAATTATATCAACTACAATTTGGATAAGATAGAAATGGATAGGATCAAGGTTTTGGAAGTGGAGTATCCAATTGGTTTGGATAGGTGTGTCTAAACCATTTCTTGTGCGATGAATATGTTGTTTTACGAAAGGTATTAGAGATGCCAGTATGAGCTCGGATATTCATTATGAGCTCGGATTTATTTTTTATTTTTTTCTTAGAAATTATATTAGTGTATCCTCGATTAGATTTACAAGATTATTGTCAAAATAGGCGAAAATCAGATTAAATTGTCGGAGTTGATTTCGAATTATACTATTATCCATCCTTTATATGTATAAAAAAATTGATACCTTTGTAGTTACTCTTGTCCTTTCTCTTCACAATTTACTTATAATTAATATTTTTATTTGTTGAATACCTAATCAGTATTCAAATGGATAGACTAAATTTAGTTTGGGTTCTTGACATAACCTGCGAGAGATAAGGGAAAAGATATTATATAACTGTTTGGAAAGGCATCAGATGGTTACTGTTTTAGAGATGCATCAATTAGTTAGTGGCGTTTCAATTTGAAACAAGATTTCAAAGGTCACAATTGTTTCAAACATGGAGTATAATGAGGGCTTTTCATATGGTTGAAGATACGTGTCTGTATCTTTTGCAATCTATAAAAAGGTTTCAAGTGATACTTGAAGAACACACTGTGTTAAAAACTCATCTCCCTCTTTCTTAAACGAGTAGTAATACCAATTAGAGTTCAAGAGTGAATCGTCGATTGTTGTTGATCACCGATCATGCAAAGGCTTGATTGTATCCTGAGAAACGGTTTGCATTCGATCCCGCAACAAACTTTTAGGGAGAGGGAGCAAATAATGTTTTAAGGAAAGCGATTACGCGACTTTAAGCCATGGATGTTTCGATTCCATACCATAAATCTCCAACAATCTTAAAACGTTATTTTATCAATGGAATTTGGAATGGTTACCGGTTTTATTTAGGGCTAGGCGCATGCAAGCTTGGAAAGGACAAGAAAAAGGAAAAGTGAATTGTCATTCTGATTCCCTGGCGTGAAACAGTTACAAGAATTGATATCGTGTTCTGTGTTTAAATGTATATTTTAATTCTTTAATTAAGAGTGGAAATCTAACGGCAAATAAAGAGTCCGAAAAGTACCGATTCTGGAAAACAGAATTCTTCAAGGCGTTCACCGTTAAAGGCTAAACCTTACCAATAAGTTTGTCTTTCCCAATTGTTCTTGTTTTATGGAATATGTTTAAGATGTTTTATGGTGCCCAATTTCTATGATTCATGATTCATATATCCATAGTTAGATACTTCATTGGATAAGAAATTGATAGTTGTGTTCTAGTGCTTCCGGTATTGTGATATCTACAATCCATGCGTTTGTGGAATTACCGATGATTAGGCTACTAATCTGATTAGTGATTGGGTAAAAATGATGTTTTGTTAGAATGACTTCCATTTAAAGTCTACCCTTGTCCTTCTCGATATGATGTGAATGAATGTCATTCCATACTATAATTTCTTAGGACACGAAGAGGTGTATGCTACATTTATTTTCGACGTACCCATATCTATATGCACGTATTATGAGGTGTTAGATGTTTGAATAAATATCTAGTGAAAAGTGATGAACCATGCCCATTAAATATAGTAGATACCTGTATCTTATTCTTACTTTGACACTCACGTTTGATGATTGTTTGAGACCGTTGATAAGTGCTTTATTTACATGTTTTGAATGTCAAATTCATACTTGTTTTAGCTATAATATTTGCATATTACCTTGTATTATGATAGTTTTATAGCTTTTGTCTTTTATTAGGTGAATCATCCGAAAAGAAGTGGAAATAGCTACAAAAGTGAAGTTTACAAGTGAAGAAGGGCCAAGGGCCAAGGACCCAGTGAAACTTAATAAAGGATTTCTCATTTACATCTTGAAGAGGGCGAAAATACGAAGCCAACGGCGAAAGAATGGAATCATTTGGATGTCGTATGAAGAAGTTATGGTGACTTAAGCTTGTCGGTTTCCTGAAGCTGACAGCTGAATGGCGAGTTATAAAGACACCAGGATAATTCACTCGGGGCTGCCACATTTGAGTTAAGATAACAACGCCAGGTTTTTCTTCTCCGACCATTTCAGGCTGTCTTCCACGGTGACTGAGATATTGGGTTTTGTGAGATCATGTAGATGGAGCAGCGAGAAATGAAGAAGCTCGAGTAATATGGGATAGATGGTCTCGAGGAATTGGATAAGTATTGAGATGCTATCATTATCGATCGGCAGAAGATGATGGGTCGTGATGACGATAAGGAAGAGTTTCAGCAAAACAGGGGATGGTGATGATTTGGTGGTCATGCTGTGGCTGTAGTATTAGCTGAGAAGATGGTTGAATGGGTTAGATAGAAGAAGCCGAGAGGAGGAGAAAGCTCGTGTTGGATTTGAGTCGAGGAGTGGCGCTGCTGCTGTGATGGCAGTTGGAGAAAGAATTGCAGTTGTTTCTACCATTGGCAGTGATTACGGCGGAATGGTGTATTCGAGTCTGTGAAATGGAATGGACGGAGGAGTATATACTATGATCGAGTTTATATGGAAGATGAAAAAGAACTCGAGCTAGGATCCAAACCAGTTGGGACTCGAGCGTTGTTGCTTAACAGGGACGGGTTGGCAGTGCATGGTGATACTCCGATAACATGAGGAGGAAGCTGAGATGATATTACTACAGTTGATTGATGGAATTAGAGCATGGCACTGTGCTTAGTAGTTCTGTAGTTGGAGGATATGATCCCTGCTGTGTAGAAGATTTGAGGATGCAGCTACGAGTTGAAGCTGTGAATGGAGTTTGAATGAGTTTCAGGGAGGAGCTTCCATTGAAGATGGAGTTGAATATGAAGCGGAGTATTGCCAGATGCTGTTTCCATTAATTGGCAGTGATGACGAGCTGAGCTCGAGTTAAAAAAAAAAACAGGGACAGAGTATGGCAGTGATGACCAGCGAGTAATGGTGGTTGGGTCCGAGTCTAAATGGTTACGGGTTATGAAGATGGGTTTGAGTTTGCACGCTTTTGGGACCCGAAAACTCGGACGAGAAGTCAGGGAAGAATTAGAATGTGAAAAATACTAGAACCACCCTACTATATGGGTTCAATATTTAGAAGCCCCACAAAATGGATCCTCCACTATCAACTCCATACTTTAGGAAAATGATATTGCTAGGCCCGAAATATCAAATTCTCTTCAGATCTGGCCCATAATTTTATTTAATGTATTTTTTTATTGACAAAACTACCCTTTGCAATAAATACAAGAGGAATGTCGGTAGATATTTTCATTTTCCAAATTTCTTTCTCTCTCATTTTATCTCTCTCGTTTGCAGAGAAAAAAATATTCTAGGGTTCTTATGAGATTCATTTTCATCTTCTTCTTTTAGATCTTCTACTGCAACAAAGATGAAGTAGTTTTAGGTTTTTTTCACCGTTTTTTCATCTTCTCCATCGATTCCTCTGTAGTCTCAGTTGTTACGAAGGTCAACCACATCTGATATAGAGAGATCATATGGAAGATGAAGAAGATCAACTGCACCTGAAGATTCATCTACAGAATCAAATCGACATGCAGATAAGTTTATTTGTTGTTACGAATTTTATACTTCGATTTTCGAAGCGATTCAAGCAAATATCTACCTGTATATGTTCTTGAAAGTTTGATTTCCAGAGTAATCCTGTTATAATCTCACCTTAATCATACTTTTGAGAGAAAATCACTAACAAATTTCAAGAAAAATTATAAGAATTTTTTTAGGGTTCTTGAAAAAAGTTCGATCTATATCTTAATCTCTTATCTCGATCGAAATTTGGTTTTCAGATTCAAAATCAGTGAATTATTATCTCTGTTACCCATCTATTTGATACAAATTTTATTTACTTTGATTTTCAAACTGCGCTCATGCCTAGCGTTAACTGTTATTGATTGATTGTTTTAAGTTCGATCCAGATTTGTTTTATATGATATCTCTAAGTTGAATATTATATAATGCTATCTCACAATCTCGCAGATATTATATGTTATCTCTAAGTTGAAACTGATACATAATGCTCATTTCAAAATGAAACTTATCAAGTCTTTGATTAATAGGGTGAAGGAGGAGCAGATGTTGCTGAAGCTAGGTTTTGTAGTTGCAAGTGAAAACAACTCTGATTTGGAGAAACAATTAAAATTCAATGATTTTAACTCTATTGCGGAGATAAATGTATGTGTGCAACTTCCTAAATTCATTTGTGTTATGTCAATTGGATAATATTATAATTATCATCTTTGTGTTTAGGCTAGTTCAAGTGCCTAATGTTGTTATTATGTGATACAGTGAACTTTTCTTCTTGGAGCTGTAGCAAAATCAGGAGCTTATGTGGTGACTTACCCTCTTCTAGGCTTTGATGGTAATTATTCATACTAACATGTGAACACATTGTGTGGAATGATAAATTCTTGTCTCCGTGGAAAAACATGGCAGTTTTTAGTTTGACTTAGTAGTAAATACCCATTGTCTAATGTACATCATTGATTCATGAGTTACCCGTCGTGTTGGTTAAAGTCTTGTTTCACCTAATAAATTAAGTTGCGCAGAATTTAAAAGAAGTTGCACTAGCATCTGCTAGTTATATACGTTATAGTATGCCGCATTTCAGTTGATCAAGTGTTATTTGATCTTATTTATTGAGTAGTCTTCACTGTTTAAGAATCGCAAGTAGCTCTATTTGATCCCTATTTCTAACGCTGATGAAGATAACATATATGCTCTGAGTACACAAGGCATATACAAGTGAAACTGCTGATTACACAAGCCATATGGATGTGTAACTGAAGGTTACACAAGCCATATAGATGTGTAACTGCAGGTTACACAATCCATATGCATGTGTAACTGCTGTTTACACAAGCTATATAAGTCAGGCTTCTGCTCTTTGCTCTGCGTATATAGTGTCTGAAGCTCGGTAATAACAAGTAAATTTGTTCAGTACCATGGTTGTTCTTGAAACACAAGTGGTATTCTAGTTGGTGTGTTTTCATAGTGTTGTAATAGATGTAGTAGCATAAAATTTCATGTTTGAGCTTATGTTGGTTGGATAAGTAGTAGCTTTTAGAGTCTCTAGATTACATGGGTTATTTTCATAGTGTTGTAATGCTTAGTTTTTTTTTTCTTTGTCACTGGTCTTGCTGAGCTTGTATTTCAGTAGTTATATGGATGTGTAACTAGTAGTTACACAAGCTATATGGATGTGTAACTGCTAGTTACACATGCTGTAAAACCACATATATTACTCAAGAAAACTTGCAAGATGGAGTTTATGATTCTTCCACTTGCTAGATGGTTTTATCCTTTGTTCAGTCCCATAGCTTCGTGCAAGTAAATTCTTTTGGAAGTTTGTTATGTCGTATTCTGCGAAACTTGTATGACATGAAATGAGAAAATATAACTATTACATATTATGCATTAGACGAGCAAAAATGATATCATGTGGTTGCATAGGATATTTCAGTTTAATGATTTTATTATGTTTAATGTTTCAGCAGTTTCTAATGCAGAAAAGCGACTCTGAAGCATAGTCAAGTCCAGATCATTAGACTCCAATGCTTAATGAGAAGGAGAAAGCTAAAGCTGAGATACATCATATGTTGTAAGTGTCATTTATCTTATTTATTGAGCAACTCTATGTGATATCCTTGTTTCTAGCGCTGATGAAGATAATTTATATGCTCTGAGTACACAAGCATATGGATGTGTAACTGGAGATTACACAAGCCATATGCAAGTGTAACTGCCGTTTTGCATAAGCCATTACATGTGTACCTGATAAGCACCATGAAACCCAACTGTTTCAGTTAGCGTGTTCATCTTGAGTAACATTATCTATTGTTTATGCTTTCTTTGCTAAGTTTTTTGTAAATTATGTATCTTATGTTTGCTTTTAAGTGTTTAGGTACTTTGGAGTCATTTGGAACAAAAGAAGAAGAAACGTCGCTTAAAAGGGAAAGGCGGATTATTTCTCATGTGCCTTTAGGATGACACTACCAATATAAGTGAATGGAACCATTTTGGTTGCAGGAGTTGAGGAACCCATTAACTAAAAGAACGAACAGATCTTAGGCGTTAGAAATACATGATAGTTGTTACCATGTCTCGGAATGTCACCATATCACTTTCTGTTTTTATTTTTGTAAACTTTTTGTTTCTCTAAGTGATTTGGTGGGTCACTAACATCGAATTGTTATTACTGCGAGGATGAAATAGAGTGATTGAGTTACTAAAAAAAAGAGATCAGACCAATTAGACCAACCGGTGTATATATATAAAAGAAAATGACACTTGGATAGCAATATGTGTGTGTTCTCCCTGTCTCCGTCACCGAAACAAGCATGGAACGCAGGATCCATGGGAATTACCATGTAATCTGCTGACAAGAAGCATTCGCTTGGATCCAAAAGATCTAATCATGTTGTCAATTAAAAAAAAATTGAAAAAGAAAGAAAAATAAAATAATTATTGTTCAATAAAATCGACTCTTGGTTCCCTTGTATATGCCAGTTGGGTTGATCTAGAATTAAAATTGTTGACCGCTAGTTCCCTTGTATATGCCAGTTGTGTTGACACTAGAATTCAGACCAGTATCTCAATCCAATAGGATTCATAGGTTCATCTTGATGGTGACCTTCAGAAAGATATGGGAAACACCGTTCACTTAGTCAACATTCGCAAACATCTATCTCTATATCCATTTTCTTAATCTATTCATGTGTGATTGTGGTTGGCTAGATTCCGAGTATTGTGGTTTGTTCGAATTTCAGAGTACAACTTTGTTTACTTATGTTTGAATTGGATTTGCATCAGGGTACTTCCTCCTGTAGCCATTTTGGATTTGTTCATAGATTTGTCACAGGTAACTGGAGTTGGAAATATAGGTTTTGTAGGTAGACCTCTTGTAAACCTTCACGAGACTTTAACTCGTCCACTAGGAACACCTAGGGGTTCAAGGGCTTGTTATACGTGCTAAATGTGACCGTATCCTCAACGACAGGGAGTTATATGTATGTTTTAGAATTAGTTTTGTTTGACTTGCTCGAGGACTAGCAAAGTCTAAGTGTGGGGGAATTTGATAGGTGTCTAAAACACCTTAATATTTATCTATTGTTTATGCTTTCTTTGCTAAGTTTACTTGTAAATTATGTATCTTATGTTTGCTTTTAAGTGTTTAGGCACTTTGGAGTCATTTGGAACCAAAGAAGAAGAAACGTCGCTTAAAAGAGCAAGGAAGATTGTTTCTCATTATTTGCTTTTATTTCTTCATCTCTGTCTGAAAACTTTATTGATCGAATTTATCTGTCTGAAAAGCATGACAGCTTTATGATGAAGAGAAATTGAATAGAAGAAGTGAATTTGAGAAATAAGAGACAGCTGCTGTTGGTGGAAGAATTCAAAAGAAGAAAAGAACGTTCATTTGAAGCAAGGAGGGAAGAATCGTCGTTACACAGGTAAGCGCTATCGGGAGCAAAATGGAGGAAAATGAGCTGTCATTCTTTGATGACTCATATCAACTTTTAGGGTACCTAGAGTCATCTGGGTACCCTTTATCTAGTCTACGTGGGAGGCTATATCCACTTCCATTCCTATACAAAACCTAAAATTCAGAGAAACCAATTCTGTCAATTATTTTTCACCTGAAATCAAGAAAGGAAGAGAAATGAGAGGAGGCCGTTTTTGTAAGAGAGAACTCTATTACAGAGGAACATAGAGATGAAGATTTGAAGATCTCACTGTTGCTGTTGAAGCTCTGATGAAGCAGAAATTAAGAAAGAAATTAGGGTTTAAAGCCATTGCTGCTGTTGATTTAGGGATATGAGATATAAGGGTTTCTGAATTCGATTCTCAAAGAAAGAAAAAGAAGAAAGTCACGGGATTATGAAGAGATGGGTCTGCGATGTTTGATGACTGAGATGATTCAGGCAAGGAAGATGAATAACTAGAGGTTTGTGATGTTCTGAAATAGAGAAGGTTTTGAATAAGATGATGAAACTGAATTTGAAGAAGGCTTGAATCTGAAAAGGGTTTTACACATAAAAAAGATCGATGTAGTAGCTGCTGGTGATGGGATGAAGAAGGATATAAAGAACTTGTTGTTCAGAGTATGAAGATGCATATAGACAAGCTGGTGGTTTATAGTGGTCAAGCAGATGGTATTGATGCTGGTGACTGTGCTGTTGAGGGAATGAATGTAGTACTGTGTTGCAGGTAACTGCGACGGGAAGAAAGATTGAAGCTCAAGACTGGCTTAAATGAATGCTTAGGCTTGTAGTTCAGGTGGAATGTATTATGTTGCAGCTGAGATGAAGGTGCAATGACTGAGTTGAGCAGCTGTTGTGGTGAACAAGAAGTTGATACTGAAGTTGAGAGATGTACCAGGTGCAGCTAAGTAATGGGTCTTGAAACAGAACTGGTGGTGTTGTTGCCTGGTGGTGGTTACAATGGGTTTTAGCAGTTGATGGCCTAGAAGAGATGGAGTGTTAGTAGAAGACAGAAATGCAGAGAATGGTTGCAGTCGAGCTATGTGCTGGAATTAATATGTTGTTGTGTTGGCTCAAAAATGGTGTAGATGAATGTTAGGTTTACAGGTGATATTGAAGCTGAGTTGGTGTTGGTACAACAAGAGATGAAATTGATTCATGGGTTTTACAGCTCGACTGAAGTTATCGCAACTGATTTTGGTGGTTTAAGGAACTGATGGTTGCAGTAATGACATTGAGTAGATGAGCAGTTTTGTAGCTATAGCTGAGTAACGGGTGATGTTGCAGTACATGGATGATAAGATGGTGGTGTTTATATCCAAGGAGTTGGTGGTTTGCTAATGGAGTTGATGCTGCAGTTGGAGTATGGAATGTTGAGGCCACAGGATTGATTTGCAGGGATGAAGCGCTACTATGGCCGAAAGTGGAGAAGGATGGTGCAACACTGAGAGCAGCCATGCAACTGCTTTGGACTGGGATCAAGTCAGGTGAGTTAGCCCATGACTCAGCCCTGACTCTCTCTGACTCGGTGACCTTGACCTGACTGAGTTGACTGCCTGACTTAACTGTTTGACCGGGTTTGACCGTCGAACAGTTTGACATTAACGGTCACCTGAGCTACTTCCCAACAACTTTGCCTGCCAACTTCCGGACACTTCACCAGTTTTCAGGCGACTACTTTTGAAGCAGATTTTCCTACACGAGTCTTTCTACACGCGGGTTTGGTGGACACATTGGATATGGGCTTTTGAGACATGACCTAGTTTTGGAGACAAGAAAGCTACAAAAGGAAAGAGACTTCTACAATTTTGGGATATCACGTATTCTATTATTCTACTTGGAGATTTTGGAGAGAACGGCTACTAGGGATTACTTTCGTTATTTTTCATTTTCTTTATTATCGATTATGATTATGATGAACTCCATCAATTTGAGTAGCTAAATACAATTATTGGTTATGGTATAAAGTTGATTTCATCAAACATGATATTTGATTCAGTGAATTAGTTTTGTATCAATTCTATCGTTTATGATTCATCGTTTTTATTATAATATGATTTGAATGCTAGTTTGGTTGAGTCCGGAATCAATTGGATTTGTTTTCATCTCTATAGCTATGTTAGAGTTTTCAATACGTAAAAGTTGTTAATCTTTGATTTCTAGTAGCATCTTGTGGTTAGTTCTTGTAGTGATACAATTATTAATCGCATATGAATCATAACCTTAATTTGTTAAAACGAATTAGTGCTTTTACACGTTTGTTTGCATTGATTAGTCTTATTTCATAGAACTTATTTCTCTTAGGGAGTTAAAATTAATTGTGCTTTTACACTTTAGGTTGCTTTCTAGGTAGATTTCACAATAGCATCTTTTTATGTTGTTTGTGATAAAATCAGGAAATAAATGGGATACTCTTCCGATCAAGATATCCCAGGACTTTTGATAATTGCGTGATTAAAATACCAATTCTAGCCATTGATGAAAATACATGTTTGTGAATGATACTATCCCGTGACCAATATCTTCTCCTTATTGATTATTCCAATTATTTTATTTGCTTTGCTTAATTTTATTGCTTTCATTAAAAAAAAAACCCTGGTTACTAAGAACCTGAAATTGCATAACAACAATTGCCTCTCTGTGGATACGAACTCTTTCGTACCATATACTTAATCCATATTATTTGTAAGTGAGAAAGTGAAATTATTTTTGACGCATACGACAGCGATTAAATTTTGGTGTCGCTGCCGGGGAGGCATATGGCTTGTTATATTGTTTTTAGTTTCTTTTTATTATTTCTGCTTTTATCTTTGCTTCTTGTTTTTTTTTTCTGACTTAGTTTGTGAGAATTGTTTTTCAGGTACTAATCCCTGACTCCCAAGAATTGGAATTATCAAAGGTGCGGGATAACCACTCGTGAAGGAACAATACTCCAAGCAAGAGCTGACGAGACGAAAGAACTAGAGTTGGAAGTAGAGGAAGAAGTTGTAGAACAAGAGGTTCCGTTTGAACAAGAAACACCTTTTGAAGAAGAAGCAATGTGTGATGCAAATCGTACACTCAAGGACTTGGCTTCTCACAAGATGGATACACAACAGTGGTGTATTCAAACAAACTCTACTTTCGAGATCAAGCCGTAGTTTCTTACAGAATTACCAAATTTCCATGGAATGGTGAATGAAAACCCAAACAAGCATCTTATGGACTTCCACACCATTGTCATGGCCATGCTTCCAGCGGAGACAGATGCAGATGGTGTAATGTTGAAAGTTTTTCGATTCTCTTTGGCGGCTAGTGCTAAGCATTGGTTGTATTATTTTCCTTACGGAAGTGTCACAACATGGAATGGGTTGAAGAAAATCTTTTTAGATAGATATTTTCCTGCATCAAAGGCTACTCAAATTCGCAAGGATATTTGTGGGATGAAGCAAAATGTGGGAGAATCTTTATATAAATATTGGGAACGATACAAGAGACTGGTGGCAAGCTGTACTCACCACCAATTCCGTGACGCTATGACTATCCAATACTTCTATGAAGGACTCCAAGCAAGTGATAGGACTTTTCTTGACGCTGCGGGTGGTGGTGCACTAGTGAACAAGATGGTGACACAAGCTAGAGAGTTTATTTAAAACATGGCAGCAAACTCCCAACAATTCTTGAGTCGTGGTTCAGATGTGCTTCTTAGGAGAGTAAATGAAGTGAGCGAGGTCGAGGAAATTCGTCAACAACTGGGTAACATGACAGCAATGATGCAACAAGTTGCAGTCATGGTGATACCAAGTTCCCCTCAAGGGTATGAAGATGCCAATGAACAAGCTAACATGATCTTTCCAAATCAGCAAAGACGGTATGATCCATATTCAAACACTTACAATCCGGGATGGAGAGATCACCCCAATTTTAGCTATGCAAAAAAGAAAGGAGCGGTTCAACAATCTAATTTCAATCGTCCGAGTGGATTTCAACCTCAACAACAACAATCTCAACAACAACAATTTCAGCAACAATAACAACCTCAAAATCAGGGGTCAAGTATGGAAGAATTGTTGAAATATTTTATGCAAAAGAAAGGAGAGTACGGTTAAGGAGTTGCAAGCTCAAGTTGGTTCTATGGCTATTGAGTTGAACCAATTGAAGGCAAAAAATGGTGGGAAACTCCCTTCTCAACCTATTAACCCAAAAGAGGATGTCATCGCAATTACGTTGAGAAGTGGTACACAACTTGTGCAACCCGAAGTTACTGATTCAGGTAAAGAAGAAGCTCCAAAGGAGCCGGTTTTGGAGGAAAAGAGTGTTGATTTTCCTCAAACTCCCGAGATACCTATTCCTAACTTTAAAACTCCTATTTTTACTTATGTTCCTCCTTTACCTTACCCTCGCAGATTTGCAAATTCCAAGAAGGCGGAACTAGAAAAGGAAATTTTAGACATTCTCAAGATGATCCATGTGAACATACCGCTCATAGATGCTATAAATCAAGTTCCAAAGTATGCAAAGATGTTGAAGGACTTGTATACCAACAAACAAAGGCTCAAAGTCAATGAAGTGCTAAGTGTGGGGGAGAATGCTTCGGAAATCTTACAACACAAACTCCCACTGAAATGCAAGGATCCTGGTAGCTTTGACATTCCCGTCAAGATTGGTAACACTACATTTAACAAAGCAATGTTGGATTTAGGTACATCCGTTAATGTTTTGCCTGCATCTATGTATAATTCACTTGATTTAGGTCCTCTTAAAAAGTCTGGAATTGTGTTGCAATTATCCGATCGTTCTAATGTCTACCCAATAGGTATTGTTGAAGATGTTCTTGTGCAGGTTAATCAATTAGTATTTCCAGCTGACTTTTGTGTGTCAGAGATGAATGAAGGTTCACCAGACTCATCTCTTCCATTGCTACTTGGGCGTCCCTTCATGAAAACGGCGAAATCAATCATTGATGTAAACAAGGGAACGCTAACTATGGAGTTTGATGGAGAAACAATACGTTTCAACATTTTCGAGACGATGAGATATCCTAGTGATGTCCACTCTTGTTTCTCCATTGATGTGATGGATACATTAGCACAATAAATGTTTGAATTAAATGGTGATGATGCTTTGGAAATCGTTCTAACTACATCCATTGATAATGGTGTAGAGTGTGGTAATGAAGTCAAGGAATCCCTTGGTGATCTTAACTCACTACAAGGATGCCCGGAAACTCATAATATCTCTTTTATTTCTTTACCATGCAGTGATAAAAAACTTTTACCATCCATTATTAAATCTCCAAAGTTGGAATTGAAACCTTTTCCAAGTCACTTAAAGTACTTGTACTTGGGTGATAAGGAAGAGTTACCTGTGATTGTTTCTAACGAGCTTAATGAATTACAGGAGCAAAAACTTTTACGAGTTCTAAGGAAGTACAAGAAGGCCATAGGATGGACAATTGCGGATATCAAGGGTATAAGCCCTGCCGTTTGTATGCACAAGATCCGTTTGGAGGACGATGCAAAGCTTACAAGGGAAACGCAGCATCGATTGAACCCCCCAATGATGAAAGTTGTGAAAAAGGAGATACTCAAGCTTTTGGAAGTGGGTGTTATCTACCCCATATCCGATAGCAAGTGGTTGAGCCCGGTATAAGTAGTACCAAATAAATCAGGTGTGACGGTAGTGGAGAATGATAAGAAGGAACTTGTCCAACTCGTGTGCAAACCGGTTGGAGGATTTGTATTGATTACAGAAAATTGAATGCCATCACTAGGAAGGATCACTTTCCTTTACCATTTATTGATCAAATGCTTGAACGTTTAGCTGGACACTCTTACTATATTTTTCTTGATGGTTATTCAGGGTACAATCAAATTGTGATAGCGCCGGAGGATCAAGAGAAAACCACTTTCACTTGTCATTTTAGTACTTTTTCTTATAGGAGGATGCCTTTTGGCTTGTGCGATGCTCCATCTACCTTTCAAAGGTGTATGGTAAGTATCTTTTCCGAGTATGTTGAAAACATTATTGAAGTATTCATGGACGACTTTAGTGTCTTTGGTGATTTATTTGACCTTTGTTTGAACAACTTGTCACTAATCCTTGAACGATGTGTTGAAACAAACCTTGTGCTAAATTGGGAGAAGTGCCATTTTATGGTAACTCATGGCATAGCTTTAGGCCATATAATATCTTCAAAAGGATTGGAAGTTGATAAATCTAAGATAGACCTTATTCGTGCTCTAACCCCTCCCACTACGGTGAGGGAGATACGTTCTTTTCTTGGTCATGCAGGTTTTTATCGTAGATTCATCAAGGACTTTTCCAAGATAGCATCACCACTTTGCAACTTATTGCAGAAAGATGTAGTTTTTAACTTTGATGAAAAGTGTATGGCGGAGTTCAATCGTTTGAAAGAAATTTTGATATCAACCCCTATCATTAAACCACCGGATTGGAGCAAGCCTTTTGAGCTTATGTGTGATTCAAGTGACTATGCGGTTGGTGCGGTGCTTGGGTAGCGTGTGGGGAAGATACCTCATGCAATTTATTATGCTTCTAGGACGCTCAATGAGGCCCAACAAAACTATACAACCAATGAAAAAGAGTTGTTAGCTATTGTATTTGCATTGGAAAAATTTCGCTCTTATCTAATTGGTACAAAAGTCGTTGTCTTTTCTGATCACGCAACACTTAGGTACTTTCTTACAAAGAAAGAGGCGAAACCAAGGCTCATACGCTGGATTCTACTCTTGCAAGAGTTTGCCATAGAGATCAAAGACAAGAAAGGAATTGAGAACACCGTTGTGGATCACTTGAGTCTTCTTGCTGTGGACAAGGAATCTATCACATTGCGTGAAAGTTTCCCGGATGAGCAACTATTCTCAATTTTCTTAGGAGAACCATGGTACACTGATATTGCTAATTACTTGGTGTCTAAAAAAATCCCAAAGAACTTGTCTCGTGCTGAGAGGGACAAACTTAAGCGTCTATGAAACCAATACATATGGGATGATCCATACTTATGGAAACATTGTAGTGATCAAGTAATACGAAGGTGCGTTCCCGAATTTGAATTTAATTATATCTTGTCTTTTTGTCACTCCTATGCTTGCGGAGGACATTTTGGGAGTAAGAGAACCGCTCACAAGGTACTTGAAAGTGGTTTCTTTTGGCCTACCTTGTTTAAAGATGCATATACATTTTTTACAACTTGTGATAGGTGCCAAAGAACAGGCAATCTAGGTGCTCGAAATCAAATGCCACAAACTTTTATTCAATTTATTGAAGTTTTTGATGTATGGGGTATCGATTTTATGGGTCCTTTTGTCAACTCTCATGGAAATTTTTATATCTTACTTGCTGTTGATTATGTCTCGAAATGGGTGCAAGATAAGGCTACCCCAACTAATGATTCTAAAGTGGTTTCAGATTTTGTGCAAGCTAATATTTTTGCAAGGTTTGGAATTCCAAGAGCCATAATTAGCAATGGGGGTTCACACTTCAAAAGCAGGTTCTTACAAAGCCTGTTGAAGAAGTACAATGTGTCGCACAAGATTGCAACACCTTATCATCCTCAAAAAAATGGACAAGCCGAGGTTTCTAACCGAGAGGTGAAATCCATTCTTGAGAAGACGGTAAATCCAACAAGGAAAGATTGGAGCACGCGACTTAATGATGCTTTGTGGGCTTATAGAACCGCATACAAGACACCTATTGGGATGTCTCCCTTTAGGCTTGTGTATGGTAAACCTTGTCATTTACCCTTTGAGATTGAGCATAAGGATTTTTGGGCTATCAAAGCAATGCAATATGGAGATGGATGGTGCTGGAAAGCAAAGGAAGTTACAACTCGAAGAGCTAGAAGAGCTTCGAAATGATGCATTTGAAAGCTCACGCATTTACAAGGAGAAAACAAAGGCATTTCATGATACTATGATTTCTAGAAAGCAATTTTGTGTTTGGAAGAAAGTGCTTTTGTTTAATTCTCGCTTGCAATTATTTTCGTGTAAATTAAGGTCACGTTGGATTGGACCTTTTATTTTTACTAATGTGTTTTCTCATGGTGCAGTAGAAATTCGTAACATTGCTACAGGGAAAGATTTTAAAGTGAATGGGCACCGGTTGAAGCCATATTATGAGAACTTATCTTCAGAAGTCGTGGAAGGAATCAATTTTGTGGAAGCACTCCCTCTGGAGGAGTGATTGGAGCTGAAAGTCAGGCTGACGACTTTAAACCAAGC
This sequence comes from Papaver somniferum, assembly GCF_003573695.1. NCBI lineage: Eukaryota > Viridiplantae > Streptophyta > Magnoliopsida > Ranunculales > Papaveraceae > Papaver > Papaver somniferum. The sequence continues at coordinate 45,126,106 of NC_039363.1, forward strand.
GCTTAGTGGGAGGCAACCCACCGGTTTTGTATCTTTATCTTTTTATTTTTAAGCATTTTATCTTTGTTTTTGCATATCATTTGTGGAATTTCCCACCTTGAACTTTCCTTTGAATGACTAAATTTTACATTGAAGACAATGTAAAGTTTAAGTGTGGGGGAGCATTTATATGTTTGTATAGTTTGTTTAATGCCTTTACTAAAAAAAAGAAGAAAATAGAAAAATGAAAAAAATTGCTTCATACACTCCGAAACCTAGAAACATGTGCCTTTAGGATGACACTACCAATATAAGTGGATGAAACCATTTTGGTTGCAGAAGTTGAGGAACCCATTGACTAAAAGAACAGACAGAGCTTAGGCGTTAGAAATACATGATAGTTGTTACCATGTCTCGGAATGTCACCATATCACTTTCTGTTTTTATTTTTGTAAACTTTTTGTTTCTCTAAGTGATTTGGTGGGTCACTAACATCGAATTTTTATTACTGCTAGGATGAAATAGAGTGATTGAGTTACTAAAAAAAAAGAGATCAGACCAATTAGACCAACCGGTGTATATATATAAAAGAAAATGACACTTGGATAGCAATATGTGTGTGTTCTCTCTGTCTCCGTCACCGAAACAAGCGTGGGACGCAGGATCCATGGGAATTACCATGTAATCTGCTGACAAGAAGCATTCGCTTGGATCCAAAAGATCTAATCATGTTGTCAATTAAAAAAAAATTGAAAAAGAAATAAAAAAATAAAATAATTATTGTTCAATAAAATCTACTCTTGGTTCCCTTTTATATGCCAGTTGGGTTGATCTAGAATTAAAATTGTTGACCGCTAGTTCCCTTATATATGCCAGTTGTGTTGACACTAGAATTCAGACCAGTATCTCAATCCAATAGGATTCATAGGTTCATCTTGGTGGTGACCTTCAGAAAGATATGGGAAACACCGTTCACTTAGTCAACAATCGCAAACATCTATCTCTATATCCATCTTCTTAATCTATTCATGTGTGATTGTGGTTGGCTAGATTCCGAGTATTGTGGTTTGTTCGAATTTCAGAGTACAACTTTTTTTACTTATGTATGAATTGGATTTGCATCAGGGTACTTCCTCCTGTAGCCATTTTGGATTTGTTCATAGATTTGTCACAGGTAACTGGAGTTGGAAATATAGGTTTTGTAGGTAGACCTCTTGTAAACCTTCACGAGACTTTAACTCGTCCACTAGGAACACCTAGGGGTTCAAGGGCTTGTTATACGTGCTAAGTGTGACCGTATCCTCAACGACAGGGAGTTATATGTATGTTTTAGAATTATTTTTGTTTGACTTGCTCGAGGACTAGCAAAGTCTAAGTGTGGGGGAATTTGATAGGTGTCTAAAACACCTTAATATTTATCTATTGTTTATGCTTTCTTTGCTAAGTTTACTTGTAAATTATGTATCTTATGTTTGCTTTTAAGTGTTTAGGCACTTTGGAGTCATTTGGAACCAAAGAACAAGAAACGTCGCTTAAAAGAGCAAGGAAGATTGTTTCTCATTATTTGCTTTTATTTCTTCATCTCTGTCTGAAAACTTTATTGATGCAAATTTATCTGTCTGAAAAGCATGACAACTTTATGATGAAGAGAAATTGAAGAGAAGAAGTGAATTTGAGAAATAAGAGACAGCTGCTGTTGGTGGAAGAATTCAAAAGAAGAAAAGAACGTTCATTTGAAGCAAGGAGGGCAGAATCGTCGTTACACATGTAAGCGCTATCGGGAGCAAAATGGAGGAAAATGAGCTGTCATTCTTTGATGACTCATATCAACTTTTAGGGTACCTAGAGTCATCTGGGTACCCTTTATCTAGTCTACGTGGGAGGCTATATCCACTTCCATTCCTATACAAAACCTAAAATTAAGAGAAACCAATTCTTTCAATTATTTTTCACCTGAAATCAAGAAAGGAAGAGAAATGAGAGGAGGCCATTTTTGTAAGAGAGAAATCTATTACACAGGAAAAAAGAGATGAAGATTTGAAGATTTCATTGTTGCTGTTGAAGCTCTGATGAAGCAGAAATTAAGAAGGAAATTAGGGTTTAAAGCCATTCCTGCTGTTGATTTGGGGATATGAGATATAAGGGTTTCTGAATTCGATTCTCAAAGAAATAAAAAGAAGAAAGTCACGGGATTATGAAGAGATGGGTCTGCGATGTTTGATGACTGAGATGATTCAGGCAAGGAAGATGAATAACTAGAGGTTTGTGATATTCTGAAATAGAGAAGGTTTTGAATAAGATGATGGAACTGAATTTGAAGAAGGCTTGAATCTGAAAAGGGTTTTACACAGAAAAAAGATCGATGTAGTAGCTGCTGGTGATGGGATGAAGAAGGATATAAAGAACTTGTTGTTCAGAGTATGAAGACGCATATAGACAAGCTGGTGGTTTATAGTGGTCAAGCAGATGGTATTGATGCTGGTGACTGTGCTGATGAGGGAATGAATGTAGTACTGTGTTGCAGGTAACTGCAACGGGAAGAAAGATTGAAGCTCAAGACTGGCTTAGATGAATGCTTAGGCTTGCAGTTCAGGTGGAATGTATTATGTTGCAGCTGAGATGAAGGTGCAATGACTGAGTTGAGCAGCTGTTGTGGTGAACAAGAAGTTGATACTGAAGTTGAGAGATGTACCAGGTGCATCTAAGTAATGGGTCTTGAAACAGAACTGGTGTTGTTGTTGTTATACTGGTGGAGTGCAGGTGATGTTAGCGACGGAGAATGAAAATGGTGGTAAGCTGCCAGGGAAGACTTGGATTCGCCTAGATGTATGCTTAGGATTTTACAGGTTATGATATGTGCAAAGTGTTGCCACTGTAATGGGTTATCATGGTTTCTTGAGCTGCTACAAGGTGATGCTGCCAATGGGTATTACAGGTGCAGTGAGAGTCACTGAAGTGAAGCTGAAGTGGAGGTGGTAGTTCAGCGTGGTTCAGTGTTACAATGCAGTGCCTGGTGGTGGTTACAATGGGTTTTAGCAGTTGATGGCCTAGAAGAGATGGAGTGTTAGTAGAAGACAGAAATGCAGAGAATGGTTGCAGTCGAGCTATGTGCTGGAATTAATATGTTGTTGTGTTGGCTCAAAAATGGTGTAGATGAATGTTAGGTTTACAGGTGATATTGAAGCTGAGTTGGTGTTGGTACAACAAGAGATGAAATTGATTCATGGGTTTTACAGCTCGACTGAAGTTATCGCAACTGATTTTGGTGGTTTAAGGAACTGATGGTTGCAGGAATGACATTGAGTAGATGAGCAGTTTTGTAGCTATAGCTGAGTAACGGGTGATGTTGTAGTACATGGATGATAAGATGGTGGTGTTTATATCCATGGAGTTGGTGGTTTGCTAATGGAGTTGATGTCGCAGTTGGAGTATGGAATGTTGAGGCCACAGGATTGATTTGCAGGGATGAAGCGCTACTATGGCCGAAAGTGGAGAAGGATGGTGCAACACTGAGAGCAGCCATGCAACTGCTTTGGACTGAGATCAAGTCAGGTGAGTTAGCCCATGACTCAGCCCTGACTCTCTCTGACTCGGTGACCTTGACCTGACTGAGTTGACTGCCTGACTTAACTGTTTGACCGGGTTTGACCGTCGAACAGTTTGACTTTAACGGTCACCTGAGCTACTTCCCAGCAACTTTTCCTGCCAACTTCCGGACACTTCACCAGTTTTCAGGCGACTACTTCTGAAGCAGATTTTCCTACACGAGTCTTTCTACACGCGGGTTTGGTGGACACATTGGATATGGGCTTTTGAGACATGACCTAGTTTTGGAGACAAGAAAACTACAAAAGGAAAGAGACTTCTACAATTTTGGGATATCACGTATTCTATTATTCTACTTGGAGATTTTGGAGAGAACGGCTACTAGGGATTACTTTCGTTATTTTTCATTTTCTTTATTATCGATTATGATTATGATGAACTCCATTAATTTGAGTAGCTAAATACAATTATTGGTTATGGTATAAAGTTGATTTCATCAAACATGATATTTGATTCAGTGAATTAGTTTTGTCTCAATTCTATCGTTTATGATTCATCGTTTTTATTATCATATGATTTGAATGCTAGTTTGGTTGAGTCCGGAATCAGTTGGATTTGTTTTCATCTCTATAGCTATGTTAGAGTTTTCAATACGTAAAAGTTGTTAATCTCTGATTTCTAGTAGCATCTTGTGGTTAGTTCTTGTAGTGATACAGTTATTAATCGCATATGAATCATAACCTTAATTTTTTAAAACGAATTAGTGCTTTTACATGTTTGTTTGCATTGATTAGTCTTATTTCATAGAACTTATTGCTCTTAGGGAGTTAAATTGTGCTTTTACAGTTTAGGTTGCTTTCTAGGTAGATTTCACAATAGCATCTTTTAATGTTGTTTGTGATAAAATCAGGAAATAAACGGAATACTCTTGCGATCAAGATATCCCAGGACTTTTGATAATTGCGAGATTAAAATACCAATTCTAGTCATTGATGAAAATACATGTTTGTGAATGATACTATCCCGTGACCAATATCTTCTCCTTATTGATTATTCCAATTATTTTATTTGCTTGGCTTAATTTTATTGCTTTCATTAAAAAAAAAACTGGTTACTAAGAACCTGAAATTGCATAACAACAATTGCCTCTCTGTGGATACGAACTCTTTCGTACCATATACTTAATCCATATTATTTGTAAGTGAGAAAGTGAAATTATTTTTGACGCATACGACAACGATTAAATTTTAGTGCCGCTGCCGGGGAGGCATACGGCTTGTTATATAGTTTTTAGTTTCTTTTTATTATTTCTGCTTTTATCTTTGCTTTTTTTTTTTCTGACTTAGTTTGTGAGAATTTTTTTTCAGGTACTAATCCCTGACTTCCAAGAATTGGAATTATCAAATGTGCGGGATAACCACTCGTGAAGGAACAATACTCCAAGCAAGAGCTGACAAGACGAAAGAACTAGAGTTGGAAGTAGAGGAAGAAGTTGTAGAACAAGAGGTTCCGGTTGAACAAGAACCACCTTTTGAAGAAGAAGCAATGGGTGATGCAAATCGTACACTCAAGGACTTGGCTTCTCACAAGCTGGATACACAACAGTGGTGTATTCAAACAAACTCTACTTTCGAGATCAAGCCGGGGTTGCTTACAGAATTAACAAATTTCCATGGCATGGTGAATGAAAACCCAAACAAGCATCTTATGGACTTCCACACCATTTTCATGGCCATGCTTCCAGCGGAGACAGATGCGGATGGTGCAATGTTGAAAGTTTTTCGATTCTCTTTGGGGGATAGTACTAAGCATTGGTTGTATTATTTTCCTTCCGGAAGTGTCACAACATGGAATGGGTTGAAGAAAATCTTTTTAGAGAGATATTTTCCTGCATCAAAGGCTACTCAAATTCGCAAGGATATTTGTGGGATGAAGCAAAATGTGGGAGAATCTTTATATAAATATTGGGAACGATACAAGAGACTGGTGGCAAGCTGTACTCACCACCAATTCCGTGATGCTATGACTATCCAATACTTCTATGAAGGACTCCAAGCAAGTGATAGGACTCTTCTTGATGCTGCGGGTGGTGGTGCACTAGTGAACAAGACGGTGACACAAGCTAGAGAGTTGATTGAAAACATGGCAGCAAACTCCCAATAATTCTTGAGTCGTGGTTCAGATGTGCTTCTTAGGAGAGTAAATGAAGTGAGCGAGGTAGAGGAAATTCGTCAACAACTGGGTAACATGACAGCAATGATGCAACAAGTTGCAGTCGCAGTGATACCAAGTTCTCCTCAAGGGTATGAAGATGCCAATGAACAAGCTAACATGATCTTTCCAAATCAGGAAAGGCGGTATGATCCATATTCAAACACTTACAATCCAGGATGGAGAGATCACCCCAATTTTAGCTATGCAAAAAAGCAAGGAGCGGTTCAACAACCTAATTTCAATCGTCCGAGTGGATTTCAACCTCAACAACAACACTCTCAACAACAACAATTTCAGCAACAATAAAAACCTCAAAATCAAGGGTCAAGTATGGAAGAGTTGCTGAAATATTTTATGCAAAGAAAGGAGAGTACGGTTAAGGAGTTGCAAACTCAACTTGGTTCTGTGGCTATTGATTTGAACCAATTGAAGGCACAAAATGGTGGGAAACTCCCTTCTCAACCTATTAACCCAAAAGAGGGTGTCAACGCAATTACGTTGAGAAGTGGTACACAACTTGTGCAACCCGAAGTTACTGATTCGGGTAAAGAAGAAGCTCCAAAGGAGCCGGTTTTGGAGGAAAAGAGTGTTGATTTTCCTCAAACTCCCGAGATACCTATTCCTAACTTTAAAACTCCTATTTCTATTTATGTTTTTAAAAGAGTGTTGATGAAGATGCAATTAGTGTTTTTTAAAAATTTCTTAAGGAATGATATGAATCCGCACAAGTGTATGAGCGTTGCAACAATGAGGAAGTTATTCCAACTCCGGATCATAATAAGGATCCTTCACCTATTTCAAAGGAGGATTTTGGATGTCACTTACCTATTGTTATAAACGGTGTAACACCCTCACAAGAAGATCTTACAATTTATACCGATGAGAATCATTTTAGTGAATGGCCCGATCCCGATGACGAGGTTGTTGAAGAGATGTAGACTGAGAATGAAACAAAATTGATTAAAGTCGTGGAAGACCCAATTGAACTTGCTAAAGAACATAATGATGCTAAGATTTCAGTTGAAACAGATATTGAAAGTTTGATAGAGGACCACGACATACTTGAGGTAAATAATTCACTATTAATTAAGCAAAATGAGGATCCGATACAAGGTTTGTGTAATCCTTTGCATAATTCTATATCTATTGATCCTTTCCATCCAATTGAAGTAGTTCCCCAAAGAATTGTTAACCCGGCTTTTAGAAAAATACCTCACTTAGGATTGGATTTGTGTGCTTCCGAAGTTTTAACGGATTATTTTGCTTCCAAGTATCCACCACTAATTGTGTTTGATCATAGCGATGTGCATGTTCACCAAGAGGAACCTTTTGAAGTACCCATGTTTTATGTTCTCTATCCACTTTCGAGTGTAGAAAGAACTAAGTGTGGGGGAAACTTCAATAAAGTGATAGCTTGAATATTTATTTCTTATGCTAACGTTTGTGTGAAGTTGTTACTAGAATTGCAGATTGTTGTCTGGACGGACTACCAGATTTTCAGATTGTTGGTTTACGGATGATAACAAAAGAGTCAAGCTGACGACTTTAAACCAAGCGCTGTATGGAAGGCAACCCATAGGTTTTGTATTTCTTATCCTTTTGTTATTTGTTTTTTTATTTTATTTTATTTTTCTTGTTCCATATCATGTTAGGATTTCCCACCTTGACTTTACTAGGAAGATTCAATTACATTGAGGACAATGTAAGGTTTAAGTGTGGGGAAGTGGTTAAGCATATTTAAAAAAAAATTTTTGCATAAAACCTCTAACTTGTAGAGATTTTAGAGTTACTAGTATACTTCTAGCTATGTTTACATACATAATTCTCGTCCGAAATAATGGAACTTAGAAGTGATAGAGAATACTAAAAATTAGGTGTTAATAATCTTTGCGAGAAGTCATTATTGTTTGTGGCTCAACTCAACCATGCTGGTGATGAAAATGAGGTGCAGAAAGATATCTAGTCATAGAGTTGATGATCAATCATTAGTGGAGACTACCCGTATTTACATCATGTGAGGCACCGACCATAATTTTTTGTAGCCGACTAAAAAGCTTTGTTTTTAGTGTGTGTCACCGTACGTTAATTCTGGGTAGAATGGTGAGCTACCCAACTTCACACCAATTTTCAGCACTATTTTTGATCTCTTAAGTGCTAATTTTGTCAATCATGAGGATGACGTCTATAAATGAAAGCCTCCTTCTTGTAGTCCGATTTGCAGTTAGCACCATTCTCTCGACAACAACGGGTCCATAGAAACACCATCATCATCAACAAGGAGCGACATCAAAATCTACAAGGAAAGTTGAAGAAGTTCAAGGTTTACAAGCAACAATACCAAAAAAAACAAAAACAAATTTCAAATCCAAGTAAAGCAACATACAAAGAGCAGATTTTTTTTACATATATGTTGAGGACTTACAATACAATGAGCATAATTAAACATACAAGTGGAAGACTTATTTACAAGAGCAAAGAAAATCAAAAGGTGAGAATTATTGAAGTTTATGATTTCGAGACGATACAAGTTGTGAAGAATCAAGCGGGAAAGTACTTTTCTCATGGCCATGGTTTTTTTAATTTCACTTTGTTTTATATTTTATTTCTCTATCAAAAAAAAATGATGATAAGAGAAAATTTTGGTATTTTGCATTTTTATTTATTAATAATCCGTGGGGAAGGAAAATCTATAAGGAAGTTTCAAGTGACAAGGATTTAAGAAAAAGGTTACAAATTGTCAAGGATCTAGAAAATTCAAGAGTTTATCATCAATAGTTGAAGCCGAAGCCGAAGACCAAGAAGATGAAGACGTGAAGCCGAAGACGTTTCTATTGGATGCCGTGAGAGTGTTGTCATCATCATTGCGATCTGATGTGAAGGTAAGTAAGTAATCTCATCCTCGATAATAGTGGTTGATTTATTTTCTTAGAGATCGTTAGAAAAAATATTTTTACTTCCCACAATTGTGTGGGGTCTCCAGAAATTATCATCATCGTTTGTGTTCACAATATTTAGGGTTTATGAGTAATTCTTGGATTGGTTTGGGATGCATACTAAATTGATCTATTAATTGTTCTATAGCTAGTAGAAGTTGTGGGATAAGTAATCGTTTCTTGACTATTTACACAAGTAGAAATCGCGAGACCTTGCGGAGGGATTCTGTGGAGCAATTGCGAGTGAAAAAAACGTTAGCAAGTGGACCTTGATCTAAGAGTATAACTATTAATATCAACCTAATAAATTCACAAAGCTTAAAGCGTTCGGTTGGGTTACACCTTGAGTGATCTACTACTTGGTGGTTCAGTTGGATAGAATATGGTAGTCGAGAACTTCCGTATCCAGTGAAAGAAGGAGTTTTTGGGATAACACTGATCTAGATGTTATTCTACGGTTGGTGATGAATGATTCTAATGAAAGATAGATAAGTATACTAACTCAGTTATCGCTTGGTAACGGCGAAGGATTCCCTAATCATCTCTTTCCTTTCTTATTATCTTTTTACTTTCTTTAATAATTCAATCCCCCTTTGTCTTTTACTTAATTTTGATGATTCAAATAACCTATCAATTACACAGCTCTCTGTGGGAACGATCCTTACTATCGTTATATTAACAGTTAATTAGTGAGAAAAATATTAATTAATTTGTTGTGGTTATGACACGCATCAACTGTTTCTGATCTCCTATGTTCATTGTAAGAAAGTGGTGATATGTACGGTTGAGTTTGTTCGTACATGTGAGTATCACTTTCTGACCTAGTTATATTGTTTGTGTACAATTTAATCTAAAAGGGTTTAAATGTAACTGGACTATCCTCTCTAATCTTAATAAATGGAAGAGTAGGAAATTAAATTGATTTCACTCTCGCTTAGATTAGATGGATCCAAGGGAAATTAGTTTCGAACCCGATAAGGTTTGACAGTAAGAAACCTTTTTGTATTTCCATGGAAATCTATAAGGCAACTGATTTTAAAAAAATTTTAATTGGGATTTCATGGAAATAAGTTGTCGTCTAATTCATACTGACACACCGTTTCTGTCCATAAAGATAACCAAATTTGAAAGAGTTTTTTCTGTATTATTTGGAATTAAAGATTTCCTTTTATAGGGATTATTTGTGGACATGGATCAGTCGGATGCATGAAATGGTGCCTTTTAGTAATCTGGTCAAGTTTCTGAATATGTTATTGAAACAAATGGCACTGGTTACATGTTTTGGTGTGTCTTGATTTGGATAAAGGACCAGTTACTGAGAAAGTGTGAATGGTTTCTTGTTAAGGTTTCACATGACTACTAGTAATTAATTTTTACATCTATCCACACTTTATGAGTTACAATGCAAACCAGTAATGATACCATGATATTAAATGGATTCGGTTCATATGTTTTCACTGTTGCATATATTTGTTTCAAGTACGATGCGTGTTGAATGTGAAATGAAAACAAAATTTGTTAATCTCTTGAGTAGTGAAATTATGGTGGTAATGAATTATTATTACCAATGATTGTTTAGCATGTACTTTCAAAAGATTGTGGATGCTCGTTGCTTGTGACAATGAGAAGCCCGTGACTCTGCAGTAAAGTAATGCTTTTACACCAATACAGATAGCATCGTAAGTAGTGTTTTTATCAAAGATTCATGGGGTGTTTTCATTGGAAGGATTTTTGTAATCCTAGAAACCAATCAAAAGTCAAAGTTATAACAAATAAAATAAAGGCCAAATCAGTTTGGCAAAAAGCTTTTGGTTGTAAGAAACGACTAAATATAAGGAGACACGGTAATTGAATTAACTTTGTGAAGGGATTAAAACCACTAAATGTGAACGTCAGTGGTGGAGTGTTGCATTCTAAGCATTAAGTAGGATCTGTGCATGAGGATGTATACCGACTAAAGTGCAACCACTGGGTTTGTGTAACATTTGTATGTGGTTACGAGATTTCTTCAGTTGTTTATCATTAGATTTGGAATCTAATAGATAAAGTTAAGTTCACTTTAACCTTTCAGAAAGGATTTATTTTGAAGGAATTCAGTATGCATAATGCAATGGGATTGTAACCTCAAAATTATTTAGTCACCGGTAATGGTAACCTGATCGACCACTAGGAAATGACTAGTTCGTCTGTTTAATAGGTAAAAACAAGTTATCGATAAGTGATTAGTATAAACACTTAAATTTTAAATCCCAATTGTGAAAATGAGTGTTGATGTGTACCGTTATGAATAGAGGTTGATTTAGTAGTCTTAATGAAGTCCAGCTCTTTGTGAACAAGTTTTCAAAATGACGGGAACGTGAGCATATAAGTGGTGCCGCTTCTCATAAGAGTGAGGTTCTCTTGGGATTGCTCATGAAACCAGGAAAGCACGAGGCCAAAATAATGCTAAGCGAAGATCGAACTCGTTAAAGGTATTGATGTTTCTATGTGTGTGGTGTTTCCAGTTGTGTCACATAAAAGTAGAGGTTTAATGCCAAGGCCACCATCAATTTTGACATAACTTTGAAACGTTTACACTAAGCAAGGATTTAATCATGTATTCGTAGAATCGCCACATTACTCGTTGGACTTCTATATTTAATCTAGTGGGGGATTGTTGAGTACCTGATCAATATTCAAATGGATAGATTAAATATAACTTGGGTTCTTGACATAACCTGCGAGAGATGAGGGAAAAGATATATGTAACTGTTTGGAAAGGCATCGGATGGTTAATGTTTTAGAGATGCATCAATTAGTTAGTGGCGTTTCAATTGAAAAATATTTCAAAGGTCATAACTGTTCCAAACATGGAGTATAATGAGGGCTTTTCGTATGGGTTTTTTGAAGAGACGTGTCTGTATCTTTTGCAATCTATAAAAAGGTTTCAAGTGATACTTGAAGAACACACCGTTTTAAAAACTCTTCTCCCTCTTTCTTGAACAAGTAGTAATACCAATTAGAGTTCAAGGGTGATTTGTCGATTGCTGTTGATCATCGATCACACAAAAGCTTGATTGTATTCTGGGAAACAGTTTGCATTCGATCCCGTAACAAACTCTTAGCGAGTGGGAGAAAATAACGTTTTAAGGAAAGCGATTACACAACTTCAAGCCATGGATGTTTCGATTCCATACCCTAAATTTTCAACATTATTTGTATTAGGGTTTCGATTATCTTGTATATCGATATTTTAGTTATTATTGTAAGCGATCATGTAATTATTATTTTAATTTAACTAGATTGAAATATGTCAATTGATAAAAAGAAATGTATTATATATTATGATATAATTGATCTCGATTTATTTTATCAATAACTTTAAGAGCATCTCCAACGGCCCTTGTTAAAAATTCCATGTAGAGATCTTATTTAAATCTTTATCTGGGGGGTTTTATATGTATGGTGAAAATAAAAACTTTTTTTAACGAATCATCTCCAATAGTGTAGGGTCTTATTTTTAGAATTTGGTAAGTAGATAAGGAGAACCATCAAATAGTCTGATGGTTCTCATGCTCTTTCCCCTGATTCTTCGAAGAAGGCAGGGATTCGATCCTTGAACCTTGTGATCGCTAGTGGTATATAGGGTCCACTAACTAGCCATTGTACTAATTCATAGGAAAAAATGCAGGGGCCACTAAGGAAGAAAAATGATTTATTTGGTTCTAGTAGTTAAGAATAGTTTATTCAAAACCCCTTAGGAAAAGCGAGGAGAGAGACGCTCCGGCGATTGTTCAAGGCGACTAAAAGCTTGATTCATTCTCCGACCCTTTCTGTGCGTACTTCTCATAGCCTCGTCATCCATCTCTCCTTGTTATTTTCCTTTTCTCTTGCCCTTTTGATTGATGCCTATCTTGCCACCATTACTTCTCGCAGTTACAACTTCTTTCATGGTTTTGGAGAAACCATGCCTATAACCCGTTCTTCGTCGGCCTCAACACCATCAACATCTGTACCCCAGCAAAATTCTTCGCTTGTATTGTCTTGTCTTGCAACAATATATTTTCTGAGAATTCCTTGAATGGTCCTCCTTCATCATCCCAATTACCTTTTCAGGAAACCGATTCTCAGGATGAAAACTTCAATTGTCCATTCAAGAATTTTGACGGTTGTAGAGATGGTGTTAGTGGTAGAGGTTTTGCCAAGAGTTCATTTTATCCGCACCTAAACGATAGACATTTTTGTTCAGAGGATCTTATAAACACCTGCAGAGAATGAATATTCTCTGACTTGTATGTTTATGCTACATGGGATAAGGTTTTAAGACACCTGCAGATGTGGCTTTGCGGTGGGTGTTTACATATGCAAGCCTGGAAGAAATCCTGCAGAGAACATAAAGACGACATTATTGCAGGGCCTTTTAATGGACTTACTGTAGATTTCCTTATCTACGGCATCGAGAAACCATTATCAACACATCCTGCAACTGTCAACAATATGGATGAGGATTTGTCCAGTTTCCTCTCCCTAGATTTACTTAATGCTGTGTTTCAAAAGCAGTTTTCCACTATCGCCAGCATTCCACCGCCCTGCAGGCTCAATTTTTCCAGATCTCCCAAAACTTGCCTCGACAAAGTACTTGGAAATCCTATGGACCTTTCTGTGTGGATACAGTTGCTTTTGTTACCCATTTGCACCCTTAATTTGTACATCCTTAAGTGCATAATGAAGGAGAGATCTGGCACCAGGTAACGTCTACAGATCTCATCGATCAACCAAGCTCTGTTAAACTGGAAAGAGCCAAATGGTTTTATCTCTATGATAAACAAGTTGATGCAAGCCCCCAGCCGCCAGCAGTTGAGCAAACCAAAGAGCAAGAAGAAACAAAAAGCCGCTAACCTAACTGCCTGCAGAAAAAAGATCAGTTACGGACACTACACAGCTGCAATCCAGATTTTATCATCCAACGGAATTGCACCTGCCAATGAAACTACCTTGACTGAACTTAAGAAAAAACACACTCAAGCCCCTTCACCATCCATACCACCTGACAACATCACAGCAGAGGCCATTTCAGTTGATGATAAGGCAGTTCTAGAGCGATCAAAAGCTTTCCAAAAAGGAGATCATGTGGTCGGGATGGGTTGCCTGCTGCTTCCGTATCGGACGAGTTATTATCATCAATAACAAGTGTCGTCAACTTATGGGTTACAGGTAAGTGTACTTCCGTTTTAGGGGAATATATCGCTAGTGCATCTCTAGCACCGCTTTTAAAAACTGGAGGCGGAAACGACCCATTGCTGTAGGCACCATTTCGAGAAGGCTGGTGTCTAAACTTGCGGCTACCCCAGTTGGCAAAGAAATGACAACCTACTTAGGTGACTATCAGTTTGGCGTCGGCATCCCTTACGACGGTGAGTGCATTCTACATGCTGTGATTCGGAGCTAAGGTACTACATCCACCAGGTATACTTCTAATCGACTTTACTAATGCGTTTAACTTAGTTGATTGAACTGTACTCATTAGATAAGTAAGAGAATATTTCCCTGTAATTTCCAAATGGGTGGAATTTTGTTACCTACGGCGGACTAGACTTTACTATGACAACTTCATTTTGTCGTCATCACAAGGGGTTCACCAAGGAGACCCACTTGGCCCCCTATTATTCACCCTGACCTTACATCCTCTCGTGCAAAAGATTGATTCTCAGTGCATATTGGATTTACATGCTTGGTATTTAGATGACGGAACCATCATTGGAGACACTCTTGAAATGTCTAAAGCATTATCTATTATCCAAGCTTATGGGATGTGTAGAGGTTTACACTTGAATATCATTAAAAACCGAGATTTACTGGCCTACTATGGACCCCAAAAGTGTTATACAAGGAGTTTTTCCCCAAGTAATTGAAGATCAACAACTGGCGTGAAACTGCTCGGAGGCCCTGTTAGTATGTATTCACAATTATGCAGCGATATATACTTAACAGAGTCCACAAGACCGTTCAACTTATGTCAGCAGTCAAAAATCTTAAGGACCCCCAAAGTGAGTTACTCCTATTACTCAACTGCTCTGGTATCTCCAAATTGTATTTCGTAAGGCGTACCACCAAACCAAGTTTGGCCATAATTGTGTTCGACACCCATCTACTTCAGTATCTGCGACAACTTATTATTGAGGACGGTGCCGGTTTTGGTCCGGTGCAGCAACGTATAGCCGCTCTGCCCATCCAGGATGGAGGGTTAGGCATTTATACGATGGCTAATACCAGCATCTACTGTTATATAGCCTCTCAAAGCCAACTCGGTCTGTACAACGGATTATTCTCAACAACTCTTATCTTGCATGTGATGGCTAGAGTTATACATACCAATAATCTTTACAAACCTTCACTCAAGTATATGGATTACCTTCTACTTACAGCATTAACGACAGTGCCCCTCAGTCTATGCACACTTTGGCAGTAGCCTACTTTGATGCCGTGAAGAAGCAAATATCATCCAATTATCCAATATCAGAGAGAGATTCCACCTTGTGGCAATGTAACAGAGTTAAATACGTCCATGACTATCTTCTCGCTATACACATCAGCGGACTCCATCAATGTCTCGGACCCAGACAGTTTCGGGTTGTGGTCATCTACCGTCTTGGCATTTTGTTGTTTGTTGAAGCTAGCTTATGCTCTAGTTGTAACAAGGAGATGGACATATACGGAAATTGATAGACACATTTTTGTGTCTAATTTGTCCTTAATGTTCTGTATTGTTGGTACTCGATTTCGTACTTATTATGGTATTTTGTGTGTTTGTAGGTATTTTTGGGAAATAAACATTTTTGGAAAATTAGGCTCGAAAAGTTGCTCGGGCACCCCTGGAAAAGTACTAAAGGCACCCTCATTTTGGATAAGGGCCACCCCAGGACACCCCTGCTGTTAAAGACACCCCTACTCTGGATATGGGGCACCCCCTTCTTCTTCATTTGAAAATCATTTTCGGCGGGAAATATTTCATCACCACTGCACGAGATTTTGGGAAAGATTTCTGAGAGATTTTCATGGATATTATGCTGCGATTATGTTGTCACTTAATCAATAGGTCGCAGGACGTGTTTTTGGAAGGAAAACAAGGAATAAAATCTTCCCATGAATGGTTGTTGCGTTAAACATGGTAACAAATATTCTCGGATTACGCTTGAGTTATAAGAGCATATTACGTGGGATTTAAGAGGATATATTCTCTGAAATTTTGTTTCTATCCAATCCAGAGAGAGTTTGAAAAGTTTCGGACAACTCAGACGTGTATAATAGAGGAAAGGAGAATAAAATCTCCTAAACTTTAATACGATATTTTCTGGTATTTACTCGAGAGATTGATGGTCCCGTGGTGTATTTATAGCTGAGTTTGGAGTCAAATAAGGGGATGGAGTGAGAGGGGAGCGAACAGAGGGTTGAGGATGGAGAAAAATCAAGTTGCAGACATGAACGAGTTCTGTTGGTGAAGAAGAACACGAAGAACATTAGACCACAGAAGACAGTCGTATTGCTACAGAGCCAGCGAAACTTCATATTTATCGTTCTCTGTAACAGTTTGGTTTGTAACAAATATAATTGTTACAAACCCGGTTTTAATTATTTCTCACCTTTTCCATCATTTGTAAACACCTTTTTGAGCAATGGAAAATTCCTTTGAGTGTGTTTTCACCATGCGGAGCTAGACCCATCACTGGGACGACGGAGGTGGCTGTGTTTCGTTCATGTGGTAATTAAAATAATTCTTTTATAACTATTTGCATAGAATTTAATTTTTTTATGATTTCTATTAATTATTTGTTATTTTGTTTGATGTCGCATGCTTGGTTTTAATTACTTTTGATGCGTCATGCTCACAACTTACAATTAATGTTTTATGAAATCTACTTTGGCAAAGAATAGAGTTATCGTTTCTTTTGTTTTGAGCTATAAATGTCTAGGATTAATTTATGAACCCCATGAACATGAAAAGCAGTGGAATCCCGAGTCCCAGTAAATTCTTCATCTCGTGACATATTTTGTATATAATTTCTTATTTTTAGTATTTTTATATTTAAGCCTAGAATCAATTCAACAAAGTCCGAGCGAACGACAACCTTATTTACCACTATCAAAAATATCATCATTTTGGCGCCGCCGACGCGGATTTTTTTTTTAGGTTTTATTTTATTTGTTCTTTTTTACGCGTTTTGGTATTTTTGTTTGCTTTCAGATTTGAAGTTAAGCTAAAGGAAAAAGAGAAAGTGCTGAAAAGAAAGGAAAAGCCCAAAAAGGAAAGAAAAGAGAAATCCAAAAGGAGCGAAGAAGAAGATTTTGTAAATAATTTTATTTTTATTTTTTTAGAAACTGTAATTAAGGTTTTTATATTTGTAATATTTTATTTTTGGACATTTTTTTCTTCTTTTCTTTTGGACATTGAACATTGGACTTTATTTTTAAAACCCTAAGGAAGGGTTAGTTTAAATATAAACTGCACAGGGAAGGACGGCGATTAGGATATCGCCTCGGCCCCTCGGGTTCGTACACTGACATTGGAGTCGATGGCCCGAGTCGACTTCAACGGTTCATCCCCCGTCTGGAACGGGAGGTAAGAATTCTAAACACCGGCGAATCCCCTGTCAGCGGGTTTACTGGATGATTTTGTATGCATATATGTTGAGGACCTGAAATCGGATATAATTTTCTAGTAAAGGGCAAGGCCTGGACAAATCAAGATAAGGACTCGGATTTCATCACTGTTTCCTTCTTGCCCGTCTTAGGAACACGTAACCTACGCGAACCTAAGCCTTAAAATTTGGACTAGAACGAGACCGATAGGGTAACGAGCTTATTAGGAAAGTCGTTCGAAAAATATTGGTTACTATTTTGAGCATAATTTGAAGTTCATGATGGTTTATGTGAGTTGAATACGCCGCCTTGTAATGCCGGTGAGGCCTTGGGTATCAAGCTCCACTGAGCTTCCCTCGTCTCTATTCAACTTACTTTAACTCGGATTGATTCTAGAGAGGTTTGCTCAGATTGTAACGAATTCCTTTTCGAAAGAATAAAAGCTAGTCTAGAAATAATCTAAGTGGAGCCATCATGCTTTTTGTTTGCTAGGCTTGTTGTGGTCGAGTCAGCCTTGTTTGTGCTTGTTTAGAATTCCCTTGCAGTTAGGATGTCGAACTGGTATAGCTAATACAATGATTATCCAACTGAACAACATGGACATTACTCTTTTTATGATGATAGTGTGAATAGTGGTTGGGAACCAACCTTTTCAAGGTTTTGGGTCATACCATGGTGATCCCAATTACTATCCACACGCGCATCGGTCATACGGGAAAGAAGATTATAATACTAGTTCTTCGCCTTTAGAGGATACAATCAAACTATTGAAAATTAGTCCTTTTTATGATCCTTCGGTTCCTATTCCTTCTCTAGAAGAGTCTCTCAGGAATTTAGCTGAGTCATCACGTAAGTTAGCTGAATCGACATACAAGTTAGATGAGGTGAACAACGTAGTTATGGACGAAAGAACTGCAGCAACGACTGAATCTTCTTTGGAAGATATCCTCAATAGGTTAAGTGAAAACTTAGATCCAACATTAAGGGAGATTTCTTTAGAAGAGACCCTTGAGAGTATAGTTGAGTCGACACGTAGACTTGAGTTAGAAACGAACGAAAGTATTGCTCGAAATGACTTGAATTTCCAATATAGTGTATACAATAATACTCTTGAAAATGAGGATAGTTATTTGCGTAATCAAAATATCGAGGTTAGAATTGGTGACACTCCTTGTGTAGATGAGGTTCAACCATTTCCATGTTATGATAATGATGAGTATGATGTGGACAATGTTGATGAACAATCTGAAGTATTTAGGCATGGTGATCAGGAATTTGTTACTCCTATTAAGCTTGATAGTGATATTTCTGGTTCAAATACCGATAATTTTAATTATTATCCACCTATTCAAAAGGACGGGGATTTGACCAGAGATAATACCATTTTACACGAAGTTGTACTTCCTTTTGATTACGAAGCCAATGATGGTTTAGAAGAACTAGTTTATCCTGAGAATATTGTTTTCGAGTTTAGAAATTTAGAAACTCTACTCTTAGAAGAAAATGAACTTGTAGATATGAGTGAGGATGAACCTGACTTAGAAGAATCAATTGACCATTTCCAGAAATCTGATGACCTAAAAATTAGGGAAGTTGTGACTAGCCTTTCTAGAGACACTGAAAACTCTAAGTTTGGGGGTGATCATCATTCTCCATGTGCTTTAACTCTTAGAAAGGTCCCTCACTTGGGACTTGACATATGTGCCTCAACCATTTTACAAGATTATCTTCATACGCGTTTTCCCGAACCTAATAATGTCCAGGAAGAAGTTCAGTTGTTAGAAACCCATCCTTTGGTTGATGTGGTTTACCCAGTCTATGATACCCAGTTGATTTTGTTTTGCCACCCAAAAAAATTTATTCCAATTGTAGGAACATTTGAATTTGAAATGTGTCAGTTATTAAGTTTTGAGACTAAACCTAATTACTTTAGGAGATTAGGGTCGACACATTTGTTTAAGGAACACCATCACTCTCATTGTGGTCAGATGTGTGAATCAAATCTGATTGACTTAGAGGATCCCCAGTTATTCAGGTTATTATTATGTGCTTCTAAGTTTGTATTTGAGTTTTTCCAGACTCTAGAACCTGAACATTCAGATATAACTTATGAGGAAATGCAACCCAAGGAAATATTTTATCTAGACCCTGTTATAGAACCTGAACCTGAACCACAGCTAGATGTAGTTGTCTTAAACAGGAAACTAGACAAGGTTGTGATTTATTTGTTAATTTTCTTGGCATGTTGCAGATTCCTTTTACTTGTGATAGATCTATTCAGTTTTAGTGATCCGCAGTTATTCCGGTTATTACTTTATGATTCTATGAGGTGATTAATTCCTTCCGATGTCTGGCTGAAGACTTTAAACTTAGCACTTCTTGGGAGGTAACCCAATCTCATGCAACACGGTAATATCTTTCCTTAACTCTTTTGCTTCGAGCGGTAACAATTTCTCCTTGTTCATGCTTTTAATTTTATCTTTAGAACATCGAGGACAATGTTAGATTTAAGTTTGGGGGTATGGGAGAAACTTTTTATTTGCAATAAATAAACTCCAAATCCTAGAAATTTATGCTTATTAAGGTTGGCACTAACCAATCTAAGTGGATGGGAACATCTTGGTTTTAGGAGTTGAGGAACCAATCTGATTAGATGGAAACATCTAAAGAGTCTGTTCATAAAAGCACTGAGCTCAGGTGTTAGAATAAAAAAAAAACATGGTAGTTTCGCCATATCTCGTTGAATCCTAATCCTTCTGTTTTTATTTTTTTTAAGTGACTTGGTGGGGCACACGATTCAAGTTGTTACCTTTGCTAGGGTGAACTAGGGTGATTGAGATACCAATTTTTTTTTTGAGACCAGACCATCAGACCAACCAGAATAAATTCAATAAAGTCGACCACTGGTGCCCTTGTGTATGCCAGTTGTGTTGACCTAGAGTTAGGTTTATCGACCACTGGTCCCCTTGTATATGCCAGTTGTGTTGATATTAGTCAGACCGGTATCTCAGTCCATTAAGTTAGGTTCATCTTGGCAGAGGCTGATGTGATTTGTAGATAGTGGTAAAAGTGGTTCGATTCTCAGACTTGTTAAGGATATTAATTAGACTTAAATCCTAATATTAAAATAGAAAACTCACTAAAAATTATAGCAAACTCAATCAAAGATGATATCAATACTAAAAGAAACACTGAGGCTAAGATTCCACTATTTTCCAAGTTCAAAGTGATTAAACCAATACTTATATTTATGCAATTTTCTTGTTTAATTTGATTCTAAAATATTGCAACAAGTAGATTTTCAAAAGTAATAATTGTAAATACCAAGTATGAAGCATCAAAAGTCTTAAAACTAAGCATACTCCATCAAAATAGATCACAATCACTCAAATAAAAATCATATTCAATAATATTTCAAGGAAAATAATCATATAATTATTGCAAATAAAAAGATAAAATAGAATATACCACTTTTTGTTGGAAAAATAGCTTCCTCTATCGCCTCAGCAATGGGGTTTAGCTCCTCATATTAATCATGATCTCAAAATATGTGTTTGTTGCTCAAAAGATGATTAAAAGAGTGAAAAGTAATAACACCGACTGTTTGCAACAGTGCATTGGTGTTGCAAAACAGCTGTTACAATGGAACTGTTACAGAAAAACTGTTGCTTTGTCGCTGATTTTAAGACCCTAGAATAAGACTTCCCTGAACAGCTTAATGTTCTTCAGCTGTTAAACAACGACACTTTTCTGCGACTGTCTACCGAGGGTCAATGTTCTTCGCGTTCTTCTTCTTCAACAGCAACAGCAGCAGAAACAGAGTTTGGTAAAGCTCTGATTTCTTCTTCTCTAGCTCTCCTTAGGTTCCCAAACTCTCGACACCTCTTCTATATGACCCAAGACATCTATTTATATCAAAAATACCGACTAAATCTCTCCCAAATCTTCCAAAATCTCTTTCCTTCTCTTCACGGCCAAGTTGCGACAATTTCTTGTTTTAGGATTTCTACGCGTTTTTGAGCTTTCCTTTTTATTCTAAACTCTTCCTTAGATAGATACAAATTTTTGGGAAGGTTTACAACGTTTTAATCACTCTAAAATTCCCTAAAACAGGTCACACACGTGACTTTCCATATATTCTTGTTGTGAGAAAAATCCGTCGTTTGAGCCCATTCTAATCGATTCCTAGACCCATAAGGAGTCTATCCTATGAAAATCAGAGGTTTAATCGACCTCAAACTCCTTCAAATCACGATTGCCAAAACTGCTCTTTAACTGCATTTTTTTTCCCGCCAAAATCCTTTTTTTTGAATGTTGAAGATGGTTGCCCTTATCCAGAGTAGGGGTGCGATTAGCAACTGCCTGGAAATGGGATGCCCCTTAGTAATTAGGTTACCCCTTATCCAAAGTGAGAGTCCGAATAGCAAATGTCCTCCAGGTGCTTTCCGACAACTTTTCGATCCAATTTTTTCCAAAAATGTTTATTAGCCAAAAATAACTACAAATAAATAAAACACCATAATAAGTACGAAAATGAGCCCTAACAATAGATAGAATTGAGACAAATCGGACACAAAAATGTGTATATCAAATTCCCCCAAACCTATTATTTGCTAATCCTCGAGCAAAAGTAAAATAGAAATAAAATCCTAACTCACTGTCGCAGGCATCGTCAATTGCATTTAGCTATGCAATAAGCCTTTAAACCCCTAGGTGTCCCTAGTGGCGGAGTGTTGTCTCCGGAGGGCTTACCAGAGGTATACCCACAAAACCTTTTTACTCCAGACCCTAGCTATCTACACAGAACCTTGGAAGGCACTAAAGAATCTCCTTGGTTGTCATACTTATTGACTACAGGAGGAAGTACCCTGACGCGAAATTCCAATTGTTGTACACGAGTTTGCACTCAAGCGTACTAAAATTCATATGAAGTGACAGAGCTCTACTCAGATAGTCGCACTATGGACATCAATATCCGGAGTCAAAACTAATCACATGGATAAATCAAGAAGATGGATATAGAAAAACATAGATGGTTTTGATGTTTACTAGGTGAACGGTGTTTCTCATATCTGTCTGAAGGCCTCCGCCAAAATGAACCTATCCTAATGGACTGAGATACTAGTCTGACTAATATCAACACACTGGCATATACAAGGATACCAGTGGTCGATAATCCTAACTCTAGGTCAACACAACTGGCATATACAAGGGTTCCAGTGGTCGACTTTATTGAATTTATTCCAGTTGGTCTGATGGTCTGGTCTCAATTTCTCTTTTTTTTTCAACTTTTTTTTTCAACTTTTTTTTAACTTTTTTTTTTGTATCTCAATCACTCTAATTCACCCTAGCATTGGTAACAACTTGAATCGTGAGCCCCACCTAATCACTTAGAGAAACATAGTTTTAAAACAAAACAAAATAAAAACAGAAGTAAAAGGGACTCAACGAGATATGGTGAAACTATCATGTTATTTCAACACCTGAGCTCTGTGCTTTTATGAATAGACTCTTTAGATGTTGCCATCTAGTCAGATTGGTTCCTCAACTCCTACAACCAAAATGTTTCCATCCACTTAGATTGGTTAGTGCCATCCTTAATAGGGATAAATTTCTAGGCTCTGGAGTTTAATTATTGCAACGAAAAGGTAACAAAAAGTTCTACCCCACCCCCAAACTTAAATCTAACATTGTCATCAATGTTTCTAATCAAAGAAAAGTACCAAAAATATAAGTAACATGAGGAAACAGTAAAGAGAGAGTCGGAAAGATAGTACCTGGGTGAAGTGTAACCAAAAACCTACAAAAATATTATACAACATACAAAATCGCCTCGATGGTCAATCAAGGTAAACAGGGTCCTCCAGAGGGACCTCCTCAACATCACCTGTAGGAAAAGGCTCTAAAAAGGGCTTCAATCGCTGACCGTTAACCTTCGAAGAACTACTACCATCTGGTGTCTCAATCTCAACAACGTCATGAGGAAAAACAGTACGGACCACAAAAAGACCGGTCCACCGAGAGCGTAATTTCCCGGGGAATAGATGCAAACGAGTGTCATACAGAAGAAGTTTTTGACCTGGAGAAAATGACTTTCGTAAAATATTCCTATCATACACAAGTTTCATTTTGTTCTTATACTCCTTAGCACTATCGTTTGCATCTCTACGAATCTCGTCCAACTCATTGAGCTGGAGCTTTCTTTAAGATCCTGCCTTGTCAAGTGAAAAGTTTAAGTTCTTAATAGCCCAATAGGCTCGATGCTCTAACTCAACATGTATGTGACATGCCTTGCCAAACACTAAACGATAAGGTGACATTTCAATGGGTGTCTTAAACGCAGTACGGTAAGCCCATAAGGCATCAATAAGCCTCGACGACCAGTCTTTCCTATTTGGATTAACTGTTTTTTCTAGAATACGTTTAATTTCCCTATTGGAAACCTCTACCTGACCACTAGTCTGAGGGGGATATGGGGTTGCTACTTTATGGGTAATACCGTATTGTTTCATTAAAAGAGAAAACGGTCTATTACAAAAGTGTGAACCTCCATCACTAATTATAGCTCGCGGCGTACCAAAACGTGTAAGTATATTCTCTTTCAAAAAATGGACTACGACCCTGTAGTCATTCGTTCTACACGGAACCGCCTCAACCCACTTAGACACATAGTCTACAGCGACAAGTATGTAAAGCTAACCAAACGAAATAGGAAATGGACCCATAAAATCAATGCCCCACACATCAAAGACCCCAATCACTAAAATAGGGTTTAAAGGAATCATATTTCTACAGGAAATGGTTCCTAACTTCTGGCAACGCTCACAAGAAACACAATGACTATGGGAATCTTTAAACAATGAAGGACAGTAAAATCCACACTGCAAAATCTTAGCAGGAGTCTTCTTAGCACTAAAATGACCCCCACATGCATTTTCATGACAAAAGGAGATAATACTAGACTGGTCACTCTCAGATACACATCTCCTAATAATCTGGTCCGGACAATACTTAAACAGATAAGGATCGTCCCAAAAGAAATGCTTAACCTCGGCTAAAAACCTAGAACGATCTTGCTTACCCCAATGTTGAGGGGTTCGACCAGTAACAAGATAATTCACTATATTTCCATACCAAGGTGATTGGGAAACAGAGAACAATTGTTCATCAGGAAAGCTATCCCTTATAGGAAGGGAATCACTAGGGGAACTAACAACTAGCCTAGACAAGTGATCTGCTACTACATTTTATGCACCCTTTTTTTCTCTAATGTCTGGGGAAAATTCCTGTAACAATAGGATCCATCTAATCAATGGTTTGGTATCCTTCTTAGATAAAAGGTATTTCAAAGCAGCATGAACTGTATAGATTATGATCTTAGAACCTAATAGGTAAGACCTAAACTTATCCAAGGCAAACACGATGGCTAAAAGTTCCTTCTCGGTAGTTGTGTAGTTAATTTGGGCATCATTCAGAGTTTTGCTAGCATAATAAATCACATGAAGTAATTTTTTTTCTCGTTGTCTTAAAACGACGCCTATAGCATAATCTGAAGAATCACACATAATCTCAAAGGGTAGGTTCCAGTTAGGTGCCTGGACTATCGGGTCAGTAGTGAGTAAAGTTTTAAGCTTCTCAAAATCCTCTAAACAAGCATCATCAAAGACAAACTTAACATCTTTTGCAAGCAAATTGCAAAAAGGTCTAGAAATCAAGCTAAAATCCTTAATGAATCGACGGTAAAAACCTGCATGCCCTAGGAATGACCTAATATCTTTTACGGTTTTTGGGACCTGTAAAGTCTTAATAAGGTCAACTTTGGCTTTGTCTACCTTTATACCTTTTGAAGAGACGATGTTCCCTAATACAATTCCTGATTTAACCATGAAATGACATTTTTCCCAATTAAGCACTAAATTTTTTTCCTTACACCTAGTCAACACTAATGTTAAATGATGCAAGCACTCATCGAAAGATGAACCAAACACTGAAAAATCATCCATAAAGACCTCTAAGAACCATTCTACCATATCAGAAAATATGCTCATCATACAACGCTGAAAAGTTGCAGGGGAATTACATATCCCGAAAGGCATGCGTCTATATGCAAAGGTACCAAAGGGACAGGTAAAGGTGGTTTTATCTTGGTCTTCTGAGGCAATAACGATCTGATTATAACCGGAGTAGCCATCTAAGAAGCAATAGTGACTATGTCCAGCTAATCGCTCTAGCATTTGGTCTATAAAAGGAAGGGGAAAGTGATCCTTCCTTGTGACCTTGTTCAATTTCCTATAGTCAATACACACACGCCATCCCGTGGTCACTCGGGTTGGGATTAATTCATTATTATCATTCTGGACTACAGTGATACCTGATTTCTTGGGGACAACCTGAACAGGGCTGACCCACTTACTGTCTGAAATTGGGTAAATAATACCCGCATCTAACAACTTAAGCACCTCTTTTCGAACTACCTCTTTCATGTTAGGGTTCAGTCGACGTTGCATCTCCCTAGAAGGTTTGGAGTCTTCCTCTAAATGAATCTGATGCATACACACAGTAGGACATATACCCTTAATGTCTGCTATAGTCCACCCTAAAGCTTCCTTATTGTCTTGAAGTACATTTACTAGCCTACTTTCCTGATCACTATCCAAATTGGAAGCTACAATCACAGGTAAAGTCTCAGATGGGCCTAAAAACACATACTTTAGAGTATCAGGTAGTGGTTTAAGGTCCAACTTTGGGGGATCTTCTAAAGAAGGAATTTGGGTAGTCTCAGAAACCGGTAACTATTCGAACCTATATTTCCATCTATCAGTGTCTAATACAGGGGTAGAATCTAATAGAGCATTCACCTGTTCAATAGTGCTATCGTCGTCAAAATCTAAACCAAAATGGGATAGACAACTTTCTAATGGGTCTTCAGACAAGATGTTTGGTAATGACTCCTGAACTAAGGCTTCTATCATGTTCACTTTCTCAACACATGTGTCATCTAGCTCATGAGGTTGCTTACTGACATTAAAAATGTTCATCTCCATAGTCATATTACCAAAAGATAAACTCATCACACCATTTCGACAGTTAATGATCGCATTAGACGTAGCTAAAAATGGGCGACCTAAAATCACAGGTATCTGGTTCTTTGGGTCAGGGACAGGTTGGGTATCTAGGACCACGAAATCCACTGGATAAACAAACTTGTCGACCTCAATAAGAACATCCTCGATAACACTTCGAGGGATTTTAACAGACCTATCAGCTAACTGCAGTGTCATCTGAGTAGGTTTCATTTCACCAAATCCTAGCTGTAAGTATACATGGAATGGCAGTAAGTTCACACTGGCTCCTAAGTCAAGTAAAGCTTTTTCTACCCGGAAGTTACCTATTGTGCAAGCAATGGTAGGAGAACCTGGGTCTTTGTACTTTGGATTTGTGGTGTTCTGAATGATTGAACTTACATGACTAGCTAAAAAGGCTTTCTTATGGACGCTAAGTTTTCACTTTCGCGTACACATATCCTTAAGGAACTTGGCATAAACAGGAATTTTCCTAATTGCATCTAATAAGGGAAGGTTTATGGTAACTTGCTTAAAAACCTCCACTATGTCATTAAAGTTCGATTCCTTCTTTGTTGGTACTAATAGCTGAGGAACTGGGGCTCTAGGCCTAAAATCAGAGCTTTCAGGAACTGAATTCACATCATTAGAAACTTTATCAGTCTCTTCAGCTACTGGTCCTGAGAGGTGAGATCCTGAGGGGTGAACTACAGTATGTTCACTATCGGGCATGGTTACCTTATTGTCTACAACTCTACCACTTCTAAGGGTTCTAACAGTATTCAATTGATTCGATGGTTTTGCACCTAATTCATGAACTCCTCTAGGGTTGGGTTGTGTTTTATTAGGAAACTTACCTTTTTCTCTCAAAGAATCACTTATCAGACCAACCTGGGTTTTTAACTCAGAAATAGCCTGACTATTTTCTTGTCCTATCTGTTACTAGCTTGTAGACTCTGTTCTACGGATAACTGGAATTTTGCAGTTTGCTGAGTTAACAAGGTGAGAGATTCCTCTAATCTTAGGATTTTCTTATATGACTGATTCTGAAGCTGAGCTAGTCCTGAAGGATTCTTAGTATAGCCAAAACCTGGGGGAGCATTAGAATTACTAAAATGACCTTGACTTTGGCCCTTAGACCACGAAAGGTTCAGATGGTTTCTCCAACCAGGATTATAGGTTTCTGAATATGGGTCAATCTTTTGACGGTTATCAAATCTAGTGTTATTATAAAGAGCATTGGCCTGCTCTTCAATATTATGGCCTTCCCAAAAAGGCTCCACTCTACCACTAGTCTGGCCCACTTCTAAGGATTCTAACCTTTTTGCTATAGAAGCAATTTTGGCATCTGATTCATAGCCTCCTTCTACCCTATTAACGTTTCCTCTACTTAAAAGAATTGTTTTCTGGGTGCCCTACTATTTTCCCATTGCTGGGTTTTTTCGGCGATTTCATTAAAAAATTCCATCGCTGCATCAACAGTTTGGTTTTCGAATCCACCAGTGCATAGAGACTCAACCATGGTCGTTGTGGAATAATCTAAACCCTCATAAAGGATCTGAACTAGCCCAACCTTTTCTAAACCATGATGAGGACACTAGGATAATAAATCATTGAACCTTTCCAAATACCTATATAAAGATTCTCCCTCTTGTTGTGAAAATGTGCATATTTGCGTCCTAATAGACGATGTTTTGTGCCTAGGGAAAAACTTATTGAAAAAGGCAGATGTAAGTTGTTCATATGTCTCAATTAACTCGGAGTCCAAACTATACATCCACGACTTGGACTTATCTTTCATGGAAAATGGGAATAACCTAAGTTTCAAAGCATCATCATCTAAGCCTCTAAGTCTTAGAGTACTACAAATTTCCTCAAAATCCCTAACATGTAATAAGGGTTTTCATTTTCTTTCCCTAAAAAGATTGGGAGCATCTGTAAGGTCCCAGGTTTCAGTTCATAGGGTACCTCCGTTTCAGCTAACTTTATACACGAAGGACGGGTAGTCCTAGTTGGATTCAACAAAGCTTTCAAAGTTTCCATTTCTGGCGCTATCGGAGCAACATGGATTCTCTCCTCAGTCAAAAAACGTTCAAAAACAGACTCTTCAAAAGCCGGACTTTCTAGATTAAGGTAATCGAGACGCTTCGAACTACTCGGTTTCTCTTTGACAAATCTACCTAGTGCATCTCTTTTACGTTCAGGCATACAATAGAATTTTCTAAATTGAAAGGGTAAGCAAACACAGATCAAGGCCGACTCAACCAAATCAAACCTATTGATTTCTAGCAAACAAAAAGCATGATGGCTCCACTTATATTGTTTCTAGACCAGCTTCTAATCCTTCGAACGGGAATTCGTTACAATTTAAGCAAACCCCTCTGGAATCAATCCGAGTTAACGTAAGTTGAATAGAGGCGAGGGAAGCTCGGTGGATCTTTGATACCCAAGGCATCACCGGTATTACAAGGAGGCGCAGTCACGCATTCAACTTACAGAAACCGTCAAGAACTTCGAAGTATGCTTAAAAGAGTAACCAATATTTTTCGAATGACTTTCCTGTTAAGCTCGTTACCCTATCGGTCTCGTTTTAGTCAAAATTTTAGGCTTAGGTTCGCGTAGGTTACGTGTTCCTAAAGCGGGCAAGAAGAGAACGATGATGAAATCCGAACCCTTATCTTGTATAGCCAGGCCTTGCCCTTTACTAGAAAAATAAATGTCCGTATTCAGTCCTCAACATATATGCATACTTAGGAGTCCAGTAACTCGCTAACAGGGGATTCGCGAGTGT
Organism: Papaver somniferum; assembly: GCF_003573695.1. Taxonomy (NCBI): domain Eukaryota; kingdom Viridiplantae; phylum Streptophyta; class Magnoliopsida; order Ranunculales; family Papaveraceae; genus Papaver; species Papaver somniferum. The sequence continues at coordinate 45,155,247 of NC_039363.1, forward strand.
TTAGAATCTTACCTCCCGTTCCAGACGGGGGATGAATCGGTTGTAGTCGACTCGGGCCACTGACTCCGATGTCTAGTGTACGAACCCAAGGTGCAGAGACAATATCGTAATTGTCCTCCTTCTCTGCAAACAGTTTATATTTAAAGTACCCTTCCGTAGGGTAATAAAAAAATTAATGTCCAAAAGTTCAAAAGTCCAAAAAAATAAAGAAAAATTACAAAAATGATAAACCCTAATACAATTTTTTTTTTTTAAAAATAAAATAAACAAACCCTAAACTAAAATTGTCTTCTTTTCTGTTCTTTTTGCTTTAATCTTTTAGCTCCAAGTCTTTATGAAATCACCAAATTCCTTGGATCAATTTTCTTTATGATCCAGAACCTGTAGACACAAGATAAATACCCAAAAACATAAAAAAGGACAAAAATAAAAAAAAATAATAAAAAAAATAATAAAAAAATATAAAAAATCTAAAACCCTAATATTAAAAGTGGATAGTGGTAAAAGTGGTTTGTGGATAGTGGTAAAAGTGGTTTGTAGATAGTGGTAAAAGTGGTTCGATTCTCAGACTTGTGAAGGATATTAATTAGACTTAAATCCTAATATTAAAATAGAAAACTCACTAAAAATTATAGCAAACTCAATCAAAGATAATATCAATACTAAAAGAAACACTGAGGCTAAGATTCCACTATTTTCCAAGTTCAAAGTGATTAAACCAATACTTATATTTATGCAATTTTCTTGTTTAATTTGATTCTAAAATATTGCAACAAGTACATTTTCAAAAGTAATAATTGTAAATACCAAGTATGAAGCATCAAAAGTCTTAAAACTAAGCATACTCCATCAAAATAGATCACAATAACTCAAATAAAAATCATATTCAATAATATTTCAAGGCAAATAATCATATAATTATTGCAAATAAAAAGATAAAATAGAATATACCACTTTTTGTTGGAAAAATAGCTTCCTCTATCGCCTCAGCAATGGGGTTTAGCTCCTCATATTAATCATGATCTCAAAATATGTGTTTGTTGCTCAAAATATGATTAAAAGAGTGAAAAGTAATAACACAGACTGTTTGCAACAGTGCATTGGTGTTGCAAGACAGCTGTTACAATGGAACTGTTACAGAAAAACTGTTGCTTTGTTGATAATTTTAAGACCCTAGAATAAGACTTCCCTGAAAAGCTTAATGTTCTTCAGCTGTTAAACAACGACACTTTTCTGCGAATGTCTACCGAGGGTCAATGTTCTTCGCGTTCTTCTTCTTCAACAGCAGCAGCAGCAGCAGAACAGAGTTTGGTAAAGCTCTGATTTCTTCTTCTCTAACTCTCCTTAGGTTCCCAAACTCTCTACACCTATTCTATATGACCCAAGACATCTATTTATATCAAAAATACCGATTAAATCTCTCCCAAATCTTCCAAAATCTCTTTCCTTTTCTTCACGGCCAAGTTGCGATAATTTCTTGTTTTAGGATTTCTACGCGTTTCCGAGCTTTCCTTTTTATTCTAAACTCTTCCTTAGATAGATACAAATCTTTGGGAAGGTTTACAACGTTTTAATCACTCTAAAATTCCCTAAAACAGGTCACAGACGTGACTTTCGTATTTACTTGTTGTGAGAAAAATCCGTCGTTTGAGCCCATTCTAATCGATTTAAACACCCATATCAGATTCCTAGACCCATAAGGAGTCTATCTTATGAAAATCAGAGGTTTAATCGACCTCAAACTCCTTCAAATCACGATTGCTAAAACTGCTCTTTAATTGCATTTTTTTCCGCCAAAATCCTTTTTTTTTAATGTTGAAGATGGTTGCCCCTTATCCAGAGTAGGGGTGCGATTAGCAACTGCCTGGAAATGGAATGCCCCTTAGTAATTAGGTTACCCCTTATCCAAAGTGAGAGTCCGAATAGAAAATGTCCCCCGGGTGCTTTCCGACAACTTTTCGAGCCAATTTTTTCCAAAAATGTTTATTAGCCAAAAATACCTACAAATAAATAAAACACCATAATAAGTACGAAAATGAGTCTAACAATATATAGAATCGAGACAAATCGGACACAAAAAATGTGTCTATCAGAGGCCTTCAGACAGATATGGGAAACACCGTTCACTTTAAACCATCTACTTTTCTCTTTATCCATCTTCTTAATCTTTCCATGTGATTGGTTAACTCCGGTTATGATGTCCAGAAACTATCTGAGTAGAGTTGTGTCACTTATATATGAATTTTAGTATGCTGAGTGCAAACTCGTGTACAACAATTGGAATTTCGCATCAGGGTACTTCCTCCTATAGTCAATGAGAGTATGCCAACCAAGGAGATTCTTTAGTGCCTTCCAAGGTTTTGCTTAGATAGTTAGGGTATGGAGTAAAGGTTTTGTGGGTACACCTCTGGTAAACCCTCCCGAGATCAACTCGGTCGCTAGGACCACCTAGCGAGTTAGGATTTTATTTTTCTAGATTAGTTTTGCTCGAGAACTAGCAAATAATAAGTTTGGGGGTATTTGATAGACACATTTTTGTGTCTAATTTGTCCTCAATGTCCTGTATTGTTGGTACTCGATTTCGTACTTATTGTGGTATTTTATGTGTTTATAGGTATTTTTGGGAAATAAACATTTTTGGAAAATTCGGCTCGAAAAGTTGCTCGGGGCACCCCCGGAAAAGTACTAAAGGCACCCTCATTTTGGATAAGGGCCACCCCAGGTCACCCCTGCTGTTAAAGGCTCCCCTACTATGGATAGGGGGCACCCCCTTCTTCTTCATTTGAAAATCATTTTCGGCGGGAAATATTTCATCACCACTGCACGAGATTTTGGGAAAGATTTCTGAGAGATTTTCATGGATATTATGCTGCGATTATGTTGTCACTTAATCAATAGGTCGCAGGACGTGTTTTTGGAAGGAAAACAAGGAATAAAATCTGCCCATGAATGGTTGTTGCGTTAAACAGGGTAACAAATATTCTCGGATTACGCTTGAGTTATAAGAGCATATTACGTGGGATTTAAGAGGATATATTCTCTGAAAATTTGTTTATATCCAATCCAGAGAGAGTTTGAAAAGTTTCGGAAAACTCAGACGTGTATAATAGAGGAAAGGAGAATAAAATCTCCTAAACTTTAATACGATATTTTCTGGTATTTACTCGAGAGATTGATGGTCCCGTGGTGTATTTATAGCTGAGTTTGGAGTCAAATAAGGGGATGGAGTGAGAGGGGAGCGAACAGAGGGTTGAGGATGGAGAAAAATCAAGTTGCAGACATGAACGAGTTCTGTTGGTGAAGAAGAACACGAAGAACATTAGACCACAGAAGACAGTCGTATTGCTACAGAGCCAGCGAAACTTCATATTTATCGTTCTCTGTAACAGTTTGGTTTGTAACAAATATAATTGTTACAAACCCGGTTTTAATTATTTCTCGCCTTTTCCATCATTTGTACACCTTTTTGAGCAATGAAAAATTCCTTTGAGTGTGTTTTCACCATGCGAAGCTAGACCCATCACTGGGACGACGTAGGAGGCTGTGTTTCGTTCATGTGGTATTTAAAATAATTCTTTTATTACTATTTGCATAGAATTTAATTGTTTTATGATTTCTATTAATTATTTGTTATTTTGTTTGATGTCGCATGTTTGGTTTTAATTACTTTTGATGTGTCATGCTCACAACTTACAACTAACGTTTTATGAAATCTACTTTGGCACAGAATAGAGTTATTGTTTCTTTTGTTTTGAGCTATAAATGTTTAGGATTAATTTATGAACTCCATGAACATGAAAAGCAGTGGAATCCCGAATCCCAATAAATTCTTCATCCCGTGACATATTTTGTATATAATTTCTTATTTTTAGTATTTTTATATTTAAGCCTAGAATCAATTCAACAAAGTCCGAGTGAACGACAACCTTATTTACCACTATCAAAAATATCATCAGAAACCATGCTTTATACTGTGCTAACAAAATTGGGCTAAAATATCGACATGACCTCGTTCGTAACGTCTTTGCCGATATATGTTATAAGGCGGGTGTTCACACGAGGAAATAAGCCGCTTTAGGATTTTTATAGGAGGGAATAATGCTTCGAGGCCCGCCACTATACTGGTATAAAGATGGGAAAATGGACAAGATATGTTCCTTGATGTCACTGGAGTTTCACCTTTCACTGGTTTTGGCATTCGCGCCTACACCCCGGGACTAGAAATTTCCAACGCAATTTTATGCAAGCGCAATAAAATACTTGGATAAGTTTATATCTCATGGTTATGATTTCGATGGCTTGGCCTTCTCGACCCTAGGTGAACTGGGTGAAGATACTATCATCTTTTTGAAGAGGCTCAAGAATTGCCTTGCTAGTAACGATGCAAAGAGTGGACATGGAAGCTTTCTTTTCCATATGATAGATTTGGTAATTCAAAAGGGTGTTGGTGCCCAGTTTGTAGCTAGGCTACCAACTAACTCATTATAAACACCTTATTTGTCTATTTCTAATAAAGACCCTCAAAGGTCCATAATAATAATAAGTTAAAAATAATAATAAAAAAAACATTCAAAAGGGTGACAAATGGAGGTCTAACCGAAGGTGTAGTTGAATCTTTCTTTAACACCTTCATATTTAGTATTTTATTCCTCCATATTATGTAGGACCTGATTATCGGAGACGATTTTTTGCTAAATAGGGGTCTAAAATGAAAACGCATGGGGTACCAAGATACACCACCAATGTTTTCTTAGGAAATCTGTATGGACAAACTCAACACAACTCCGAGATTAAAAACTCAATCAAGGATGGTATCTAGAGTTATATATCTATCTCTGTCCCTTGTTGTTAGAATGTTTACAGAATTGAATCCGTGAACCTAGCTACAAAAGGAGTTCTTGGACGGTACCAAAGACCAATGTCCAAGGATCAATCAAATCTTTTCCAACTAACAAAATTGGACCTAGCTACTGTGATTGATCAACGCATAACCTGTGATATTTCAATTATAAAGATAAACAATATATGCGGAAAAAGAAGTAACACAGACACCAAAAGTTTTGTTAACGAGGAATCCGCAAATGCAAAAAATCCCTGGGACCTAGTCCAGATTAAATGCCAAACTGTAAGCCGCTACAGACACTATCCTACTACCAATTAACTTCGGTATGAAATGTAGTTGAGCCCGAACTCAGTCTCCCACTGATTCAGGTACATTCGCACTCTTTACGCCTCTTGAATCCAAGCAGGATTCTGTGCAATTGATTCCCTTAGACGGTCTCATACCAACTAAGAGTTGCTTCAACTCAATTGAATACTTTAAACCAAATCTGCCTCCCATATATTAAGCTTATTTATTGATTTCCTGATTTACATTCTAAATGGATGATCAGATCAAACGATATATCCATGTGATGGAAATCGATAGCAACTTAGAAAAAAGTCTGGCTAACCTCAAAATCCGGACTTATGCAACCCAAAGTGCGGCCTAGATTATTATTCACCTCACAAGTATAAAACTTGCGGAATCAACAAAGCATGATACGAAGAGACTTTGTTGATTACTATCTATCTTCATTGATGGAGCAAGGCTCAAAAAACAATCAAGATCAGGATACTCAAGTTATCAAGATAGAAGATAACTGGACCTGGCTTTACCAATCCCAATGAAGTCTTTGTAGTCGCTAAACCCTAAAAGGGTTTCTGGAGAGGACGACTCTAGATACAACTAGGACGCACCAAAAAGTAGTGTCACGATTCAAAGATCCCAGTTGCCAAGTGATGGGTGCCAAATATTGCATTTTCCATGTATTTGTATTGTCATTTATCCCATCTTTTGTTCTTTAAGTTCCCATCTTATACCAAATTCTGTATTTTTACTTTGTTCAAATAAATCCATTCGTACTAAGTTATTTTTTGATTTTAGGTAGTTAATGAAGCTGGGACCTGGAGAGACCGAGAGGAGCAAAGAATTGGTGCCTAGTGGCAGAAAAGAAGAGGTTTTTGCAAGCCGTTGGCGCAACTAAACTTATCAATGATCTTAGAAGAATCAAGATCCAAGGCCTTAAACCAAACACCATCTACAGATTAATACATCAGAATGATGACACTGTCCAACACCGAATACTTCTCCATATCCAAGCATCAAACTGGATGCTCATGCTCAACACTGTCAGAACTCTCCCCCACTCACCCAGAATCATCATCATCCATCTGTTCTAGCACCTAAAACCATAACCTAACACTAGCCTCAAGTACCTTCTACCTCCATCAATTCATTCTCCTTGTCAATTGTTGACCAATCCCCCACAACAGTAAAAATTTCCTTCTCTAAAATCTCTCCCGACAAACCCGTGTTCAAGTGTCTCTCTTCCTCATCCAATTTTTCACCAAGTGGTAACCTACCTAAAAAATTCATCAGTGTTTAAATGAAAAGGAGACAAGTCTTTTCAATTGTTGCAGCAAGAAGATAAGATGGAAGCGAAGCATTAGTGGTAAGTTTCAAGAATATCAAATCTCTAATTTGTAGTTGTATTTTGTTGAAAATGGGATTGGTTAGATGGCAGAAGATTGTATAAATAGAGGAGGCAGTTGTGAATGAAAGGGAAGTTCGGAGTAGCCGGTGCAAGCTGTAGTATTAGTATAGATTTTATTTCATTGTTTGTTATCTTCTAAAAATCTCTACTAGGGCAGAGATGAAACCCCCTTTAATAATTAGACTTCCTCTTGTTTGATTTTACTTGTTATTCTCTATGGGATTTCAATGAAAAGCATGATTAATTTCTGAATTTTGGAAAATTGCTTCCACCTTGTATGTCAAGCATCCTAGGTAGTTGAATTAATTCTTTGTGAATATTCAAGCCTGCGTAAACTGTTTTTAGTTCAATCTGTGATTACTTGTGCCCTATAGATACCAGTAATGCTAGGGATTGTCATATTAGCTGAAATTAACTCATTCATATTTGTTAGTAATGAAAAAGCGGGGGTCTAACAACCTCACCCAATATTTCGATTAGCAATTTGTATGGACAAACTCTAATATACTTTTATGAGAATAAAATAAACAGTTAGACTCAATCAATAGAAAAGTATATCAAAGAGTTTTATATCTCTATCTCTTGATTTGATCTTTACTCAAGAAAATAGAAATCTGCGAGTCTTTATCAAATACAAGGATAAAAACTTGGATGGTACCAAAGACCAATATCCAAGGATCAATCAATTTCCAATCAACAACCAAAGGTTGGATTTCACAATTGATCGATACAACGCACAACCTGTGATATTTCAATTATATAACAAAATATAATGAGGAATAGAAATAACACAGACACCAAAAATTTTGTTAACGAGGAAACCGCAAATGCAGAAAAACCCCGGGACCTAGTCCACATTGAACACCACATTGTATTAAGCCGCTACAGACACTAGCCTACTACAAACTAACTTCGGTCTGGACTGTAGTTGAACCCTAATCAATCTCACACTGATTTAAGGTACAGTTGCGCTCCTTACGTCTCTGATCCCAGCAGGATATTACGCACTTGATTCCCTTAGATGATCTCACCCACAACTAAGAGTTGCTACGATCCAAAGTCTAAGACTTGATAGACAAATCTGTCTCACACAGAAAATTCTATATAATTAAATAAATATGTCTCCCACAGAGATATCCAAGAGTTTTTGTTCCGTATTTTGATAAATCAAGGTGAACATGAACTAATTGATAAACCGGTCTTATATTCCCGAAGAACATCCTAGTATTATCAATCACCTCACAATAATTTAAATCGTATGGTAGCGAAACTAGATATTGTGGAATCACAAACGATGAAACGAAGATGTTTGTGATTTATTTTTATCTTTCCCTATCTGAGATATAATCTCAAGCCAATTATTTAATTGAACTCGTACGATAGAAAATGGCAAGATCGAATCATTCAACTACAAGAAAAGTAGTTTCGTCTGGCTTCACAATCCCAATGAAGTCTTTCAGTCGTTAACCTACAGGGTCTCGATAAGAAACCTAAGGTTAAAGGAGAATCGACTCTAGCAAACCAACTAGTATCACACAGGAGGTGTGGAGATTAGTTTTTCCAGATGCTAGATGTCTCCTTTATATAGTTTTCAAACCAGGGTTTGCAATCTAAGTTACCTTGGTAACAAAGCATTCAATATTCACCGTTAGATGAAAAACCTGATTCAACCAAGCTAATGTCTTTCAACCGTTAGATCGAAACTTAGCTTGTCACACACACAAATGAAATGCATTCATTTAGGTTTGAGTAACCGTACCTAAACATGTACACTTAGTTGGTTCACAAATAGTTAATCAATGGTTAGCCATATGATTACTTTCATATTAACCGTATTCATCTTTCTCATAACTAGTTCAAATGACTCATAAGAACTGGTTGAAGAGTTATTCAATTGATTAGGTCTTTATTCATAGACACAATTGAAACAAAATCTGTTTGATCCATTTGAATCAATTCATGAAGAATATAGCCATGATTTGCAAAGATTGCATTCCTTATAATTTATTGTTTTAAGTTCATGAACTACCGATTTGAGATATCACCAGCTTGAGTACGCGTATGGGTATGCCTACCTTAGCTACCGGATTTGAGTTTACAAACTCAGCAGAAGTTTTCGGTTCGAAAACTTCTGTGGGTACGCGTACGGGTACGCGTACCTAAGGTGACTGGTTTACTAGTTTGCAAACTTACAAATTCCAGCAGAAATTTTTGGTTCGAAAACTTCCGTGGGTACGCGTACTCAACCTGTCTCCTTCACCAATACCACATGCACACATATGCACGCATTTGGCTTCCGGTACATGTATTTATACACTAATGTGCGAACACACTATATATGCTTATATCCATAGATGGTAAACTCAACTCTACATTTCAATCATTGAAACATTCTTCTATAATGTTATAGCAATCGTTATTCACGACTATCGTCATCAAAGCTATTTTCAAGATTGAAACGTCATCGTGACTTTCGTCATGGGTAAAGATGAAAATTGTTTAAGCAAAATCTTACCAACACATATTTCGAGAAAAAGATAGGCGAGTAAACTCGGCTCGAAATAACAAATGTGTATGTATGAAAACTATCATACTTAAACGACTTTGTCTCAAGAGTAGGAGATAGAATAAACTTTTGAGTGATAGATAAGTTCAAGTCTCCACATACCTTTTAGTCGTATGAAGTTCCACCGGTTCCTCGAGTAGTTCTTCGTCTTCGTAAGATGATCTCCATGGAGTCTGGAGATTCTACTACACTTGAATATCCTAGACCGACACCTAGTCATAAGTAAACTAGAAATCAAGACATATAGTTTTGATCATCAATATTGACAAACATGCTTGAGATACCAACGCATGCGAGTTCGACCGAGCAATGCTCTAACAATCTCCCCCTTTGTCAATTTTAGTGGCAAAACTATCAATACATGTGGATTACAAAATAGATAAAAACTTTGTAGCTTCTCGTCCACATGCTTGATCTCCTTGGTGCTTCAACATTACTCGAAATCTTCGTCACTTCCAAGTAATCCAATGATTCCAAAGGTTGTAAGTTTAGCATCATCGTTGTTGAAGTTCCGTAGCCATAACAATGAGAAAAAAAATGCTCTCGATCATTGTTATATAGTGTCATAGTATTATTACACAGCATCAAAGTTCTCATATCACAATTACGACAACAATACTATGGTGATATGTATCACTCCCCCTTAGTCAATACTTCGTCTCAACACGAAAACCACTCCCCCTTACATAATGATCCGTAAAACACGTAAACCATATGTATTTGTAGTGTGAACTACATATTAATTCTCCACCTTTTTGTCAATAAAATTGGCAAAGGTACGAAAATGGGATCCTAATGAAATTATCATGGAGACACTTCAAGACCAAAGAAAAGTACATATCAACTTTGTTTTGATGCAATCATAAAGCCAAAGCTCAATGTCTTCATCACGGAGTTTATAAAGATATAACTCCTCAAATATTCCATAGCCGCACTCCCCACAAAGATATGGAAATTAAGCGCAAGTTCAAAAAAACTCTCCTTCATTTGATGTCATTCCCGAAAGAACAACAAGAGCGACCTTACTTTTACAAGAAGGATTTCTTTGGACACAAAAACCAAAAATTGATTTTGTTATCCAAAAATTCTCAATAAAATTAACCACAAGAGAACCCATGATTAATCTAATCGGAATACACAACCAAAATAATCACAAACGAATCTATGATTAGTTTAGTTGGAAATGCTCACACAAGAAGACTTATGGATCCACACAGTATATACATAAAATATGGATCAGGGAAGATCAATACTGCGGAATATACAAGGATTCATTCTATTTTCCATCACTATTTGCATAACGACATACAATAGACATAATCCTTGTAAACAAAAGATTTTAACCTATCTTCCATCAAAGAATTGACATAATAGGATTAACTTTTGTTTGTCAAAAGTTCATTCATTCTTGTATATATCAATACATGCATAACTTTTGACATCGTATGGGACAATAATAGTTCACGGACGCAAACACACATATCCCATAACATATTGCAATATATAAAACCATAAAGATTAATACTACAATCATCATCTTTCAATTTTTTTTTTTAGATTTTAAATAAAAAAAACCTAAAAGCATGAAGATGAAAACGTTGGACATAGCTATGTGTACTCACAATAATGGCTATTCCAAATTCTAATTATTCTTCTAGACAAAACAAGTATAAAATTCTCATAAGAAGATTTACTAGATAAACAAAAAGCAAAACATCTACTAGAAACCGATCACAAGCTAAACCAAGGTTCTCGTTCGCCAGCTTCATGGGTCTCGATGCCTTTGAGCTTGTGATTCATAATATCAACTGCGTCTTCGGAGAATATATCCTCATTGAGAAGTTCTTTAGCATGTGATTTTATGAGACCAAGGTCGGTAGTAACCTTTTTCAACTCAATTCTAACCACATCAAGATCCTTCATTGTATCAACAAGTTGCAGTTTTGCTTCCTCAAAGTACTTAAGAAAGTCATGAACCACTTCAGCAGAAACCATATCCTCATTCTCAACATCTTGGTGTGAGTAGGCATAGTAGCATGAGGCATTAGGTGCACCATCTTTTACAAGAGTTCTTTTCTTCCTCCCTTTTGATTCAAAACCAAAACATTTCTCAAGAAATCCCTTTGCAAAATCACCAAAGCGAGATGAAGAAGATGACATTCTTGATAACCCGAAAAATAACCTAGAGTATGCGTACGTGACTTACGAAACTCAATAGGTCGGGTACTTAAAAGGTTTCTTATGGAAGGAATGTTAGGGTTTCCTTAATTGGCTCATGCCAGTCACATGGGTAACCTGTACGAGATCAATCTCGACCCAAAAGCAAGACAACAGCCGTGCACACACAACCATGTTGAAAAACTCTCAAAATTTTGTAGAAATCAAAATGACTCAAAAACTCTATGTCTCATAGAGAAGCAGTTTTTAGAGTATGTGAGTAGCACCTTGTTTAACCAAACAATAAAAAAAAATAATTTTACACAACAAATACAAATACTTGTACAAGTATTTTTCCAAAAATACTCATGCTAAAGACGATAAGAAAATAGCTTGAGAATCCAAGAATACTATTGACACAAGTATACCTGAGCATGTCTCTCAACCAGGATTTCTGTGTGAGAGACTTCAACCTTGTGATTAATTGGCAAAAGTATGAGCTTTTAGCTCATCAAATGAATATTTTTTTTGGTTAAACCTCTTTTTTCGGTACTTTGGAAGAATACTGTCATGATGTGAAAAATTATCATAAAAATTACTATCATCATAATATGACACATAGTAAGGATTTTTACCTGAAGAGTGTTTTCTAGATGGAGTACACAATTTGTTGATGATTTCCTTATATCCCTCAATAATCAATTTTAGGTTGTCATCCATAATCAATTTTAGGTTGTCATTCATCTGCTCATATCTGTATTCTTATCTTGATAAATGATTCACATCAGGATTAGCATTATCTCCATTTATGATAGGAGAGAGAACGGGAGTTCTTCTTGAACGATGTTTATAAATAGGTCTATTATGGTTTTGTGCATTTGAGGAACTCATTGAACTGACTTTCCTGGTAGGAAACACATGACGTGTACTAAAACCAATTGGTTTAGACATACGAATGTCAGTTACACCTTTAAGAATCAAATCTAAGGTGTGTTGAAGTTGAATCAACTATTTGTTTTTCAACTTGAGTTTCCTCTTTTGCACTCTATGCCCTTTTGATTCACAAAATAGGCACACTTTCTGATCACAGAAGTGATTAGAGATTGCAGACCAAACATTATCGTCTGGGGATTTCTCCCTTCCAATTTATGTTTGAATCCCCTGTGCATCAGTTTGAGTGGGAAGAGAATCTGAAGTTACTTCTGAAACTGGAGCTCTTTCAGTTTGTGTAGAAGTATATGGTATAGAAAACCTTTTTGAACATCCTTGAATGGAGAGTTTACTCAAGAGATGTTCAATTTCTAAAGCATCCTTTTTAAGTTTTGCCTCAAGTAAGATACGAGATGATCGAACTTCAAGTTTTTCCTTATAAGAGGCCTTTTCACGGGAGCCACAGTCTTTTACTACACCAAGAAGAACACTGGCATGTTTTTTTAACTGTTCGAATCTAGCAGCTCGAATTCTAATAAGATTCTTATTAGAATTAGTTTACTCTCTCTAGTTATTTCCTCTTGAGAAACAAAGTCAGATTCATCAGGATAACACATGTCAGTACTGGTCTGTTTCATTTGAACACTAGGTTCGTTTATAACTGAGATTGACGAATCTTTCTCTTTGATAGACCTATTAGAAACATAATCTTTATTTCTGGTGACGCGTTTATCAGAGACTATACTGTCCATCTAGTCATATCGCCACAAACACAAACTTTTGAGGTCTTGAACGTGTTTGCCTGCTCTGATACCAATTGAAAAAGCGTGGGGTCTAACAACCTCGCCCAATATTTCGATTAGCAATCTGTATGGACAAACTCCAATATACTTTTACAAAAATCAACTAGACAGTTAGACTCAATCAATAGAAAAGTATATCAAAGAGTTTTATATCTCTCTCTCTTGATTTGATCTTTACTCAAGCAAATAGAAATCTACGATCTTTATCAAATACAAGGATAAAAACTTGGATGGTATCAAAGACCAATATCTAAGGATCAATCAATTTCCAATCAACAACCAAAGGTTGGATTCCATAATTGACCGATACAACGCACAAACTGTGATATTTCAATTATATAACAAAATATAATGCGGAATAGAAATAACAAAAACACCAGAAATTTTGCTAACGAGGAAACCGCAAATGCAGAAAACCCCGGAACCTAGTCCAGATTGAACACCACATTGTATTAAGCCGCTACAAACACTAGCCTACTACAAACTAACTTCGGTCTGGACTATAGTTGCACCCTGATCAATCTCACACTGATTTAAGGTACAATTGCGCTCCTTAAGTCTCTGATCCTAGCAGGATACTACGCACTTGACTCCCTTAGCTGATCTCACCCACAACTAAGAGTTGCTACGATCCAAAGTCGAAAACTCGATAAACAAATCTGTCTCACACAGAAAAGTCTATAGAATTGAATAAATCTGTCTCCCACAAAAATATCCAAGAGTTTTTGTTCCGTATTTTGATAAATCAAGGTGAACATGAACTAATTGATAAACCGGTCTTATATTCCCGACGAACATCCTAGTATTATCAATCTCCTCACAATAATCTAAATCGTATGGTAGCGAAACTAGATATTGTGGAATCATAAACGATTAAATGAAAATGTTTGTGATTTATTTTTATCTTGCCCTATCTGTGATATAATCTCAAGATAATTATTCAATTGAACTCGTACAATAGAAAATGGCAAGATCAGATCGTTCAACTACAAGAAAAGTAGTTTCGTATGGCTTCACAATCCCAATGAAGTCTTTCAGTCGTTAACCTACAGGGTCTCGATAAGAAACCTAAGGTTAAAGGAAAATGGACACTATCAAACCAACTAGTATCACACAGGAGGTGTGGGGATTAGTTTTCCAGATTCTAGATGTCTCCTTTATATAATTTTCAAATCAGGGTTTTGCAATCTAAGTTACCTTGGTAACAAAGCATTCAATATTCACCGTCAGATGAAAAACCTGATTCAACCAAGATAATATCTTTCAACCGTTAGATCGAAACTTAGCTTGTCACAAACACAAATGAAATGCATTCATTTAGGTTTGAGTAACCATACCTAAACGTGTACACTTAGTTGGTTCACAAAGAGTTAACCAATGGTTAGCCATATGAGTACTTTCATATTAACCGTATTCATCTTTCTCATAACTAGATCAAATGACTCATAAGAGCTAGTTGAAGAGTTGTTCAATTGCTTAGGTCTTTATTCATAGACACAATTGAAACAAAATCGGTTTGATCCACTTGAATCAATTCATGAAAAATATAGCCACGGTTGGCAAAGATTTCTTTCTTTATAATTTATTGTTTTAAGTTCATGAACTACCGATTTGAGATATCACCAGCTTGAGTACGCGTACGGGTTTTCGTACCTTAGCTACCGAATTTGAGTTTACAAACTCATCAGAAATTTTCGGTTCGAAAACTTCCGTGGGTACGCGTACCTAGTGTGACTGGTTTACTAGTTTGAAAACTTACAAACTCAATAGAAATTTTCGGTTCGAAAACTTCCGTGGGTATGCGTACTCAACCTGTCTCCTTCACCAATACCGCATGCACACATATGCACGCACTTGGCTTCCGATACATGTATTTATACACTAATGTGTGAACAGACTATACATGCTTATATCCATAGATGGTAATCTTAACTCTACATTTAAATCATTGAAACATTCTTCTATAATGTTATAACAATCGTTATTCACGACTATCGTCATCAAAGCTATTTTCAAGATTGAATCGTCATCATGACTTTCTTCACGGGTAAAGATGAAAATGGTTAAAGCGAAAGCTTCTCAACACATATTTCGAGAAAAGATAGGCGAGTAAACTCGGCTCGAAATAGCAAATGTGTATGTATGAAAACTATCATACTTAAACGACTTTGTCTCAAGAGTAGGAGATAGAATAGACTTTTGAGTGATAGATAAGTTCAAGTATCCACATACCTTTTAGTCGGATGAAGTTCCACAGGTTCCTCGAGTAGTTCTTCGTCTTCGTAAGATGATCGCCATGGAGTCTGTAGCTTCAACTACACTTGACTATCCTAGACCGAGACTTAGTCATATGTAAACTAGAAATCAAGACATATAGTTTTGATCACTAATATTGACAAACATGCTCGAGTAGCAACACATGCGAGTTCGACCGAGCAATGCTCTAACAAGTGATTTATCACATCTTCAAGGGTGCTTGAAGCTAGTATATCTACAATTCCTAAATTAAAAATAGAATTAGTATGCCAAATTAGGGACTTTTATGTGTTTAGGAGGTGGATTTGACGCCCTAGTTACCTTTTATCGCTTTGCAATCCTATTTCTTTAGCATAATCATCCATATCCTTGTCGTATCGACAACCCATTTCGTATATTTGTAAAACTTGGAAATTTAGTTCACCAATCCAACTCCCTGTAGGATCAACTCGTATTTGCCGTTATCTATGTTTTAGACACCGTGCGCTTGCGGTATTTTATAGTAGGATTGTAATCCTACCAAGTTTTTGGCGCCGCTGCCGGAAATTGTAAACCGGTCTAGTTAGATTGATATATAGGTTTTGTTTTTGCTAGTTTGTATTTAGGACTTGTAAATAATGCATACTCTTAGTTGGATTTGCTTGGTTATTTTTATTTCCGTTCCACTCATTTTGTTATCATTTGCATCTATAGGTCCTAATTAGATTGTGTCCAATAGCATCCAGACTTTGCATTTCAGTTAGAATTTCGTAGCTTTTAAATTTTATGTTTCATTTTTTGTTGTCCTGTCCGTAGTAGTTGTAGTAGTAGTATAGCCTTCTTTAGTGTTTTACATTTTTAGTTCTCAAGTGTTTTCTTGTCTGTAGCTTTTTAATTTTGCATTTCATTTTGAAATTTTGTTATGTAGCTTTTGTAGTTTGGATTAAGTTGCATTCGTCATGTTTGTTTTAGTCATAGAGTCCAGTTTAGAAAGTCGTAGGTTTTGAGTAGCTTTAGCATTTTATTTCTATTTTGCTCAGTTTTGTGTTCGTGATCACTTTTATACTGTACCTAATGGTTAATGCATGGTTTCTATACAGATTACATGATAGTCGTCTAGTGTCTCATAATCTTAATTAGTTGTAGCGCATAGTCAAGTATAGGTTGCATAGTCATTAAGGCTTAGCCTCGTAGTGCTGGTAGTATTTTAGTTATATGACACTTAACTCTCTTTTTTTCTGTAATATATTATTTCATGTTAATAAGTTTAGTTCTTTTAGTTTTGTTTTTAGAGTAACTAGATCTAGTCCATAATAATTTGTTGCTTGAAGTTTCTGTCATTTTTCATTTCGTTTTCATCTTAATAATTGCATCTTATAATTTTATCCTATGCTAAAATCTTGTCTGTAGTGTCATAGTACATCAGTACATGAGTCTCATTTAGATTGCATGAATAATAGCGGGTAGTCCTATTCGCTTCTCTTTATGTAGGTGTCAGTAGGTTTAATTCATTTATTTTTTGGCTTTGTATATACACATCTGGGTACTGAAATTTTCCCTTGAGCATTATCAGGTGTTCACAAATTTGCGGCAAAAGAAAAGGAACGGACTGTTGCTGTGCCTTCTCCCGGTATTGTACCGGCGCGAAAATAGAAGAACTACTAGAGAAGCTACCAGGAAAGTAACAATTTCAGTTTGGTTTAGTCTTCTCCCGAATGCGTACCGTAGGTAAGTTTCTTAAACACAATAACAACATGACGTCTCAGACTGCTTTGTAATTAGCATGAACAGTTTGATATTGGGTTTAACAAATGTGCTACATATATTGTTGACATATACGAGTTGGTCTCTCATTCATTACCATATTTTTACTGTTATACTCCAAAGAAAACCATTTTAGACTTTGGAGCTCTCTACCATTGTTACAACAACAACATTTAAAAAAAATGTTAGTTTTTATTAAGTGTAATCTTGTACTGTGTGTTTATTCTGTTGTGTTTACCCTTAGTAGCTTATATATAGTTTTCACATGCATCATTATGTTTCGAATTTGTTAATAGCATTTAGAATAGATTCATTTTATTTTGTTTCGGAAAAAAAAATGTCTGGATTTGGGACTGGTGCTAAGGATGAGAAATCATCGCACAAATCGATTAGAGAACTTGCAAATGAGCATGCTTCACGGTATGAGTTTCCAGTAAACCATGATGTTAATAGTGATGTAGTACCTAATCAGAATGCAAATAATGATTTTCCCATCATAAAGTTCAAGAAAGCAGTTAATCAGAAGGAAGTGAATGATTTTCCTAACATAAAGTTCAAGAAAGCAATTAATCAGAAGGAAGTGAATGATTTTCCCAGCAGAAGATTCAAGAAAGAAACTAGCAGATGACAATAAGTAATTTTCCCAGCACAAGGTTCAAGAAAGATACTAATCAGGAGACGATGAATGATTTTTCTAGCACAAGGTTCAAAAAAGCTATTAATCAGAAGACAATGAGTGATATTCCCAGCATAAGGTTTAATAAAACAACTAATCAGAAGGCAATGGATGATTTTCCCAGCATAAGGTTCAAGAATGCAGTTAATCAGAAGGTAATGAATGGTTTTCCAAGCACAGGGTTGAAGCAGATGAAGCAAGCAGAATTTCGAGAAGATCCAAGAGTCATACAAAATAGAAGAATTGTTCATCCATTTGATCGAGGAAGCTAACGTGATCCAGGCCCAGCAAGTGTTACTCAACCAAGAAATACCATACCTAGGTAAGTGCTCAAATCTATCTAAGGTCGGCGAATGCTCATAAAATTTAAGGAGATTTTTTTAGAAGTCAAATATCTCTCCCTCTAAGCGTCAGGTAGAAAATAGGTAAGGATAGGGTCATCATTTTTAAGCACTTTGCACAAAAAAATAAAATAATAATAATAGGGCCACCACCACCACCTAACTCGTTCACCATCGTTATCAATTTTTCTCTGAGAGTTTGAAGATTGTTTAACAATAAGAATCTAATTTCGTTTAGGGGTTTGTCGATTGAAGAGGAAAGTAGGGGCTTGTTGATTGAAGAAGAAATTAGGTTCAAGATTGGGTTTGTCGATTGAGGAAATTAAGGGTTTTTTTTGTGGTGGATGAGTTAGTCAGTTGAAGAAACAATTTGGGATTTGAGGATATTCTCGATTGGATTCAGGGTTCATATTCTCGTCGATTGTTCTGGTTTTCTCCATCTCTGGTTAGTAGAAGTTACAATTGTTTTAAGGGTGTTGCTGTAATTCTTTTGTGGTGGATAATTTGAACTTTTGAGACGTAGTTTTCCAAGTTTGTCATTGAGGATTGTAATCGATTGAAGACAGTATAGGGAGTTTGTGCTTGAAGATTTTGAGGATTCAATTAAGTGTTCTGTAAATCTTCTTTGGAGTTTCAATTAGGGGTTTCATAGTTTTTGACTCTCAGGTTAAGAGGGGTATTTCGTTGTTAGCAGCCAGGATAATTGGTGTTATGAAGTTTTAGTTAGGTGTTCTGTTACTCTTCTCTGTTGATTCAATCAGGCTTTGAAGACGTGAATTTCGCAGTTTGAAGAAGGGTTTTTCATTGATTGAAGCAAGAGCTTCAGAGGTGTAGAGGTTTGTTACTCTTTGTTTTTGGGTGCTGTTCTGGGTCTTTGAGGAGTCTAATCACCACCTAGTCTTCTGTAAGTGGTTGCTTTACTTTGTGTAAGTGTTTATTGTGATAGGTTTATGTAGAGGTGTTGGAATTTTGATTTAGGAGTTTAATTTTGAGTTTTGGTTTCTTGTGTGAGTGGTTGATGGTACAGAACTAGGGGTGCTTGCATTCAAAATTCAGGGTTACCAAATATTTGTAATTGTTTTGGTTTTGTGCTTTGTGATTGGTTCAAACATAATTAGTGGTGTAGAAACCCCAATTGTTCACTTCCGTGCCCCGAGAAAGTTTTAATTACAAGCAGTTTCTTTGAGCATTTAGTGTTGGGGGTTTCATGTAGATATTGGAAGGTTTTGATGCAGTGGGAGGAGAGTTTCCTCAATGGTACAAGGAAATTTATTCTTTGAGAAGCTTTGGAGGTTTTGTCGTGGAGTTTTTTTTTTTCTTAATTAGTGGGTTAATGAATGGTATTTTAAGTTTTCGATTAGGGTTTTCCTAATTTGAACTCTTATTCTCCCATTCCTTGACTACTAATTGGTCATGTTTCATTGTATTCTAATTGTGAATATTGTGAAGGTTATAGTGTTGAATTGGTCAGGGTTTGTTTTGCTTGAAGGAGGTATTTTCAGTGAAAATCAGGGCTTCTAGTTTGTGAAGTGTAATGACTACAACTAGATCTTCAACCTCATCCACACCGAGAATTCAACGCATAGATGAAGATGAAGATACAGATTCTACATCCTGTGCTTTGCCGTTGTCTCAGACTACATCCACATCATCATCTCAAAATGGTAATGTTCCTAGCCTCTTTAATCTGGGTACCAACAAACCAACCTCGTCCAATGAAGGATGTATTCATTGTCCTTTCAAATTTTTTGATGGATGTTCTAATGGAACTGGTGGTAATGGATAAAGCAAATCGGGTTTTTACAAGCATTTACATGACAGACATTTACCAAATTCAGAGTGTAAAAATGTTTGTAGGGAGAGAATTAGTTCTAGCAGAATAGTTTTTGAAGCTTGGGAACGAACACTAAATCAGTTGCAGATGTGGTTGTGTGCGCCATGTATGCATATGCAAGCTTGGAAGAAATCTTGCACTTTGCATGTGGGTGGGGCTATTGCTAGACCACTTGATGGTAATTCTGTGAAATTCCTTATTGATGGAATTTTCAAACCTGCTGACACCCCCGATACAGTTCCAACAATTGTTCACGAAGATGATGTTGTCCTCAAAGATGTTGCCCTCAACTTGGATTTACTAAATCTTGTTTATCAGAAGCGGTTCACAACCATTGCCAGCATCCCCCCACCTTGCAGGCTTCATTTTTCAAGGACTTTAAAGATCGCATTGGATAAGGTACTATCTAATCCTACAAATTTATCAACATGGTTGCAACTTTTACTATTGCCAATATGCACCTTAAATCTATACATGCCTAAGAACTCAAGAGAAAAGAAGGCTGGAACTAGAAAGAAGCTTCAGATGGATAGTATCCACCAAGATTTGTTACAATGGAAGGAAAGTGGTGGGTATGTTCATATCATTGAACAACTTTTGGCTGAATCCGAGAAGAGTCAGCAAGTCAGCAAATCAAACAAGAAGAAGAAGCATAACCTTAATGTGCAAGCCTGTAAGAAGAAATTAAGTCAAGGTCACTACACTACCGCTATAAAGGTCTTATCTTCCAATGGTATAGCTCTGGATACTGCAGACACTTTATAAGAGCTTATCCAGAAACACCCAAATGCCCCACCACCATTTATCCCCCCTGAACCAGTTGAAGCTGTTGCTTTGTATGTTGATTCTAAAGTTGTCCTTGATGCTTTGAAGAGTTTTCCTAAAAGCACGGCATGTGGCAGAGATGAGCTTAGGGCTCAGCATCTCTTAGATGCTTTGAGTGATGCGGCTGCTTCTGTGAGTGACGAGCTTTTAGCATCCATTATTAGGGTAGTCAATTTATGGATGGGTGGACAATGTCCATCTGCTTTAGAGGAGTACATTGCGAGTGCTCCCTAAACTCCTCTTCTCAAGCCTGGAGGCGGGCTCAGGCCAATTGTTGTTGGTAAAATATGGCGTAGATTATGTTCGAAGCTTGATGCTAAATCAATTTGTAAACATATGTCTTTATATCTAGGGGATCATAAGTTCGGTGTTGGGCTTTCCTGTGGAGAAGAAGGTATTCTTCACGCTGCCAACAGACTTTTGGAGATGAAAGGTACTCAAACTAATATGTCTGTGCTTCTAATTGACTTCTCTAATGCTTTTAATATGGTTGATCGAACCACGTTAATTCAGGAAGTTAGATTTAGATGTCCTAGTATCTCCAGATGGGTGGAGTTTTGTTATGCCTCTCCAGCAAGAATTTACTATAATGAGGTTGTACTTTCATCTTCTTGTGGGGTCTAACAAGGGGATCTATTGGGTCCTCTATTATTTTCCTTGGTTCTTCACCCTCTAGTGAACATGATTTCAGGACAGTGCAAACTGGATTTTCATGCATGGTACCTTGATGACGGTACTATTGCTGGTGATAGTATGGAAGTAGCTAAAGCGCTCTCGATAATTCAGGCTGAAGGCAGTAGTCGTGGGGTACATCTTAATGTTCGTAAGACTGAGTTATTTTGTCCCTGCGTTGATCCTAGAAGTCAAGATGATAGAGTCTTTCAGGCTAACATTGGTGTAAAGATGTTGGGAGGGACGGTGAGTTGTAATCTGCAGTTTTGCAGTGACCTTGTGAAGCATAAAATTGATAAAACTTTACAACTCATGGAGTCTGTTAAGCAATTACATGACCCGCAGAGTGAGTTTTTACTATTACGAAGTTGCGCAGGTGTTTCAAATCTTTACTTCAATATGAGAACTACCCAACCTGATTCTCTTCAACAAATTATTTCTTCTTATGATCGTCCCTTGGTACAGTTTCTGCAGCATATTGTTATAAGAGATGGTGCAGGGTTTGGGCTCATTCAACAACGTATTGCTATGCTGCCAATGAAGGATGGGGGTTTGGGTGTTCACACGATGGAAGATACAAGAAAATATTGTTTTCTTTCTTCTTATTGTCAAATGAGAAATCTGCAGGAGGTCATTCTTAATCTTCCACCGGACTCTGAGCCAAGCCTTATCTTTCAGCATGCCTTGTCACAGTTCATGCAGGTATGTGGGCTGTCTTCTTTTAATATCAACACTTTTGCCACTCGTCCTATGAAATCTTTGGAAATACAGTATTTTGAGGTTGTTAAGAAAGATATGCCTTCCAAATTTGTTATGTCAGAACGTGATACTATACTTTGGAAAAGCAATAGGCTTGACCACGCTCAGGATTACCTCAAAGCTATACCAATATGTGGGCTTAATCAGACACTTGGTCCTCGTCAGTTCAGGGCAGTTGTTAGTTATAGACTTGGTGTACATATTTTTAATACTATTGATGGTTGTGCTTGTTGTAAGAGGAAAATGGATGTTTATGGTGATCATGCACTTCATTGTGCAAGTGAGGTGGGCATAAAGTTTAGACATGATTTCGTTAGGGATGTTATTTCGGATATTTTTTACAAGGCTGGAGTTGCAGCTAGAAAGGAGGTCAATCTTGGACTCTCTTCGGATGATGGCAAGGATTTGAAGCCCGTCGACATTCTTGTATATAATTGGGTTAATGGACAAGATTTTTATTTTGATGTTACGGGTGTTTCACCTTTTGCCAGTATTAATGGTCGGACTTTCGTTCCGGGTGTCGCCATTTCTAATGCTATTTCACGCAAGAGGGCGAAGTATTTGGATAAGGTGTCTACTCATGGGTATGGTTTTGGTGTTCTTGCTTTCTCCACTTTAGGCCAACTTAGTGAAGACATGGTGTTTATTTTGAAGAGGTTGAGAAATTGTATAGCTAATTACGACCTCAATTACAAAATAGGTAATTCTCTTTTTTAGATTAAGTATTTCAATTAAAAAGGGTGTAGGGGCTCAACTTGTATCTAGGTTTCCCTCCATTGACATTGTACCTTGTATTTGATTCTTTTGTTAATAAAAGCCTTTGCGGAGCCTTTTTTGTAAAGAAAATAATAATAATAATAATAATAATAATAACTTGTAGCTAGGTTTCCCTCCATAGATTAGGTATTATTATTCAAAAAGGTGTGGGAGCACAACTTGTTGCTCGACTCCCTGCCAAATCTTTGTAATTAACTCTTTTTTCGTCAATATAGCCTTAGTGGCATCTTTTATAATAATAATAATAATAATAATAAAATTTTTATCTTATGAATAAAGTTTTTCAGGGAAATTGTTAGTTATAGACTTGGTGTACCTATTTTTAATACTATTGATGTGTGTGCTTGTTGTAAGAGGAAAATTGAAGTTTATGGTGATCATGCACTTCATTGTGCAAGTGAGGTGGGCATAAAGTTTAGACATAGTTTTGTTAGGGATGTTGTTTCGGATATTTTTTACAAGGCTGGAGTTGCAGCTAGAAAGGAGGTCAATCTTGGATTCTCTTCGGATGATGGCAAGGATTTCAAGCCCGCCGACATTCTTGTATATAGTTGGGTTAATTGACAAGATTTTTTTTATGATGTTACGGGTGTTTCACCTTTTCCCGGTATTAATGGTCGGACTTTCGTTCCGGGTGTCGCCATTTCTAATGCTATTTCACGCAAGAGGGTGAAGTATTTGGATAAGGTGTCTACTCATGGGTATGGTTTTGGAATTCTTGCTTTCTCCACTTTTGGCGAACTTAATGAAGACATGGTGTTTCTTTTGAAGAGGTTGAGAAATTGTATAGCTAATTACGACCTCAATTACAAAATAGGAAATTCTCTTTTTTATAGATTAGGTATTTCAGTTCAAAAGGGTGTAGGGGCTCAACTTGTAGCTAGGTTTCCCTCCATTGACATTGTACCTTGTATTTGATTCTTTTGTTAATAAAAGCCTTTGCGGCGCCTTTTTTTTCTAAAAAATAAAAATAATAATAATTCCTTTAGCTCATGCTTAAATTTTTTTTTATAATAATAATAATAAAGCGCCAAAAGAGTCATTTTATTAGCAAATACAAAATATGTCTATTACATTTCGGTAGCAAGTAGCCTGGACACTAGCTGAGAACCTACCCCTTTTTGAATCAAGATACCAATTCTATCAAAAGGAGAGTTACTAGACTTGTAATTAGCATCACGGCTAAGAAGACAGATTCGTAGCCTCTTCAGGAATGCAATTAGTTCATCACCCAATTCTCCCAACGTAGAAAACGCTAGGACTTGAAATCCATATCCATGAGTCGAGCACGTCCCCATATATTTGTTACGTTTCCGCGTGACTGCCATAGAAATAATCCGTCCTGGTGTGAATACTGTACTGCTGGCGGTAGTGAAGGGTGAAACACCCGGAACATCCATACAGACGTGTTCTCCGTCGTCCCAGTTCATTACAAGGATATCTGCAGGTCAAAGGGGAGTAGTTGAGGTTGACGAAAAGCCTAGGGAGACTTCTTTCCGTGCAACTACTCCGGCCTTATAACATATGTCTGCGAAGACGTCTTTCACCATGTCATGTCTGTATTTCTGTCCAACTTCTCCAGCACAGTGGACATCGTGGTCTCCGAAGATATCCATGTTTCTGTTGCAGCAAGGGAAAACTTCACCTTCATTTAGAATAGGTATACCAAAGCGGTACATGAGCACAGACTTAAACTGCCTGGGGCCGATAGATTGGTTGAGTCCTTGAATGGGGATGGCCTTGAGAAAGTCTATAGCATGCAGTAGTCTGTTGCTAAGCCAGAGAGTTGAGTCACGCTGTGATAACGAGAATCTAGTGGGGATGTTATCCTTTACGACGCTATAGTAGATGACTTCCAATTTCTTCATAAACTGGGGGGAAGCATCGTTGATGTAGAAAGAGTTGGTGAACCTACATGACTGAATAAATGATTGCAATGCGTGATGGTATTTGTGGCTAGAGTCCAGACCTGAAGACTGCATAAGGATTGGGTTTCATAGGTGTTATGTCTGTTCACATGAGGCAAGGAAGAAATTTTGAGTTCTATTGATATGTCAGAGCCAAACCCCAACTTCCAGTTTGCACTCAACAAGTTCATGCATACTTGTGGTCTTACTCCTTCCACTTTTAATATCAATAACACTGCCCCGCATCCCATGAAGGCTTTGGCAGTTTTTATTTTGATGTTATCAAGAAGAAGTTCCCCACTAAGTTCTCTATGTCCGAAAGGGATGTAGCCTTATGGCAGAGCAACAAGACTGAGCATGTTATGTATTATTTGAAGTATATACCGACTGCTGGACTACATCAAACTATTGGTCCCAGACAGTTCCGTGTTGTCACTCAATACAGACTAGGAATCCCACTCTTCCCTGAGGAAAGAATTTGTACAATATGTAAGCGGCACATGGACCTTTTTGGTGATCACGCTATCCATTGCACAAGTGAAGTTGGGGGTAAATTTCGTCATGATTTAGTACCTGACGTGTTGATGGTATATGCTACAAGGCAAGTGTTGCTGCCAGGAAGTAAGTATCAATGGGCTTCTTGTCAAATCATAATATTCCTTTGAAACCCGCAGACATAATGGTGTACAACTGGGAGAATGGCCGTGATACATGTTTTGACGTCACGGGGACCTCACCGTTTATCGGAAATGAGACTCGAAGCTTCACTCCAGGTTTTGCTATTTCTATAGTTGTTACTCGTAAAAATACTAAATATTTGGATATATGTACCACACACAGTTATGGATTTAGCGTTTTGGCTTTTACTGCATTGGGTGATGATTTATTGTCTTCTTGAAGAGATTGACGAATTTCTTAGATAGTTATGATACTAATAGCAAATTAGGTAGTTCTCTTTTTCAAAAGGTAGGGTTGGCTATCCAGAAAGGCGTCGGGGCACAACTTGTTTCCCGGCTTCCAACCATTTCCGTGTAAATTCCTCTATCTTATAAATAAAGTTTTTTTTTATAATAATAATATTCGTTGTTGGAGATTAGCTTGTTAGGTTTCCAACTAGATAATGTAATACTCTTTATCTAATAATAAAATTCATTTAAATAATAATAATAATAATAACAGTAGCGATTGTGAGGGTTCGAAGATTGTGAAATGATTCTTTCTCTGAAGTTTTGTCGATTAGTTTTTCTTTCTCGTTCACCTTCAATTATCTGTGGTGATTGAAGTAACAGTAGCGTCAATTAGGGATTTCGTCGATTGGTTTTTTCTTTTTCTTTTTAGGGTTCTGCTAAATCTCTGAAGTTTGGGTTTTCTCAATTAGTTTAGGGGGTTTTCATCGATTATACAAGGGGTTTTGTTTTCTGTAGTTTCAATTGGTGTTTTGCGGCTGTGATTTTGATCTTGTGAATTTGAGGCAGTGGGGTTTCGTCGATTGAAGAACTGGGGTTGTCAGGTTTCATCTCTGAAGAGCTGCAATTGGAATCGTTTTCGAGATTTCAATGTCATTCTTGTGTGTTGGCTTAATTGGGGAAGGAGTGTTTGTTGAATCTGAATTGGGGTTTTCTTTGTGAAACTTTGAAGCATCTGATTTTGGCTTCTACGATTGGCTGTTGCAGGAGTTGAGACAGTAGGAATTTGAGGCAGTGGGGTTTTCATCAATTGAAGAATTGGGGGAGTTTACAACTAATAGTTCTCCATCTTTTGTGGTGCAATGGGTGTTTAAAACTACTAGTTCTTCATCCATTCCACCTGCACAACAACAAGCAGTAATTGGTCTTCTGTAAGTGGTTTCTTTGTTCTGTATAGGTGTTTGGTGTTGCAGATTTTTATAGAGGCATTACAATTCGATTTAGCATTTTGAGATTTGGTTTCCTGTGTGAGTATTTGTTTTTACAGCATTTGGGGTGTTTGCATTCAAAATTCAAGGGTTTCTTCAGTGGTACAGGGTAATTCAGTGCTTTGTGGTGTTTTAAAATAGCTTCTTCTTTGAGCAGTTTTGGAGGTTTTGTGGTGTTTTAGGTATCAATTGTTTGATTGCTGGGTGAATTCGAAGCTGATTTAGGAAGTGATTTGGTTGTAAGGTAGATGGTTACTGAGTAACCCTTTATCCTCAGTGGTGCTAGTATAATTAGTGTTTTGGTATATGGTAATTTGAGTTTTAATTAGTGTTGAAAACCTAAATTCCCATACACTAAACTCTAATTTTTAGTTATAGGTATTCAATCACTTGTTTTTCCAAACCTAGGGTTGTTGTTGTGGTTGTTTGTATACTACTTAGCTTTATGACTATAAGACGATCTTCTAGATCATCATCATCTTCTCTGGATGATAATGGATCCTCTTCAAGATCTGTTCCCACATCTCAAATGACATATGCAACAACACACGATGGTCGGGCTCATTGTCCATTTACCAATTATGATGGATGCCGTGATGGTTTCGGGGGTAGGGGTTATGCAAGAACTTCAATTTACAGACATATAAAAGATATGCATTTCCCTAATGAGGAAGCAAAGGAGATCTGCAGAAAGCAGGTACGTACCAATCTGGACTGCT
Source organism: Papaver somniferum (assembly GCF_003573695.1). Taxonomy (NCBI): domain Eukaryota; kingdom Viridiplantae; phylum Streptophyta; class Magnoliopsida; order Ranunculales; family Papaveraceae; genus Papaver; species Papaver somniferum. Next base: position 45,182,642 of record NC_039363.1, read on the forward strand.
ACAATGCTTGGGAAAAGGAGTTAGATGATATGCAATTGTGGTTGTGTATGAAGTGTTTACACACACATGTATGGATGAAAGCGTGTCGTGATCCAAGTCATATTAGTGAAGTTATCAATGGGCCTTTCAACGACACTAGGGCTGATTTATGGTACTGCGAAACCTCAACCTCAACATGCACTGAATGCCGCAGATGATAGTACACCGATTGATGAGACTGTGGGTACCTTAACTGTTGAGATGCTTGATCTAATTTTTCAACGAAAAATACCAACTACAGTAAGTATTCCCCCACCTTGTAGACTACAGTTCTCTAGAGCCTTGAAATCTTCACTCGATAATGTGATTGCTAAACCCTTAGATTTATATGCATGGTTGAATCTGTTGTTGTTGCCTGTCTGCACTTTGAATTTGTATATGCCTAAAAATTCCAGTGAAGAGAGATCAGGTGTAAGGAAGAAGTTACAGATAGTTTCCATCAACGAAGCACTTGCAACTTGGAAAGAACCTTACGGATGTTACAGTTTGGTGCAAAAAGTTTTGGAGTTGTCCAAACCCAACCACCACCAGCAAAAACAGTCTGTCAGAAAGGTGAAGGATGTCAATCTTGAGGCCTTTAGAAGGAAGCTAAGCAGTGGTCTTTACACAGCCGCAATCCTTGTTCTGTCATCTGATGGGGTTGCTCCATCTACACCGGACAAATTACATGAATTGCAATTGAAACATCCCTCTGCAGCACCTCCAGTCATTCCAGCGGATAATCCCTCGTCAAATGCATTATGTGTGGATTCTAAAAGTGTCTTACAGGCTTTGAAGAGCTTCCCCAAAGGAACCGCGTGTGCTAGAGATGGTCTTAGAGCCCAACATTTTTTGGATGCTCTCAGTGGTGCAGCTGCATCTGTAGCAGAAGACCTCTTACATTCTATTGTGGGGGTTGTTAATCTATGGATGGAGGGTAGATGTCCTGCCATTCTTAGTGAGTTTGTCGCAAGTGCACCATTGACTCCTTTGCTCAATCCGGGTGGTGGTTTGAGACCCATCGCAGTGGGCACAATATGGCGAAGATTATGTTCCAAGTTGGCTGCAACTTTGGTGTGTAAATATTTGACTACATACCTTGGCAATCATCATTTTGGTGTCGGAATACCATGTGGTGGGGAAGCCATCTTACATTCAGCGAACAAGCTTGTGTAGTTGAAAGGTAGCCAAGAGAATATGACCATGATGCTCGTAGACTTCACCAACACATTCAACATGGTGGACAAGACTGTTTTAGTCAATGAAGTTCGATCCGAATGTTCCAGCATTGCAAGGTGGGTTGAATTTTTTTATTCTAAGCCAGCTAGATTGTATTATAATGATACAGTCCTATCATATGCAAAAGGCGTCCAACAAGGTGACCCACTAGGGCCACTTCTTTTTTCTCTTATACTTCATCCACTTGTAATGCATATTGCAGCTGAGTGTACTCTTGACTTTCATGCATGGTACCTTGACGATGATACCATTGCAAGTGATACACTGGAGGTTGCAAAATCCCTTAGTATCATCCAAGCCGAAGGTCCTGCTAGAGGGTTGTACTTGAATGTCAGTAAGAAATAGATATTGTGGCCAACTAATGATCCAAGAAGAGAAACACATGGCGTTTTACCGTCCAATATTAGTATACCTATTCGTGATGTGAAATTACTTGGTGGTGTTGTGAGTCTAGACTTACAATATTGCAATGATTTGGTGGCAGGTAGAGTTGAGAAGTCTATACATTTAATGAACTCCATTAAGAAGCTAAAATACCCACAGAGTGAATTACTTCTCTTGCGTAACTGCAATGGAGTGTCCAAGTTGTATTTCACTTTGCGTACAACTTCTCCCTTAGCACTGCAGTCTGCCACGACTTTGTTTGACACTCATCTGGTTCAATATTTGAGGCACTTGGTGGTTGGTGATGGCGCTGGTTTTGGGCTACTACAACAGAGAATTGCTACACTTCCCATTTCAGATGGTAGATTGGGAGTACACACCATGGCAGACACATCTAGGTACTGTTATCTTGCTTCATATGCTCAAACACGATATTTGCAAAACACTATGTTGCAGGGTGGATCCATATCTGAACCCAGTCAGAGCTTCCATCACACATTGCAGGCATACATTCAGGTTTGTGGTCTTCATCCTTATGATTTCGATATTAATACTGTTGCCCCCCATTTCATGAAGTCACTGGCGGCTCGTTATTTTGCTGAAATCATGAAGAATTTGCCCATCAACTTCGTTATCTGCAAGAGATGCTGCACTTTGGCAATGTAATAAAGTTGTTCATGCTATGTATTTTATCAAGGCTATACCCATTCAGGGCTTGAATCAATCTATTGGGCCTCGGCAATTTCGTGCAGTTTTGAGTTACAGATTAGGTATTCCCATGTTTGCAGCTAACAGTTTGTGTACTTTTTGTAAAAGGGATATGTACATATATGGTGATCATGTTGTTCATTATGCCAGCGAAGTCGGTGGTAAGTTCCGACATGATATGGTACGTGATACTTTTGCAGACATATGTTATAAAGCTAGTGTTGCAGCTCGTACAGAGGTTCGTATGGGTTTCTTGCCGGATTCCGTTAAAGCTATGAGGCCTGCATATTTGTTGGTTTATAACTGGGACAATGGCAGGGACGTTTGTTATGATGTCACAGGTACCTCCACATTTACTAGTGCCCGAACTACTTCCTTTACCCCATTCCAAGCAATTTCGGATGCAGTCACTCGCAAGCGCAATAAGTACTTGGACAAGTGATTAACACATGGATATGAGTTTGGGGTGTTGGCTTTTACTACATTTGGTGAGTTAGGTGATGATACTTGTGTTTTTTTGAGAAGGTTGAGGAACTATCTTGCTAGTCAAGATGCCAATTGTAAAGTATGAGGGTCTGTTTTTTATAGAATAGGTATTATTATTCAAAAGGGAGTCGGTGCCCAGATTGTTGCTAGGCTACCAACACCCTCGATGTAAAAACTGTCTTTGTAATATATTATTTCCTATTAAAAGCCTTAGCGACATCTTTTCATAAAAAAATAAACAATAATAATAAAATTTATTTAAAGTTTTTTTTTATTTAAATAATAATAATAATAACAACGGGCCCTAGCTCAGCTGGTCATCCAAGTTCCCCAAAGATTTGATGCACTCCAGGAGGTCCCAGTTTCGAGTCTCCGATGGCGCAATATTGCATAATTTGACATGGAAGGTAGAGTTAGCTTGCCCCACTTGTGACATAATCGCCCCCCCTATCCGCTTCGGCTCCCTTGGCTGGTTCCTCATAAAGCTCGCTGGTAGGCTAGCACGACAACCTGTTAAAGTAATGTGGTAGTGCGTTGTTGGAGCCTAGCTTGTTAAGTTTCCAACTAGTTTTATGTAATAATCGTTATCCAATAATAATAATAATAATAATAATAATAATAATAATAATTTGGAACATTCTGAAGATTACCTATGACATTCCTTACAAGTTCTCTATGACATTCCTTACATTATTTTGAAGTTGTTAAGAAAGACATTCCTTACAAGTTCTCTATGACAGACCGTGACACTATCCTATGGAAAAGTAACAGGCTCGACCATGCTCAAGATTACCTAAAAGCTATACCAATATGTGGGCTTAATCATTCTTTGGGGCCTCGGTAGTTCATGGCTGTTCTATGTTACAGACTTGGTATACCTATTTTTTAAAATGTAGATGTTTGTGCTTGTTGTAAAAGGAACATGGATGTCTTTGGCGATCATGCACTTCATTGTGCAAGTGAGGTAGGGATCAAGTTTAGGCATGACCATGTTAAGGATGTTGTTTCAGATAATTTCTACAAGTCCGGAGTTGCAGCTAGAAAGGAGGTCAATCTTGGACTCTTATCGGATGATGCCAAGGAATTAAGGCCCGCTGACATTCTTGTATATAATTGGGTCAATGGGAAAGATTTTTGTTTTGATGTTACGGGTGTTTCACCTTTTTCCGGTATTAGTGGTCGGGCTTTCGTTCCGGGTGTCGCCATTTCTAATGCTATTTCACGCAAGCGGGAAAAATATTTGGATAAGGTGTCTTCTCATGGTTATGGTTTTGGCGTCCTTGCTTTCTCTACTTTAGGATAACTTAGTGAAGACATGGTGATTCTCTTGAAGAGGTTGAGAAATTAAATAGCTAATTACGACCTCAATTACAAAATAGGTAATTCTCTTTTTTATAGATTAGGTGCTTCAATTCAAAAAGGTGTAGGGGCTCAACTATTTGCTAGGTTGCCCTTTATCGACATTGTACCTTGTATTTGATTCTTTTATTAATATAAGCCTTTGCGACGTCTTTGTTAATAAAAAAAATGGATAAAAAAATTAATAAGTTTATTTAAAAAATAATAATAATAACAATAATAATAATAAAGGTCAACAAGAATTAAATCCCTAGTTCAAAAAGAATTAAATATCTGAGGAAGGAGAACTAGTTGATTTACTAGTAGCAAAAACCACGAAACCCACCACGAAATCACCTTCAAAAACACCAACTATCAATCTGAACAAAGAAACCCCTCTTTCAAAGAAACACCAGTTATAATCAAAACAAAACATAATCAATACAAACCCTTGATTCTTGAATTTACAAAGAAGAAGTAATCTTCAAACTGTTGGAATCAATCAATAAAGAAATAAAAACGAGAGAGGAAAAACGAGAGAGACAGAAGTTGGGAATTTGGGGCATCAGTGTTTCGTCGATTGCAATATTGGGTTAGGGTTTTTGTGGCTGTCCTCTTCATCCTTCATCTCTGTGGAGCAGTTTTTCTGGGCTTTTCCAAGTGAATAAAAGGATTTAGTTTTCTCGAGCAGTTTGAGTGCAAATGGTGTAGGTTGATCAATTAGATCTTAATCCTCAATGGTGCAAGGTGTGTATTCTTCTTTTGTTATATGATTGTTTTTTTTTTTAGTCTGTGCTTGTTCTGTGGTTGTTCAGTGGTGTTGGAATTGTAAATTTAGTTCTGATGTGTGTATTTGAGGATTGAATTAGGGGTGTTTCTTGTGGTTTGACTGCAAGGGAGAAGTTTGTTCAAACTAATTTTTAATCCTCGGTGTTGCAAGTAAGTAGTTTCATCATATGTTCTATTCTGTTTTTATTTTGAGGATGTGATTGTTCAGTGGTGCTGAATTTTTATCAGAAGGCTTTGAAGTGGTGCTTTTGTAAGTGTTTGTATTAAGCAACTTTATTTAAATAAGTGTGCACCAGGCTCTTTCAAGCTGTTGTTTTTCCTGATTATTTATTTAAGGAATGGTATTCTAAATTTTCAATTGAGGTTGTTTTGCCTGTTTTGAATTCTTATTATCCCATTCTTTGATCCCTAATCATAGTGGTTTGTAGTTATGCCTAGAACTAGATTATGTTCTTCTTCTTCTACCTCAATCCCTGTTGCATTTCCAATTTCGTCTGCACCTATCTACAACAGCCATGTATCAGTATCGTCCCTGTTCATGGTGATCGCATTCATTGCCCATTCAAAAATTTTGATGAGTGCACTGATGGGGTTGGTGGCAGAGGGTATGTTTATAGTTCCTTTCCACGACATCTCAGTGATAGACATTTTTATTCGGAAGATGCTAAACAACGGTGCAGAGAAAGACTAAGTAAAGATATGGGTTTTTACACTGCTTGGGATAAGGTTTTGCAGCAAATGCATTGTTGGTTGTGTATTCATTCCTTGGTTTTACATGCTTGTAAAAAATCATGCAAGCACAAGAATATTGTCATTCCAGGACCTTACAATGGTGGGCATGTCGACTTTCTGGTTTATGACATTGTCAAACCCCTTGCTGCTGTCAATGAAATCTCGTCCTCCTGCGTAGATATTACTTCTGCATCTATCTCCTTAGATTTGCTCAATGGTGTTTTTCAAAGGAAATTCACCACAATTGTGAGTATTCCTCCACCTTGCAGATTGCATTTTTCGAGAACTCTAAAGTCATGTTTAGATACTATTATCCTTAACCCTAGGGAAATTTCTTCTTGGATCAAACTTTTACTTCTCCCTATCTGCACTCTTAACCTGCACCGTCCTAAAAGCTCTTCTGAAGAACGATCAGGTACCAGGAAAAAGCTACAAGTTGCATCTATTAATCAGGCTTTGCTGGATTGGAAAGAACCTAACGGGTGTCTCACTTTGATTCAAAAACTGTTAGACCAGTCTATGTGTAGAAGTTTGAGCAAGCCGTTAAAGAAGAAATCACAGGTTAGTACCAATCTAGATGCTTGTAGAAGGAAAATTTCTTTTGGTCACTATACTGCATCTATCATAGTGCTCTTGTCTGATGGTATTGCTCCCTGCAATGAGTCCACTCTTTCAGAATTGAGGCAAAAACACCCTAATGCTCCCTCACCTTCCATTCCAGTTGAGGCCATTAACTGTGATGCATTATCAGTGGACTCAGGGGATGTTTTAAAGGTGTTAAAAAGTTTCCCCAAGGGAACTTCATGTGGGAGAGATGTCTTGCGGGCTCAACACCTTCTTGATGTAATGAGTGATGCTTCCGATGCTGTAGCAGTTGAGCTATTATCTTCGATTACTAAGGTTGTAAATCTTTGTCTAGCAAGCTACTGTCCATCTGCTCTTGGTGAATATATTTCTAGTTCTCCCCTTACCCCTCTGCAGAAACCTGGTTGCGGTCTTCGACCCATCGCAGTGGGTACCATTTGGAGAAGGTTAGTGTCCAAACTTGCTGCAACAAGAGTAGGGAAAGAATTAGCTTCATATATGGGTGATTTTCAATTTTGTGTAGGTGTGCCATGTGGGGGAGAAAGTATACTTCATTCTGTTAACAAACTTATGGAATTGAAAGGTCATTTGTGTGATATCTCCATGCTCCTTGATGACTTCTCCAACGCCTTCAACATGGTTGACAGGACATCATTAATTAGTGAAGTCGCAGTGTCCTTCAATTTCTTATTGGGTGGAATTTTTTTACGCAAGACCAGCCAGGTTATACTATAATGATGTTATTCTTTCTTCAGCTTAAGGTGTGTGTAGATGGGGAAAAACGAGCCGCCGGGTTTTTGGGAAAGTGAAGAGTCGAGTTTGCTGTCGAGACTCCTCAGCCGAGTAAAATGTTAATCCTCACAAAGATGCACCGCTGCAAAGGGGGTGCTTAGATTCGGGAAATCAATCTGTATGACTCCGGCCTAAACCAAGATAATGGCCGTTCCAGAGTCAATTCAGTCGCAAAGAGGGAGATGGGTTAATCTGTAGGAGAGAAGCTGAGAGTTGTGTGGGATCAGTGATGATCAAGGATTGTGGGTGTGTTGAAGGTTTCTGCAATATTGTTGAACTGCTGAAGTTGAGTTCTGTGAATAAGTTTATATCGAGTTGTTGACGGATAATGATGATAATCGATGATTGATGATATTCGATTCATTCTCTCTGATATCCTCGATTTAGACTTATTTATATTGCAAGAATGATGTACCACTGATCCCTGTAAGTGTGACGGTTGCTTGAGTGAAAGAGTGGGAAAGTGGGAGATCGTGGTAAAGTCAGTTCCATGTCGTGCAGAGACTTTACCGATCGTGCACCCACTACTTTGCTAACTCCTTCCACCGTTTACACGACTTACGCACATTTCTCATTGTGTATGAATCCACGTGCCGTATACCCCGCCAGACCAAAACCCTGAGTGATATCCCCCATTTGTGACGTGATTAAGATTTCACGAATCGTGGAGTCTGCAAGGCAGAAGTGTATTAGTCGGTCAGTTGTTGACTGATTTAGACTGTGAGTCTAATTTTGTTGAATCGAGCATAAGTGGTGAATGCTCGGCGATTCATGGATTAAACATGTAGTTCTCTGAGATGTCAATGAATTACTGACTAGAGACTGGGAAAGTATTGCTCAACTTGGCGAATTGCCGAATATTGAGAGTTTGTCGAGCAACTGAGCAAGTATTACTCAATTCGACGAATTTGATAATTTTGGTGTGCAACTGAGCAAGTGTTGCTCAATTCGACAAACTACTGATGAATTACCGAATATTGATGGTTGGATCAATATTCGAGCAACTGAGCAAGTATTGCTCAATTCAAAGAATTATTTACTAGTGTCGTGACCCAATAAAATATTAATCAAAAATATTGGTGAATTACAGAATATTATTAATTTGGATGTTGATCGCTGAATCAACATAATTTTGTGTTTGAATTTGCTCAGAATGGTGATTCGTGGAGCGTTTGTTCGAAACCCTAATTTTTTGATCAATCCTTCAATAATTAGTGAATTGCTGAAAATTGGTCATGAGTGAAGAGAGACCGACCACATGGGATGATGAGCGTCCATGTGATGCCCAGTGCTCGAGTGAGCATGCACCAGGGTTCTCAGTTTGAGAGTTGGTGAAAGACGATGATCAAATGTAGGTTTCATCATTTATTGAAATACTGCTGGATTCAGCGTTAGGTGACAAACCTAGGTATGAGAGATGATAACGGACCAAGAGAGCATGGGACCGGCTCTTGGTGGTCACGGGACCAGTTGTTGGTCATTTGAAGGGTTCTCCAGTTGGTTGGAGAGAGTTCGGGCCCAGTATGAGCAATTGAACAAATTAGGTCAGAATTATCAAAACATGTGGGACCGGCTTTGTTCAAGCCCTAGGAATGACTCTGATCGGTCAAGGAGACATGCACATATTTCCGTGGTGTCCGTGTTTCCATACTGAGAGTTTCAGTATTTTCTAATGCGCGTTCGAGCAACATAGTGAATTTTCAGAAGAGTTTCATCTTGATTGAGAATTCTCGATTTTTGTTGGAATGAGCATGTTTGCTCAATTCATAAATATTTTGAAAATATTAAAATAAAAGTGTTTTAATATTTAAAATTGCCGTGAGAGGCTAGCCAGTCGTGCGAATATGTTGGCTTTTGGTTTTTCGTGATTTGAGCAATATTTGAGAAAATATGGAGAAATCATGAATTTTTCTCAAACCCAGGAGTTTCATGAATTGAGGAAAATAATAATTATGCAAGATTAGGGATTGCAAGGTGTGGAACCGACCATGTATAGGGCATGGACGGCCGGCTAGGTTGCCCGGTCCCGCACACCTTTCCCTATTTTATTATTTTTCATGAATCCTTGAAGTTATGGAGAATCCACGAGTTTTTGTTGAAACGGAGGAGTTTCGTGAGATTATGGAATAATAATTATAAAAGGCTAAGTATTGTGAGGTGTGGGACCGGCCACGGCTTAGGCATGGTGTTGTAATACTTCGATTTGCGGTAAATAAGGATTCGATGCTCGGACTTGAATAGATTTAAAAACAAAAAATATATACAAAATTGTCACAGGATCAAGAGATACTGGGACTCAGGATTTCACCAATTCTTATACTCATGCGATTCAATTATTAATTCTAGACAATTAAAGCTTATATTGATAACAAATATCGACTCTTACTTTGCCAAAAATAGATTTTGTAAGTATTATATGTAAATCATAAGCATGATGCATCAAGAATCTCATGGATTAAGCATACATCATCAGACAAAATCACAAATAATCAATAAAATTCATAATTCCATTCATAATAGTGCAAATAGTCATAAAAGAATTAAATAAAATTACTCATGCATAAAGAATGGTTTCCTCCATCATCCCAGTATTGGGGTTTATCTACTCATAATAATCATGTTCTCAAAATACATACTTGATGCTCAAAATATGATTAAACGAGTGAAAAATATAAAACAGTGGTTCTGTGACCCACAAAATTCGTCCAGAAAGAAACGATACCAGTGAGCTGCAGTAAAACAACGACACCCCGCTGCTGCTGTTGACGCTGCAGAAAATAAGACTGCTCTGAGCAGTCTGTTCTTCGTGTTCTTCAGAAGCTTTAATGGCAGCAGCGGCAGCAGCGTTGTCTCCTCTATAATTGCTTCTCCTAGGCTCTCATAGACTCTAAACTCTCTCCTCCAGGTTTTTAACCTTTCTTTGATGTAAAACAACACTTATATAGCCTTCATATTCCCTAGATACTCGATCAAATTCGAGAATAAATCTCTTATTCTTCACGTGCTGTTTGAAGAATAATCTTCTTCTTGTTGCGTTCCAGGCTGTTTTTAGCTATTCTCTCGACTCAAATATCTTCTAGGACTTGGACTCAACTGTTTTGAAGTATATCCCACGCAAGAATCTCTCCCAAATCTTTCAAACCAATTCAAAACCCTAAACAGGGACCGTGTGCACTGTCTTGACTTTGTGTGGATTTTGTGACTTATCCAGCCCAATTAGATGGGTCTAATCGCTTCTAACAGGTCCCTTATGTCTTGTAGAGTCCGTGGGTACCAAATTTGCCCATTGAATCGCCTCCTAGGTCGCTCAAATCCTTGATCCAAAACTGTTGACGCTGCTGCCTTTTTTTCCGCCAAAACCCACAAACTTTGAAGATGACCTCCCCCTATCCAGTTCCGGTGTCCCTCTAGTACATGCCCTGAAATGGGGTGCCCCTTAGTAATTAGGTTACCCCTTATCCAAAGTGAGATTCCGTATAGTAATTTTCTTCCACGAGCGCAAAAACCACTTTTTAGCCAATTTCGCCGCAAAAGCTTATTTCTCCAAAAACACCTACAAAGACATAAAATAACCAAATAAGTACAAAATCGAGCACTAACAATATAAACAATTGGGACAAATTAGACACATAAATGCGTCTATCAAATACCCCCAAACTTATTATTTGCTAGTCCTCGAGCAAATCTAACCTAAAATAAAATGACTACACTTAGCACGTGCAGTAAGCCGTTAAACCACTAGGTGGCCCTAGTGGCGGAGTGTTGTCTCCGGGGGGTTTACCAGAGGTGTACCCACAAAACCTTAATACTCCAGAGCTTAGCTATCTACGCAGAACCTTGGAAGTCACTAAAGAATCTCCTTGGTTGGCATACTTATTGACTACAGGAAGAAGTACCCTGATGCGAAATTCCAATTGCTGTACACGAGTTTGCACTCAAGCATACTAAAATTCATATAAAGTGACAGAGCTCTACTCAGATAGTTGCACTATGGACATCATATTCGGAGTCTAAACTAATCACATGGATAGATCAAGAAGATGGATATAGGAAACATAGATGGTTTTGATGTTTACTAAGTGAACGACGTTTCCCATATCTGTCTGAAGGCCTCCGCCAAAATGAACCTATCCTAATGGATTGAGATACTAGTCTGACTAATATCAACACACTGGCATATACAAGGGTACCAGTGGTCGATAACCTAACTCTAGGTCAACACAACTGGCATATACAAGGGTACCAGTGGTCGACTTTATTGAATTTATTCCTTTTGGTCAAATGGTCTGGTCTCAATTTCTTTTTTTTTTTTTTTTTTTTTTTTTTTTTTTTTTTTTTTTTTTTTTTTTTTTTTTTTTTTTTTTTTTTTTTTTTTTTTTTTTTTTTTTTTTTTTTTTTTTTTTTTTTTTTTTTTTTTTTTTTTTTTTTATGGTATCTCAATCACTCTAATTCACCCTAGCATTGGTAACAACTTGAATCGCGGGCCCCACCTATCACTTAGAGAAACATAGTTTAAAAACAAAATAAAATAAAAATAGAAGTGAAAAGGACTCAACGAGATATGGTGAAACTATCATGTTATTTCTAACACCTGAGCTCTGTGCTTTTATGAATAGACTCTTTAGATGTTTCCATCTAATCAGATTTGTTCCTCAAACTCCTACAATCAAAATGCTTCCATCCACTTAGATTAGTTAGTGCAATCCTCAATAGGCATAAATTTCTAGGCTCTGGAGTTTATTTATTGCAACTAAAAGCTAACAAAAAGTGTTTCTTCCCCACCCCCAAACTTAAATCTTACATTGTCCTCAATGTTCTAAGGATGAAAATAAAAGCATGAACAAGGAGAAACTATTACCACTGGAGGGAAAAGAAATAAGGAAGGATATTACCGTATCACATGAACGCGGGAGCCTCCCAGTAAATGCTAAATTTATAGTCATTAGCTAGACATCAAATACCTCAAAAAGAATTTTCACCTTCCAAAGTCGTATACCAATAGTCGAAATAATTGTGGGTCCATAAGACCAAATAGAACTGCCACAAATAGGAGACAAATGCTCAAGATAAGAAAAATGAGCAGATAGAGCACAACCTGATCTAAAGTTTCTCGCAAGACAACTGGATTTATCTGAGGTGCCCACTTGGGCTTCATATGAGTGTCTCGGAAAACAGATTCATCCGAAAAACGGGTCTCTAACATTTGGATTTTCTCCTGGACATTATCAGGCGGATCAGGTTGTGGAGTCTGAATACACTCAAGCGATACCTCAGATGCACTAGGCTTGAGTCCCAAGTTAGGGACTTCTATTGGGGATAATTCCATCTGTCGATCTTTGTATGCGTCTGTGAGCTATTCTATTGCTCCCAAAATCTTCTCTGACTTGAACTCAACTGTTTTGAAGTATATCCCACGCAAGAATATCTCCCAAATCTTTCAAACCAATTCAAAACCCTAAACAGGGACCGTGTGCACTGTCTTGACTTTGTGTGGATTTTGTGACTTATCCAGCCCAATTAGATGGTTCTAATCGCTTCTAACAGGTCCCTTATGTCTTGTAGAGTCCGCGGGTATCAAATTTGCCCATTGAATCGCCTGCTAGGTCGCTCAAATCCTTGATCCAAAACTGTTGACGCTGCTTCCTTTTTTCCCGCCAAAATTTTCTTTTGAATTTGAGAAGTTGACCTCCCCTTATCTGTGGCTGGTATCCCTTTAGCAGATGCCTGGAAATGGGTCACCCCCTTAGTAATTAGGCTACCCCTTATCCAAAATCAAGGGTCCGTATAGCAAGTGTCCTCTGGGGCATTTTCCGCACTTTTTTCGGGATTCCTCCGGGATATTTCTGGGATACTTCCGGTACACTTCTGAGGCGCTTCCGGTACGTTATCAACGGAGGTCCAAATGCCACATTTTTAGCCAAATTCGCCGCAAGAGATTATTTTCCAAAAACACCTACAAATACATAAAATAACCAAATAAGTACAATATCGAGTACTAACAATATATACAAATGAGCTATATTAGACACATAAATGCGTCTATCAAATACCCCCAAACTTATTATTTGCTAGTCCCGAGCAAATCAAAACTACAAAATAAAATCCTAACTCACTGTCGCAGGCATCGTCGATTGCATTTAGCGTATGCAATAAGCCTTTAAACCCCTAGGTGGCCCTAGTGGCCGAGTTATAGTCTCGGGAGGGCTTACCAGAGATATACCCACAAAACCTGTACTCCAGACCTTAGCTATCTACGCAGAATCTTGGAAGGCACTAAAGAATCTCCTTGGTTGGCATACTTATTGACTACAGGAAGAAGTACCCTGATGCGAAATTCCAATTGCTGTACACGAGTTTGCACTCAAGCATACTAAAATTCATATAAAGTGACAGATCTCTACTCAGATAGTTGCACTATGGACATCATATTCGGAGTCAAAACTAATCACATGGATAGATCAAGAAGATGGATATAGAAAAACATGTATGGTTTTGATGTTTACTAAGTGAACGGCGTTTCCCATATCTGTCTGAAGGCCTCCGCCAAAATGAACCTATCCTAATGGATTGAGATACTAGTCTGACTAATATCAACACACTGGCATATACAAGGGTACCAGTGGTCGATAACCTAACTCTAGGTCAACACAACTGGCATATACAAGGGTACCAGTGGTCGACTTTATTGAATTTATTCCTTTTGGTCAAATGGTCTGGTCTCAATTTCTTTTTCTTTTCTTTTTTTTTTCAACTTATTTTTTTTTTTTTTACTTTTTGGTAACTACCATTTTTTTTCATCTTTTTTTTCATCTCTTTTTCTTTTTCAACTTTTTTTTTTCATGGTATCTCAATCACTCTAATTCACCCTAGCATTGGTAACAACTTGAATCGTGGGCCCCACCTATCACTTAGAGAAACATAGTTTAAAAACAAAATAAAATAAAAATAGAAGTGAAAAGGACTCAACGAGATATGGTGAAACTATCATGTTATTTCTAACACCTGAGCTCTGTGCTTTTATGAATAAACTCTTTAGATGTTTCCATCTAATCAGATTGGTTCCTCAAACTCCTATAATCAAAATGCTTCCATCCACTTAGATTGGTTAGTGCCATCCTAAATAAGCATAAATTTCTAGGCTCTGGAGTTTATTTATTCATACTGCAACTAAGAAGTTTCTCCCATACCCCCAAACTTAAACCTAACATTGTCCTCAATGTTCTAAAGATGAAATTAAAAGCATGAACAAGGAGAAACTGTTACCATTTGAAGTGAAAGAGTTACAGAAGGATATTACCTGGTTGCATGAGATTGGGTTACCTCCCAAGAAGTGCTAAGTTTAAAGTCTTCAGCCAGACTAAGAAAAGGATTAGTCAACTCGAACCGTATAACAGTAGCCGGAATAACTGTGGGTCTTTAAAACCAAAAAGAGCTGACAAAAGGAAACTGCAGTAAACCAAGAAAATGTACAATACTGGCATTCCCTTACCTAGTTTCTGGATAACTATCGCTAATTGCGGTTCAGGTTCAGGTTCTATGAAGGGGTCTAAATAGACTATTTTCCTCGGATGCATTTCCTCATAGGTAGGATCCAAATTATTAGGTCCTAGAGTCTGGAAAAACTCAGATAAGAACCTGGAATCACAAAATAACCTAAATAATTTAGGATCCTCTAAGTCAATTAGGTATGACTTACATAGTTGACCACAGTTAGAGTAGTGGTCATTCTGAAGCAAATGTGTCGATTCTAATTTCCTAAAGTACTTAGGCTTAGTATCAGAACTTAATAAGTGACACATTTGAAATCTATACATTCCCACAATTGGAAGAAAACTATTTGGTGGGAAAACAAAGTCAATCTGGGTATCATAGCCTGGGCAAACCACATCAACCAGAGGATGGGTTTCTAACGACTGAACTTTTTTTATGACATCATTAGGTTCGGGAAACCTAGTATGAAGATAATCTTGTAAGATGGTTGAGGCATGGATATCAAGTCCTATGTGAGGGGACTTTCTGAGAGTTAAAGTTAAAGCACTAGGAAAGTGATAATCACCCCCAAACTTAGAGTTTTCAGTGTCTCTAGTTAGACTAGCCACAATCTCTCTAATTTCTAGGTCATCAGATTCCTGAAAATGGGCAATTGATTCTTCTAAGTTGTAATCTTGCGGTGTATCCTCATTAATCTCAACGAGTTCATCTAAGACTATTGTTTCTAAATCGTACGACTCTGAAACAGTATTCTCAGGGTAAAATCGTTCCTCGAAACCATCATCGATTACAGTTTCTAAATCGTTCGACTCGAAAACAGTAGTCTCAAGATAAACCGGTTCCTCTAAACCTTTATCGGAGTCGTAAACAGGACATACTACATCGTCTAAAACGGTGGTATTCCTAATCAAATCCTCGTCCTCTTGAATAGGTGAATAATCATAAAAATTATTTGGATTTGAAGTAGAAATAATATAATCATTATAAAGCTCAATTGGATTACTAGCTTCCTGATCACTTTTCCTACATATTTCATGTTCTTCATCAATACTATCCTCATCATAATCATCATTATAACATGAAAAAGATCGAACCTCATCAAAACAAGTAGTGCTACCAATTTTAACCTTGTTATCTTGATTATGTAAATAACTATTTTCATTCTCAAGGGTATTATTAGATACACTATATTGACAATTCAAGTAATTTCGAGCAATTCTTTCGTTCGTCTCAGCTATCCGCTTGAGGTGGTCTTCTAAAGAAGGTTCACTCATTATTGTAGGATCTAAGTTTTGAGTTAATATATTGAGGATATCTTCTACAGATTCAGTTGTTGTTGCAGTTCTTTCGTCCATGACTACATTATTCACCTCATCTAATTTATACGTCGATTCAGCTAACTGACGTGATGACTCAGCTAAATTCCTGAGAGTCTCTTCTAGAGAAGGAATAGGAACTGAAGGATCATAATAAGGACTACTTTTCAATAGTTTGATTGTATCCTCTAGAGAGGAAGAACTAGTACTATAATCTTCTTGCTCGTAATACTGATGCGCGTGCGGATAGTAATTGGGCTCACCATGGTATGAACCATAACCTTGAAAAGGTTGGCGTCCCCAGCCACTATTCTCACTATGGTCATAATACTGATGATGTCCATATTCAAATTCAGGTCGATATTCATTGTATTGGCTTCTATCATACCAGTTCGACATTCTTAATTGCAGGGGAATTCTACGCAATCACAAATAAGTCCGACTCGACCAAATCAAACCTATAGAATCTAGCAAACAAAAAGCATGATGGCTCCACTTAGATTGTTTTCTAGACCAGCTTCTATTCCTTCGAAAAGGAATTCGTTACAATTTGAGCACACCCCTCTGGAATCAATCCGAGCTAATGTAAGTTGAATCGAGGCGAGGGAAGCTCAGTGGAGCTTTGATACCCAAGGCCTCACCGCTATCACAAGGCGGCGCATTCACGCATTCAACTCACAGAAACCATCATGAACTTTGAAATGTGCTTAAAGAGCAACCAATATTTTTCGAACGAGTTTCCTATTAATCTCGTTACCCTATTGGTCTCGTTCTATTCAAAATTTTAGGCTTAGGTTCGCGTTTGGTTTCGTTTTCCTAAGGCGGGCAAGAAGGAAACGGTGATGAAATCCGAGTCCTTATCTTGATTTGGCCAGGCCTTGCCCTTTACTAGGAAATTAAAAACAGTCCAAATTCGTCCTCAATCAATGAATCACCTTAAGGAATACAGTAACTCGCTTACAGGAGATTCGCGAGTGTTTCGATGGACTTACCTCCCGTACCAGACGGGGGATGAACCGTTGAAGTCGACTCGGGCCACGACTCCTATGTCATGTACGAACCCGAGGGGCCGAAACGATATCGTAATCGTCGTCCTTCCCTGCAAACAGTTTGTATTTAAGGATACCCTTCTGTAGGGTTTAAAAATAAAAATAAAAATGTCCAAAGTCCAAAATAAAGTCCAAATAAAAAGTCCAAAAATTACAAAAATTATGAAAAATAAAGCCTATTTACAAATTCTAAAAAAAATATATAAAAGCTATATACAAAAAAAATAAAAATAATAATAATAAAAAAAATTAAATCCTAAAAAAAATTATGTCTTTTTTCTTTCTTCTCTTTTAGCCTTTAGATTTAAGCTTTTTGTTCCCAAGTCCGTAGTATTCCACTTTGAACCTGTAAATCAAAGACACAAAAAGAAACGTAAAAAGGAACAAATAATAATAGATAAAAAAAAAAAAAAATTAAACCTAAAAGCAAATCTATATACAAGTCCGCGTCGGCGGCGCCATTTTGTTGTAATACTTCGATTTGCGGTAAATAAGGATTCGATGCTCGGACTTGAATAGATTTAAAAACAAAAAATATATACAAAATTGTCACAGGATCAAGAGATACTGGGACTCAGGATTTCACCAATTCTTATACTCATTCGATTCAATTATTAATTCTAGACAATTAAAGCTTATATTGATAACAAATATCGACTCTTACTTTGCCAAAAATAGATTTTGTAAGTATTATATGTAAATCATAAGCATGATGCATCAAGAATCTCATGGATTAAGCATACATCATCAGACAAAATCACAAATAATCAATAAAATTCATAATTCCATTCATAATAGTGCAAATAGTCATAAAAGAATTAAATAAAATTACTCATGCATAAAGAATGGTTTCCTCCATCATCCCAGTATTGGGGTTTATCTACTCATAATAATCATGTTCTCAAAATACATACTTGATGCTCAAAATATGATTAAACGAGTGAAAAATATAAAACAGTGGTTCTGTGACCCACAAAATTCGTCCAGAAAGAAACGATACCAGTGAGCTGCAGTAAAACAACGACACCCCGCTGCTGCTGTTGACGCTGCAGAAAATAAGACTGCTCTGAGCACTCTGTTCTTCGTGTTCTTCAGAAGCTTTAATGGCAGCAGCAGCGTTGTCTCCTCTATAATTGCTTCTCCTAGGCTCTCATAGACTCTAAACTCTCTCCTCCAGGTTTTTAACCTTTCTTTTATGTAAAACAACACTTATATAGCCTTCATATTCCCTAGAAACTCGATCAAATTCGAGAATAAATCTCTTATTCTTCACGTGCTGTTTGAAGAATAATCTTCTTCTTGTTGCGTTCCAGGCTGTTTTTAGCTATTCTCTCGACTCAAATATCTTCTAGGACTTGGACTCAACTGTTTTGAATTATATCCCATGCAAGAATCTCTCCCAAATCTTTCAAACCAATTCAAAACCCTAAACAGGGACCGTGTGCACTGTCTTGATTTTGTGTGGATTTTGTGACTTATCCAGCCCAATTAGATGGGTCTAATCGCTTCTAACAGGTCCCTTATGTCTTGTAGAGTCCGTGGGTACCAAATTTGCCCATTGAATCGCCTCCTAGGTCGCTCAAATCCTTGATCCAAAACTGTTGACGCTGCTGCCTTTTTTTCCGCCAAAACCCACAAACTTTGAAGATGACCTCCCCCTATCCAGTTCCGGTGTCCCTCTAGTACATGCCCTGAAATGGGGTGCCCCTTAGTAATTAGGTTACCCCTTATCCAAAGTGAGATTCCGTATAGTAATTTTCTTCCACGAGCGCAAAAACCACTTTTTAGCCAATTTCGCCGCAAAAGCTTATTTCTCCAAAAACACCTACAAAGACATAAAATAACCAAATAAGTACAAAATCGAGCACTAACAATATAAACAATTGGGACAAATTAGACACATAAATGCGTCTATCACATGGCCGGACGGTTAGGTTCCCCGGTCCCGCACACCTCTTCTTATTTTATAATAATATTATTTCGTGAATCCAGCAAGTTATGGAGAATTCACGAGTTTTGCAAAAACAAGGAAATTTGCTAAAACTAAGGAGTTTTCGTGAGTTCACGAAGTAACAAAAATTAAGGACAATAATGGAAGAGGCACGGGCCGTCCATGGCTAGGGCACGGTCGGTCGTCCGGCTGGTGGGCCTGGCCTTGGGGCGCCCTCTTATTATTTTATTAATATTAATTGTTTTCTCTTGTTTTGCGAAGGATTCCTCATTATTTCATATTTTTTGGACACTCGTTCGTGCATCCGGGTGCTCAGTCGTGCATCATTGTCGAGTACACTCGCACCATTTTTGTGGGGCTTACTCAGTGATGGTCCAGATGCCCAGTTGTTGGGTATTTATTACTGATTTATGAAATTCAGTGGAGAATAATTCATGAAACTGAGTAATAAGATGAGTAGTTATTTTATTATCAATCCATAAAATCAGCAGCGGATTGGACTATGGACTCAGAATAATAAAATGATATTTTCATCACCATCTCATGGAATCGTAGATTTGACCATGAAATCGGAGTAATAAAATAAGTGGTGATATTACCATTTCATGAGATCAACCGTGGATTCGACCATGAAATCGGAGTAACATCTATTACCATTTCATGAGATCAGCCGTGGATTCGATCATGAAATCGGAGTAATACATTTATCTATTACCATTTCGATCATGAAACATGAATAATGAGATAAGATAGATTATCTTCTAGGAATTCAGTGGTGAATATGACCTAGAATTTAATCTCTTGCGTATAGTCAGTAAATCAGCGAGTGTTGCTAATGTCCCGAAAGACGTTTTGCCCTCTCAACATTTCATGTATGGAGGACCGCCTGAGTCTATACACGGGTCTCTCTACATAGTCAGGAACAATGAGTATCACCGTCCTGAAGACGTTATTTCTCTCAATCTTACGGAGAACCGCCCAATTGTTCTTCTATGTAGAGGCAAATTCCTCTATGTAGTCAGGGAACAGTGAGTGTCACCGGTATCCTGAAGGCGTTAAGCTCTCAATCTTACGGAGAACCGCCCAATTACGTTATTCTACATAGAGGCTATGATGAAATGCCCGGTGTCGAACGCTCCGGAGAGGCCTTTCGAGCGACATATGCATCATACTTCGTAAAACACGAATCGTCACATGGATCTCTGAAGCCGTGTCAGAAATATGCAGTATCATGATTTTACGGTTTTGACCTTTGTTGAAAATCTACCATCTACATTAAGTCCCCTACTTAGTGAGGAACATTCATGTTCCGCAGTAAGCATTAAATGGTGATTTTCAGTCGACGAGATCAGTGGTTGAACCTAGTCTACAAAGGTAGTTTCAGAATCCTCGATTTACCCCAATGATGTCATGTACGAGCAAATGCACAAATGAGAACCCTGATAGTAAGATAGAGTGTCATCCCATGAGCGTGGAGAGATGAGGCACTGCTGATTTGAGTGTTGAGAAGCCTAGTTATGGTCGGTTTCGGACATATGGTCCCAAGCCCAAAAAAGGAAACCCATGCTTTTATTAGGTTTTGGAAATAAATTTGATACAAAAGGGGAGAAGCCCTAAAATTCTTTATTTTGGTAGACCAAGCACCTCCCTGTCTTCACCATTCTCACGCGAGTTGCAGCAGGAAGAAAAAAATTTCTGCCGGATTTTAGTCGCCGCCGATCATCGTTGTTTGCCGTCCGGCCAAGCTCAGACCGGCACTGACCAGGTAAGTCCGTTTTTTTTTTTCTGTAGGTTTTATGATTGATTAGTTTTTCAAAAAACCAAAATCCCCATGGTTGCATGCATGCATAGTATTTATGAAGGATTTTTAGAAATCGAATGTATATGCCCGTTTGTTCGTTAGTTGAAGGAACGAGCAAAAATCCCTAACATGAAAGATATTCATAAACTTTTGAATAGACATGGTCTAGTTGCAGTAATAAAAGTTTTGTTTATTAGGTTTCATGAAAACTCAAATTTTTTTTTTCGAAGCATGAGCTTTGCAAATACTTTTAGGAACGTAGGTTTGTTCGTAAAAGTAATAAATAACGATCCTTAGGATTAAAGGAATTTTGAACAGACCTGGAGTTCATGATGAAAATTTGTTTTAAAACTTTCGAAATTTTGTTTGAAATATGTATACTTTTGCAAAAATAGAAAAGTCTCTCGTTTCATAGACGGATGCTCGATTGAGCAAAAAGGTTTTTTTTAAGGTACGTGACCTATTCACGTTTTATTGAATATAAATCAAGTTTTGATTCATGAAAATTGTTGAAAGAAAATAATTCATGAGTCGATGAATTCGTAGTGTATGTGTGAGTTTAGTGATTTTATAGTGTATGTACACGTAAAAACCAGCGAATGTTCACATGGAAAGTTACATGAATTATTCATAGTTTCTCGAAAAGTCAGTGTTGACTCTTGAATAATATGTTTTATGCTCGACTTTGCAGGTTTGAAAGAACGAGCAAGTTTTGGGGTTTTACGCTGTTATCACTAAGTTCGTGAAATCGTAAATAGATAAGAGTTGAGGATTACCATTTTTGTAGACGTCGATATGAGCATATAATTGTCTTGTTGCTTCAATTCTGTTGATGAAATTTGTGTATGGACGTCACAACAGCTTTGCGAAAATGGCTCAGTCCCGTAGCGCTTCTGAAGATGATGCTTCTTCGAGAGAGAATGTTTCCACAGACGCCTCTTCCAGAGGTGATGGTTCCTCCAGAAATGATGATTTCCAAGGAGAAAGAGGGAAGTCCCAAGACTAAGAACACTCCAACTGCTGAGGATAAGTTCTTTATGTATCTATATAAACCCGAAAAACGTCCCTTAGGCTCCTCGTTTCGGTTGTTAATAAATCCCAGGAGCACTACTCAGCATAAATTGGTATCTCCTCAAGCAGTAATCCGGTTTTGTTTGCAAGGAAAACACTTTCGGCTTCTCATGTGGAGTTCAAGCTTTCACGAAAGCCCCTGATGCATTTCTCTAGATAGGCAAGACACATGCTGGGTCATAGCCGTGTTAGGACCATATTGGATAGTGCCCAGGTAACACGAGCCATTCAAGCTGCTGGAGATTTAATCATCAACCATGATATACCAGGTATGGTAGCCTTGCTCGCCCGTTGGTGTGTTCCTACTCACACGTTTATATGCAGATGGGGAGAATTCACCATTACTTTAGAAGATGTAGTTGCTTTGTTGCACCTTCTAATTACTGGTAATTTCCATGAAGAGCTTTCGTCAGAGGAGAAGGAGATATCTAACATATTAGAAGCCAAGATGGACGAATTCAATGAGTCACCTGCATCCTGCTATGCTCAATAGTTGTCACATTGGTGGCCGAGATATAGAATTCCCGAAGAACCGATTGATGGCGCTTTAACAATTGCTGCTTTCTTATGCCTCTGGATTTCCAGGGATATCTTTGAAGATTGTGGACATTTGCTGAAGCCGTTTGTGATTCGCTTTGACATAAAGATGGAAAAAGGTGAGAAAATTCCGATTGGCGGTATATTCTTGGGTTTGTTGTTCGCCAATTTAGACTCTCTAGTTATAGACTCCAGTATTTCTGATGGCTTCATGAAAGTCGATACGTATGCAAATACCATGTTCCTCCAAGCCTTGATGTAGGAGCATCTCGAGAGTTAATCTCCAATTCCCCGCATCATTTTGCAAGGCCCTAAGGTCGACACTCGTCACTCCTTCCTTGAGAAGAATAACGCCAGGATCATGCGCTGGTCTAGAAAGAAACCACAATACAATATATGCATTACTGACGTTTTGTACATTGAGTCCGAGTTCAATTTTCGCCCCTGGGTGTCGGTTCTTTCTCTTTTCTCACAGTTGATCACTTTCAATACTACTGACGAGAACATCACGTTGAGTACTGGTGCTGGTCTGAGTGAAGGAGAGAGATCTTTTATCTTGAGTTGTACTCCTGGTTTCTTGATATCAGTAATGAATGGAGAATTCCGGGTAGAAGAATACAATATTGATAGAGCGGCTCGACAGATGGGTGCTGATCAGTGTATTCCGGGTCACCGAATGAACAAACCATCAATTGAGTATTTGAAGACTAATCTGGACTGCACTCATGTGGAGGGAAGTGAGTATTTATTCCCATACTCTGATCATGCTAATTTCGTGACTCCGGGTTACATAGATTTCTGGCTTCAACAACTTGAGTGTGTGTATGAGTTTGCAATGGACGTCAAGTCCCCAGTTCGAGAGTTCCCTTCCTATGACATGATCTTTGATCGACCCAGGCTGAGATATCTTTCCAGTGGCGACAAAAGGAATGCGTCTCTAAATGCGACACATGTGAGTACCTTTTTCATGATTTTAGCCAAAGTACGCCAATCACGCTTCTTAATTATATTGTGGACTCCATGGTAGGACGGTCGCGCTATGAGATTTCGAGTTGATGTAAACTCTCCAAACCTTCAAGAAAGTCCTCAAGGAGGAGAAGGCAGGAGCAAGACATCTCATAGGATGATCCCGAACGATATACAGTCTGCTGCCGCTTTTTTGGAGAGTTGTTAATACTTTTCTTCATTGTTGCGACTTTCCCGTACCTGTGATCAGGATCTTAAAAGAATATTGTTAATTCGTTTCATAATTTTGCTCCATCTGTTATTGATGGTCTTCGTTTTGCTCCTGGTCGAATAATTCAGGGATACAACACTGACGAGGAAGTTGACGTAAGTATTCCCTCCTCAAGCTAATCGGTGTAACACGCCTTTGGATGAATTAATGATGATCGTTGTTGATGTATCCAGGAGAAAATCATTGTAGATGAGACGCATGTTGATGAAGCACACTCTTCTTTGAGTCATGGAGATATGGAGAGTTCCCGAAATCTCGAACCGAATGAAGATAACAGAGTTGCCAACGGAGATTCCAACACTGCCGAGCCTTCAAATGGTTTAGAGACTCCCCTAGTAAGTATACCTCTTGTGACCTCTTCATATATATATATGATATTTCTGATTTATGAATGAATGAATAAGTGAAAGTCCATGCGAGTATACGAGTAATTTTTCCGAAATACGCCACCAGGAAATTTCAGACTTCAGCTTTTAGTAAAAACACCGTAGAATCCTCGTGTGGAGTCGTATTTTCGATGTCTGCATATGTATATTTAAGCCCAGGAAATTTCCAAGATTTAGCAAAGAATATTTTTGATATTTGAGCATGTTTAGGGCCTGAAAAAGGAGAAACCGTAAACTTCCAGGAGATTTTCGGAACTTTTCCAGATTGCATGTCGTCCAATGTTTTGGCCACATCTCCTTGCTCGTTCATCCGATCGTTAAGAAATTTTGACATGTTGTAGAGGACTTCCATAAGAAGACAATGATATATTACCCAACCTCAAGTTCTATACCAATTGATCCCAGTTCGTCGTTTAATACAGGGAAGTGTAGAATCTTTTCAGATGAGCTTGTTTGAAAACGCGTTTTATGGATTCTACACCATTTTCTCATGTTTTGGGTGCAAAATAAGGAACTTAGATGATGTTAGTTCACTTAAATTCTGAATTTTATGGTTTCCTTTGATTTTCCTGCTCTAATCTCATGTAATCTTCGTATTAGGTACCAAATACCGAAG
Organism: Papaver somniferum; assembly: GCF_003573695.1. Lineage (NCBI taxonomy): Eukaryota > Viridiplantae > Streptophyta > Magnoliopsida > Ranunculales > Papaveraceae > Papaver > Papaver somniferum. The sequence continues at coordinate 45,207,168 of NC_039363.1, forward strand.
TTGAGAATAAAGGAACCAATGTTGAAGACTCGAGCAATGTGGTGAATCAAAGCAGTAACATCACCAACTATCCACCTCCAGGTTATGAGAATATCATTTTTGAAGCCGTAGAGGAAACTGAGACTCCAGTTGCTATTGAAACCAAGCAAAGAACAGAAGAGACTGTCCCAGAAGAAGATGCTGTAATGACAATGTAGGATGCTCAAGTAGTTGAGAATCGTGTAGTAATACACGAATATCCCAATGCAGGGATTGTTTGTGAGCCTCCATTTGGTGCTCAACTCCCGCATCATGTGTATGTTGGTGGATTCAGTGTTCCTACTGGGTATGCCAACATGTATGAGAAGTTGTGGAAAATGTATGGTCATATTGTTGTTTCCAGGGATCCTGATCGTAGCTACTTCTTGAAAATGCAATTGGGAAACATATTGCGTGTTATAGATGACATACGAACCAGGGCCATAAGTACTGTTACTCGAGATGTACTCTTTAATTGGGGGTACAACTTGGAGAATTCTGAGAGACTTGGCTTTAACTTGAAGTGGCTTTGTCAGAAGATCAACATTATCAAGGATGCAATAGTGAAGAACATCCCTTTTACTACTAATGCTGTGATGGAGAAAATGACCAAGATTGCTGGGCTGACCAAAAAGCTGGAGTTGGAGAGAGCGGCTTTGCAAGTCTTGGAGAATGCTGAGAAGCAGAAATCATACTTCGATGGCTTCCTTTAATTTCGTTTACATAATCTCATGAACATTGAACTTCCGAGATATGTGAAGCTTCTAGATTTCGATTTTGGTTTTTGATTGGTTTTGGATAGGTAAATGATTGAGGATTTTCTTTTGGACTTGATAGGGATTTTTTTTTTAAAGTAAAAGAACTTTGATAAATTGCTGAATTCAAATACTGAATGCAAGTATTGCAAACGTTTTAGAGGGATTGAAAATACAGTGAAAGAAAATCCTAAATGCCAAATCCAGATGTTTTGGACGTTCACGTCTTAAACTCCAATACCTCAAATATCCATGTCTTAGGCTTCAAAATCTTTGATCCATTTCTCACGAATTACTGGTACAATGTCTTTATCATCCATGTCGATCAACTTGTAGTACCCGCCGACCACGGATTTGGTGATCATGAAAGGCCCTTCCCAGTTAGGCTTCCTCCTTGAACGCTCTTTGATTTTGACTGCTTTGAGAACTAAATCTCCTTCATGAAATTTGTTAGGCTTGGTTGTACGTGCTTTGAATATCTTCTACTGGTTTGGAATTCCTCGTGGATTCTACGTTGGTGGAGATTTCCAATTTTGTGGCACAAATGGACATTCACGTAGAGGAGAGTATGTTGGATAATGCTTGTGGAACCGAGCCAGATCTTCAGCGATGAACCTTACAATGGGGTCCTTAGTTCGGAGAGATTTCAACCATTTAGTGTAGTACTGCTGAGGTGAGACTACCCACTCATAGAATTTGATGATATCTTGGTCATGAGTATGATTGAGTCCCCGAATAAAGGTAGCATATTTTAAAGTTGATAATATGGAATTTTTAGGGGGAATAAAACTTGCCTGCGTGCGGAATCTCCTGATAAATTCATGTGCGCTTTCCTCGGGCTTTTGTGTGAGTCCTGTTAAGGTTTGGACCTTCTCCAAATGCTCGAAAGGTTGATCATCTTCCGAGTCAGAACTTTCTTCGACGGAGAATTGTGCAACTGAGGATGAAGATACCGCAGCAATTCTTCCATCATGAATCCATGCTCGCCCAAGAATCATGTCATATCCTGGATCCTCCTTAATTATGAAGAATTTAGTTTATGTCCAGGTTGAATCGTTTCTTATGTTGAGTATGATGTAACCGTAAGCCTACCTGGAGATTCCTTCGTGGTCTCTGACTGAAATAGGAGCATGAGTCGCTTCTTGTCGAGTGATGCCAGCAGCTCTGAGGGTTTTCAAAGGGATGATGTTAACAGCAGTGCCAACGTCAACTAATGCTCGTTTGAATTCATTTCCCTTGAGATGCACCATGGTGAGAAGTCCTCAGTTGTACATCTCGTTGTCTGTTACTGGAGGTTCAGAGAGCGTCTGCTGGATTGCTAGCCGCTTTCCAGACACAATATGGTTCAGTGCAGCAAACATATCATCTCTCTGGGCCTTTGACAGGTACAGCAACTCGCATACGTGCTCAATTAAGGATTGAACCGCTTCCTTGACTGGCTTCTCGGAGGGTGCGAATGTTCTGATTGGGAGAGGATTTCTGTGCACTCCTTTAGTCCTCAGTTCTCCTGAGTCGGCCTTCTCTTTGAATATGCGTTTTCAAATTTCTAGAATCACTTGTTGGATGACTGACGTACCTATGAAAATGGCAGTAACGTGCATTTTCCATTTGTTCCGCAGTTGGTTCCTTCTTGACAAGAGGTAGTTTGATTGCACCATCTTGGACCCAGACTTCTAGTAGTTCGATCACTTCTTCAATGGGAAAAGGGAAATCAGGTACTTCCTGATCATCCTGTTGATTCAGTGGTCGTGCATTTCTAGTCTGGTTGTCCTTCCTCGGAGCTTTCGGAAGGTGAGACGTTGAAGAAGCATTCTTATGTTGTTGTGCCTCGGTTTTTCTCTTGCTCCTTTCATCAACATTCATGGAGGCTTCAACATTGTACTGTTTGTTGATCAGACGTCGGGCATTGCTGCTTCGATTGTCTTTCGGTTCCTTTACTTTGACAATTTTCGTTCTTTCTAGCAAGGTGGGAGCAGTAGTCGCTGATCGCTTGGCTGCTTCATGAAGTTCTGAAAAGGTCTGAAAGCGAAGATTCTCCATCAAAGCCCTGTAAACTGGGATCATTCCATTGATGCACAAGTCCACCAGTTGTTGTTCAGTAACGTTTGGATCATGACAGTCTAAAGCTTGAATCCTGAACCTCTTTACATAATCATTCGGATTTTCGGCATCCTTCTGAACCATCCTTCCCAAGTCATAAAGAGTAATTTTCTCAGAGACAAAGAAGTACTTCCGGTAGAAAGCATTGATCATTTCTCCCCAATTAGCTAGGCTTCTTGGTGCAATGTTGTTGTACCAAGTATACGCTCGACCCGTTAGGGATTTTGAAAACTCTTTCAAGCGGACAACATGGTTGTGTTCATGCTTTCCTAATGCTTCCAAGAATCGAGAGACGTGTTCTCGGGCATTCCCCGTTCCGTTATAGAGTGTGAACGTTGGAGAAGTGTAACCTTTTGGGAGAGGAATTTTTTGTGTAGCAGCGGGATATGGAGGTTGGTGACGGTGCACGAACGGTGCATGGACTTTTCCTCGATTCTCCATAAAACGTTCCAGGTCTTCACGGGTGATGAAATTGGCAGGTTCAGGTTCCGCAGCTTTGCGGGTTTCATCATTGTCAGGGACTGGAATAACTTCGGGATCAGCAGTTGGAGACGTTTCCTTGTCTTTTCATTTCTCTTGAGTTTTGTATGACATCTTGTCAGTGAGAGTTTTAAGATAATTGCATAGCTCTTTCTGTGTTGCATCCATGTCAATTTGATTTTTGGCAAGAGTCTCTTGCACCTTCATAAGATCACCTATGGCAGGCGGATTTTCTCTGATTTCCTCGGGAGACCGGCCGAAGAGAGGATGGTTTTCCACGTTGGTTCGAGGAGGATTAGTGTCACCACCATTGTTGGAAGCAGGAATGGTTTATGGAATACCACCGTTGTTGCTAGTGCTAGCGATGTTTGCGTTAGGATTTGTAACTGAACCTGACCTAAGATAAACCATTTTGTGAAAATATGAAATTGCAACCGAGAGATTAATATCCCACTGTGGTCGCCAATCTGTAGATGGGGAAAAACGAGCCGCCGTTTTTTTGGGAAAGTGGAGAGTCGAGCGTGCTGTCGAGACTCCTCAGTCGGGAAAAATGTTAATCCTCACACAGATGCACCGCTGCAAAGGAGGTGCTTAGATTCGGGAAATCAATCTGTATGACTCCGGCCTAAACCAAGAAAATGGCCGTTCCAGAGTCAATTCGGTCGCAAAGAGGGAGATAGGTTGATTTGTAGGAGGGAAGCTGAGAGTTGTGTGGGATCGGTGATGATCAAGGATTGTGGGTGTGTTGAAGATTTCTGCGATATTGCTGAACTGCTGAAGTTGAGTTCTGTAAATAAGTTTATATCGAGTTGTTGACGGATAATGATGATAATCGATGATTGATGATATTCGGTTCATTCTCTATGATTTCCTCGATTTAGACTTATTTATATTGCAAGAATGATGTACCACTGATCCCTGTAAGTGTGACGGTTGCTTGAGTGAAAGAGTGGGAAAGTGGGAGATCGTGGTAAAGTCAGTTCCATGTCGTGCAGAGACTTGACTGATCGTGCACCCACTACTTTGCTAACTCCTTCCACCGTTTACAGGACTTACGCACATTTCTCATTGTGGATGAATCCACGTGTCGTAGACCGCCAGACCAAAACCCTGAGTGATATCGCCCATTTATGGCGTGATTGAGATTTCACGAATCGTGGAGTCTGCAAAGTAGACGTGTATTAGTTGGTCAGTTGTTGACTGATTTAGATTGTGAGTCTAATTTTGTTGAATCGAGCATAAGTGGTGAATGCTCGGTGATTCATGGATTGAACATGTAGTTCTCTGAGATGTCAATGAATTACTGACTAGAGACTGAGAAAGTATTGCTCAACTCGACGAATTGCCGAATATTGAGAGTTTTTCGAGCAACTGAGCAAGTATTGCTTAATTCGTCGAATTTGATAATTTTGGTGTGCAACTGAGCAAGTGTTGCTCAATTGACCAAAACACTGAATATTGATAATTTGACGTGCAATTGAGCAAGTGTTTCTCAATTCGACAAACTACTGATGAATTACCGAATATTGATGGTTGGATCAATATTCGAGCAACTGAGCAAGTATTGCTCAATTCAAAGAATTATTTACTGGTGCTGTGACCCAATAAAATATTAATCTAAAATATTGGTGAATTACCGAATATTATTAAAATGGATGTTGATTGCTGAAACAATATAATTTTGTGTTTGAATTTGCTCAGAATGGTGATTCGTGGGCGTTTGTTAGAAACTCTAATTTTTTGATCAATCCTTCAACAATTGGTGAATTGCTGAAAATTGGTCATGAGTGAAGAGGGACCGACCACATGGGATGATGAGCGTCCATGTGATGCCCAGTGCTCGAGTGAGCACGCACCAGGGTTCTCAGTTTGAGAGTTGGTGAAAGAACGATGATTAAATGTAGGTTTCATCATTTATTCAAATATTGCTGGATTCAACGTTAGGTGACAAACCTAGGTATGAGAGATGAGGACCGACCAAGAGAGCATGTGACAGGCTCTTGGTGGTCACGGGACCAGTTGTTGGTCATTTGAAGGGTTCTCCAGTTGGTTGGAGAGAGTTCGGGCCCAGTATGAGCAATTGAACATATTAGGTCAGAATTATGAAAACATGTGGGACCGGCTTTTGCAAGCCCTAGGAATGACTCTGGTCGGTCATGGAGGCATGCCCGTGTTTCCTTGGTGTCCATGTTTCCATACTGAGAGTTTCAGTATTTTCTGATGCACGTTCGAGCAACATAGTGAATTTTCAGAAGAGTTTCACCTTGACTGAGAATTCTCGATTTTTTTGTTGGAATGAGCATGTTTGCTCAATTCATCAATATTTTGAACATATTAAATAAAAGTGTTTTAATATTTAAAATTTCCGTGAGAGGCTAGCCAGTCGTGCGACTATGTTGGCTTTTGGTTTTTCGTGATTTGAGCAACATTTGAGAAAATATGGAGAAATCATGAATTTTTCTCAAACCCAGGAGTTTCATGAATTGAGGTAAATAATAATTATGCAAGATTAAGGATTGCAAGGTGTGGGACCGACCATGTCTAGGGCATGGCCGTCCGGCTAGGTTGCTCTGTCCCGCACACCTTCCCCTATTTTATTATTTTTCATGAATCCTTGAAGTTATGGAGAATCCTCGAAGTTATGGAGAATCCACGAGTTTTTGTTGAAACGGAGGAGTTTCGTGATATTAGGGAACAATAATTATAAATGGCTAAGGATTGTGAGGTGTGGGACCGGCCACGCTTAGGCATGGCCGGCCGGTTAGGTTACCTGGTCCGACACACTTCTCCTTATTTTATAATAATATTATTTCGTGAATCCACCAAGTTATGGAGAATTCACGAGTTTTGCAAAAACAAGGAAATTTGCTAAAACCAAGGAGTTTTCGTGAGTTCACGAAATAACAAAAAATAAGGAAATAATGGGAGAGGCACAGGCCGATCATGGATAGGGCACGGCCGGCCGGCCGGCTGGTGGGCCCGGCCTTGGGCGCCTCTTATTATTTTATTAATATTCATTGTTTTCTCTTGTTTTGCGAATGATTCCTCATTATTTCATATTTTTTGGACACTCGTTCGTGCATCCGGGTGCTCAGTCGTGCATCATTGTCGATTACACTCGCACCATTTTTGTGGGGCTTACTCAGTGATGGTCCAGATGCCTGGTTGTTGGGTATTTATTACTGATTTACGAAATTCTGTGGAGAATAATTCATGAAACTGAGTAATAAGATGAGTAGCTATTTTATTATCAATCCATAAAATCAGCAGCGGATTGGACTATGGATTCAAAATAATAAAATGATAATTTCATCACCATCTCATGGAATCGCAGATTTGACCATGAAATCGGAGTAATAAAATAAGTGGTGATATTACCATTTCATGAGATCAGCCGTGGATTCGACCATGAAATCGGAGTAACATCTATTACCATTTCATGAGATCAGCCGTGGATTCGATCATGAAATCGGAGTAATACATTTATCTATTACCATTTCGATCATGAAATAGGAATAATGAGATAAGATAGATTATCTTCTAGGAATTCAGTGGTGAATATGACCTAGAATTTAATCTCTTGCGTATAGTCAATAAATCAGCGAGTGTTGCTAATGTCCCTAAAACGTTTTGCCCTCTCAACATTTCATGTATGGAGGAACGCCTGAGTCTATACGCGGGTCTCTATACATAGTCAGGAACAGTGAGTATCACCGTCCTGAAGACGTTATTGCTCTCAATCTTACGGAGAACCTCCCAATTGTTCTTCTATGTAGTCAGGGAACAGTGAGTGTCACCGGTATCCTGAAGGCGTTAAGCTCTCAATCTTACGGAGAACCGCCCAATTACGTTATTCTACATAGAGGCTATGATGAAATGCCCGGTGTCAAACGCTCCGGAGAGGCCTTTCGAGCGGCATATGCATCATACTTCGTAAAACACGAATCTTCACATGGATCTCTGAAACCGTGTCAGAAACATGCAGTATCAGGATTTTACGGTTTTGACCTTTGTTGAAAATCCACCATCTACAGTGTGCAACAAGGGGATCCCCTTGTACCCTTGATTTATGCACTTACTCTCCATCCCATTGTGAAGAAGATTGTATCCCAATGTTGCTTTGACTTACAAGCTTGGTATTTAGATGATGGGACGATCATCGGAGACACTATGGAAGTTTCAAAGGCTTTGCATATCATCCAATCTGAAGGGTTAAACTGTGGTCTTCATCTTAATGTTCAGAAAACTGAACTTTTTTGGCCAGTTGTGGATCCAAGAAGTTTTTAACCTGGTGTTTTTCCTTCCAACATCAGTCGACCATCTTCAGGTTGCAAATTGTTAGGTGGTCCGGTAAGTTTATATTTACAGTTTTGTAAAGATATGGTTTTACACAGGGTGAATAAGACAATTCAGCTCATGAATATTGTCAAGAAGCTTAATGACCCTCAATGTGAATTGTTGTTGTTGCGCAATTGTTCTGGTGTTTCCAAACTTTACTTCACCATGCATACAACTTGCCCTTTGGCCTTATAACAAGCCAAAAATCATTTTGATGCTCATCTATTTCGATACTTGCGACATTTAGTGACAGCTGATGGTGCAGGGTTCGGACCGTTACAATATAGGCTTGCAACTCTTCCAATCAGGGATGGCGGACTTGGGATCTACACCATGTATGATACTGCTAATTACTGTTACCTAGCTTCTCAATTGCAGACGTAGTCTGTTCAGCGCACCATTCTGTGTAATATAACTTCAGCAGAACCAAGTGTTGTTAGTCAGCAAGCTATGCAGACATTCACCCAGGTTTGTGGTTTATCTTCTTCTTCTCTTAATTTCAATAGTACTTCCCCCCCCCCCCCTCCATGGATTCCATGCATTCTTTGGCAGTAATATACTTTGAATCTGTGAAGAAGCAACTGCCCACCAATTTTAATATGTTTGCACGTGATTGTATGATGTGGCAGAGCAACAGATTGAAACATGCCCAAGATTACTTGTTTGCCATACCTATAAGTGGTTTAAACCAAACACTTGGTCCTAGACAATTTCGTTGTATTCTTAGTTATCGTCTTGGAATTCCTCTTTTCCCCAAAGATTGTCGATGCAATTGCTGCAACAGGGAGATGGATATATATGGTAACCATGCTTTACATTGTGCCAGCGAGGTTGGGATTAAATTCAGGCATGATATCGTTCGTGACATCTTTGTATACATATGTTTTAGATCAAGTGTTTCATCCAGAAAAGAAGCACAACTTCGTTTAATCTCTGAAGGGAATCACACTTTGCATCCAGCTGACTTGTTAGTTTACAAATGGGAGAACGGGAAAGATACTTGTTTTAATGTCACAGGGGTATCTCCCTTCACAAATGACATTCGTTCTTTTGTTCCTGGGAAGGCTATTGACAAAGAAATTCTCCGCAAATGCAACAAGTACTTAGCTACTTGTGAGTCTCACGGATATGGCTTTGGTGTTTTAGCCTTCACCACCTTGGGAGAGTTAGGTGAAGATATTATAGTATTTTTGAAGCGACTCAAGAATTGTCTTGCGAACAATGATGCCAATTGTGGATTAGGTATATTTTTATTTCATATAGTTGGAGTGGCTATTCAAAAAGGTGTGGGCGCTCAGCTTGTTGCTAGGTTTCCCACCATTACTCGTAACCTTGATTTTTCATCTTATGAATAAAGTTTTTGTTTAAAAAAATAAAAAAAAATAAAAAAATAAAAAAAATAATAATTTCTTGTTGCTAGGTTGCCCACCCTTTCTTCTCTCTCGATTTTTCTCACCATATTTGTGTTCTCTGTGTGTTTGATTAATTCAGCATCAGTAGGATTATAATTCGAATTTAGGGTTTTTTGTCAATTGGATAATAAGTGTTTGGTTTGTTTTTCTTCGGAGTAATTGAAGACTCTTTTCAAAGTTGAGGTTTTTCTGGGAGTGATTCTTTGTTCTAATTTGATTCCAGGTGTTTGTTTGTTTGAGAAAGTGTTCCACTATAAGTGATTTCTTCAAGCCGTGTATGTGTTTGCTGTAATAAATTTGTTTCGAAGTGTTGATTGAAATTCGATTTAGGGTTTTGAAATTTGGTTTCTTTGAGAGTGATTGGTGTCACATGATTAGGGGTGTTGGAATTTGAATTCAGGGTTTTTGTGCTTTGTTGGTTTAGCAAAATTAGGGGTTTATAAATTTCAATTTATCTCTTTCTTTCTGGGGAAATTTCGAACAAGTTCTTTGAGGAGTTAACGGGAGGATTAAGGAGTTAACAGGTTTCAAATTTTATCAGTTTTGGACTGAGATTCTGTCAAGATTTTGAAGTTTGTTTGTGTAGATAAGATTCTGTTAGTTTCTGTTTATGGTGAGGAAGACGGTATAAGGAATTGGTACTTGTAATACTGGTTTTTAGGATTTTGTTTCTTCATCATATGTTCTTAGGAAGAGAAGCAGTAAACTCCAGAGTTAAAGTATTACGTGTTGAGTGAGTGTTTGGTGTAATTGAAGATTGATTTGGGGATTGGTATTGGGTGTGATTGTAGTTTATTCAAGTGTCTCTCAATCTGCAGTGGTGGCAGGGTGTTGTTCTGTGTTTTTGAAGAATCATTTTTTCTTCTGTGTGATTGAACAGGGGTTTTAGTGTTTCTATGTGTGTGATTGGTTTGGGGTTTTACAAAATTTGGTTGAAGGTCTTATGCTCATCTTTGGTGTTTTAATTAGAGTTTTTGATGTATGGTACTTTGAGTTTTCAAGCTTTGAAATCTTAATTTCCCATCCTTAAAACTCTAATTATTGTTTTTTAATTTTAATCCTTAGCCTCTGAGCATCATCTTCATCCTTAGCAGCATGCCCAGAACAAGAGCTTCATCATCATCTCAAGCAAATTCACCTAGTGTTGGGGTATCTGATGATTTTGCGCAACCCTTCATACATAATGAAGAATCTGATGATATCATGGTTCATTTCCCTTTCAAATTTTTTGATGAATGTCAAGATTGTCATGGCAAAGGGTATGTAAAGACTTCAATTCTTCGACACATAAATGATCGTCATTGGGCATCACTTAAGGATAAAGCAGTTTGCAAAGAGAGGATATGTACCAATGTAGTTTACGCGGCTTGGGAGAAACTTCTTAACTAATTACATATGTGGTTGTGTGTTGAATGTATGAAGGTGCAGTCATGGAAAAGGCCTTGTCTCCCTCACAATGGATATATTTTGGTTGGTCCCTTCAATGGAAATAATGCTGATTTTCTCATACATGGTATTGAGAAACCTGAAACAGTTGTTGATTCTTTAGTGACCGATATGGATGATACTTCTGATGCATCAATGGGGATTTTTTTTGGATCTCCTTGACCTAGTTTATAAGAAGCGAATAACCACAATTGTCAGTATCCCACCACCATATCGTTTGAACTTCTCTCGGACTTTAAGAACAACACTCGAACATGTACTGTCTGATCCCTCTAACTTATCTTCCTGCATACAATTTTTATTGTTACCTATTTGCACCCTCAACCTCTATATACCCAAAAACACCTCCGAGGAGAGATCAGGTACAAGGAAGAGGCTTCAAATTGCTGCAATTAACCATGCATTGGTTGATTGGGGACAACCAAATGGTTGCATCACTATTGTTCGTAGATTATTGGAATTGACTAAGCAAAATCATCAACAGCGACAACCCCCTAAGGCGAAGAAGCACAAGACTAATGTAGAGGCAAGTAAGAAGAAATTAAGTTGCTTCCTTTTCACAGCATATATCCATATTATCTCTTCAAATGGGGTTGCGCCATCTACTGCTGATACACTCTATGAACTATAACAAAAGCATCCATCAGCACCACCTCCTGTCATACCTTCAGATAACATAGATACTGCTGCAGTCTATGTGGATGTTCCATCGGTTGTGAAAGCAATAACAAGCTTCCCTAAAGGCACATCCTGTGGTAGGGATGGCCTTAGGGATCAGCACTTACTAGACGCAACAAGTGGAGATGCTGCTGCTGTCGCAGAAGAACTTCTTCGGTCCATCACAGGAGTTGTAAATATGTGGCTTTCTGGACATTTCCCACAAGTTTTAGGCGAATATATAGCAAGTGATCCCTTGACTCCATTGAATAAACTCGAAGGAGGTATTATACCAATAGCAGTTGGAACTATTTGAAGGAGGTTATCCTCGAAACTTGCTGCATCTTCTGTAATAAAAGAGTTGGTTGCATATCTGGGTAATCACCAATTTGGTGTAGGAATTCCATGTGGTGCAGAGGGCATTTTACACTCTACCAACAGATTGTTAGAGCTTAAAGGTAAACAAGATAACCTCACTATGTTGCTTGTGGACTTTACCAATGCTTTTAACCTTGTGGATAGAACTGTTATGATCAATGAGGTACGAGAAAAATGCCCAGTCATCTCCAAATGGGTGGAATTCTGCTACGCCAGGCCTGCTAAGCTGTACTACAATGAATTCACTCTCTCATCTTCCAAAGTAGTTCAACAAGGTGATCCTCTTGGCCCTTTACTCTTCTCATTAGTCTTACACCCACTTGTTTGTAAAATACAGTCATAATGCACTTTAGACCTCATGCATGGTACTTGGATGATGGAACCATCATCGGTGACACCATGTAAGTTTCCAATGCTTTGAAGATTATTCAGACGGAAGGTGCAGGCAGGGGGCTGGTTTTGAACATTAGTAAAGCGGAAGTTTTTTGGCCAATCACGGAACCTCGGAGTATGGATGATGATGTTTTTCCGAATGGTATTAGTAGGCCAGTTGGAGGGGTCAAATTATTGGGTGGACCAGTAAGTTTGGATGCCCAATTCTGTAGTGATACAGTCATTGCTAGAGTTGGGAAAACTACACAACTTATGGTTACAATAAAAAAAATTAAAGATCCACAGAGTGAGATTTTATTATTGCGTAATTGTGCTGGAGTTTCCAAACTATATTTCACAATGCGCACCACTAATCCTCAGTTTATGCAGTCTGCTCAGATTCAGTATGATCAATATCTGTTCCATTTCTTGAGATACTTGATCACCGGTGATGGCCCTGGTTTTGGACCACGTCAACAGTGCATTGCCACCCTTCCTATGAAAGACGGTGGCTTGGGTGTTTATACAATGGAAGATACAATTCAATACTGTGATCTAGATTCATGCTTTCAAACTTCACACCTACAGAATACCATCTTACAAAAGGTACATCTGACTTAAGTCCTAACTTCCAGATTGCTTTGGATCACTATATGCAATTGTGTTGTTCATCTTCGTCTACTTTCAATATCCAAGAAACTGCCCCACAGCCCATGCACCTACTGGCAGTTCATTTCTTTGATGTTGTTAAGAAGAATATCAACAACAACTTCACCTTGTCAGAACGTGACTCCATTTTATGGAAAAGCGACAGACTACCTCATGCGCAAGATTATCTTAAGGCCATTCCCATTTCTGGACTTAATCAAGCCGTTGGGCCGCGTCATTTCAGGTATGTACTACAATACAGGTTGGGTATCCCTCTTTTTGGTGAGGACAGTACATGCCCCTGTTGTAAAAGAGTTATGGATCATTTTGGTGACCATGTTGTCCACTGCGCCAGCGAGGTTGGTCAGAAATTTCGACATGATATGGTAAGAGACTTGCTTGCCGATATATGTTACAAATATGATATTGATGCCAGAAAAGAAGCCCCATTGGGTTTTATATCTGATACGAACACCCCTCTTAGACCAGCCGATGTTACCGGTGTTTCGCCGTTTTCTAAAGGCGGAAACCATAGTTACACGCCAGGTCAAGCTATTTCGGCTGCTATTACTCGTAAGATGAACAAATATGCGGACAAATGCTCGTCTCATGGATAAAATTTTGGTTTTTTAGCTTTTACAACTTTGGGTGAATTAGGTGATGATTTTGTTGTATTGTTGAAATGATTGAAAAATTGTATGGACAGTCGTGATGTTAACAGCAAAAAAAGGTTTTCTCTTTTTCATAAGTTAGGTATTATTATTCAAAAAAGGGTTGGAGCGCAGATTGTCGCGCGTCTCCCCTTCATTCATGTACAAAACGATATCTGATTTAAATATTTTTAATAAAAAAATAATAGTAATAATAATAAATAATAATAATAAGTTTCGTTAGGATTTCTCTCCAACAACACAAACGCCTTGAGGCCAGCTGATATCATTGTCTATAATTGGGAAGGTGGTAAAGATGTGTGCATTGACGTCACTGGTGTATCTCCTTTTACGACTGCTAGAACTCGCTCCTTTACCCCTGGTCATGCTATTTCGGCTGCAATAACTCGCAAGATGCACAAATACCAAGATAGTTGTGCAACACATGGATACGGCTTCCAAGTCTTGGCCTTCACTACCTTAGGCGAACTGAGTGAAGACACTATTTTATTTTTAAAGCGCTTGAGAAACTTCTTAGTCAGATATGATGCTAATCATAAAATTGGCAGTTCTCTATTTCATAGGATCGGTATTATTATTCAGAAAGGGGTTAGCACCCAGCTTGTTGCTAGGTTCCCAACACTTAATGTGTAATTCTTGACTTGGTTTGCTTTTTAATAAAAAATTTCAATAAAAATAATAATAATAATGAATATCGAATCTTTATGAAAAAAAATGCCAACCGGGGCTTTTATTGAAAAGAGTGTTATTTACATAGGAGTTGGTGGTAATCGGGCAACAATCTGTGCACCGACACCTTTCTGGATAGCCAACCCTACCCTATGGAAAAGTGCACCTCCTACTTTGTTTAAGCAATTATTAAATCTCTTCAACAAGACAATGAAATCTTCTCCAAGTTCACCTAGTGTCGAGAACGCCAAGACACCGAAGTTGTACCCATAGGTTGTGCACTTCTCTAAGTATTTGTTGCGTTTACGAGTGAGTGCATCTGCAATGGCATGTCCTGGTGTAAAACTGTGAACCCCATTACCAGCAAAAGGCGAGACTCTAGTGACGTCAAAACAGGTATCACGGCCATTCTCCCAATTATGTATGAAGATGTCAGCAGGCTTGAGGGAATTGCCGGTCTCTGATGAAGGTCCTAAGGATACCTTTTTTCTAGCTGCAACGCCTGCACTGTAGCAAATGTCCAAAACCACGTCTCTAACTAAGTCGTGGCGGAATTTGAGGGCAACCTCGCTTGCAAATAGTGGAGGGCGTGATCACGAAGACATCCATTACACGACCATAACATGGGCATGTACAGTCGTCAGTGAATAGAGGTATGCCAAGTTAATATTAGGCAATAACACGGAATTGTCGTGGGCCAAGTGTCTGGGTTAGGCCTGGGATATGAATGGTCTTCAAATAATCCAGCGCGTGCACTATCCGGTTGCTCTGCCGTAGCATTGTGTCCCTAGATGTCAATGTGAACTTGGATGGTATATATTTCTTAACAACATCAAAGAATTGTACTTCCAAGGCTTTCATAGGATGGGGGAAGTAGAATTGACATTGAACGTAGAGAGACCGCAAGCTTTCATGTATTTGCTGAGGGCACGTTGATAGTTGAGACACGATGCTGAGGTATCGACTGAAACTAGGATGGTATTTTGCAAATACTGTGTTTGGATATACGAAGCCATGTAACAGTAATGGCTGGTGTCAGCCATTGTATAGACACCGAAACCACCATCTTTAATAGGTAATGTGACCAATCTTTGTTGCAATGGACCAAAGCCTGCACTGTCGCCAGTAACCAAATGTCGTAGATATTGTGCCAAGTGGCGATCGTAATGAGCTGTGGATGCCTGCGGAGCATGGGGGGACGTGGTGCATAATGTAAAGTAAATCTTGGAGACCCCTGTGCAGTTGCGAAGAAGCAAAAGCTCACTATATGGGTCTTGCATCTTCTTAAATGAGTTCATAAGGTGGATAGTTTTGTCGGATCGAAGCATGATCACATTACTGTTGTATTGGTTGTCGAGGCTGACTGGACCCCCAAGAACTTTTACATTGTACTCAGGCCTACCTATATTAGCTGGGAAAACACCTGCATCAAGGCACCGAGGGTCGACTGATGTTCAGAAGACTTCAGTCTTAGAGATGTTTAAGTGTAAACCCCCGGAGCTTCCTTCATTCTGTATGATGGTAATAGCCTTGGAAACCTCCAGTGCGTCTCCTATGATTGTACCATCGTCTAGATACCATGCATGCATGTCCATAGAGCACTGAGATTCTATTTTGCGGATTAGAGAGTGTAGAACCAATGCAAACAAAAGAGGGCCAAGTGGGTCTCCTTGTTGCACCCCTTGAGCCGACGAGAGGATGTGCTCATTGTAGTATAATAACAATAATAAAGCCAGCTGATATTCTTGTCTAAAATTGGGAGGTTGGTTAAAATGTTTGCTTTGATGTCACAGGGATCTCTCCGTTTACAAGTGCTATAACTCGATTTTTCACACCAGGCCATGCAATCGCGGCTATTGTAAGGCGCAAATTGCACAAATACCTTAACCAATGCACAACACATGGTTATGGCTTCCAATTTTTGGCCTTCACCACCTTAGGTGAATTGAGTGAAGACACTATTTCTTTCCTAAAGTGTTTGGAAACTGCCTTAGTAGATATGATGTTAATCATAAAATTGGTAGTTCTCTTTTCCATAGATTAGGTATTATTATTCAAAAAGGGGTTGGAGTGCAAATTGTTGCCGGCTTACAACCATTGATGTGTAATTTTTCTTGTTTTTTTTTTAATTTATGCCTTGGGTGGTGCTTTTTATAATAATAATAATAATAATAATAATAATAATAATAATAACGGGCACCTAGCTCAGCTGGTCATCCCCGTTTCCTAAAGTTTCACGCGTTCCAGGAGGTCCCAGGTTCGAGCCCCCAATGGCGTAATATTGCAGGAATTAACATGGAAGGCAGAGTTAACTTGCCCCCCTTGTGACACAATCTCAGCCCCACATTCGCTTTGGTTTCCTTGGCTAGGTTACCCATGAGGATCGCTGGTAGGCTAGCACATCAACCTGTTCAATTAATGTAGTAGTAGTATGTCGTTGGAGCTTAGCTTGTTAGGCTTCTGGGCTTCCAACTAGTTAATGTAATACTCTTTATAACCTGCAAAATTGTATTACAATGAGTCCATTCTTTCTTCTTCTCAAGGTGTACAGTAGGGTGATCTATTTGGACCATTGTTGTTTGCTTTAACTTTACATTCCATTGTCTGCAAAATAGCTTCTGAATGCTCATTGGACCTTCATGCTTGGTATCTCGATGATGGTACCATCATTGGATACACACTGGAAGTATCTAAGGCATTACACATTATACAGAATGAAGGTTCCACAAAAGGGTTACATTTAAACATCAGGAAGACCAGAATTTTATGGCCTTCTACAGACCCTAGAAGCTTGGATGTCAGTGTATTTACTGCGAATATAGGTAGGCCATCTAATGGAGTGAAAATACTTGGGGGACCAGTCAGTTTGGACACTCAGTTCTGCAGTGATATGGTTATATGTAGAGTTGACAAAACTATACAGCTTATGGAAGCTGTTAAGAAGTTGAAAGACCCTCAGAGTGAGCTCTTAATTCTACGAAACTGCACTGGTGCTTCAAGGTTATATTTCACCTTGCTAACTACAAAAACTCAGGTCCTGCAGCAGCAACAAGCCGCTTCGATCAGCACTTATTTCAGTATCTTCGTCTTTTGATCACAGGGGATGGTGCTGGATTTGGTCCACTTCAACAACGAATAAAAACTTTGCCTATTAAGGATGGTGGTTTAGGTGTATATACAACAGGTCAGTATGGGTACCTGGCTTCATGCATTCAGACACAAAACTTACAGGATATCATTTTGAGGTCTGTTGACACGACTACACCCAGCCCCAACTTCCAGCTTGCTCTCGATAAGTACATGCAGGTATGTGGTCTTACTCCTTCTAATTTTACCATCAATAACACTGCCCCTCACCCCATGAAATCCATGGAAACTCGTTATTTCGATGTTATTAAGAGAGAGTTACCCACCAAATTTACAATGTCAGAAAGGGATGCAGTCTTATAGCAAATTAACAAGTTGAAACATGCTACGGATTATCTGAAAGCAGTTCCTATTGCTGGTCTGAATCAAACTATTGGGTCGAGACACTTTCGTGCCATCACTCAATACAGATTGGGTATACCTCTATTCCCTGCAGACAACATTTGCACACTTTGTAAACGTGATATGGATGTTTACGGTGACCACGCTATCCACTGCTCAAGTGAAGTTGGGCCTAAATTCCGTCATGATTTGGTTCGTGATGTAGTGATGGAAATTTTCTTTAAGGACGGAGTCGCTGCAAGAAAAGAAGTACCAATGGCCTTCTTGTCGGACACGAATGCACCTTTGAGACCCGCTGATCTACTTTTCTACAATTGGGAGAATGGCCGGGACGTGTGCTTCAATTTCACGGGTGTCTCACCTTTTACAGGAGGAGGGATTCGTAGCTTTACACCAGGTCATGCGCTTTACGCAGCTGCCACCCGTAAATGCAACAAATACTTAGAGAAATGTACAACTCATGGTTATGGATTCGGTGTTTTGGCTTTTACAACGTTAGGAGAACTTGGAGATGATATAATTTCCTTATTGTTGAGATTGAAGAACTGCTTTGCTAGTTATGATGCAAATAGCAAAGTGGGTAGTTTTCTCTTTCATAGGATAAGGTTGGCTATCCATAAAGGCGTCGGGGCACAACTTGTTGCCCGACTTCCAATCATTTCTGTGTAGATTACATTTTATTAATATAAGCCTTCGGTGGCTTCTTTTGTTTTTAAATAATAACCAATTACAATAATAATAAGAATAAGAATAAGAACGGGCCCTAGCTCAGCTGGTCATCCCCGTTCCCCAAATATTTGATGCGCTCCATGAGGTCCCAGGTTCGAGTCCCCGATGGCGCAATATTGTAGAATTTGACATGGAAGGTAGAGTTAGCTTGCCCCCCTTGCGACATAATCGGCCTCCATATCCGCTTCGGTTCCCTTGGCTGGTTCCTCATAAGGCTCGCTGGTAGGCTAGCACGACAACCTGTTAAAGTAATGTGTGGTAGTGCGTTGTTGGAGCTTAGCACGTTAGGCTTCCAACTAGTTTCGTGTAATAATCATTATCCAATAATAATAATAATAGATATAATAATAATAACGTATTCAGATTCTTATTATTACACAATTTTCTTATTATTACGCAATTTTGATCAACCTAACGTATTCAGATCTTCTCACACTGCGAATCTCTGAATTCCCCACCTTTTTACCTATCGTTTGATCTAGGTTAGTGTTGTTCCTCCACCTTTGCCCTAAATCTTGAAAACCAGTTATTGCAGTTCCCCTGGTTCTGCAATGCCTCGAACCAGGCGATCGTCTTCCCAGGATCTTCCATCAGGTGATGAGGAAGGAGACAATGAAAGGTACCATAGCCAACAGATTCCTATGGACTATAATGGCTCACTGCCCATTCAAACACTTCGAAGATTGCCAGGATGGTTACAACGGTCGAGGGTATGCAAAAACTTCCATTCTGCGGCACATCAAAGATCATAATTGGCTTACTCAAGATAGGTTAATAGTCTGTAAAGAGAGGATTGGTACTCAACTAGTTGTTTATCAAGCCTGGGAATGCCTTCTAACTCTCATGGAGATGTGGCTGTGCTGTGATTGTATGAAAGTACAATCATGGAAGCGCCCATGCCATCCTCATTGTGGTAACATCCTATCAGGACCATTCAATGGTAGGTCTGCAGACTTTCTTATACATGGCATCAACAAACCACATACTGATTTCGCAGCGGAGAGCAATCACGCTGACATTTCTGATGACCAACTCAGACTTTCATTGGAACTTCTCGACTTAGTTTATCAGAAACATATTACTACAACATCCAGTATTCCTCCGCCGTGTCGATTAAATTTTTCCAGGGTATTGAAATCCGCACTGGATAATGTGATTGCAAAACCCACAGAACTACATCTTTGGCTGCACCTTTTGTTATTACCGGTATGTACTCTAAACCTCTATGTGCCTAACAATGCTAGTGAAGCACGCTCTTGTACACGGAAAAAGCTACAGATTGCAACCATTAACCAATCATTAGTTGAGTGGGGGAAACCGAACGGATGTGTTAACATTGTACAACGTCTGCTGGAATTGGCTCGTCAGAATGAACAACGACAGCATTCTGGTAAAGAGCCACAACAACAGAAGAAAGTTAAGACCAACGTAGAAGCCTGCCAGAAGAAGTTGAATGAAGGACATTATACGGCTGCAATACGAATCCTATCTTCTGGTGGTGTTGCTCCTGCCACCCCATACACTCTCCACGAGTTACAACAAAAACATCCATACTCACGGCCTTCTGTCATTCCTACTGGCAATCCTTCTACTGCGGCCATAGCAGTCGATGTCCAGGCTGTTGTTAAGGCTTTAAAGAGCTTTCCGAAGGGCACATCATGCGGTCGAGATGGCCTCCGTGCGCAACACTTACTCGATGCAACTAGTGGAAGCGTTGCTGCTGTGGCAGAAGAGCTTTTACAGTCTGTTACCGGAGTGGTTAATCTGTGGTTGGATGGACAATGTCCACTTGCACTTGGTGAATTGGTCGCCAGCGCCCCGTTAACCCCTCTGCTCAAACCTGGTGGCGGCATACGTCCAATCGCAGTAGGTACGATATGACGTCGTTTATGCTCTAAACTGGCAGCGTCTGCAGTGCTTAAAGACATGACTGCATACCTTGGAAACCATCAATTCGGTGTTGGGACAGCTTGTGGTGGCGAGGGAATCCTGCACTCAGTGAACAGGTTACTAGAAATGAAGGGATCCAATGACAATATAACTATGTTACTTATTGATTTTACTAATGCTTTTAACATAGTTAACCGTAACGTTTTGATCTCTGAAGTTCGTGATAAGTGTCCTAGTATTTCCAAGTGGGTGGAATTCTGCTACGCGCGACCTGCCAAGCTATATTACAATGAGCACACCCTGTCTTCGGCACAAGGCGTACAGCAGGGGGATCCTCTTGGACCTCTACTATTCTCCCTTGCTCTTCATCCATTGGTGTGCAAAATAGCTACACACCGTAAATTGGATCTTAACGCGTGATACTTAGATGACAGGACACTAATTGGTGAGACGAATGAAGTAGCCAAAGCTCTACAGATTCTCAGAGAAGATGGCCCAGCAAAAGGTCTGAAGTTAAACATACATAAGACCGAAATTTTTTGACCACAAATAGACCCAATATGTACACAAGACTTCCCAGCTGAGATAGGCAGACCTACTTGTGGTGTCCGTCTTCTTGGCGGGCCTGTGAGTATGGAAGACGAATTCTGCAGCAACGTTATTCAAGCTCGTGTTGAGAAAACTCTGCATTTGATGGATTGTGTCAAAAAACTGAGAGACCCGCAGTCAGAGCTTCTACTTCTTCGCAATTGCGCCGGAGTCTCGAAGCTGTACTTCTCCATGCGGACAACCAGACCACAGTGTATGCAAGCAGCGCAACAGTATTTTGACAGACATCTAATGCAGTTCCTGCAATACCTAATCGCGAGTGACTGAGCAGGGTTTGGTCAACTACAATAACGCCTTGCCACACTCCCACTAAAATATGGTGGTTTAGGAGTCTACACCATGCAAGACACGGTTCAATATGGATTCCTAGCTTCATGTTTCCAAACCCAACATCTATACACCAAGATTCTACAAGGTACGCCTGGTCTTAGCCCCCACTTCCAAACTGCGCTGGATCAGTACATTAGTATATGTGGTTTATCCCCTTCATCTTTCAACATTAACGACGTCGCCCCACAGCCTATGCATTTATTGGCAACTAGTTATTATGATGCTATCATGAAGGCCATACCATCTACTTTTGTAATGTCTGAGCGTGACACCATTTTGTGGCAATGTAATAAGAAACCCCATGCCCAAGACTATCTAAAGGCAATTCCAATCCAAGGAATTAATCAGTCCTTAGGGTCGCGGCAATTCAGGTCAGTGTTGCAATATCGCTTGGGAATACCTTTATTTGCCGAAGATAGCACTTGCTCATGTTGTAAACGTCTCATGGACCGGTTCGGTGACCATGCTATTCATTTTGCGAGTGAAGTGGGGTTAAAGTACCGCCATGAATTAGTACGAGATCTCTTTGTTGAGCTGTGTTATAAAGCCGGAGTAGATGCACGAAAGGAGGCTTCAATGGGTCTTACATCGGATAGGAGTACCCCTCTCAAACCAGCAGACCTCATGATATATAACTGGGAGAATGGACGTGAAATTTGTTTTGACGTCACCGGGGTTTCACCATTTTCCAAGGGTGGAAACCGTGCCTTTACGCCCGGTCATGCCATCTCGGCCACGATTACCCGAAAGCGCAACAAATATGCTGACCTATGTTCGTCTCTTGGATACGGTTTCGGCGTTCTAACATTCACGACATTGGGGGAGTTGAGTGATGACATTACAGCTCTCTTGAAAAGATTGAAGAACTGCATGGCAAGTCATGATGTCAATAATAATTTGGGCAGTTTTCTTTTTCACAGGTTAGGTATCATTATTCAAAAAGGCATTGGGGCGCAACTTGTTGCGCGTCTCCCAGCCAAATCCTTGTAAATTTGTAAATATTCTCGTTTTTTTTTAATAAAAGCCTTCGTGGCCACTTTTCATAATAATAATAATAAGCCGAAAAACTCTTTGTAAAATCTTTACTCTTTATTTTTTTTTAATAATAAAAAAAAATAACCAAAAATAATAATAAGCCTAAAAACTCTTTGGAAAATCTTACTTTGTTTGCTTTTCTCATATAAGCCTTTTGCGGTGTTCTTTTATAATAATAATAAAATAATAGGGAATTCACTTTTCATATGATAGGCTTGGCTATCCAAAAAGGTGTCGGCGCACAGATCGTTGCCCGATTACCAACCATTCCTGTGTAAATTGCACTTTTATATTTTTCAATAAATGCCTCGGATGACACCTTTTCAAAATAATAAAAAATAATAATAATAGTATCGGGGCTCTCAAGATTCAAACTTGGATTGTGCGATAACATCTCCTTGGTTGTAGTGCAAATACGAACATTGCCTTGACAGACTAAGTATGTTCTCTAGAACATCATCCGTTCCCTTTGAAGGCTGACTCTCGCTTCTTCTTTTTCTACCCTTGTCTTATCTGATTCTACTGCTCAGGATCGTCTTTCTAGTAAGGAAAGAATGAAAAAATGACTCGATGTTCTTGTCGCGTTGATCATTCATTATCTTTTATCGTAGAATAAGAATCAGTCTTCTTTTAGCAAGTTGCATGAAACTCTCGACTTTGATCACTAACTAACTAAACTCATAAGATAAGACTTCTTCTTTTGTACGCTCGGTTCACTAGATTCTATACCACTTAAACCTACAGAAAAAGCACTTCGGTGCGCCCCGGTTCAGATTGTTCTCTGCCACTCGGTAACATTCAGTCCCCCACCCGTTTAAGTTGCCAAAAGGGAGAATAACAAAAATTAATATAAAGAATCAAAAGATTTTATTTTCCGTCATTCTCTTTCTTTGTGCATCAAGTTCAAAGAATATCTCAATCTATAATAAAGACATGATAGTAGTTGGTTGTTTTATAGGTTTCATTCTATTCAGTCGAAAGAGTTTAGGTCAGACTTTTAAAGCGACCTTCGACGCAAGAATGGAGGCTATTCAAGAAGAATTGCAACAAGTTCCGAATCCTAACGAAGTCATTCTTCTGGAATCAAAAGAGCAAGAGCGATTATTTAGGATCAGCTTGCAAATTTGTGGCACCGTAGTGGAATCATTACCAACGGAACGCTGCGCGCCTCAGTGTGAAAAGACGGTGCAAGCCTTGTTATGCCGAAACCTAACTGTTAAGTCAGCAACGCTTCTCAATGCCATTTCTTCCCGTCGCATCAGTCTTTATGACGAAATAGTGACAGGTTTTCATGTCTCCATGAGTGAAAGATTTATCCCAGGGTCTACGTCGAAATCTTCTATCGTAGAACTCATTCGAGAGGGCTTGGTTGTCTTAAGAAAGGTTCGAGTCTAATTATCATATCACACTAAGAAGTGACTCATATAGAAAGCTTCCGAACTAGGCAAGAACAAACCTACTTAGATATTGTAACGACGAGGTTTTATCCGCCAATGCTTTGTTCCCGGCCCATGGTCCTACTTCCTTGAAGGTCCATATCCGACACCAAACGTCTGAAAATTCTCTCTGCAAGCTTCGTGGAACCGATCCCCGCAAACATTTATCATCTCTTGATTTCTAGTGAATCCTTTCCCCATTCTTTCTTGGTTGGCAAATCCAACCGATGAGTTCCTAATTTTGAGAAGACAAGTTTCTCTCCCAGAGCAGTTAAAGAATGAAATTAAACCAATGATTTTGATAGAAAGACTCTTCCTCACAATCGCTCTTTCTGATGCTGCGGAACCATGACAATTAGGATCTCAAGATGCAGCTACACCTATGATGCAAGGAATCATGGACTTACATCACGATATCTTTTTCTTTCTTATTCTGATTTTGGTGTTCGTATCATGGATGTCGGTTCGCGCTTTATGGAATTTTCACTATCAAACTAATCCAATCCTGCAAAGGATTGTGCATGGAACAACAATCGAGATTCTTTGGACCATCTTTCCGTCTATCATCCTCATGTTCATTGCTACACCATTGTTTTCTCTCCTATACTCAATGGACGAGGTCGTGGTAGATCCATCCATTACTATCAAAGCTATTGGACATCAATGGTATCGAACTTATGAGTATTCGGACTATAACAGTTCGGATGAGAAGTCACTCACTTTTGATAGCTATATGATTCCAGAAGATGATTCAGAATTGGGTCAATCACGTTTATTAGAAGTGGACAATATAGTGGTAGTGCCAACCAAAACTTATATACGTATTATTATCACATCTGTTGATGTACTTCATAGTTGGGATGTTCCTTCGTTAGGTGTGAAATGTGATGCTGTACCTGGTCGTTCAAATCAGACCTCTATTTTAGTCCAACGAGAAGGAGTTTACTATGGTCAGTGCAGTGAGATTAGTGGAACTGATTATGCCTTTATGCCTATTGTTGTAGAACCAGTTCCTGGAAAAGAATATGGTTCTTGGGTATTCAATCTCTTAATCTCTTAAGAAGTGAAAATGATAGTGAAGGTAGGACCTTCTGTTAGAGCATTGCTCGGTCGAACTCGCATGCGTTGCTATCTCAAGCATGTTTGTCATTGTTAGTGATCAAAACTATAAGTCTTGATTTCTAGTCTATTATAGCTAAGTTTCATACTAGGATAGAAAGTGTGGTTGACCTCAATGACTTCATGGTGATTCATCATACAAGTAGATGAACTACTCAAGAAACCGGTGGAACTTCTCGACAAAAAGGTATGTGAAGACTTGAACTTATCTATCACTCAAAAGTCTATCTACTCTATCTCCTACTCTTTGAGACACAAGAAGTCGTATGCTATATATATAGACTTGGATTATACACATTTGGTATTTCGAGACGAGTATATCTCTACTATCTATATTTATAAATATGTGTTGGTAAGCTTTTCGCTTCGATCAAGTTTATCTTTACCATGTGCCGAAAGTCATGATATGTTTCAATCATCTTAAAAATTGCTTTGACGAGAAATGGGGTAACAACTACATAACGTCCTCTAAGAGAGTATAGATTACATAACCAATAGTGGACATAAGCATTGTTGTGGAAACTCATTTATGTATAAGTCATATTCCTTGAACCAAAGTTTGCGAACTTTGTTGATCAAGAGAACCGGAAGAATGGCGAGAGCCAAGTCCGCGAACTCAGACCGCGAACTTCCGAGGTTGTCAAACCCGAGAATTTCTGCTGGAGTTGACAAACTATTTACGTGAATCTAAGTCCACGAACTCATTCCGCGTACCCAGTCCACGAACCGGCGAAGTTCTCATTCCCCAGAATTTCTGCTGGAGTATGTAAACTCTGCCCGTTAAATTAAGTCCGCGAACCTAGTCTGTGAACATGAGAAGGTTATATATCTGAAGATGATTTCTGAACTTAAACTTAAAAGACTAAGGAATGCAGTTTGCAAACCGTGGCTATAAAATTTCATGAACCGATTCAAGTGAATCAAATCATATTTGCTTCAATTGTGTCTTGTGTAGTACATGATATTTTCTTGCAATTGAACAACTCTCTAACTAGTTCATCTTGAAGTCATTTGAAATAGTTAGGGTGAAGAAGAACATGGTTGATATGAAATACTCATATGGCTAACCATTTGGTTAACTATTGTTGAACCAACAAGTGCATATATTTGGGTACGGTTAACAAACCTAGAAAAGTGCATTGTCAAGTGTGTGTAACAAGCTAAATTTTCGATCTAACGGTTGAGAAATATTAGCTTGAATCTAAATCAGGTTTTCATCTAACGGTGGATATTGATTGCTTTGTTACCAAGGTAACTTTATTGCAAACCCTGATTTGAAAGATCATATAAAGGAGACATCTAGTATTGTGCAAAACTAATCCCCACACCTTACGTGTGATACTAGTTTGCGTGCTAGAGTCGTTTCTCCTTTAACCTTTGGTTTTCTTCTTCTAAAACCAGGTTAACGACTTAAAGACTTCATTGGGATTCTCAAGACAAACCGATAATACTTTTATCGTAGTTGTGTGATCTGATCTTGTATCTTCTATCATACGAGTACAATCAGATTGATTGGCTTGAGATTGATATCTCCGATAGGCAAGATATATAAAGTAGTCACAAACATCTTCATCTCATTGTTTGTGATTCTGCAACATCTTGTTTCGCTACCATACGATTAAGATTGTTGTGAGGTGATTGATAACTCTAGGCTGTTCTTCGGGAATATAAGACCGGATTATCAATTGGTTCATGTTCACCTTGATTATTATCAAAAGACGAAACAATACCTTTAGGGTTAATTTGTGGGAGACAGATTGATCCTTTGATAGACTTGTCTGTGTGAGATAGATTTGTTTATTGTCAAAGCCTGCGATTTTGGGTCGTAACAACTCTTAGTTGTGGGTGAGATCATCTAAGGGAATCAAGTGCGCAGTATCCTGCTGGTATCAGAGGCATATGGAGTACAACTGTACCTTGGATCGGTGGGAGACTGACTGGAGTTCAACTACAGTCCAGTCCGAAGTTCGCTTGGAGTAGGCTAGTGTCTGGAGCGGATTAATACAGTGTGTGTTCAATCTAGACTAGGTCCCGGGGGTTTTCTACGTTTGCGGTTTCCTCGTTAACAAAATTTCCGGTGTCTGTGTTATTTCTATTTCCGCATTATATTGTTTTATCTTTATAATTGAAATAATACAGGTTGTGCGTTAGATCATCAATTAGAGTAATCCAACCTTTGGTTGTTGATTGTCATTGATTAATCCTTGGATATTGGTCTTTGGTACTATCCAAGTTATTCCTTGTGTTTGATTAAAGACTCGCTGATTTCTATTAGCTTGAGTAAATCAAAACAAGAGAGAGATATTAACTCCTTGAGATACTTTTACCTAGATTGAGTCTGACTGTCTAGTTGATTCTTTAGAAAGTATTTCGGAGTTATTCCATATAGATTGCTAAGAGAAATATTGGGTGGTGTTGTTAGACCCCCGCTTTTTCAATTGGTATCAGAGCATGCAAACACATTAAAGACCCCATAAGTATGTGTTTGTAGCGATCTGAGTATATGGACAATAGTGTTATCTCAATAAATGCACCACCAGATCCAGGGACTGCAGAAGTTTCTTCTATGACTGATTTAATAAAATCTGTAGAAGAAATTCTATCTAAACCTCCACCAGGTTTAAAATCCCTTGAAGTGTTTTCAGGGCTTGAAAAGAAACTTGAAAGCTTATCTCTTGATGTTGAGTTATACCTCTAGAAAGAACAAGAATCTCTTGACAAGATAAATCAAGTTATGAGGAATAATATTCATGTTGAAGTCGACATTGATTTACTAATCAATGAGAGCAATGCTCCTCCTCTGCGAATTCAATTAATTATAGCAAACTAAACGAATTACAAGAGGAGTTTGAATCTCAGTCATCTGAGTATATCACTTCAAAGCATGAATTGATTCATTGCTCGATTCCTGACACTTACTATCAAGATAGTAGTATTGTCTTCTTTTATGAAGAAGCTAGGACGTCTCTTTTTATTAAAAGACTTTCCCTTCGCAGTACTAAAAACTATCTACATAAACTGTTTTTTATAAGTTGGAAAACAAGAAATCAGAATCACAAATCTTTTTGGGTTCTCTTGAAGTTCTTTGATAGACTTATAAAAACAGTTCCTTGGGTGTTTCTCAACACTACAAGGTGTAAGAGTTTCTGGAAAAAAAACCCTTTCTTGTGCCATGGTGAGCAAAACATTGTTCACCTCAACACAGCTTGATTGTGTTGAAATTGCGTCCTCACCAAGAAATTCCCTGTTATGTATACAGTGAGGGAATCACAAGAACTTGGGCACACATATTAAGTTGGGTATGATTTTGAATGTTTGGTAATGTTGTAGAATTCGATTGGATTATTCTTAAAAGGTATGTCTATAAACTTGAGAAAGTTTTGTGTTTGCTTAGAGTAATGATTTATGTACCTTGCTTATCGTTCATATCTACCTAACTTGATCTATGTTTAAGGTTCTTAAACGTTTAGGTTTGAAAATAGTAGTTCAGGATGTTTGGACTTCATGGTATACCTACCAGGTATGCATAAGATCTTTTAAAATCAAAATCCAGGGGTTTAAGTTCGCGGACTTGAAAATTCGTTTGCAAACCCGTATGCATATTTGCCTGTAGACGTCGATATTCGGTCGACTTGTTTTGGCCGTAACTTCTTCGTACGAACTCGGAATGAACTCATTCTTTTTGAATTCTCTTCCTCTTTGAATTCCTTTCAAAATGAAGATGAGAATTATTTATTTTGTATGAGTTAATATTGGTATTTGTCCCGTCTATGTTTTGAGTGTTTTGCTCCATTTCATCGCACTTGTTCCAATTATCTTGGACTTGGGCACTTGGATTCTTGGAGTACTACTCTTATAAGCTCATTTGTAGCTTTAAAAAGAATGTTTTTGGTGAATCACAAAGAAGGAAGTTCAAGAATGGGCTGTAGTACGCATTGTTATGGGATTCTTGAATGTTCACAATCATTTTATGTGAACTATGGTGCATAGTCGTTAATAACTTTGTATGTTATTATTTGTTAAGAAAACCTTTTATACGCCTTTGGTAGTTATTCTTGGTGTAAATCCGAGCGAAAAAGGTTGATTCTCCCCTCTAAGTACAAATCATCTTATATGTGCATTACGAGTTTGTCCTGATGCCCAGTAAATCTTCTTTTCTTGTTTTGTTTAGAAGAATAACTAGAGTTTGGAATAGCCATTATTGTGATTACACATAGCTATGTCCAACGTTTTCATCTTCATGTTTTAAGGTTTATTTGTTTAAATTCTAAAATTGTTTGGAAGATGATTTTTGCAGTATTAATCTTTATGGTTTTATATATTGGAATTTATTATGGGATATGTGTGTTTGCGTCCGTGAACTATGATTGTCCCATATCTTGTCAAAAGTAAAGTCTTTTGTAAGTCGATATGCATGTATTGATAAAATAATGAATGTGCTTTTGACAAATACAAAAGGTAAGCCTATATTGTCAATTATTGATGGAAGATAGGTTAAAATCTTTTGTTTTCAAGGATTATGTCTATTGAATGTCGTTATGCGAATAGTGATGGAAAATAGAATGAATCCTTGTATATTCCGCAGTAATTGATCTTCCTTGATCCATATTTTTATGTATTACTGTGAGGCTCCGTAATGTGTCTTATGTTGAGCACTAAATAACCAAGTTGATTATTTTTATGATTAGCTTTGTTGTTGTTTCGTGAGATACTTTATGTCGAGCATTTTGAACTAAATTAATCATCTTGTTTGGTTATTTAGTTATGACTCCGTAAGTTTTCTTATGTTTGAGCGTTTTTGACTGGGTTGATTATTTTCATGATTAACTTAGTCATTGCTCCATAGATTCTCTTATGCCGAGTATGACCAATTAAATTGATTACTTTTGTGATTACTTTAGTTGTGTATTTCGATTAGATTAATTGTGGGTTTTCTTGTGATTAATCTAATTGAGTGCTTTTAAGTCTCCATAAGTTTACTTGTGTTGAGTATTTCCAATTAAGTAAATCACGGGTTCTCTTATGATTAATTTAATTGAGTTTTTTTTGGATTGAAATTCATACGTGTATGTAATTTGTTATGTCTAAAGAAATCCTTCTTTTCTTTTTGAAATTAAGGTCGCTCTTGTTGTTCTTTCGGGAATGACATAAAATGGGGGAGAGTTCTTTTGAACTTGTGTTTAATGGTCATATCTTGAGGGGTGTGCGGCTGTGGAATTTTAGAGGGGTTATCTTGTATCTTTAAACTCCTTGATGAATGCATTTAGCTTCGGCTTTATGATTGCATCTAAATTAGTTGGTATGTATTTTTTTCCTTTTTTCATGAAATGTCTCTCTCGGAAATTTCATTATGATCCCGTTCTTGTACCTTTGCCAATTTTATTGACAAAATGGGGGAGAATTAATATGTAGTTTACACTACAGATACATATGGTTTTCAGATCATTGTGTAAGGGAGAGTGGTTTCCATGTTAGATGGAGTATTGACTAAGGGGGAGTGATACATATCACCATAGTATTATTGTTGAAGTTGTGATACAATTGAACTTTGACGCTATGTAATAATACAATGATCGAGAACTATGTTTTCTCATTGTTATAGCTACGGATCTTTAACAGCGGTGATGTTAAACTTACAACCTTTGGGATCATTGGAGTACCTGGAAGTGACAAAGATTTCGAGGAATGTTGAAGATTAGATATGTGGAATAGGAGCTACTAAAGTTTCTTTATCTTTTTTGTATTCCATATGTATTGATAGTTTTGTCACTAAAATTGACAAAGGGGGATATTTTAGAGCAATGCTTTGTCAAACTCGCATGCATTGATATCTCAAGCATGTTTGTCAATGTTAGTTATCAAAACTATAAGTCTTGATTTCTAGTCTATAATAGCTAAGTCTCGGACTAGGATAGAAAGCTTAGTTGAGCTCAAGGACTTCATGGCGATTCATCATACAAGTAGAAGAACTACTCAAGGAAACGATGGAACTTCTCGACAAAAAGGTATGTGAAGACTTGAACTTATATATCACTCAAAAGTCTATCTACTCTATCTCATACTCTTTGAGACAAGAAGTTGCATGCTATATATATAGACTTGGATTATATACATTTGGTATTTCGAGCCGAGTATACCTCGCCTATCTATATCTTGAAATATGTGTTGGTAAGATTTTCGCTTCGATCAAGTTTATCTTTACCATGTGACGAAAGTAATGATATGTTTCAATCATCTTGAAAATTGCTTTGACGAGAAATGGTGTAACAACTATATAACGTCCTTTAAGAATTTTTCAATGATTGAAATGAGAGTTTAGATTACATAACCAATGGTGGACATAAGCATTGTTGTGGAAACACATTTATTTATAAGTCCTATTCCTTGAACCAAAGTTTGTGAACTTTGTTTTTCAAGAGAACCGGAAGAATGGCGAGAGCCAAGTCCGCGAACTCAGTTCGTGAACTGCCGAAGTTCTAAAACCCGAGAATTTATGCTGGAGTTGACAAACTATTTGCGTGAATCTAAGTCCGCGAACTCAGTCCGCGAACCGGCGAAGTTCTCGTTCCCTAGAATTTCTGCTGGAGTTTGTAAACTCTGCCTGGTAACTTAAGTCCGCGAACCTAGTCTGCGAACTTGAGAAGGTTATATATCTGAAGATGATTTCTGAACTTAAACTTAAAAAGACTAAAGAATGCAGTTTGAAAACCGTGTCTATAAAAGTTCATGAACCGATTCAAGTGAATCAAATCATCTTTGCTTCAATTGTGTCTTGTATAGTACATGAGATTTCCTTGCAATTGAACAACTCTCTAACTAGTTCAACTTGAAGTAATTTTAACTAGTTATGGTGAAGAAGAACACGGTTGATATGAAATGCTCATATGGCTAACCATTTGGTTAACTATTGTTGAACCAACAAGTGCATACGTTTGGGTACGTTAAACAAACCTAGAAACGTGCATTGTCAAGTGTGTGTAACAAGCTAAGTTTTCGATCTAAAGGTTGAGAAATATTAGCTTGAATCTAAATCAGGTTTTCATCTAACGATGGATATTGATTGCTTTGTTACCAAGGTAACTTAATTGCAAACCCTGATTTGAAAGATTATATAAAGGAGACATCTAGTATTGTGCAAAACTAATCCCCACACCTTACGTGTGATACTAGTTTGCGTGTTAGAGTCGTTTCTCCTTTAACCTTTGGTTTTCTTTTTCTAAAACCAGGTTAACGACTTAAAGACTTCATTGGGATTGTGAAGACAGACCGATACTACTTTTATCGTAGTTGTGTGATCTGATCTTGCATCTTCTATCGTACGAGTACAATCAGATTGATTGGCTTGATATTGATATCTCCGATAAGAAAGATATAAAAAGTAGTCACAAACATCTTCGTCTCATTGTTTGTGATTCAGCAACATCTTGTTTCGCTACCATACGATTAAGATTGTTGTGAGGTGATTGATAACTCTAGGCTGTTCTTCGGGAATATAAGACCGGATTATCAATTGGTTCCTGTTCACCTTGATTATGCTCAAAAGACGGATTAAAACCTTTAGTGTTTATCTATGGGAGATAGATTGATCCTTTGATGGACTTGTCTGTGTGAGACAGATTTGTTTATTGTCAAAGCCTGCGATTTTGGGTCGTAGCAACTTTTAGTTGTGGGTGAGATCCTCCAAAGGAATCAAGTGCGCGGTATCATGTTGGGATCAGAGGCGTAGGGAGTACAACTGTACCTTGGATCGGTGGGAGACTGATTGAGGTTCAACTATAGTCCAGTCCGAAGTTAACTTGGAGTAGGCTAGTGTCTGTAGCGGCTTAATACAGTGTGTACTCAATCTGGACTAGATCCCGGGGTTTTTCTGCATTTGCGGTTTCCTCGTTAACAAAATTTCTGGTGTTTGTGTTATTCGCATTATATTGTTTTATCTTTATAATTGAAATAATACAGGTTGTGCGTTAGATCATCAATTATAGTAATCCAACCTTTGGTTGTTGATTGTCATTGATTGATCCTTGGATATTGGTCTTTGGTACCATCCAAGTTATTCCTTGTGTTTGATTAAAGACTCGCTGATTTCTATTATCTTGAGTAAATTAAAATAAGAGAGAGATATTAACTCCTTGAGATATTTTTACCTAGATTGAGTCTGACTGTCTAGTTGATTCTCTAGAAAGTATTTCGGAGTTAGTCCATACAGATTTCTAAGCGAAATATTGGGTGGTGTTATTAGACCCCCGCTTTTTCACCTTCATTGTCGAGTACCCCTATGTTTCCTCGTCTTGCTTGCTTCTGAAGAACGTGAGCAAGAAGTCAGGAAACTCTCATACTTTCTGTTGGTCAAACCAATGGCCCATATCATTGAGATAGGGGAGTTATTAAATTCTATGTAAAGAGGGAATAAGAAAAGAATGTTTCAGAAAAGAATGTTTCAGAAAATTGAGATGACCGTAAGGAACCAACGATTCTCTATTCTTAAACAACCAATTGCCTCCGTACTGAATCAACATTTGATAGATTATCCAACCCTGAGAAATTTGAGCTACTGTTGGGGCTTCGGGTCCCTAGATGGTATTTGTTTAGTCATTCAGATAGTGACCGACATCTTCCTAGCGATGCATTACATGCCTCATGTATATCTAGCTTTCAACAGCGTTAAACACAGCATGAGAGATGTTGAAGGGGGTTGGTTGTGCCGATATATGCATGCGAACGAGGGAAATTAAGACTTGGTGTACCTATTTTCAACACTATTGATGTTTGTGCTTGTTGTAAGAGGAAGATGGATGTCTATGGAGATCATGCAACTCATTGTGCAAGTGACGTGGGTATAAAGTTTAGGCATAATTTTGTTAGGGATGTTATTTCGGATATTTGCAGCCAGAAATGAGGTCAATCTTGGGCTCTTATCTGATGATGCCAAGGCTTTAAAGCCCGCTGACATTCTTGTTTACAATTGGATTAACGGGAAAGATGTTTGCTTTGATGTTACGGGTGTCTCACCCTTTTCTGGTATTAGTGGTCGGGCTTTCGTTCCGGGTGTCGCCATTTCTAATGTTATTTCACGTAAACGGGCAAAATATTTGGATACAGTGTCTGCTCATGGATATGGTTTTGGCGTCCTTGCTTTCTCCACTTTAGGCGAACTTGGTGAAGATAAGGTGATTCTTTTGAAGATGTTGAGTAATTGTATAGATAACTATGACCTTAATTACAAAATAGGCAATTCTTTTTTTTTATAGATTAGGTATTTCCATTCAAAAGGGTTTAGGGACTCAACTTGTTGCTAGGTTACCCTCCATCGAAATTGTACCTTGTATTTGATTCTTTTGTTAATAAAATCCTTTGCGGCGCCTTTTTTTTATTAAAAAAATAATAATAATAAAAACAAGATCATAATTGGTAATAATAATAATAATAACAATAGGTGAAAAAACGGGGGTACAACAACCACACCCAATATTTCCATTAGCAATCTGTATGGACTAACTCCAATATACTTTCAAGAGAATCAACTAGACACAATCTTAATAACGTATATCAAAGAGTTATATCTCTCTTTCTCGATTCAATTCTTACTCAAGCAAATAGAAATCTGCGAGTCTAATTGAATACGGGAGAAATTACTTGAACGGTACCAAAGACCAATATTCAAGTATCAATCAATTTCAATCAACAACCAAAGGTCGGATTTCAAATTGAGTGATTCTAACGCACAACCTGTGATATTTCAATTATATAACAAAATATAATGCGGAAAATAAATAACACAGACACCATAATTTTGTTAACGAGGAAACCGCAAATGAAGAAAACCCCCGGGACCTAGTCCAGATTGAACACACACTGTATTAAGACGCTACAGACACTAGCCTACTACAAACTAACTTCGGTCTGGACTGTAGTTGAACCCCAATAAATCTCACATTGATCCAAGGTACAGTTGTGCTCCTTACGTCTCTGATCGCAACATGATACAACGCACTTGATTCCCTTAGCTGATCTCACCCACAACTAAGAGTTGCTACGACCCAAAGTCGAAGACTTTAATAAAAAAATCTATATCACACAGAAAAGTCTACGATAATAGATAAATTTGTCTTCCACAGAAGTACTTACAAGTTTTTTGTTCCGTCTTTTGATAAATCAAGGTGAACAGGAACCAATTGATAACCCGAACTTATATTCTCTAAGAACAACCTAGTATTATCATTCACCTCACAATAATCTTAATCGACGCGGAGAAAGAAGATATTGTGGAATCACAAACGATGAGACGAAGATGTTTGTGACTACTTTTATATCTTGCCTATCGGAGATATTAATCTTAATCCAATCGTTATGATTGTACTCAATACAATAGAATATGCAAGATCAGATCACACAACTACGAGAAAGTAGTATCGGCCTGGCTTCACAATCTCAATGAAGTCTTTAAGTCGTTAAACTGGTTTACAATAAGAAGCCTAAGGTTAAAGGAGAATCGACTCTAGCTTATATGACTAGTATCATACAGGAGGTGTGGGGATTAGGTTTCCCAGTTGCTAGAGTTCTCCCTTATATAGTCTTTCAAATCAGGGTTTGGAATCAATGTTAGCTTAGTAACAAAGCATTCAATATTCACCGTTAGATGAAAACCTGATTAGATTCAAGCTAATATCTTTCAACCGTTGGATTGAAAACTTAGCTTGTTACACGCAAATGAAATGCACGTTTTTAGGTTTGTGTAACCGTACCCAAACATGTACATTTGTTGGTTCAACAGTAGTTAACCAAATGGTTAGCCATATGAGCACTTTCATGTCAACCATATTCTTCTTCACCATAACT
The DNA here is from genome assembly GCF_003573695.1 of Papaver somniferum. Taxonomy (NCBI): domain Eukaryota; kingdom Viridiplantae; phylum Streptophyta; class Magnoliopsida; order Ranunculales; family Papaveraceae; genus Papaver; species Papaver somniferum. The sequence goes on from NC_039363.1 coordinate 45,242,585, forward strand.
AGTTCAAATGACTCAAATGAACTAGTTAGAGATTTATTTAATTGTATAAACAATTTGATTCACTCGAATCAATTCATGAACTTTATAGCCACGGTTTGCAATTTGCATTCCTTAGTTAATATAAATATAAGTTCACAAATAATCTTCTTTAGATATAACCAACTCAAGTTCGCAGACTTAATTCGCGGACTTAAGTTCCCGGAAGGAGTCCACAAACTCCAGCAGATATTCTCGGGATGAGAACCTCCGCCAGTTCGCGGACTGAGTTCACGGCTCTTGTTCCGGTTTTCCTGATCAACAAAGTACGCATACTTTGGTTCAAGGAATAAGGACTTATACATATATGTGTTGCCACACAATGCTTATACCCAACATGGTTATATAATCTAAACTCTCATTTCAATCATTGAAACATTCTTAGAGGATGTTATACAGTTGTTGTTGGAAACAATTTACAAAATCAAAACGGATCTCAAACAGCTGAGTCGCGGACTAGGTCACTATCTTTAAGGTGTTTCGCGACTCTGCCTCTTGATTGTCTGCTAGCAGTCTATTCTTGTCGAAAACCCTATGGGATAAAACAGCTGATAACTTTCTTGTTCGATTTCTCTGCACTGTGAGAAATCGAACCAACAACAACTTTTTCGACACTTGCTCAGAACTCAAAATAGATGAAAAACAATTGTATTTCATCTTCTCCAGAAACTGTTCTTTTATAACTCAAAAGAAATTAATACGGTTTTAATGAAAATCAATTTTGCAATTAGTGCTCACTGAAAATCCTCCGTAACAGTCACAAAACGGTAATAATATAATTACCAAAAATTAATAGAATTAATTGGAAAATATTAAGTTGAAAAAACCATTTTTGTAAATCAAGAGTTAAATCTGCAAAAAATCAGTTTCTGAATCACCAGACCTCCCAAGACCCCCAAGGCCCCGCTCTCCCGGATTTAAATAAATAATATAAATATGCCTAGTCAAATGCATGGGGTGAGACTTGAACCCGAGTCTATATTGTAGGAGCCCAAAATAATACCACCACACTATTTCTCTAAGTTTGATATAAATTAAAAAACTATGTTTTTAAATATATATATATATATATATATCCCAACAGTTGTTATTCACAAACTATTTTTCGTCAAAGCCATTTTTAAAGTGATTGAAACATAACATGACTTTCGTCACTAGGTAAATATGAACTTGGCCAAAGCGAAATCTTACCAATATATATTTCGAGAAATAGATAAGCGAGATAAACTCGGCTCGAAATAACAAATGTGTATAATCAAAGTCTATATAGCAAAACGACTTTTGTTTCAAGATAGGAGATAGAGTAGATAGACTTTTGAGTGATAGATAAGTTCAAGTCTCCACATACCTTTTAGTCGATGAAGTTCCACCAGTTCCTTGAGAAGTTCTTCGTCTTGTATGATGATCGTCATGGAGCTCTTGAGATCAACTACACTTTTCTATCCTAGTCCGAGACTTAGCTATAGTAGACTAGAAATCAAGACTTATAGTTTTGATGACTAACATTGACAAACATGCTTGAGATAGCAACGCATGCGAGTTCGACCGAGCATGCTCTAACAATCTCCCCCTTTGTCAATTTTAGTGAAAAAACTATCAATACATATGGAATACAAAAATAAATGATAAACTTTTGTAGCTCCTATTCCACATGCCTAATATTCAACATTACTCGAAATCTTCATCACTTCCAAGTACTCCAATGATCCCAAAGGTTGTAAGTTCAGCATCATCGTTGTTGAAAATCCGTAGCTATAACAATGAGAAAACAAGTATTCTCAATCATTGTTATACAGTGTCATAGTATCATTACACAACATCAAAGTTCAATTGTATCACAACTTCGACAATAATACTATGGTGATATGTATCACTCCCCCTTAATTAATACTCCATCTCACATGGAAACCACTCTCCCTTACATAATGATCAGAAAACCATATATATTTGTAGTGTGAACTACATATTAATTCATGACATTTCCAAAAGAGACATTTCATGACCAAAAGAAAGCATATATCAACTTGTTTAGATGCAATCATAAAGCCGAAGCTAAATGCATTCATCAAGGAGTTTATAAAGATACAAGATAACCCCTATACTATTCCACACCCGCACTCCCCACAAAGATTTGGCAATTAAGCACAAGTTCAATTAAGAACTCTCCCTCATAAAATGTCATTCCTGAAAGAACAACAAGAGCGACCTTAATTTCAAAAGAAAATAAGGATTTCTTTGGACATAACAAATCACATACGAATATGAATTTGAATCCAAAAGTACTCAATTAGATTAATCACAAGAGAACCCATAATTAATCTAATCGGAAATATATAACCAAATTAACCACAAAAAGTGATGAATTTAATTGATCATGCTCGACATAAGAGAACTTACAGAGCCTCACAATAATACATAAAATTATGTATCAGGGAAGATCAATACCGCGGAATATACAAGGATTCATTCTATTTTCCATCACTATTTGCACAATGACATACAATAGACATAATCCTTGTCAACAAAAGATTTTAACCTATCTTCCATCAATAAATGACATAATAGGCTTAACTTTTGTATTTGTCAAAAGTTTATTCATTCTTTTATCAATACATGCATATTGACATATGAAATACTTAATTTTTGACAAGGTATGGGACAATCACAGTTCACGGACGCATACATATCCCATAACCAATTGCAATATATGAAACCATAAAGATTAATACTGCAAAAATCATCTTCCAAACAATTTTAGAATTTAAACAAATAAACCGAAAAACATGAAGATGAAAACATTTGACATAGTTATGTGAAATCACAATAATGGCTATTCCAAACTCTAGTTATTCTTCTAAACAAAATAAGAAAATATAAGATTTACTATGAAAACTATCTCTTAGAGAACGTGGTTTGAAAAACAATAAACCCGCTCAGCAACTAGAGATTGAATATGGACGAGCTCATATGTTGCTTTCTTCAGTTCGTTTTTCAGAAAATCAAGATTCCTTATTGCAATTCCGAGTTGTTCGCGTACGACTTCAAAATATCGAAGAATATTTCCTACCAGTTGTGATGACATCTGAACTGGTAGTTTGTTTTCATGATCAATAACATGATAGCATGTTATGAAAAAAGGATTCTTGTGAAACTCGATAGTCTTGCCCTTCTTGACTTCATCATGTTTGTTGCTTCCATCCATTGTGCACACCAAAATTCAGTAGAATCTTTTGACCTTAAGGAACAGTGTGTCAAGAGATGACACATAAGTATATATAAAGGAGTTTCATGGAAAAACCTAGAAAACATTGTATACGTCCGTGTGGGTCGGGTGTACGTGCACTTGTGGTCACAACCCTGATATGTGACCAAAGGAATAGATGAGCCAAATTTAGACTGCTTCTTGAGAACTCAAGAGACTTTCTAAACATAGGATGAAATTCTTATGTCACAAAAAAAATAGTTGAAAAACAACTACTTGGAGGAAGGACAAGTAAACAGGGAATTGTTTCTCAAAAGAGGATGATCAGAATTATCTTCAGAAGAGAACTGGAGCGAGGCTCGACAGATTTTAAGATCATCAAATACAACAAAACAAAAATGATACAAACTTGACAGCATTCTCAAGACACACTTCTTGAGAACTATGAGCATCCTTCTTTGACTACAGGAAGGATGCTACATTGAGCAGTCATGTTATATTTAGATGAGAATTTTTCTCATCAATATTGACTTCTTCTTTCTCTCCTTCAAGAGGATTTACAAGAAAATCACTTGACATAGTTGAAGGAGTTTTATCAAGAGAGGAACTAGGAGTACCTGATCCAGTCGCTTTCCATATTTTTTGATGCTCTGTTTGAGTCTGTTTATGATGATCTTAAGTTCTGAGACTCGATTATTGATATGTATGAAATCTGGAGCAGGAGTCTTGGATCTGCATCCTTCTTCTGAGAGAGACAAGGAACTCAACCTTTCTTTCCTTTTCTTATGCCTTTTTCTCTTTTCAGAGTTATTTAAGAAGTCAATTGCCCTTATGTCGTTCTTCCTTATACCATTGTAGGCATTTTTATTTTCAAAAGCATAATTAAGAAAAGACTTATCACGGTATTTTTCTTGATTGTTGACAATTCATTTTACTCCAACTGTAAAGACCCTCAAGATCGTCAACGCTGTTAGATCAGTCAAGAGACATCTTAACCACTAATGACTCGATTAGTTTAACACGAACGATAATTAATAGGAATTAATCTAACAACGATCTAGATACGAAACTAATACCATTGGATAGAT